>NC_134101.1:50493660-51190950 GCF_000715075.1 Nicotiana tabacum | reverse complement strand
TCTCAACAACAATATCGTTATACATATTTATAAAGTGTTGAAACCACATACAAAAAAAATATTTTTTTCATGATATATATTTATATAACTTAGAACATACAAGTTTATACTACATAAATAACATATATATACTCAAGATATTTTTATTATACCATGCATAAATAGTTTATAATGTATATATACCTTACATGTCTTCTTTTTTTAAAACATACCGAATGATATATAATTTTAAGAGAATTTTCATAAACCACTATTGTTTAGTAGCTATTAATTGTCTATAGCTATCATTTACTTAATTACTTCCTATAACTATCTTTTCACTTGTTATAGAGTGTATTCGATATATTCAAGTTACTGTATTTATGAATACATTAGCAAAACTCGGCGAAAAACAGGGAAGTCTAGCTAACATAGATTGTATTCATATATATTTGCGAGCTGTATTCGTGAATACAGTAACAAAAATCTGCGAAAAAAATGTCTCTCCAACTGTTTAAAAATGGTACGTGGATCAAGTAACGCGATAGACTCCTAATATAATTCAACAAACTCAATTATACTTATTACAGTAACTTTTGAATGTTGTATTTAGATGTATTTTATTTTATTCAATAACTTTTTAAAATACACTAGTTGTTCTAGTTTTAGTTATGTATTCCAACTAAGTGTTTTCATCTGTATTCTCAACCCAACTGTATTATGCTGTATGTATTTATTGTTGAACCTGCAAATACATGTTCCGCTCGAGTGATTTGCAAATCGAAAGATGGCCCTTCGAAATTGAGTGCTTTGGTGGGTATACCTCGGGTAATCCTCTTCTGAGTTATTGAATCAGTCATTGGAGATGAAATTTCGAGTTTTTTGGTGAAAGCATAACAATGGTGATTATTTATAAAAAATTAATAAAGAGAAACAGAAGAAGCACAGTGCCAACGAAAATCTAACAACTTTAACACTTACCACAAATTTTTGGAGCAAAAAAATATTGAAAATTGAGAGAGACAATGGAGATTAATCAGTGGAGAATCGTGAATATAAAATGGGAAAGAGACTGGCCTTGTGAAAGAGAGATAGTGGAGACCGGAGAGAGAGATCGTGGAGAGAGAAGTTAGAGAAAAAAATATTACACGACGTATTTAATGGCTTAACGGTAGGAAGTGACCATAAATACATATTTTGCTATAAAAACTAAAAGGTAGTTATAGAAAATAATATTTTAAAAGGGTATTTATAATAAATAAGGTGTAAAGCTTTGCTATAGGAGATAAAATTTCCTTTAATATACAATTGTTAAATGCAAAATATGTCGATATATAGCGGATATCATATATATTAATATACAAGATAGAATTAAAAATAAGATACATGTATCATATCAAATTATCAATTCAATGTACGAGATTATACATTAATTTTTTTAGGATACAATTATCTTTTCTTAATTGTATTTTATTTGTAAAACATATTTGAAAGATAATATTTTGAGTTAAAAATAGGAAAGAAAAGATTAGAGTTATTATACCTTATTCCCTCCACTGATTTAGGAATTTATTATAGTATTGTTAATATTAATTGCCATAAATAGATTTGTAACAGCCGAGAATGACATTAAGTTGTTGCCGCTTTTGTTAACTGTGAACGCCATTTTTGTTAATTATGGATTACTATTTACTGCTATGCTTATGTTAAATTTTCTAAAATAGTGCCTACTTATGTTTTTTGCCTGTTTAACTTTGGGTATAAATTTAAGATAAAGAGGGTAGAGTGTCAAAATTTTGCATGATACTTTTTGGTCTTAATTTTTTGTCCCCGCTTGTTTCATGGGCAAAATATTATATTTAATAGTGTTGTTCCTCGCTTGCCTTATGGGCAACAATTTTAACTCTTGACCTAAAAATTCTGCTCATGGTAAGGCTGAGCATATATCGGGTAAAATTGATAGTTCGAATCGAAAAAATACTATTGGGTTATCGATATCGGGTTATTGGGTTAATGATTCGCTAACGGTTTAATGCTATTTGACTATTGGATTTATCGGTTCGAATCTCGATTTGTCCAATTTTATTAACGATTCAACCGATAACTCGATAAACTTTATTAAAATTATCATTATATCCCTAAGTATATAAAGCCACCTTAAGGCTTGATTTCTTTAAACTTTATGAATTTCTCGTCTTTATTATTCAGTTCATATATTTTAGTTTTAACGATTTAAAGAATTCATTTTTCAGATTTTTATTTTTCTTTTTGCACTGATTTTTTCGCATTTACAAAATTAGTTTTTTTACCATTTTTCTGTAGTTAGTAAGATTAGCTTGTTGAATGTATTATTAATTATTCCGACTAACTTATTTGAAATTTAAAATCATTCATTGGGATTTTCACATGCAAAAAAAATTATTTTCTAAAGTTGAAATTTAATCCCTCTTTTCTCAAGAATAAAAATTCATTTCATTTCTCTTAACAGTATGATTATAGTTTTTATAATAAAATTATGAGATATTTATATATTTTTTATTCTTATCAGGTAAATCGATAACCAAACAGATAACTATCGATAACCGAATCGATAACTATCGATAACCAACTAATCGATACCGATAGTCGATATCTTATCGGTTCGGTTATCGATTTAGCGCATTTATAAATTAGTAACCGATACCTCGAACCGGTAATATTCACAATCGAAACGGATACCCAACCCTAGCTCATGGGACAAGTGGAGGTTAAAAGTTAAAGACCAAGAAAGTATCATATTTTTGTATTATTTTTTCTGCTAAAGTGGAGCTAGTGAATTGTGAAGAAGAATGACTAGTGGCAAAAGGTAATGTTCGGCGACATGAAGGTTAACTGCTCAAATTAGACTTTGTTACAATCAAATTTCATCATTGGAACATCAAATTACTTCACAGATCAATCCTTTAAAAAGGAAAAGTAAATTTTTACAAATACATAAGCTTTCCTTTCCTCCAATAATCAAGTGTTTAGGTTCACAATAGTCGTAAATTCCATATGTTTTTTTTTGTGACTATGTATTAGTAAATAGTATATATCTCAAGTAAAATTGAAAGGAAGATTAGAGATGCAATCCAATAACTCTAAATTTACATAATTTAGTTACATGTTACAAAGTTAGAGAGAAATTAGAGAAGAAGAACAAATGAACAGAAACATGTATAAACATGATGATAAGCTTTCTACATTAAACGAAGTTCAGGAATTTAGGGATGGCAATTGGGGCGGGACAGGACAAGGCAGGGCTCGGCAGGTGAAACACTTATCGGGGCGGGACAGGAGAACAAGTAAATAGGCGGGAGCGGGCAAGGTAGGGCAAACTTTAAATTTTAAGAAAAATTAATAGGGCAGGGCATATGGCATATCAGCCCTTAGTCCAAATAGTGGGCCATTTGGTAGCTTGAGGCCCAGTTCATTGCTTGCTTACTGTAACTTTCATTTTTTCTTTTGTTTTATAAATGAAGAATTAACCCAAATAGTCTCTCACTCAATCGCTTACACTAAAAATAGCCGATTGATATATAATATATGCATAATATATGTATTATATGTGTATAATCTATGTATATGATTAGAAAAAGTAAATAGTGAATATGATCGGCTATTTGCGTAAAGATCCCTTTATAAATTGCTAAATATGTACTTGAATATGTAATATTCTGTGTATGTAACTACAACAACAACAACTCAGTATAATCCCACTAGTGGTGTCTGGGGGGGGTAGTGTGTACGCAAACATTACCCCTACCCTGGGGTAGATAGGCTATTTCCGATAGACCATCGGCTCCCTCCCTCCAAGAACTGCTTACCACTAGAGCAACCCACTCTTGTCAAATGTGTATGTAACTACGTATATCTCAAAAGAAATAACAAGCTCATGCAAAAAAATGGTGATAGCTTTGTAAAATATGCTGTGTGGTTTTCGATTTTTTAATCTAAAGCAAAAAATAACCTCGTCAAATATTTATTTTATTTGAATTAAATGCTTGTCTTTTATTATAATATCTTTTAAATGTACAATAATCACAAACGTTAAATGAAACAGACTTTTACTCATTTCTGTACACTTCTTTCTCTATTTTATTTTAAAAGCAACAAACAGAACTTATATGTATCCTCAAAAGGTACTTAATAGTTTAAAATTCAAAGCTGCACACCCTACTAAAAAGATATTACAACAATTTCATTTATAGGTTTGATTAAGTGGGCGTTTGGACATAAGAATTATAAAATTACATAAAAAAGTAAAAAAAAATTCAAGTGAAAATAATATTTGAAAACTAGAGTTGTGTTTGGACATAACTATAATTTTGGGTTATTTTTGAAGTTTTGTGAGTGATCTGAGTGAAAATTTTAAAAAATAGCTTTTTGGAGTTTTTTAAATTTTCGAAAAAATTCAAAATTTATTTTCAAGTGAAAATTTAAAAATTTATGGCCAAACACTGATTTCAAAAAAACTGAGATTTTTCTTATGTCCAAACGGGCTCTAAGTTACGTTCACCTATCCTAATATTACATACAAACACCAAATTGTTATAAGAAAAATCAAATTATGGTGGATGTCTACTCTTCCTCCATGATCTTCTCAAATGCTTAATGACATATTCAATGACATATTTCTATGTTTAATGACATATTCAATGACATATTTTTCTTCAATTTTCATGCCTATATAAAGGTCTTGTAATAGATAAGAAAATACACACAATTGAAGAAGAAAATCTCTTCCTTCTCTCTATCTCTATTTCTTGTTCATGTTTTACTAAATTACTTTTATTTCATAACAACATGTCTTGTTCATGTTTTACTAAATTGCTTTTATTTTATAACACGTTATCATCACGAATTGCTCATTTCATGATCTTCTACGTCAAGATTATGTAAATTATAAGCAGACAATGAGATCAAGTACAATGAAAAATGTCTTGGATGATAATACAAAGATAAGTTTTACATCCATCTAAACTCATTCATACTTTCATATCTTTGCATTAACTTTACGTGCAGTATTTAGTTAAAATATTTTTTTCAATTGTATCCATTGAAATAAAGAACTGGAAAGGTATGTCTTTATTTGCTACATCTCTTATAGGACAAATATAATATTCCAACGTATATATATGTTCTGACCTTTTACATAATATGATAGATAATTATTAAGGTAATTTAGTAATAATATTTTTACCATCACATGATGTATTTCATTGAAAGCAAAATTATTAAATATGTAGGCGATTTTACAGTACCTTGCAAATTTGGCATTGGAATATACAATCAATATAAACTCATTATAGTCATAATTTATAATAGTCACAATTATGCATTAAGCCTTAAATATTTTTGCTGGAAATATAAGGCTCATTCCTCCGTATTGGATTTTTTTTGGTGAAGTTCTTATAGTCTTTGAAATATAAGTAGTTATAGGTTATCTGCACCTTTCCCCTAATTAATTGATTAAAATATAAAAGTGATTGTATCATTTAAAACAAAATGGCATATATCCTAACTAGCATCTTTGTTGCAGAGGAACTGTTTCAAGATTGAAATAGTTATATATGTCTTCTTGAAAGTTAATTTACTTATGCCTATAATTATGAAGTAATAACATTTTAAAGGCTCGAGTGCGAGTCCTAGTGAATTTTGGCCTATTATGCCAAAGATTGAGGGTAAGATGATGGGTTCAAGTCCCAACACACTATGTTGATGAAAAGACGTTGGATTCAAGTTCTAACGCATTATGGCCTAGCAAGCCTTTATATGGGTAAGGCATTGGGTTTGAGTCCTAATGCGACATATTGATAATAATAATAACTAAAGAAAAAAAAATTCATGAAAAAACATGAAGCTTGTCCCACTTGATTTGCTCCATTCTTGAAGTGAATGTGATAGCAGTGCATGATTTGCTCCATTCTTGAAGTGAATGTGATAGCACTGCATGATAAGTCTAAATAAAGACAAGTGGTTGAAAAATAAATGTGGGCGTGCGAAAGGCTAAAATAATAATAGTTATCACTATGGTAATTATAAAAAGGGAGAACAAGACAATGTTTACCATCAAATGGGTATAAAAAATAAATAAAGCACATTGTATGATTATACTCCATTCTTTGAAGAGAATGTGACTTGTGATAAACATTGAGAATGCATACTCATTCCTGAAAGTGAATGTGAAAATATATATGTGATAAAGATTATGCATAATAATGTACTTGTGCATGGTTGGATAAATATTACAACTCAACTCTAAGGAAGGTTTGAGACAAAGAAAGATAATGAATATTATTGTGTAGTTACATGAATATATCATTGGTCGCATACATGTGATACGCCAAATATTTTGTCAAGCCTTATGAAAGTTATTAAAAGCACAATTAAAGCAATACATTATTTTGCTTATGATGATTTTGACCATGACAATTATTATGATATGATTCTCTTTGTGAAGGAGACATTCATTATATGGATGGTGTGACAAAAGATCTTGTAGTACAAAAGCAGTTAAGATATCTGAAAGAACTAATTTATTACTACCCGAATGAATGAAATTGTTCATGACATTAATCTTGTAGTAAGTCTCAAAAGAAATATTTTGATTTACGAATATATTAACCAAAGTGGTTAGTATATTGAGACTATAAATGAAAAGAATATTGAATATCTTTATATTACTATAATAATATCGGGTAAATATAAAATATTACTCGACTTTTCTTCTATTTGTACTACACAAGTATAAGCATGATGATGCAATCACAAGCCACAAGTAAACTAGAGGTTTACTGAAATAAATATTAGTTGGCATGACCGGTTGACCATCTCGGTTCAATTATGATGCGAAAAATTAATTGAAAATTATATTGGCATATATTGAAGAAATATAAGATTCTTCAAGAATTCTCTTCTGCTGCTTATTCTCGTGATATACCAGTTAAAGTTGGGATTGAATCCCTTGATTTATTGAACGAATAAAAGGTGATAAATATATGGGCCCAGTCACCTTCCATGTGGACCGTTTACTATTATATGATTTTAATAGATGCATCTATTCTATGGTCACATATGCATTTGTTATCAACTTGCAGTTTGGCTTTTGCAAGATTGATTGCTCAAATTATTAGAGCACAGTTCCAGAATATAAATTATGATGATTTATCTTGATAATACTGGTTTAAATCCAAGTTAGTTTAGCAGAAATTGTATGCCTCCAATTATATCTAAACCATTGGTTATGAGAACAAAATTTTCAAAATAAAATTTGGTATGTGATGTATTATTTAATATACAACAACACTTGTACGCATCTAGCCAAGTTATGATAAGTTCTCCCTATCACAATCGGTTCAAGGTCAGAAACCAAATAATTTCCATCTAAAAATATGAATGTGCTATATGATTTAATTGTTCCACCACAATGCACAAAAATATATCCCCAAATAAGGCTAGTGATATTTGTTGGTGATCCCAACAATAGGAGGAGAAAATGGGCAGCTGAAAAAGTAATGCATGTAATGAATTATTATGAGTACATCTAGATCCTCGTACGAGAAAATGTGAACTTGAAGTTCAAGTGAAAATTCAATTGCAAAACATTGCCAGGCGTATTTGCTGACCCAAAATTAAATATCATATTCAGTTGCTAAAGCTCCAAATAAAATAAATTTCATAATGAATAGAGTCTATGGTATGCATGAAGCATAATAGACTAATCGGTTCCAAAGATAAAATTCCTTGAAGAAGGAGAGGAGCAAATGTTCAAGATGGTCATAATAAGGAGGCAAGTGCTCTAGAAGAGCACCACGACATAACACTTCATAAGACCTCATGGGAGAGGCTCAGGTACCTGAAGATAATAAGATAAAGAGATCTTAATAAGTTATGTCTTTATTGGGTAATAATAGAACAAATATAAAATGATCGTTGACGATATTGTTAATATAATGTAGCGCTCAATATTATTAATATTGACGAGAATCTTGAGCTCAAATATGTCATGAATATTACAAACGGGCTCTAAGTTACGTTCACCTATCCTAATATTACATACAAACACCAAATCACTATTTATTAGTATATAAGTTTTATTTTAAAAACACCAAAAAAGAACTTATGTATCCTCAAAAGGTACTAAATAGTTTAAAATTCAAAGCTTCACACCCTACTAAAAAGTTAATTGCAAGAATTTTATGATAGGTTTGATTAAATTACATTCACCTCTCCTAATATTACATAAAAACATTTAAATGTAAGACCAAATCACTATTCGTGTATAATACCCAAAGTAACATTGAAAACAAAGAGCTAAACGGGGCGGGGCAGGGCAAGGTCTAAATAGGGCAGGGAGTTACATGGAGCAGGTTAGGGCAGCGAAATTTTTTGACAGGGGAAGACTTAATCCGCCCCGTCGTACTCGTACCCCGCCCCATCCTGTTGCATCCCTATTCGGGAATATCATTTCATTCTAATATATTTTACAATACAAGAACATTATAATCAACGCCTATTTAAAAATAAAACAAATATGATAAATTGGAATCCATATATCCAACATCCCAATCTATCTCTATCTTCTTTTCACATAGAAGACTTATGAAATGATTCATGATATTGTCTACGTATATATCTTAAGAGATTCTTCTTGAACTTTGGAATCCATATATCCAACATTTTCAAATGTTCTTTAACAAATAGTCATTAATATTGAATCCAAAAGGGGTGAAAAGTTTTTCACGTTCCCACCTTACACGATCTGCTTTATACAAATATGGGAAATTCGTGACACTCCAAAAGCATTTTGTGCATCTCGATCTTACATTATAAGCCCAAAAAAACCTATGGGTACGTGGATTTATGTATAAATAACACCATCTCATAGGGAAAGCAATTTGAGTGATGTTAAATTTATAATTTGTACCTGGTTCAAGCCTTGCCAATCTGTTATAGGTGTCAAAATCTCTGCACATATAATAAATTGGGTCGGTATTGTCATTGGCTAAAGTTACCTCAATTTTGGGAAACATTGTCTCCATTAAATTGGTATCTTTTGTAGCATTTGAAAGAGGTAAAGAAAGGAAAATGTTCAGAATTACAAGGATGAAAAGAGGATAAGAGTTTGTAATGGTGTTGCTTTTCGCCATGATAATATTTTGTTTCTTTTGTCATGGCAATTCTTACGTTTATTGGCAAGAAAGATTATAAGGATTTGTGACTGGAAATTGATGGTTTTCCTTTGTTTTCGGGGTATTCGTGAAAGATTTTTTAAAAGGTGTGAGATTTGGATGACAATGTCATTTTTCATTCTCATTCATTTTTTCAAGTTTCTACTTAGATGGGAGGCACATATCATAGTTAAGAATTAAAAATAAAAAATTATTTACCTAAATCAAGCTCCTAATCATGGTTAGAATAACAAATACTTTCATTATTTGCTCTAAAAAGTTTTGGCAATCCCACTATTCTAGGCAAAAGATTATGAGCCCGTTTGGATTGGCTTAAAATAATTGGTTTTTAAGTTAAGTGTTGCAACTTGTTTTATAAAAAAACAGTTACGTGTTTGGATAAAAGTGTTGAAACTGAAAAAAAGCTGATGAAGTGTTTGGTAAAGAAGTGCTCATAAGCACTTTTTCTTGTTAAAATGACTGAAATATCCTTAAAGTTATCAACATTATAAAGAAGATGATTACTATAATATTATATTTTCTGTTCTTAGCTTCAAACGGATGATTGTTACATTTTTGTCTTGTGTGTTTGCTATTTTTTTGGGTTGGTAAATGGGAAGACAGATGAGCTATTGAGCCAATTATTTGTAAAAAGTTTCCTCTTTCTCATTCCAATAAACCGACCCTTTCTTTAAACTAATAAATCAACCACCCAAAAATAAAAAATTTAAAAACAGATCGCAACTAATTCATCTACCTTTAATTTTCCCCCCACTTAGATTGATAAAAGTTGTTCGAATATGTAAAAGTATTTTACTGAAAAATATGAGGGGTGCGTAAAAAAAGAAATGAAAGGAAAAGAAAAAGAGGGGAACATAATGAATGAAAGTGTAAAGAAAGAAAGAAAATGAAAAGAGAGGAAAGTTGTGGAAGAAGATAAGAAGAAAGCAGAGGCTGCTACAGCAAGAATGGAGAAAAGAAAAAGATAGTATATTGTGGAGTTTTCTGTTGAGGGGTAATTTCGGGATTAAGAAAAATTATAAGTGATAAGAATGTAATATACTTGGTCAAAGCAATATGACTTTTAAGCCAATTTCGAAAAATTGAGTTTTCCAATTTATTAATTTTGGCTTTTTTTAAATAGATCTTAACTTTTTTTAAACCCTTTTTTGGTTACCAAACACTTCCACAAATTTAAAAGTGTTTATGATTTTAAGCTCATCCAAACAGGTAATTCGTATATACATTCAAACAAGCTCTTTCTTTCCTACTTTATTACGAGCTCTTTTTTGGTTTATTTTTAAATACTTTTTCTTTTCTTTTTGGGTAAGATTTTTTTCGCAGTTTTTCTTTACATTCCTACCAAAAGAGAGAATCAACATCTAATGCTTAGTGGGACAACAACATCAAATTGAATTACGTATGATATTAAAATTTACAAGGAATAAAAAAGAATATTTGTAAAATTTAAATTAAAATATATATATGATGTTAGAATTTAAGCGGACCACTCATTGACTTGTTAATTGTTATGGGAAAAAAAAGTATTAAGCAGATTAATAAAAAAGGGAACGCAACAAAGAAAGAAAAGAAAGATTAGCTCAAAATACAAAAAATATGAATTTGAGACGAGAAAAACTGTTCAAAAAAATAAAACTCGTAATAAAGTAAGAAAAAAGAGAATTTTCTTAAATATGTATGGATTACATAATATTTTAGCTTAGAATTGTGGGGTGCCAAAAGTTTTGAGGGCAAATAAAGAAAATATTATTATCGCTTTGAATAATTAGATTTCAATCTTTAATTCTTAATTATGGCAGGTGGCTCTAGTCCAAATAATAACTTAAAAAAATGGAGACAATTCCCATATGAGATGGATGATCTTTTATAAAGCATATTTTTATCATTACGGAGTAAGTTTTTTTCCTCAACGTTTATAACCCGGCTAGTTAGGAATATTCCAAACAAATTATAGATTGGGAATAATCCCCATTACCGTACTAGTAGTAATAATAGGTACCATTAAAATTAGGCGAGAAGCTTATCTTCACTAACTTGTGATGTAGACAAACGGCCAATTAGCCCAATCTTCAGCCTAAAGTTCGTCCTTTGTGTTTCTTCTTCTAACTTTAGGTATACAAACAACAATTAGAGCCGTCAATATGAGTTTGGCATGTTGAGCTAGTTCAGTCCGACCCTTAATTTAATAGAGTTGTGTTATAATTTTTGGAGCCCATTTAAAAATAAGGCTTTTAAGCACAACTCGAGTAAGCTTGTGGTCCTTGAGGTTTTACTGAGGTTGGGCCGGCCCGTAAGCCTAACAAAAATATTTATTTGAAAAATATATAATTTAAGAAGTATATGCCATTGTAACATCGGAATCATCATTTAGCATTGGTGGACGTGTTCTTACCAAGGACTCAAATTGCATCCATCATGAAAATGTCCAAACACTAGTTACTACTCGAAATTAGTTGCACGACTTTTTCCAAACTGGTAATATTTTTTTTATGCGAATTTGAATATTATTAGTTTTTAAAATTTAATTATTCTTACAATTTAACTAATTAATATTGCATATGAATTGTAGATCTAGATGAAAGTGAAGATGTTAAGATAACCTTGTCACAAACAGATTCAAATATGTTTGATGAAGATGATGTGTTGGATATCCCATAAACATCACGGTGGTTTCTTTTGAATAGTTTATTTTTGACTTTTTACTTTTAGTTAATGAAATATAGTTTTGTCTTTTACCTTTTTAGTATTTATTGCGATATATTGGAACAGTAACAAAAATTATTAAGTTTTGCAAAAAAAATTAACTTTTAAATATTTATCTTTCTTTTAGGTTAGTACCTAAAGAAAAAATATAAAATTATATTTTTTTAAAATGATGGGCCGACCTGTGGGGGCCCTCAGCCCACATAGGGCTGTGGTGGGCTGACCATAAGACCATCAAAATAGCGGGCTAGCCCAGCCCGTCAATTGCTAAAACCCATGTGAATTGGGTTGGACTAACCCTGCCCAACCCATATTGACAACTCTAGTCAACAATTTCAGTGAATAAGTCAACATTATTTGTAATTTTTGAGTTTAATTTGTATAGTATAATCCATGTTTAACCCCAGAAAAATAAGATAGGTAAAGGTAAATTACCACTTGATAGAGATTGAAATCCACTCTTTTGTAATGGGCCACTCATTTCTTGTAGGCTGTAGCCTTCTAACAATAGAAAACACTTTGAGCCCATACTCTTTAGGCTGAATATGGATCAAATACACACATTGGGTGGGCTGAAAAAGATGATTAACCCGTATATTTTCGGGTCAAATATTGGTTAGTCCAAAACCTGTGATAGTACCATGCCACCACAATCTGAATTCTGAAACGGAGATTACACAGAATCACAGGAAAAAGGTGAAAAAGTTAACTACAGTTATGGGACTCTCAGCTTCTAAGCGAGTAACTCGTTCACTCCAAAACTCGTCCGAGTTCAACTCGGCATGTGACTCAGTATACGACGATTGTCTCTCCCTATCACAGCACGCCTTCCCCGGAGTCAAACCCTACCAGCTCTTCTCCGCCGCCGAACGCCTCCACGTTTCTCTCTATCCCTCCGTCCCTCTCATAACCAACTGGGTCAAATCGCCTCCGACCCGATTACAAGTAGATAAAGCCTTTAAAGTCGTATCCACGCGCCTGTCCGGCGAGGAGAAAGAGAGCGAAATTGTGCTTGGGAATACTGAATTTAAGGAGTTCGCGGTGGAGGTATTTGCAGACGCTGCCGTTTCCGGGGCTGGGAAAGAGCTGTTGAAGCGGGTCCCGGTAGGTGCTATTGGAATTGTTGGTGTGGGTGTGGTGGTGAAGCCCGGGAAAGAATTGGTTGCGGCGGCAATTGGTGCTTACGCGCTTGGTGTTGCCACTTCGGTATACGTCAGCTTGGCTGGATAAAGTCTCACTATTTTCATTTTCTTTTTTGCTAGTTGAATCGGCAGAATCTATGTTTTCTTTTTCACAAAAGTAAATAAAAGTTGTTTTCCTGTCTTCTATTTAAGGAGATGATTCAAAAACTACTCTTGGCATGAGGATACTGTGTACGGTCAAAACCGATTCTCAATTATAAAGATCGATCGAGACAATGACGTTTCAATCGAAGGGTATCCACATGGCAAGCTCAGACGAATCCCGAAGTAGGGACGTCGAGCTTCGAGCTATAAGACCAATCAACGGCAAAACTCGATATCATTATCGAGCCGTATCCGAATCGGATTACGGGGCAACACTGATTGACACATGCCCTGAATATCGATGACCCAAGGCAGAACCGAGCTCGAACCAAGACTGGGGGTTCGATCTAACATCGAGGTCGAGCCAGTGCCAAGGTCGCAGACAAAAGCCGTTACAACCGCACCGAGGGAGAGAATCTTGGCGAGAATCAAGGAAGAGACAAACCATCATGGGTCCTCCACTATATGTATTATTTTATTATGTTGTTATAGATAAAGCAGTGACCCTCTACTATAAAAAGGGGATAGACCGCAATAGAGGCACGTCCTCCAAGATACATTAAGATTTCATTGTGCTTGTTTTTCTAATTCATTTCAGTCTTCCCGTCCATCATTCCCATTTTATAGTAAAAATACATGTATTGTCATTTTGTATCAAAGGAATTTGCATACCCTTAGAACCATATCTAAATTTAACATTATCCGAATTTTCGGGTAAACAGTTTGGCGCCCACTGTGGGGCTAAGGGTAACAGTGATTGTTTGATATAAATCTACAGTACACTCCACCTTACAACTTCAAATCAGCAATGGCTCTACCTATCGACCTCGAAGCCGACCTTCAAGATGAAACCAACAACTTGGCACCCGAGGCTTGAATCAAAGTACCCGAAATTCGAGCAGAAATATCATTGGATGTCATTTCACAAATAGCATTGGAGGCGAACCAGCGTTCCGAACCAGAAAGAAGCATTCAGGGTGGTACTCGATCCGTAGCCCGAGACACCCAAAATGCGGGGGGAATCAGGGCCATCTTACGTATGATTTTCGAGATGCTGCAAGCCCAACAAGTAGCGATAACTCAGCTACAGAGCCAAACTCGTGCACAAAGCAGGCCAGATTCCAATCCACTTCGAGAAGTCACCCCCAAAACACACCTCGCCATAGTGAAATCTAACGAGCAAGAATCGGGGACTACTCCTGGAATTACTAAATTGCTCGAGGAACTCACAAAACGAGTCGAAGCCAACGACAAGAGGGTGAAAACGTACAATGCCAGGGTCGATCAAATCCCCGGGGCTCCACCAATGATAAAGGGGCTTGATTCGAAAAAATTCATACAAAAGCCTTTTCCCTCGAGCGCGGCCCCAAAACCAATCCCCAAAAAATTTCGTATGCCCGAAATTCCCAAATATAACGGTACGACCGATCCTAACGAACACGCCACCTCCTACACATGTGTCATCAAAGGCAACGATTTGGAGGATGATGAGATCGAATCCGTGTTGTTGAAAAAGTTCGGAGAGACCCTCGCAAAGGGAGCAATGATCTGGTATCAAGACTAACCACCAAATTCCATTGATTCTTTTGCCATGTTAGCATATTCGTTCTTAAAAGCACATGCTCGTGCCATAAAGGTTGCAATAAGGAAATTAGACCTCTTCAAAGTAAAACAAAGGGGTAACAAAATGCTGAGGGAATTCGTATCCCGATTTCAAATGGAACGTATGGACTTGCCACCGGTCGCAGACGATTGGGCCGTACAAGCTTTCACCCAAGGACTGAACGGGCTAAGTTCGACAGCATCACGTCGGCTGAAACAAAATTTGATCGAGTACCCAGCAATAACTTGGGTAGATGTACACAACCGGTACCAATCAAAAATCAGGGTCGAAGATGATCAATTGGGAGCTCCGTATGGGCCCGTACGTCAGAACCACACAACCACTAAAAATCATAGGGAAATCAATAGAGAACAAAGGTCGAACAGAGACCGATACCAACCGTACGACACAGATCGGATGAACAACGGTTCAGTATGTGATACGGTTCGGAACAACCGAAAGACTGATCGGGGGCAAAATTCTCGGGGACTTATGAGCAGGAGAGGCTTTGATAAATATGCCGATCCTATAGAAGTCCCTCGATTATCGGAGTATAACTTCAACATTGATACATCCGCCATCGTATCGTCCATCTGACGCATCAAAGACACCAGATGGCCTCGACCCATGCAGACCGATCCTGCCCAAAGAAATCCCAATCAAATGTGCGAATATCATGGCACCCATGGCCACAGAACGGAAGATTGCAGGCAACTAAGAGAGGAAGTGGTCCGCTTATTTAACAAAGGACACCTTCGGGAATTTCTGAGTGATAGGGCGAAGAACCATTTTAGGAACAAGGAATTCAGCAAGCAAAATGAGCCAGAAGAACCACAACACGTCATTCACATGATCATCGGCGGCGTCGATGCCCCTCAGGGACCGATGCTTAAATGCACTAAAATATCAATTATGAGGGAAAAGCGATCTCGAACTCAAAATTATACACCCATAGGGACTTTGTCCTTTAGTGATGAAGATACAGAGGGAATCATCCAACCCCATAACGATGCACTGGTAATATCCGTACTCATGAATAAAACTAAGATTAAGCGTGTGTTAATTGATCCAGGTAGCTCGGCCAATATCATCAGATCGAGGGTCGTAGAACAGCTCGGCCTGCAAGATCAGGTCGTACCCGCAACTCTGGTTCTAAACGGATTCAATATGGCATGTGAAACCACCAAAGGCGAGATTACCCTACCGATAAACGTGGCCGGAACCATCCAGGAAATAAAGTTTCACGTGATCGAAGGTGATATGAGATATAACGCCCTTTTCGGAAGGCCGTGGATCCACAACATGAGAGCTATACCCTCGACCCTACACCAGGTCCTCAAATTCCCAACATCGGGAGGTGTCAAAATAGTGTATGGAGAACAACCGACCGCAAAGGAAATGTTCTCCGTTGAAGAAGCAAAATCAATATCCTCGTCTTCGCCGATAAAAGGATCATGTTCAGAAGGAGACACAATCGGTGAGCAGAGCGCCAAATAGCAATCACAGACATCAGCTTCGACCCAGCCAGGTAAGCAGAACATTGAAGAAGATGATGATGATCGATGGATCCCTCGATCCTTCGTAACCCCCGATGATTTCAATGCCACCAAATCAATAATTGAGGAACTGGAGCAAATCATACTGATCGAACACTGGCCCGAACGAAAGGTATACCTGGGAACGAGTTTGAGCCCCGAACTAAGGAAGAAACTCATTCAATTTCCTATCAATAACATTGACTGTTTTGCCTGGTCCCATCTAGATATAACAGGGATCCCGCCGGACATAACGGCGCACCAGCTAAGCTTGAACCCTAGGTTCAGACCGGTGAAGCAAAAAAAGATGGCCCCAGTCCGAGGAAAAGCACGCATTCATAAAGGTCGAGGTAACCAAACTTCTCAAGATAGGGTCCATTCGGGAGGTAAAATACCCCGAATAGTTAGCCAATGTGGTTGTAGTACCTAAAAAAGGTAACAAACTTAGAATGTGTGTGGACTATAAGGATTTGAACAAGCATGCCCCAAAGATTCCTTTCCACTGCCTAACATCGATCGCATGATCGATGCCACGGCCAGCCACGAGATCCTCACCTTTCTCGACGCCTATTCCGGGTATAATCAAATTTAGATAAACCCGGACAATCGGGAAAAGACTTCATTTGTGACCCGATATGGAACATATTGTTATAACGCAATGCCCTTCGGGATAAAAAATGCAGGATCTACTTATCAACGCCTAGTAAACAGAATGTTCGAAGAACAAATAGGTAAAACGATGGAAGTCTATATTGATGACATGCTAGTTAAGTCCCTGTGCACAGAGGACCATTTGGCCCATTTGCAGGAAACGTTCGAGATTCTAAGGAAATACAACATGAAGCTCAACCCCGAAAAATGTGCTTTTGGGGTCGGTTCGGGGAATTGAGATCAACCCTTAACAAAATCAAGGCCATCGAAGACATCACCATCGTGGACATCGTGAAAGCTGTACAAAGGTTAACGGGAAGAATTGCAGCCTTAGGCCGGTTCATTTCAAGATCATCAGATCGAAGTCACAAATTTTTCTCCCTACTCAAAAAGAAGAACGACTTCGCCTGGACACCGGAATGCCAACAAGCGTTACAGGAATTGAAACGATATCTATCGAGCCCACCACTGCTTCACACTCCAAAAATCGATGAAAAACTATACTTGTACTTGGCGGTATCGGAAGTCGCCCTAAGCAGTGTCCTAGTTCGAGAAGAGCAAGGTACGTAATTTTCCGTTTATTACGTAAGTCGGACCTTAGGAGAAGCGGAAACTAGGTATCCACACTTAGAAAAATTGGCACTTGCGCTGGTAAGCGCATCTAGAAAGTTAAGGCCGTACTTTCAATGTCACCCCATAAGCGTATTAACCACCTGCCCACTCCGTAATATTTTACATAGGGCCGAACTATCAGGCCGATTGTCCAAATAGGTCATCGAACTCAGTGGGTACAATATCAAATATCAACCCCGTACGACCATCAAGTCTCAAATTTTAGCAGACTTCGTGGCCGACTTCACGCCAACCCTCATACTCGAAGTCGAAAAGGAACTCCTTTTGAAATCAGGTATATCGTCCGGGGTATGGATCCTTTTTACGGACGATGCTTCGAATATAAAGGGGTCCGGGTTAGGCATAGTTTTGAAACCCCCCACGGGTAACATTATTAGGCAAGCTATTAAAAATATCAGGTTAACTAACAACGAGGCCGAGTATGAAGCCATGATTGCAGGTCTCGAACTAGCCAGAAACTTGGGAGCAGAAGTCATTGAGTCGCATTGTGAATCTTTGCTGGTGGTGAGTCAAGTAAACAAAGTCTTCGAAGTCCGAGAAGGTAGGATGCAAAGGTATTTGGACAAACTGTTTATCGCTTTACACCATTTCAAACAATGGACCCTACGGCATGTTCCACGAGAACGGAATAATGAGGGCGATGCTCTTGCAAATTTGGGATCGTCGGTCGAGGTAGATGATTTGAGCTCGGGGACTGTCGTTCAACTTTCAAGATCGGTAATCGAGGATGGGCACGCCGAAATTAATTCTACTAGCTTAACCTGGGATTGGAGAAACAAGTATATTGAATACTTAAAAAATGAAAAGCTCCCTTCAGACCCTAAAGATTCCAGGGCCCTACAGACTAAAACTGCTCGATTTACGTTGGCTGCGGACGGAACACTATATCGAAGAACATTCGATGGACTGATGGCAGTATGCGTGGGTCCGGGAGATACCAATTACATCCTCCGGGAAGTACACGAGGGCACTTGTGGCAATCACTCCGGTGCCGACACATTAGTTCAAAAAGTGATCAGAGCGGGGTATTATTGGATCGATATGGGCAAAGATGCGAAAGAATTTGTTCGTACATGTGATAAATGTCAAAGGTTTGCGCCAATGATCCATCAACCCGGAGAGCAACTTCACTCGGTCTTATCCCCATGGCCATTCATGAAATGGGGAATGGACATCGTCGGCCCTCTGCCATCGACCCCAGGTAAAGCCAAATTTATTTTATTTATGACTGACTATTTTTCAAAATGGGTTGAAGCGAAAGCGTTCGAGAAAATAAGAGAGAAAGAAGTTATAGACTTTATTTGGGATCATATCATATGCCGATTCGGGATACCCGTTGAAATAGTATGCGACAATGGGAAGCAATTCGTTGGTAGTAAAATCACAAAATTCTTCGAAGATCACAAAAAAAGAAGGATATTATCAACACCATACCACCCCAGTGGGAACGGTCAGGCCGAATCAATGAACAAGACTATTCTTCAAAACCTTAAGAAGAGATTGAACGACGCGAAGGGAAAATGGAGAGAAATCCTGCCCGAAGTCCTTTGGGCATACCGAACAACGTCAAAATCCAGTACGGGGGCGACCCCATTCTCCTTAGTATATGGTTCCGAAGCATTGATACCAGTCAAAGTCGGTGAACCTAGTCCTAGATTTCGATTCATGATGGAAGAATCAAATAACGAGGCTATGAACACCAGCCTTGAATTATCGGACGAAGGACGAGAAGCTGCCCTCATCCGATTGGCAGCCCAAAAGCAACGAATCGAAATGTATTATAATCGAAGAACTAAACTTCGTCATTTCAAGCCCGGGGACTTAGTGTTAAGAAAAGTCACCATCAATACTCGGAATCCAAACGAAGGAAAATTAGGACCAAACTGGGAAGGACCATACCAGGTGCTCGAGAACGTTGGAAAAGGGTCATACAAGCTCGACATCATAAACGGCAAACAACTATCAAGCAGTTGGAATGTATCACATCTAAAATGGTACTACTACTAAGGTACGATCTTTCCATATTCATCTAACTGACCTATGCAGTAGTCCGAACAAGTGCTGAGGGAGATCTTTCGCTTAAAAGCACGCATTGCACTCTTTTCCCTTAGACCGGTTTTCTCCCAAATAGGTTTTTCGGCAAGGTTTTCAATGAGGCAACCATCTATCGTGTTGCACTTTTAACAATATCCGAGGCCTCTTCAACCGACCTCGAATACCAGGGGGGCATCAGGGCCCTCAAATACATCAAGTTCAGATGCAAGAAAGTCATCTCACAACAACAGGGTTCCAACAAGAAAAATTGTAAGAGCCAAGTGGTCAAAATGAACCATGCTCATATAGATTGGCCCAAACATAAACACATGTGCAATGACTTGAGATTTATTGTGCAAACAAAATTAAGATTCAGCCTACGGGCTACTTACATTACTTTGAGTTCGAATCATTCACTCGACTAAGCCTACATGCTATTTTATTTCGAGTTCGAGCAAACACTCACTCGACCATTACGCCTACGGGCCACACTACTTCGAGTTCGAATCATTCGACTATTAAGCCTACGGGCTACCTTTATCTCGAGTTCGAGCAAACACTCACTCGACCATTAAGCCTACGTGCCACATTATCTCGAGTTTTTCACTCGACTATTAAGCCTACGAGATACTGTTATTCCGAGTTCGAGCAAGCACTCACTCGACCATTACGCCTACGGGCTACGATATTTCGAGTTTGAAACATTCACTCGACTATTAAGCCTACGGGCTACTATCATTCCAAGTTCGAGCAAGCACTCACTCGACCATTACGCCTACGGGCTACGATATTTCGAGTTCGAAACATTCACTCGACTATTAAGCTTACGGGTTACTGTTATTCCGAGTTCGAGCAAGCACTCACTCGACCATTACGCCTACGGGCTACGATATTTCGAGTTCGAAACATTCATTCGACTATTAAGCCTACAGGCTACTGTTATTCCGAGTTCGAGCAAGCACTCACTCGACCATTATGCCTACGTGCTACGATATTTCAAGTTTGGAAAAATCATTCAACTATTAAGCCTACGGGCTATCTTTATCTCGAGTTCAAAACACTCACTCGACCATTGCACCTACGGGCCACATTATCTCGAGTTCGAAACATTCACTCGACTATTAAGCTTATGGGTCACATCATCTCGAGTTCGAAACATTTACTCGACTATTAAGCCTACAGGCTATTGTTGTTTCGAGTTCGAGCAAGCACTCACTCGACCATTACGCCTACGGGCTACAATATTTCAAGTTCAAAACATTCACTCAACGGCTAATAAGCTACTTTTACTCTGAGTTTACATTAACTCAACCATTACATTACACCTACGAATTATGTTCCTTCAAAGTTTGAATCATTGACTCAACAAGCAAACCCAGGGACTACAAATCTGATTGATCAGAGAGACTACAAGGTCAACATTCGATTAAAAGTCTTCACAAAACAAAAACAAGTCGACCTCGTTATACATATATATACAAAAATTGCCTACGTGATTAATTTACAAACATGAAGAATTAGAAACTAAGCTTCCTGGTCGAGCTCTTCCCCGTCCTCGGATCCGCTTTTGCTACCATCACCATCATTATCATCAGAAGCCAAGGCTTCAGCTTCCGCTTCGAGCTCTTTTGCCTTTTTTACCTCTTCGGTAAGGTCGAAACCTCGAGCGTGTATCTCCGAGACCTACACTTAAGTTCAGAAACCCAATGAGCTCGAGTATCGGCGGTCTTCGCCGCTTCCCGGGCCTCCATCTGAGCAGCCTCAGCATCAGCCCGATATACAGCAATGGACTTATCCGCCAAGACCTTCGACGACTCAACCTCCGCCTTATCCTCAGCAAGTCGTGTTTCAAGCTCCTCGATCCTCTTAGCTTGAACCGACCTCTTTTGCTTGACACTTCGAAGTTGAACGTCGGCCGATAATAATTTTGTTAAGATGGTTTCTTTTTCCACTGCCAGGCGGTCGAGGGTCTTCTTCCACCGATTGCATTCAGCTCGGATTTGATCGACTTCTTCTCGAAGTAACCCGATCTTTTCGATCTTTTGGTGCAACCGAGACAACGAAGGGTTAACTTCCACGGTTAAGTCAGACCCATAC
Organism: Nicotiana tabacum; assembly: GCF_000715075.1. Classification (NCBI taxonomy): domain Eukaryota; kingdom Viridiplantae; phylum Streptophyta; class Magnoliopsida; order Solanales; family Solanaceae; genus Nicotiana; species Nicotiana tabacum. The sequence goes on along the minus strand of NC_134101.1, from coordinate 51,169,217 downwards.
TTTCACAGAACGAGGGTCACTTTCTTATCGATCTCAACCCCTTCTTCACATACCTTAACCAAATCCGCTTGGAGATCCTTTATAGCCTCGTCCTTTTGGCTGCAAAGAAGCCGCAGGGCATCTCTCTCACCTGAGACCTTCCGGAGCTCGGCCTCACACTGACTAAGATCAACTCGAAACCTACTAATGGCCTGCACAGTAAGAAACATGAGTCAAGTATGGAAAAGAACAAAGAAACCAAGTATGGAAGAATCATTACCCGAGTAATGAAACGCTGAGCCTCCTCTAATAAAAGAGAAGCGTCACCAATATTGGAACCATCGTCGACTCCAGTAAAACAATCCCTAAAAGGATTCCCTGCACCTGAGCCTACGCCGATATCGGGAGTCTTCAACTCTCGAGCTTCCTTCAACGCCTCCTCAGAAAAAGATGGAAGAGAAGGCGAATGACCCATTGTCATAGCCCCGAGCAAATCACTCGGAGTACTCTGGTCGAGACTCAGGTCTTCGGAAACAACCCTGACAGGCACAACCGCCATTGGCTCGGGAGCTCTGGCAACCTTGATGGCCTTCATAGATCGGACTACCAAAGCCGATGAGCTATTTTCTTCTTCTTCTTCTTCTTCTTCTTCTTCTTCTTCTTCTTCTTCTTCTCTCAGTCGTTGGACCGAGTCAATCGAAAGGGCAATTGCTTTTCTCCTCACCCTTCGAGTTTTGGGCTTGGGGTCCTCTGACCGAGAAGAAGCTCTTCGCTTCTTATCTTCCCCCTGTTTAGGGACTAGGGACTTGTTTCCTTCTTCACTGCTTGAAGGCCTCAAAGCGCCATCCCTGGTTACGCCTGCACAAAAGGAAATCGGTAATAAATAGAATGCAAAGAATACTTCGAAGGAAACAAGAAGCAAACCTCACCATGGTTCTTGGCCTCCCATCTGCCTTTTGCCAAATCACGCCGTCGAGGCTAACTTCCGAACCCAGTCCTCGAGGTCAGGCACCGCTTGTGGCATCCAAGGGGCAACTGAACATCAGGGAAGGACATTAGAAAAAAATCGGAAAAGGACATGAAAAGTGAACAAAGATCACTTACGGTCAAAATTCCATTATTCAGGGAACGACATCTTCTCCTCCGGAATGAGATCACGGGTCATCACTCGAATATAACGACCCATCCAACCCTGATCCTTGTCTTCATCAATGCTCGACATCAAAACCTTCGATGCCCGACGATGAAGTCTGATTAGTCCTCGAAAGATCTGAGGCCGATATAGTCGTATGGGGTGGTTTAGAGAAAAATCTAACCCCCGGCTTTAATAGAGAAGAAGCGCAATAAGATCACTATATGCCATAAAGAGGGATGAATTTGGCCAAGGGTGACTTGATACTTTTTGCAGAAATCTATAATCACCGGGTTGACGTGTCCCAGTGTGAAGGGATAAGTATAAACACTTAAAAAACCCTCCACGTAAGTGGTAACACTCTCATCGGAAGATGGAATTTGCAACACGACCTCGGAACCCCAGTTGCAGTCTTTTATGACGGCCTCGAGGTGATCCTCCGTTATAGAGCACGTATACATCGATACGTGTTCACATCGACCCGGAATGGAGGAAGGATTCTCCACCTTAAAATCGGTCTTCAAAGTGCACGGGCCAGGAACATAGTCATGAACTGACGGCTCCACCGGCGCCTTATCATCAGACGGCCGCGAGGAAGAAGCTTTCTCCTTCTAAGGTACGATTTTGGAAGTTTTCGCCATTGATATGAAAGGGGTGAAGAAAGGTGAAGAAATAGACGTCACCAAAATTCTGGTATGGACGGCCCCATAGCAGTGAAATAGAGAGGATAAATAAGAAAGTTTGGAAGAAGAGAAGGCGCAAAAGTGGTAAAGGTTGTATGGAAAGACTATTTATAGACTAAGGCATGGCGGTTCGGTATCAGTGGTGGCCGACCACCGTCTGACACACATTAAATGCTTCGGTAAAACCGAGCCGATGTGACAGCTATCACATACGTCAAGATCGGGTTCGATAGAAACGTCAGCATAAATTTGATCGAGCTGCAGGGAAATCATAACGTTCCTCGCCACATCCTTTCCGAGAAACGAGGGGACTAACTGTGTAAGGTCAAAATCGATTCTCAGTCATAAAGACCGGTCGAGACAATGACGTTTCAATCGAAGGGTATCCACATGACAAGCTCAGACGAATCCCGAAGTAGGGACGTCGAGCTTCGAGCTATAAGACCAATCAACGGCAAAACTCGATATTATTATCGAGCCCGTATCCGAATCGGACTACGGGGCTACACCGATCGACACAGGCCCTGATTATCGATGACCCAAGGCAAAACCGAGCTCGAACCAAGACTGAGGGTTCGATCTAATATCGAGCTCAAGCCAGTGCCAAGCTCGCAGACAAGAGCAGTTACAACCGTACCAAGGGAGAGAATCTTGGCGAGAATCAAGGAAGAGACAAACCATCATGGGTCCTCCACTATATGTATTATTTTATTATGTTGTTATAGATAAAACAGTGACCCTCTACTATAAAAAGGGGGATAGACCGCAATAGAGGCAGGTCCTCCAAGATACATTAAGATTTCATTGTGCTTGTTTTTCTAATTCATTTTAGTCTTCCCGTCCATCATTCCCATTTTATAGCAAAAATACATGTATTGTCATTTTGTATCAAAGGAATTCGCATACCCTTAGAACCATATCTAAATTTAACATTATCCGAATTTTCGGGTAAACAAATATAAAATAAGTTTTGTTAACAAAATTTTTTGGAGCATGGTTTGGTATCAAATCCGAAAGTGGTGCAATTTCATCAATATCTGAAACTCAACTATAGAGTAGATTACTGATACAATCTATCTATATATATTATTAAAAGGAGAGAAAAAAATCTCCACATTAAGCCAAGTGGCAATTTCACAACATGCCACTTGACAATTTAGGACAAAGCTAGTTATGTAAGGTAATACTTTTTTTTAATTTAAATTTTATATGTATTTTGTGTTTTTAATAATTAGTTACTATTTTTGATTTAACAAATTTGGAGTTTTAAAATTATTCTAAAATAAAAACGAAAATATTAAGAAGAAAACTGCTAATTCAAATTGGGGAGTAGTTTCTTTCAAATAAAAAATTAATATTCGATATTTAAATTTTCATACGTAATAAAATCTTACTACAATTTAAAATTAGAAACAGTTACAATTTTTGTTATTTTTTAATGAAAGGAAAAAGATTTGAATTTAATCATCATTAATTGATAATAATAATAATAATCTATATCTATATATAATAAATGTGATGACCCAAAAGATCATCTTATGTTTTAGAACTCGAATCTGCGCTCTTAAGCCTTAAAATTTCTATATTTACCCTCCTCGATTTACGTGCGCAGTCCGGGCATGTTTCCGGAAAGCTTTATGTTGAAAATTGATGAAAACAAGAATTTATACCTTAAAAAGTTGATTTTATTTGACTTCGGTCAATATTTTTGGTAAACGGGTTCGGATCCGTGTTTTGACGGTCCCGGTGGGTCCATATCGAATTATGAGACTTGGGTGTATGCCCGGAATCGAATTCCGAGGTTCATAGCCCGAGAAATGAATTTTTGACTAATATTGAATTTCAAAAAATTAATGGTTTTAAAGTATATGCTTAGTGCTTGATTTTGATGGTATCGGGCCCGTATTTTAGTTCCGGAGCCCGGTACAGGTCCGTTATAATATATGAACTATGTCTGTGAAATTTTGTGAGAAACGGAGTTTAAATGACGTGATTCGGACCTTCGGTTGAGAAAATAGTAACTTTAAGTGTTCTTGAGAATTTTATTGATTTTGATGCTAAATCCGTAGTTTTAGGTGTTATTTTGGTGATTTGATCGTACGAGCAAGTCCGTATGATGTTGTTAGACTTGTGCGCATATTTGGTTTGGAGCCCCGAGGGCTCGGGTGAGTTTCGGATAGGCTACGGGGTGATTTGCACTTAGAAAATCTAAGATTTTTGCTGCAGCAGCTGTTCTGGTGTGCCCTTCTTCGTGTTCGCGTAGGTAGTGTCGCGAACGCTAAGCATTGGGGGTGGTACCCTTCGCGAACGCGATCACTCTCTCAAGAACGCGGTAGTTTAAGGGACCTGGGGAGGGGAGTCATGTTCTTCTACGCGAACGCGTCCATTGGGTCGCGAACGGGAAGGCTTGGGGGAGCTGCCTTACGTGAACACATAGAAAGACTCGCGAACGCGAAGGCCTTAGGCCGTTGTGCATCGCGATCGCGACAGGCCTCTCATGAACGCGATGAAGGCATGTCCAATGTTTTAAAACAGACTTCAAAGACGGGATTTGCTCAAAATTTCACATTTTCTTTACTTGAAATCAACCTTGGGCGATTTTTGAAGTGGGAATTCAATACCAAATCATAGGTTCATGTTCTTAAACTCATTCCTTTCAATTTCCATCAACACCCACTAGATTTCTAGGCCTAAATCTTGTTCTTTAAGGGTAGAAATTAGGGATTTTAGGAGAATTGGGAATTTTGTAAATTTGGGAATTTAGACCTCGATTTGGGGTCGAATTCCAAAACTCATGACATATTCGGGCTCGGGGGTGAATGGGTAAACAGAGTTTAGTCCGAACCTCGAATTTGGATCAAACGGGCCCGGGGTCGGTTTTTGAATTTTTTTTAAAAAATTTGGAAAATATGTAATTATTCATTAAAGTTGATTTCTTTAGCGATAATTGATGGTATTAAGCTATTTGTGACTAGATACGAGTGAGTTGGAGGTGAATTCTAAGGGAAAAGCGGTACTTGAGCAGTGAGTGGCCTGCGAATCGAGGTAAGTGTCGTGTCTAACTTTGGCTTGAGGGAATAAGTATTATATGTTTATTTGCTACGTGTTTGGTTGTTAAATACGATGTATAAGTGAGGTGACGAACATCTATGCATCGTTGTCGAGGCATAGCATGTGAGTGAAATTCTATTCTTGTCTATTTTGTAGCCTTAAATTCTACTATCCATGCTTAGCGGGTTATTTGAAATGTTGGGTGACTTATATCTGGCTTTACTGAGATTTGGTAACTTTCGAATATTGATTCAAGGTTGAGTTTACATTGTGCTATTGATTATGGGTAAAATACTGGTTTCTTTGCGATACTCTTATCTATCCGTTGTTATTGATTCTGTGATTTGTGAGGAGGAGTGTAAAGCACGAAGGATGATGCCATGCATGTATTATTTATATTGTGAGGAAGAGTGTAAAGCACGAAGGGTGATGTCGTGTATATTATGAGAGGTTTAAAGCACGAAGGGTGATGTCGTGCCGTTTTATTTATTTATTTGGTGAGGTTGAGAGTAAAAGCACGAAGGGTGATGCCGTGCAGTTTTCCTTTGCTGTTTTACTTGCTCAATTTGTTTAAGGATTTTTGGTTTAATTCTATCCTTTCATTATTCTCATTCTTTATATTGTATTCCCCCTTCCCATTATTTTTGCGTTATTTCTTTATTTACTGTTGTTGCCTCTAACATGATTATACTGTTCAGGTTATATGTGGGTGTCTTGTCCTAGCCTCGTCACTATTTCACCGAGGTTAGGCTCGACACTTACCAAGACTTGGGGTCGGTTGTACTGATGCTGCACTCTGCACTTTCTGTGCAGATTTTGGTACCGGCTCAGGTTGATCTAGATTTTGCTATTGGTCCGCTATCCGGAGACTCAAGGTAGATCTGTCGGCGTCCACAGACCTTGAAGTCCCCGTCTATCTTTTATGTCCTACTGTTTTCTTTCACTCAGACAGTTGTATTTCTTTCAGACTATTACTTGTAGTAAATTCTAGAATGCTCGTGAATTGTGACTCAAGATCCGGGTGGTAGTAATTAATATAGTTTTATAATATTCCGCACTTATTATATTTTATCTTAGTTAATTATTGTTATTTACTAAATAGAAATAAGGAATTGGTTTAATGATTCTCTAACGTTGGCTTGCCTAGCAAGTGAAATGTTAGGTGCCATCACGGTCCCGTCGGTGGGAAATTTTGGGTCGTGACAGTTGGTATCAGAGCACTAGGTTGCCTAGGTCTCACGATTCACGAACAAACTTAGTAGAGTCTGTAGGATCAGTACAGAGACGTGTGTGCTTATCTTCTAGAGGCTATGAAGTTTAGGAACAAGTTTCACTTCTATTCTTTTATGTCATGCGATTTTGCTTTCTCAATACTGATTGAACTCTTCTACTTTTATTCTCTCGCAGATGGCGAGAACGCGTAGTGCTTCCTCAGCTGAGCAGTAGCCAGAGCCTCCAGTGGCAGCTCTTACGCGGAGCAGAGGTCGAGGCCGAGGCCGAGGCAAGGGCAGGGCTCTGCCTAGAGCCCGAGCAGCAGCCCCAGCAGTGGAGCCTCAGATAGAGCTTGACGAGGAGGTTCCAGCCCAGACTGTTCCTACCGGACCAGCTCAGGTTCCGGAGGGGTTCATTGCCACCGCAGTACTTCAGGACGCTTTGGTCCATTTGGTGGGCCTTATGGAGAGTGTGGCCCAGACTGGCGCACTTCCCATGGCACCAGCAGTCTCTCAGGCTAGAGGAGGAGCCCAGAATCCCACCACTCCCACTCCGAGCAGATAGCTCCCCAGTATCAGGCTCGAGCAGCTCAGCCAGTCGGATTAGTTCAGGCGGTTATTGCGGCACAGGTCGAAGATGGGCCAGCTATGTCTTTTGAGGCTTTTATGGATATTGGACAGGTTTATCAAGCTCTTTCCTGTTCACTTCAGTGGTGCTCCTTCAGAGGATCCCCAGGAGTATCTTGACAACTGTCACGATGTTCTACGGAATATGGGTATAGTGGAGACCAATGGGGTCGATTTTGCTGCATTTCAGATGACTGGTTCTGCCAAGAAATGGTGGAGAGATTACTTGTTGACCAGACTAGCTGGGTCGCCTTCTCTTACTTGGGACCAGTTCTCTCAGCTCTTCATAGAGAAGTTTCTGCCTATCACATTGAGAGAGGAGCGTCGCCTTCAATTTGAGTGTCTCTAGTAGGGCAATATGACTGTTACTCAGTATGAGACCCGTTTTGTGGATTTGGCCCGTCATGATATTCTTATACTTCCCACTGAGAGAGAGGGGGTGAGGAGGTTTATTGATGGACTTGCTCAGCCTATTAGATTGCAGATGGCTAAGGAGATCGGGAGTGAGATTTATTTTCAAGCGGCTGCTAATATCGCCAGACGGGTCGAAATGGTTCTTACTCAGGGAGGTCAGGGGTCTAACAAGAGACCTCGTCATTCCAGTGGGTTCAGCGGTGCCTCATATAGAGGCAGGAGTACTTTTGGTAGAGGCCATCCTTCTAGGCCATTTTATTCAGCGCTCCAGGCATCCCACGGTGCCTCAGGTGGTTGTGGCCCTCAGATGCATTATTCCGACCCGCTAGCCTACAGTGCACCACCAGCTCCTATTGGTGCACCTCCACCCCAGAGTTATCAGGGTGGTTATTCAAGTCGATAGGGTCAGTTTCAGGGTGAGCAGTCACAACAGCCGAGGTTATGTTATACTTGTGGTGATCCGAGGGACATTGCTAGATTTTGCCCTTGGGCAACGGGCAGCTCACAACATCAGAGTTCTCGTGCCATGGTTCCGGCACCAGTTGCCGCACTACCTGCTCAGCCAGCCATAGGCAGGGGTCAGGTAACCAGTGGTAGAGGCCAAACTGTTAGAGGTGGAGGTCAGGCCACTGGAGGTGGAGACCAGCCAGTTAGAGGCCATCCCAGGAACGTAGTTCATGGTGGTGGGGCCCAACCCCGGTGTTATGCTTTCCCAGCCAGGCCTGAGGCTGTCATCTGATGGTTTTATCACAGGTACTGTTTCAGTTTGTAGTAGAGATGCTTCAGTTCTATTTGATCCGGGATCTACTTACTCCTATGTGTCATCCTATTTTGCTTCATATTTGGTTGTGCCCCGTGATTCTTTGAGTGCTACTGTATATGTGTCCACACTAGTGGGAGATGCTATTGTTGTAGATCGTGTTTATCATTCGTTTGTGGTCACCATTAGGAGTCTTGAGACTCGTGTAGATCTTCTACTTCTCGACATGGTTGATTTTGATATCATACTGGGTATGGATTGGCTATCACCTTATCATGCTATATTAGATTGTCATGCCAAGATGGTGACCTTAGCCTTGAAGGGGTTGCCTCGATTAGAATGGAGAGGGAATCTTGTCCATTCTGCCAGTAAGGTTATCTCTTATGTGCAGGCTCGGCATATGGTCGAGAAGAGGTGTCTAGCTTATTTGGCTTATGTCCGTGATTCTAGTGCGGAGGTTCCTTCCATAGATTTAGTGCCGGTTGTTCGTGAGTTTCCATAGGTGTTTCCTGCAGACCTGTCGGGGATAAGGATGGCAAGTGGGCCAGGCCCGGTCCTAAGTGGGCTTTGCGGGTCCGATCCTAAGTGGGTCGGTCCTAAGTGGGCCGGTCCTAAGTGGACCGGTCCTATGCGGTCCGGTCCTAAACGGTCCCGGGCTTCGCGGGCTTATTGCTGGAACTGGCTCGGGATCGGGACCACGAACTAACGGTCCCGGGTTAAGTGGGCAGGTCCCGGGCCTAAACGGGCCCAACAGAAACTTTGTATTTTTAATTTTTTTTATATAGAAGTTAGAGAAAAAAAATAGTAATAAAGATATATAAGCTATATTCGATTTATATACTATATATACATCTTAAAATATATATATATATATATATATATATATATATATATATATATATAGTATAGTATAGTAGATCTTAAGATATATATACATCTTAAGATATATAAGCTATATATATATATATATAGTAAATATAGTATATCTTAAGATGTATATATAGTATATTTTAAGATGTATACTATGTATATATAATATAGTATATATATATATATATATAGATATATATACATCTTAAGATATATAAGCTATATATATATATATATATATATAGTAAGATGTATATATAGTATATCTTAAGATGTATACTATCGAATATGACTTATAAACTATGTATATATATATTATAGTATATATATAGTATATTATAGTATATATATACATCTTAAGATATATATATACACACACACTATACTATATATACATAGTATATATACATAGTATATTCGATATACTCGATATACATATATATAAGCTTATATATATATACTATACTATATATACATCTTAAGATATATAAGCTATATTCGATTTATATACTATATATACATCTTAAGATATATATATATATATATATATATATATATATATATATATATACACACACACACACACACACACACACACACACACACACACACACACACACACACACATATATATACACACACTATACTATATATACATAGTATATAAGTCATATTCGATAGTATACATCTTAAGATATATATAATATATATAGTAAGATGTATACTATATATACATGTATATCTACTATATATATATATATCTAGTATATCTAGTATACTATGTATATATAGTATATCTTAAGATGTATATATAGTATAGTATAGTATATATAGTATATCTTAAGATGTATATATATCTTAAGATGTATATATAGTATATCTTAAGATGTATATATAGTATAGTATATATAGTATATCTTAAGATGTATATATAGTATATCGAATATAGTTTATATATCTTAAGTTGTATATATAGTATATATATACTATACTATACTATACTATAGTATATAAGCCGTATTCGATAGTATATATATAGGCTTATATATATATGTATATCGAATATAGCTTATATATCTTATGAGATGTATATATAGTATAGACTATAGTATAGTATAAATATAAGCTTATATATATATACTATACTATATTATATATATATATATATATATATATATATATATATATATCTTAAGTTATATATATATATATATATGTATATGTATATCGAATATAGCTTATATATCTTAAGTTGTATATATAGTATATTATATATATACTATACTATACTATACTATATTATACTATATGTATAACTTAAGATATATAAAAAAAACAAAAATATTGTAAAGAGATATTCAAATCAATACTATATAGTATATCTTAAGATGTATATATAGTATAGTATATATAGTATATCTTAAGATGTATATATAGTATATCGAATATAGTTTATATATCTTATGAGATGTATATATAGTATAGACTATAGTATAGTATAAATATAAGCTTATATGTATACTATACTATACTATAATATATATACATCTTACTATATATAAGCTATATTCGATTTATATACTATATATACATCTTAAGATATACTATATATACATGTATATCTACTATATATATCTAGTATATCTAGTATACTATGTATATATAGTATATCTTAAGATGTATATATAGTATAGTATATATAGTATATCTTAAGATGTATATATAGTATATCGAATATAGTTTATATATCTTATGAGATGTATATATAGTATAGACTATAGTATAGTATAAATATAAGCTTATATGTATACTATACTATACTATAATATATATACATCTTACTATATATAAGCTATATTCGATTTATATACTATATATACATCTTAAGATATACTATATATACATGTATATCTACTATATATATATCTAGTATATCTAGTATACTATGTATATATATATACTATATCGAATATAGCTTATATATCTTAAGTTGTATATATAGTATATTATATATATACTATACTATACTATACTATATTATACTATATGTATAGCTTAAGATATATAAAAAGACAAAAATATTGTAAAGAGATATTCAAATCAATGCGTTATTTGACAGCTCAACGGCTATTGTTTTTCTAAAGAAAAAAAAAATTTAAAAAAAAATAAAATAACCGTTGGGCCCACTAGGCCCGGTACCGGTCCGGTCCCGGGCTCTGGCGGGCCAAACGGTCTCGGGCCTGACGGGCCCAATCATAGGACCGTCCCACGAGACCGGACCAGGCCCGCTAAAATCGGACCAAACGGTCCTGGCCCGTTTAGCCGTTTGGCCCGCGGTCCCGGGCCGATCCCAGGCCTGGACCGGCCCACTTGCCAGCCTTAGTCGGGGATTCCACCCGACAAGGATATTGATTTCTGCATTGATTTGGCTCCGGGCACTCAGCCTATTTCCATTCTGACATACCGCATGGCCCCGCCAGAGTTGAAAGAATTGAAGGAGCAGTTGCAAGATTTGCTTGATAAGGGTTTCATTAGACCTAGTGTCTCGCCTTGTGGTGCACCTATGTTATTTGTGAAGAAGAAAGATGGATCGATGAGGATGTGTATAGATTATCGGCAGTTGAGCAAAGTCACCATTAAGAACAAGTACCCATTGCCAAGGATTGATGATTTATTTGATCAGTTTCAGGGTGCCAAGGTGTTTTCAAAGATTGATTTGAGATCTGGCTACCATCAGTTGAGGATTAGGGCATCCAATGTTCCTAAGACAACTTTTCAGACTCGGTATGGGCATTATGAGTTTATAGTGATGTCATTTGGGCTGACAAATGCCCCAGCAACATTCATGGATTTGATGAACCGGGTGTTCAAACCCTACTTGGATTCATTTGTGATTGTATTTATTGATGATATCTTGATCTACTCCCACAGTCGAGAGGAGAATGAGCAGCACCTCCGGATCGTTCTTCAGACTTTGAAAGACAACCGGTTATATGCTAAGTTCTCAAAATGCGAGTTTTGGTTGGGTTCAGTTCCTTTCTTGGGTCACATTGTATCAACAGAGGGTATTCAGGTGGATCCTAAGAAGATTGAGGCAGTTTAGAACTGGCCTAGACCCACATCAACTACAGAGATTCGTAGTTTCCTAGGTTTGGTGGGCTATTACCGTCGATTTGTGGAGGGATTTTCATCCATAACAGCCCCGTTGACCAGATTGACCCATAAGGGTGCCCCGTTCAGGTGGTCAGACGAGTGTGAAGCGAGATTTCATAAGCTGAAGACTAATTTGACTACAACACTGGTACTGGTGTTACCCACAGGTTCAGGATCTTATATAGTATATTGTGATGCATCTCATATTGGTCTGGGTGCGGTATTGATGCAGGGTGGCAAGGTTATTGCATATGCTTCAAGGCAGCTGAAGTTTCACGAGAAGAATTATCCTGTTCATGATCTAGAGCTGGCAGTCATTGTTCACGCGCTGAAGATTTGGAGGCACTATATTTACGGCGTGCTATGTGAGGTATTCACCGATCATTGGAGCTTGCAGTATTTGTTCAAGGATAAGGAACTCAATTTGAGGCAGATGAGGTGGCTGGAGCTATTGAAAGACTATGATATCACCAAATTGTATCATCCCGGGAAGGCCAATATGGTGGCCGATGCTTTGAGTAGAAAGTCAGTCAGTATGGGTAGCCTTGCATATATTCCAGTTGGTGAGAGACCGCTTGCATTGGATGTTCAGGCCTTGGACAACCAGTTTGTGAGGTTGGATGTTTCTGAGCCCAATCGTGTTCTAGCTTGTACAGTTGCTCGGTTTTCTTTGTTTGAGCGTATCAGAGATCGGCAGGATGACGATCCCCATTTACTTGTCCTTAGAGACACAATGTGGCATGGTGGTTCCGAGCAAGTTACTGTTGGAGATAACGGAGGTTTGAGGATGCATGGTCGTATTTGTGCGCCTAATGTGGATGGACTTCATGAGTTAATTCTTGAGGAGTCCCACAATTCCCGGTATTTTATTCATTCGGATGCTGCTAAGATGTATCAGAACTTGAGGCAACATTATTGGTGGAGGCGAATGAAGAAAGACAAAGTTGCCTATGTAGCTCGGTGCCTAAATTGCCAGTAGGTAAAGTGTGAGCATCAGAGACCTGGTGGTTTAGTTTAGAGGTTAGAGATTCCTGAGTGAAAGCGGGAGCGTATCACTATGGATTTTGTTGTTAGACTTCCACGGACTCAGAGGAAGTTCGATGCAGTTTGGGTCATTGTGGACAGGTGGACCAAGTCAGCGCACTTCATTCCTGTGGCAGTTACCTATTCTTCGGAGCGGTTGGCAGAGATTTACATTCATGAGATTGTCCGTCTTCACGGTGCACCTGTGTCTATTATATCTGACCGAGGTACACAATTCACCTTGCACTTCTTGAGGGCAGTACAGTGTGAGTTGGGTACGCGGGTTGAGTTGAGCACATCATTCCATCCTCAGACGGACGAGCAGTCCGAGCGCACTATTCAGATCTTTGAGGATATGCTCCGCGCATGTGTTATAGACTTCAGAGGATCGTGGAATCAGTTCTTGCCCCTTGCAGAGTTCGCCTACAACAACAGCTACCAGTCGAGCATTCAGATGGCTCCCTATGAGGCATTATATGGTAGGCGGTGTCGGTCGTCAGTTGGGTGGTTCGAGCCAGGAGAGGCTCGATTGTTAGGCACAGACTTAGTACATGATGCCTTGGATAAGGTCAAGATTATTCAAGATCGACTTTGCACAGCTCTGTCCAGGCAGAAAAGTTATGCCGACCATAGAGTTCGTGATGTTGCATTCATGGTTGGAAAGAGAGTGTTACTTCGGGTATCACCCATGAAGGGTGTAATGAGGTTCAGAAAGAAGGGCAAGTTGAGCCCTAGGTATATCGGACCTTTTGAGATTCTGGAGATAGTGGAAGAGGTGGCTTACAAGCTTGCGTTGCCACTTAGTTTAGCAGTTGTTCATCCGATATTTCATGTGTCCATGCTTCGAAAGTATCACGGCGATCTGTCCCATGTGTTAGATTTCAGTTCTGTCCAGTTGGACAAGGATTTGACTTACGATGAGGAGCCGGTGGCAATTCTAGTCCGACAAGTTCGCCATGTGAGATCAAAGAGTTACCCTTCAGTTCGAGTGAAGTGGAGAGGCCAGCCTATTGAGGTAGCTACTTGGGAGTCTGAGTCTGATATGTGGAGTAGATATCCCCACCTTTTCACCAGCCCAAGTACCTTTCTATGTCCGTTTGAGGACGAACGATTGTTTTATAGGTGAAGAATGTGATGACCCAAAAGGTCATCTTATATTTTAGACCTCGAATCTGTGCTCTTAAGCCTTAAATTTTTTATATTTATCCTCCTCGATTTACATGCGCAGTACGAGCATGTTTCCTGAAAGCTTTATGTTGAAAATTGATGAAATCAAGAATTTATACCTTAAAAAGTTGATTTTATTTGATTTCGGTCAACATTTTTAATAAATGGACCCAAATCCGTGTTTTGACAGTCCCAGTGGGTCCGTATTGAATTATGGGATTTGAGTGTATGCCCGGAATCGAATTCCGAGGTCCATAGCCCGAGAAATGAATTTTTGACTAAAAAAATTAAATTTCAGAAAATTAATGGTTTTAAAGTATATGCTTAATGCTTGATTTTGAGGGTATCGGGCCAGTATTTTAGTTCCGGAGCCCGGTACATGTCCTTTATAATATCTTAACTATGTCTGTGAAATTTGGTGAGAAACGGAGTTTAAATGACGTGATTCGGACCTTCGGTTGAGAAAATAGTTACTTTAAGTGTTCTTGAGAATTTCATTGATTTTGATGCTAAATTCATAGTTTTAGGTATTATTTTGGCGATTTGATCGCACGAGCAAGTCCGTAGGATATTGTTAGACTTGTTCTCATGTTTGTTTTGAAGCCCCGAGGGCTCGGGTGAGTTTCGGATAGGCTACAGGGTGATTTACACTTAGAAAATCTGAGATTTTTGCTGCAGCAACTGTTCTGGTGTGCCCTTCTTCGCGTTCGCATAGGTAGTATCGCGAACGCGAAAAGTAAAACGGGGGAAGGGGAATTTTCTTCTTTGCAAACGTGAAGGACTGGCCGCGAATCGCGAAGCATTGAGGGTGGTACCCTTCGCAAACGCAATCAGTCTCCCGCGAACGCGATAGTTTAAGGGACCTGGGGGAGGGGAGTCATGTTCTTCTACGCGAACGCATCCATTGGGTCGCGAACACGATGGCTTGGGGGAGCTGCCTTACGCGAACACGAAGGCCTTAGGCCGTTGTGCATCGCGATCGCGGCAGGCCTCTCGCGAACGCTATGAAGGCATGTCCAGTGTTTTAAAACAGACTTCAAAGACGGGATTTGCTCAAAATTTCACGTTTTCTTCACTTGAACTCAACTTTGGGCGATTTTTGAAGTGGGAATTCAATACCTAATCATAGGTTCGTGTTCTTAAACTAATTCGTTTCAATTTTTATCAACACCCACTAGATTTCTAGGCCTAAATCTTGTTCTTTAAGGGTAGAAATTAAGGATTTTAGGATAATTGAGGATTTTGTAAATTTGGGAATTTAGACCTCGATTTGAGGTCGGATTCCGTAACTAATGACATATTCAGGCTCGGGGGTGAATGGGTAAACGAAGTTTGGTCCAAACTAGTTTGGACCAAGCGGGCCCGGGGTCGATTTTTGACTTTTTGAGAAAATTTGGGAAATCTTTAATTATTCATTAAAGTTGATTCCTTTAGCGATAATTGATGGTATTAAGCTATTTGTGACTATATACGAGTGAGTTGGAGGTGAATTCTAAGGGAAAAGCGGTACTTGAGCAGTGAGTGGCCTGCGAATCGAGGTAAGTGTCGTGTCTAACTTTGGCTTGAGGGAATAAGTATTATATGTTTATTTGCTACGTGTTTGGTTGTTAAATACGATGTATAAGTGAGGTGACGAACATCTATGCATCGTTGTCGAGTCATAGCATGCGAGTGAAATTCTATTCTTGTCTATTTTGTAGCCTTAAATTCTACTATCCATGCTTAGCGGGTTATTTGAAATGTTGGGTGACTTATATCTGGCTTCACTGAGATTTGGTAACTTTCGAATATTGATTCAAGGTTGAGATTACATTGTGATATTGATTATGGGTAAAATACTGGTTTCTTTGTGATACTCCTATCTATCCGTTGTTATTGATTCTGTGATTTGTGAGGAGGAGTGTAAAGCACGAAGGGTGATGTCATGCATGCATTATTTATATTGTGAGGAAGAATGTAAAGCACGAAGGGTGATGCCGTATATATTATGAGAGGTTTAAAGCACGAAGGGTGATGCCGTGCCGTTTTATTTATTTATTTGGTGAGGTTGAGAGTAAAAGCACGAAGGGTGATGCCGTGCAATTTTCCTTTGATGTTTTATTTGCTCAATTTGTTTAAGGATTTTCGGTTTAATTCTGTCCTTTCATTATTCTCACTCTTTATATTGTAATCCCCCACTGTATGTTCCCTTCCCATTATTTCTGCGTTATTTCTTTATTTATTGTTGTTGCCACTAACATGATTATACTGTTCAGGTTATATGTGGGTGTCTTGTCCTAGCCTCGTCACTACTTCCCCGAGGTTAGGCTCGATACTTACCAGTACATAGAGTCAGTTGTACTGATGCTGCACTCTACACTTTCTGTGTAGAGTTTGATACCGCCTCAGGTTGATCGAGATTTTGCTATTGGTCCGATGTCCGGAGACTCAAGATAGATCTGTTGGCGTTCATAGACCTTGAAGTCCCTGTCTATATTTTATATCCTACTGTTTTCTTTTATTCAGACAGTTGTATTTCTTTCAGACTATTACTTTTAGTAAATTCTAGAATGCTCATGAATTGTGACTCCAGATTCGGGTAGTAGTAATTAATACAGTTTTATAATATTTCGCACTTATTATATTTCATCTTAGTTAATTATTGTTATTTACTGAATGGAAATAAGGAATTGGTTTAATGATTCTCTAACGTTGGCTTGCCTAGCAAGTGAAATGTTAGGCACCATCACGGTCCCTCGGTGGGAAATTTCTGGTCATGATAATAAAAAGAGAGGCAAATACACATTATTAAGACAAGTGACATAACCAAAAAAAGCCAAGTTGCATTATTAAGATAAAATAAACAACCTTTTTAACTAAAAAACCTTTTTAAATTTTGAACTGATTGGTTACTCTATTTGAATTAATAAATATAGTTATCTTATAATTAGCTATATTAAAAAAAATGAGAATATAAAAAAATAACTACTCATTCAAATTGAGGAGTAGTTTCAAGTGGGAGCTTTAAAGATATTTTAAAACTATATATAATTAAAGGAGGGGCAAATGCACATTATTAAGACAAGTGGCAGAACCACAAAAAGCCAAGCGGCATTATTAAGACAAAATAAACTACCTTTTTAACTAAAAAAAATATTTTTAAATTTTGAATTGATTGGTTACTCTATTTGAATTAATAAATATAGATATATTATAATTAAACATATTAAAAAAACGAAAATATAAAAAAAATAACTATTCATTCAAATTGGGGAGTAGTTTCAAGTTGGAGCTTTAAAATTATTTAAAATTCAAAAACAAAAAATAAAAAAAAGGAGACGAACCTCCACATTAAAGATTTGAATTTAATCTATATATTAAAAAAATGAGAATATAAAAAAATAACTACTCATTCAAATTGGGGAGTAATTTCAAGTGGGAGCCTTAAAGACATTTTAAAATTATATATAATTAAAGGAGGGACAAATGCACATTATTAAGACAAGTGACATAACCACAAAAAGCCAAGTGTCATTATTAAGACAAAATAAACTACCTTTTTAACTAAAAAAACCTTTTTAAATTATGAATTGATTGGTTACTCTATTTGAATTAATAAATATAGATATCTTATAATTAGCTGTATTAAAAAAATAAAAATATAAAAAAATAACTACTCATTCAAATTGGGGAGTAGTTTCAAGTTGGTGCTTTAAAGTTATTTAAAATTCAAAAACAAAAAATAAGAAAAAGGAGAGGAAAAAGCCTCCACATTAAAGATTTGAATTTAATTTATGTATTATTAAAAGGAGGGGAAAAAGCCTCCACATTAAGCCAAGTGGTAACCTCACAACATGCCACTTGGCAATTTAGGACAAAGTTAGTTATGAAAGGAAATAATTAGTTTTTTAAAATTTAAATTTTATGCATTTTGTGTTGTTAATAATTAGTTACTATTTTTGATTTAAAAGATTTGGAGTTTTAAAATTATTCTAAAATAAAAACGAAAATATTAAGAAGAAAACTGTCAATTCAAATTGGGGAGTAGTTTTTTTAAAACAAAAAATCAATATTCGATATTTAAAGTTTCATATGTAATAAAATCTTACTACAATTTAAAATTAGAAACAATTACAATTTTTGTTATTTTTGAATGAAAGGAAAAAGATTTGAATTTAATCATCTCTCTCTCTCTCTCTCTCTCTCTCTCTCTCTCTCTCTCTCTCTCTCTCTCTCTCTCTCTCTCTCTCTCTCTCTCTCTCTCTCTCTATATATATATATATATATATATATATATATATATATATATATATATATATATATATATATATATATATATATAATAAAATAAAACGCAAAAGCACATTATTAAGACAAGTGGCATAACCAAAAAAAGCCAAGTTGCATTATTAAGAAAAAATAAACTACATTTTTAACTAAAAAAAACTTTTTAAATTTTGAAATGATTGGTTACTCTATTTGAATTAATAAATATAGTTATATTATAATTAGCTATATTAAAAAAATAAAAATATAAAAAAATAACTACTCATTCAAATTGGGAAGTAATTTCAAGTTGAAGTTTTAAAGATATTTTAAAATTATATATAATTAAAGGAGGGGCAAATGCACATTATTAAGACAAGTTGCAGAACCACAAAAAGCCAAGTGGCATTATTAAGACAAAATAAACTACCTTTTTAACTAAAAAAACCTTTTTAAATTTTGAATTGATTAGTTACTCTATTTGATTATAGATATATTATAATTAGCTATATTAAAAAATGAAAATATATAAAAACAATAACTACTCATTCAAATTGGGGAGTAGTTTCAAGTTGGAACTTTAAAGTTATTTAAAATTCAAAAACAAAAAATAAGAAAAAATTAAATTAGCTACAATAAAAAAAACCAAAATATTAATAATAAAAAAAACTACATATTCAAGTTGGGGAATAGTTTCAAGATGGAGTTTTAAAATTATTTTAAAATAAAAACGAAAATAAAAAAATAAAAAATTACAAATTCTAATTGGGTTGCAGTTTCAATTTGGATGTTTAAAATTATTTTAAAATAAAAAAACGGAAAAAAGAAATAAAAATTTGCCAATTTAGATTAGGGAGTAGTTTCTTTCTAATATAGTAGTCTTTATATATATATATACAAAAAGAGAAGTAAATAATTATATGATGGCAAGTGGTATAACCATAAGACGTCAAGTACAGATTTTTAGGACAAAGCTCCAACAAATTTGGTGTTTTAAAATTATTTTAAATAAAAAATAATATTAAAAAGATAAAAAATTGCCAATTCAAATTTGGGAATAGTTTCAAGTTAGAGTTTTAAGACAAAATAAACTACCTTTCTAACTAAAAATATATTACGAATTTTAAATTTTGAATTAATTGGTTACTCTATTTGAATTAATAAATATAAATATCTTATAATTAGCTATAAGAAAACGAAAAAAAAATACCCATTCAAATTGGGAAGTAGTTTCAAGTTGGAGTTTTAAAAATATATTAAAATAAAAAAACAAATAAAAAAATAAAATAGCTATAATAAAAAACAGAAATATATAAATAAAAGAAATACCCATTCAAAGTGGGGAGTAGTTTCAAATTGGAGTTTTAAAATTATTTTAAAATAAAAAATGAAAATAAAGAAATAAAATAACTTTCAATTCAAATAAAAAATACAAAAAGTCAAGTGGCATTGTTAAGACAAAATATTTTTCAAGTGGCATTCAAACGGGGGAGTAGTTTCAAGTTAGAGTTTTAAAATTATTTCAAAATTAAAAATTAAAAAATAAGAAAAAGGTAAATTAGCTACGGTAAAAAATGAAAATATTTTTAAAAAAAAATACCTATTCAAGTTGGGGAGTAGTTTTGGTTACTCCCGTTCTAACTAAAAAACCTTTAAATTTAAATTTTGAATTAATTTATTACTCTATTTAAATTATAAATAAAGATATTTTATTAGCTATAAAAAAAAAGGAAAAAAAACTACCCATTCAAGTTGGGGAGTAGTTTCAAGTTGGAGTTTTACAAATATTTTTTTTTTCAAGTTGGGGAGTAGTTTCAAGTTGGAGTTTTACAAATATTTTTTTTAAAAAAATAAAAAAAAATAAAAAAAATTAAAATGAAAAGATAGTAGTACAGTAAATGACGCCTTCCTCTTCAGCGCCACGCATAATTGGCTCGCGTAAAGGCAGAAGAAAGAAAGCCCGAACGAAAGAAAGCTGACCAGGAGTGCCAAACCACTCTAGTATCTTCACCCTTGCACCCCCTATGCTATTATACTTGGACTAGGGGCCTCCTTCCCTTGTGCTTTTATACACATGGAAGTACCTTTTCTTATCAATTCGCCTTCATAAAAAAAAAATAGTAAAATTTGGTGACTACTATTTTAGTGTTCACCCTCTCATCCCAAACTTACCCTTTTTCCACGGAAGCCCTCCCCTCACTTTATTGTTCTTCATGAGTGGGAAGAAAGCAAAATCTTTCTTATCCAATACCAATCCGGGAATACTAGGCTAAGCATATAAGTATTACAGTAGAAATGAATGTACGAAAATAGGGGATAGAGATAATTTTATGATATTTATATTTTAAATTAATTAAAAAATAAAAGATAAATAAATAACACTCAAGAAAATTATTAATAGTACCAAGTACTTGCTAATTCAACAATAAAATAAAAAGGATCAAACAATTTATTTGATTACTAAATGATGTGTATCCTTTAATTTTGTATAGATTGTGTTATATTTCTGCACACTATATTAAATAATAAAATACAACTAATATTTATAAGATTAATATTCTGTCAAATTATTCGCGCTTATACTAATAATCATAAAAGAATGTAGTTTGTGAAAAAATACAAGGTGATTTGTTTCCATTTGTTCAAACTTTGAGAACACGAGCTACAGTTCAGAGTGCTTATTAGTACAGTATAAATTTTTGCAACCCCAAAAGTTCAAAGTTAAATTACTAAAATGTCCTTCTAATTAGTTTAAATATTTTACTTATAAGAAATTATCTATATCTATATCTACCTATTTATCTACTCTCTCCGTTCACTTTTACTTGGCATGTATATTAAAAATAGATTTTTATTTTTACTTGTCACTTTACGCATATCAATAGAAGATAAAAAATTTTCCCCTGTTATACCCACAGTATTTATTACTCATTTCAAATCATTTTCTCAAATCCAATAAAATATGCATCACTTAATATGGGTATCATGCTAAATTATGCACTTCATTTATTATTTTCTTAAGGGCGTGAAAAGTCAAAACGTGCCAAGTAAAAGTGAACGGAGGGAGTATATTATTATAAAAGTGGGAACTCCAAAAGTCAAAGTTAAGTTACTAAAATGTCCTTCTAAATAGTTTAAATATTTTACTTAAAAGAAATTAAATAAAAACAACAAATTTATTTGAAAGGATACGACCCTTCAGAGTTCAGATTAGTAACAAATATTAGTGTTCGGTCGGTTTTAGACCTCACATTTGGATTACTAGGGATTATAATACCATTTAATTAGATGTCAGCAAAAGACACTCCTCTATCCCAAAGATATTAGTTATACTATCCTGAATAGTCTTTTTGTTCTTATTTGAAAACTAGCAATATTAAAGAGAATTTCTAATAAAAGGTTATTAATTTTCCGATGCCTTACAAACAACTTTCAAGATGCACTTCAACGTCTTTCCGCTGATATCAAAATAAATTAATTAACAACCCTTGCTCTTATTTTAATACTATGTTATTTTCATACCCACTGGTAATATTTATAATTTTTGCATATTAGAATTCTTTCAATATACTAACTAAAATAATAATAGCTATTGCTAGCGCAAGAAATTAAAGTTTTTAACTTTTTTAAAATTGTTTTTCTATTTTAAACAAGAATGTTAAATTGTAATAGAAAGAACATAACCTAATCTTACATTGTTCATTATATATTTTATTTTTGTTTGTCCACCTACACTATCTAAGTAGAATCAACCCCCAGTGTTGGATTGCATTTACTGTAATATGTTTTCTCTCATGACTAACTTTATGTTGCAACTTTAAGAATGATATAAATGTTATGTTCACGAGGGATCAACAGAAATAGATGAAAAGAAATATATAGCAAGAATATCGTGTGTAAGAAAATATTATGTGAAATATATTTATTACATGTTTGTACCTTACAACATTAAAATAAGTAGCAAAAAATACATATATTTAATTAAAATTTGATTATTCATCTTCTTAGGTTCAGACAATATCCAATCACCTTGATATTGACTTAAAATTTACCATACGACGGCCCAATATTAATCATTCGCATAAATTTATACTTTATTTCTTTCATTATAATTATTTATTCAAATATATTTTCATATACATAATTCAGCATACACGTATAACGCACGTGCGGAGAAACTAGTATCTAAATATACGTTAATAATGATTTCCTTTTTCTTGTACGAAATGTACACTCTCCTTTTTATTTACAAATTACTGCATAATATATTGTTTTTTTCAAGTTATCATAATTATTACATAAATTTATTTTTGCTTGATTTATTTGTCTATATAAAGCTAAAAGGTGAATAACTCGAACCGAAACCCAAACAAATCAAACCGATTAAATGTTATCATGTTTAGACTATTTAAATTATAACATGTCTACGTTCAAATTTTGTGGCACCCCAAATATTTAAATCCTGAATTCGCCTTTGAAACCACTTCATACCTTAGTTTCATTTTCTTTAGCTTAATCAAAGGTTAATTGAGTAACCAAATTCACTTGAAACCACTCCAAGCTCTCTCCGATTGTTCTAGTCTTTCCGTTAAGCATATCTTTTACTAGCTACTTTAGTTCTTATTTCTCTTGTATGTACTAGTTGTTTCGACCATATGTCGACATATCAAATGGGTGGAGTACTTAGTTGAAAAGTGTACTGAAAATATCCTCGATTGAATTTAGATCTTTTTATGCAAATCAAACAAGTGGAATCAAGAGAGGGCTTAGAAAGTTTTCAATTAAGGACTAACTTAAATAATGCAAAAGATAATATCTATAAAGGATAATTTCCAACCATACAATTTGGATGATCGTGACCATGAAAAACATTATTGTAGAATGATCTTGACCATTTTTAATACATGTATAATGAAACACCAAAATTCAATGACTATAGTAAACTGAAAGGGACACTTCAATCCAGCTACTTACAACTCAACACTTTCACGGGACAAACTTTTCCCAATCCAACTACTCCTATCTCAGAAACAAAAACGACCAAAAAAAAAATCTCATATGAAACATATTTCATTTATCAGACCAAAAAACAATAATCTAGTTTCTCTCCTCCCCTGCTGGCTGCTACACCCTCAGCTGAAGGCTCAAATCCTCACCTAAGAATTTCTTTTCCTTTTCTTTAAGTATTCAGTGCCGTAAAAAGTATAGTATAGTATAAGGGATTTATCGTTTCCTATCAAAAGTAACTCTATTTCAAGTTTCGAATCAAAACTCTCTGATTAGAAATGGAAAAATTTTTACAATACAATCACATTCCTTGTTCATATTTTTCTTTTTAAATTTCTTTTCCTGCACTAAAGTGGTGGTAATTGATATAACTCTATTCCTCTAATCTGCACGCAAAAAGGATTTGTAAATAAATAAAAAAAATTCAAACTATCAAAAGAGTTGACCATAGGTTATGCTCACGCAGGTGACATAACATTTTCATACAAAATTAGCACTAATTAGAAGAGGTCTCATTCTTTTATCGATTTCAAAAGAAGGATAAAAATTTTACAAACCCTTTAAACTAGGTACCAAAATCACACATTCTAAAACTAGGACATAAATTAGATCATCTTTATAAACTAGTAAGTAAGTACTAAAAATGCAATTTTTCTTAAATCAAATACGTTGAATATTTTATTTCCACTCTCACCAACCAATACTATGGTAGATGGAGGGACTAGGGAGTAATAAATATGGCTCCAAATATTTGTGGCCACTAATATTAACGGCAATCCAATAGCCACACATAGTGTTATTGGGGGAGGGGAAAGGGGTCCCACAAATGCTGTGTTGTCACAATAGTAGTCTAGTATTTTATACGCAAATCCAATTCCCTTATCTTCACTGCCTTTAATTAAAATAAAATCTTCTTGAAATCTCCTCCAGTTATTTAATTGTCTAAAAGTTGCCTATAGACTCTCTACTTCTTTCCTGTTCTTTCTCCCATTTTCCCCTCTCTTTAGATTTTCTGTTCATCTGCAGACACAAAGTTTGGTTTTGGTCTGAACCTTTTCACTTACCAGAATTTGGGTAGTCTTTAATTCTTGAAAATACATCTGAAAAGCTTCCAAACACTAATTTCCTTCTTTTTCTTGTGCTAAATTCAAAAGGGTATGTCCTGAATTAGTTGTAAGAGATAGGAGTTGAGTTATATTAGTAATAAAGATGAAGATCCAGTGTGATGTATGTGAGAAAGCTCAAGCTACTGTAATTTGCTGTGCTGATGAGGCAGCTTTGTGTGCTAAATGTGATATTGAAGTTCATGCAGCAAATAAACTGGCAAGTAAGCATCAGAGGCTTCATCTTCAGTGCCTCTCTAACAAGCTTCCTCCTTGTGATATTTGCCAAGTAAGGAAACTTTTTTCTACTTTATATAGTGTCAAACCTATCTAGAACGATCGCGTTTGTTTCGATATTTTTTTTTGAATGCTATAGTGAAGTTCTCTTATAAATAACATATATATATTATAACATAACAAAAGATATATTCCAAGAAAAACTTGTTATATGATGATAATCTTAGATAGAGGTCTGACTGTAATCATGTGCCTGTTTATAGAATAATTTTGTTCTAGTCCAGATTGTGTTAATATGTCAATCCTATAGCTAAAGTTGGTCCTTGACTATTGAAAATTTAACTTTACATATTCCTTTTGATTAGAGGTCTTATTAGTTTATAAGAGGTTAAGGAACTGGCCACATTTATTTATTACTTAATCTTTAATTTATTATTGTCTCCCACGACATATACCGTTAGGTTGCCGTTTTATAGTATATTTAGCAATAATAGATTTCTTGCTTTACTATCATCATCATCAACAACAACAACAATCCCACTGTAATCCCACAAGTGGCATAATTTAAGCTCTTGATACTAAATGCATCTTGTGTGAAAGTCGATAAACTGATTTCAATAAACCCTCGGCTCAAGGAACGGTAAAAAGGAAGCAACCAACAATAGCAACAAGAAAAAAACAAAGACACAACGTGTAATAATAAAGATCAAGAGATAAGTAATACCATAAGAGTACTAATATTACCGTGTAAAAATGACACAACTTGTAATACCAAGGCTCTAGGAACAAGAAAATATAAGAATATTACTAATTACTAGTAGAAACCCTTGACTCTCTATCAACCTTCAACCTTAATTCTCGACCTCCTTACCTTCCTATCGAGGGTCTTACCTTCTTATCGAGGGTCATGTTCTCGGTAAGTTGAAGCAACATCATGTCCTGCCTAATCACCTCTCCCCGTTACTTCTTTGGCTTACTTGTACCTTTTCTCAGACCCGCCATGGTCAACCTCTCACACCTCGTAACCAGAGCGTCTCTGTCTCTCCTCATCACGTGCCCGAACCGGATCTTGCTTTACTAATGAAAGAAAAAGGGGAGAGAGGGTTCCCACTTCCCAGACTCACGTCTTAAACCTCATACCATAAGTATTGCAAAGGAAATATTGGGTTATGAATGTAGAATTGGGCACAATAAAATGGTTTGATGGATGTTTCATAAAATAAAAATGGTTTGATGGATGTTTCATTAAAAAAAAACGGTTTGATGGTTGAGGGATAGTATATGTTTCCAATTGGCAAAGGTAGTATAGCGCTGAATGTTTGTTTAGGTGCACATCATGAGTTTGAACCTACTGGGAAACTGACTCTAGTATTTAAGTGGAGAAGAATAGAGGAGCAGACTTAATAACTTATTATCCACAGAGTTTCGTAGTTGGAAACATCAAATTTCTCGGCTATAAGAAAATCTTTCACTTGTTGCATTATCTGAAAGTAAGAGCAAACTGAAATATAAAAATCCGTTGGCAGGGTGAACTATGATGGTGTCGACCCATTTAAGGACCGAAAACCTCAAACGAAATTCCATGTATATCTTATTGCAGGTATCTACTCATACCTTTAGAGGTCCTTGAATAGTCTACAACAAGAACGTGCATATGTGAGTCGAGTGATACCTTGAGAAGCTAGGGAAGATGATCTTTCTGAACATGGTTAATTAACCTCAGAAAATGAATGTAAACAGGCCAGAAAACAAAAAGGGAACTAAAGGACGACAACCTTATATTCCAAAGAAATTTAACATTCTTTGGGAGACTTCATTATTACTAACGTTTACCTTGAACTGTCATGTATGCAGGATAAAGCAGCCTTCATCTTCTGTGTTGAGGATAGAGCTCTCTTTTGCAAGGACTGTGATGAAGCAATTCATTCTGCCAGCAGCCTTGCTGCAAACCACCAGCGCTTCCTAGCCACTGGAATTCGAGTAGCCTTGAGCTCAAGCTGTAATAAGGATGCAGTAAAAACCCAATTGGAGCCACCGCAACCACCTCAGCAGAATTCTCAACAAGTTAGCCTGAAAATGCCTCCACATCAATTGTCCGGTATCACATCACCATCTTGGCCAGTTGATGATTTACTAGGATTTCCAGATTATGATTCGTCTGACAAGGTAAGGCAAACTTATTTCTTCTTCATTTTTCAAGTACCCTATCTATCAATTCTCTTGGTAAAGCAGCTCAAGCATTGAACTTGAATTTGTGACACTCTGACAGAGAGGCGGGTCCAGGATTTAAACTTGATGGATTCAATTTTTGTGTTTCCGTTCCACGTTTGAAATTATAGGTTCAAAATTTAATATTTGTCGAAACTTTTAGAGTGATTGTTTCACTTATATATCCAAGTTCCATGTCAAAAATGTTTGATTCAGCTAAACCAGCGGAACCTATATTGCATCCGCCTTTGCTCTGACATGAAGACTTTCTAATATTATTTCCAAGGAGTACATGTTATAACCATTCCATGTATCTGTGAAGTTGGCCGAGCTCAAATTTCAGTCTAATCTATGAATTTATGATGACTCTTGATTCAATATTTTCTTGGTCTTGTGACAAATAACGATTTGATTGTTTCAACTTATACAGAAGGAGCTACTTGAGCTAGGTGAACTTGAGTGGTTGGGAGACATTGATCTCTTTGGTGAACAAACAGCAGCTGAAGTACCCGAGCTATCAGTATCTCAGTCGAGCAACACACATAATATTTACAAGCAAACCAGATATCAAATGTCTTACAAGAAGCCCAGAATTGAAATCCCAGATGACGATGAGTATTTTACAGTTCCAGATCTTGGTTGAACTCCAATGTTGTGAGATTTATTTAAACGCTTAAGTGTGCTTGCATGTACTACTAAACCAGTGCACTCATATGGTCAACAGATATGTTTAGTAGTAAGTACTAAGTAGAAGAAACATTGTTCTGCTTTAGATAGTCTTTATCTTGTGTAATTTCGCCTCTCAGGTTGCATCAGCTTCTTATTCTTAAGTCTACAATCAATTCACCTTAAAACACAGTGAGGCGTTCTTGGACATGTCATACAAATTGTTAGAGCTGGAACACAACGCTGTGTGTTTTTTCATTTTGGAAACTAATACTAAGCTAGTGTTTGGTCATAACAAATTTATTCTTGTGAAGTTTGGTTTGAAGATGAAAATGTGTTTGGACATCTGTTTTGGGTGAAGTTTGGTTTGAAAAAATATGAAATATGACTTATACCCACAAGTTCTAATAACTATCACAAATACCCAACAATACCATTATTAATAACTTTCATTATATTATCGCAACCTATAATCCTGAACATAAATAAATTTGATATAAAATTATCATTTTTATAATGAACTACATGATACACTATCAGATGACCGAGAAGACGAAGCAACATCGTTACAAAATAATAAATGGTGAGCTCTTTTATAAAATACAAAAGTTTGGGGCAATTTTTTAAAAATATAATAGTGATATTTTGGAGCTGGTTTTGGGATTTGGGATTTGAGATTTGGCCAAAATGTAGGCAAACTCTATGGCCAAACATATATTTGTCAAATAAAACCCAAATTTATTTTGGTAAAATCTATGGCCAAACGGATGACATTTGAAATTTCTGGACTTGCCATGACGAAAATGCAAGTTGGACGTACAAAATCCATTCTCGAAGAAAGTTTCAAAGATTCAATTTCCTCTCCCTTAGTTTGTTCAAGATTTCACGAAAGCTTGTTGTCTTTCTTTTCTTTGAGCTAGTAAAACCTTCTATTGTTATGAGAACTACAACATTTTAAGTTCCAAACTGCAGATCTGATACTCAAGTTTTACAGAATACAGGCCATCAAGTTGTTTTGTTCATTACTCAATAGTTACGATTTCACCTCAAACCACAGGGACAAACTAATTGATGGTATCGAAGTGCTTAGGAAGCTTGAGGCTAATTATCTCTCAAATATAACCGGTTTTCTGGCTTAAATACTGCATTTTGCAGTTAGACTAAGCTAGACTATCTAACTATGAACTCTTAAGCAAAATTTCCCTACTGGGGGGCAGGGATTGATGAAAAGGGAAATTGCTGAAAATTATTTTCTCTCCTAAACGAAATTAACTTAAAGTGAAACAGATGTAAGAGATTATATAGTACGACGCATCTAGTTAAGAGTTGAAGCACCTAATAATTGATTGACTCCACACAAGTTAAATGTGATAACGATGAAATGGAAAACTTGAAAAGGCCGAAAGCAACGCCAAACGAAAGGTAAAATGAAAAATTCCACCGACAAATCAATAGGAAGAAAGCTTAGTTTATTAAGTGCCTTAATGCATTGTCTTTCATCATTACAAGAAACGATTAAAATCCGAAACCCCAAAAGTGAAAAATGAAAGGCTGAAACTACCTTGATTGATTGAAAGGAAAAACTCATAAAGGGTCGAAATATATCACGATTAAAAAGAATTAAAAGGGTAACATCATCTTCGTTCTATGCTCCTCCATTAAGCAAAGTGAGGGCTTCAGATTCAGTAGGAAGAGCTGGAATTGCTCCTTTCTTGGTTGTTGTGATGGCTCCACATGCACATGCAAACCTTAGTACTTCCTTCAGCCTTGCTTCATCCTACATTTTTCAGTTTTTCAACAAATTAATTAACTCCCATTTTTTGTTTAGGGATAAGAATTATAAAGGTATTAATTTTAATCCTTACCTCAAGAATGGATTGGTCATCAACAATCTTGGTTAGAAGGGCACCAACAAAAGAATCGCCAGCTCCGGTTGTGTCAACAGTCTTCACATGGAATGCCTCAACGCCTCCATGGAAATTCTACATCCCAAAAGATAAAGTTAGATCAAATTATTAGTAGTAACACATTACAAACTTCTCTCTCCAAATTTATTTTATTTTAGAGAAATTATTAAAAAGGAACAAATATAGATGTACTATATGTGAAAGGTACAATAACTAAGCCCAAGTGTGGCCTACTAAAAGTACTTAGGGATAGTTAATAATGTAGGCATTCTGTCTATGTTTCTCTACTATATAATACAATGAGTAAGCACACAACTACTATTCAACTTTGTCAGTGTATTAAAATCATAGATTCTAATTAATAAAAGAAAGACCAAAAGATATGCGTCCTTATTGGCTATGAAGGGACACTCAGCTTAATTACTAATTAGCAGTACGGCGAAAAGTAAAGAATACTTAAATTATGGCATAATCCTTCTGACCTTTCGGCTGAGATAAGTGGATGAAACAAAATTATGCACATCCAATGAAATTAAATAGTGTTAATTCGTGCTTAAGTGCTGTCGGTCCACCTTAGCCTACTTGGTACGACTTTAATTATTACAATTAAACACTGTGGTTCATTTCTTCAAAGTCCTCACTGACCTTCTTTCCACTTTACAGCTATGTACTAGAGAATTCAATAACAAGCAACCTAATAAAGTAGGAGTAACAAAGAAAGGTAAAAAGGACATCATTTAACTTATATACATTGAGAGGGCATATACACTGCACTGAGAGGTAATTTTGCATATACTCTGCACTGAGAGGTAATTTTTTTTAACCATATTTTAAATTGTTACTAATAGATAACTTATCTTTAATTTTTTTTAACCATATTTTAAATTGTTACTAATAGATAACTTATCTTTCAAAATTTTATCGATGATACTTATAGTAATCTTTTAAGTAATCTCGTAAAAGTCTTTTATATTGTGCCTAAGTATTATAGTCTCTTTTTTTTTTAGTGGTTATAACCTCTGCAAAGTGACAGACACAACATGTCCCATGTAGAGAATATTAATCGAATTTGAGCCCGATTTTATCTTCATAGATTTTCAAGAATGTGGACAAATATATAAACACAAAAATAGGTAAAAGAGAGAAGAAACATATACTATTAGTGAAAAAAATTAAATATAAATATATGTCATGCATGTATTATCTTTCAAAATCTTACGGACGATACCTGTATTAATCTTTTTAAGTAATCTAATAGTGTAACAAGTCTTTTACATTGTGCCTAAGTATTATAATCTCTTTTTTTGCGGTGGTTATAACCGGGGGCGGATTTAGGGGCCGGTTCGCCGAAAAATTACACTGTATATGTAAGGCAAAATCTGTATTTTACTTCTATATATTAAGTTTTGAATTCCCTTGACACATCCCAAAAGTTTAGCTTAGTGGTCAAGGGGTTCAAAACTTTTATAAGGTCATAGGTTCAATTCTCACTAGCTATAATTTTTTTTAATTTTTTTCTTTTTGAACCCCTTCGCGGAGATCCGGCCTCCGCCACGAGTTATAACCTCTACAAAATGACAAATAAATAGGTAAAAGAGTAGAAGAAACATTGATATACCTTAGTGTAATAATTGCAGCCTTTCTCACCAAGGGTGACCAAGAGGAGCTTCAAATTGGGATGCCATAAGGACATGGCAGATTCGTCATCAATCTTGTCACTTCCAGTTAGGAATTCCAGCTCCACATCACTCACCTTGATCACATCTGCCTTGTCCCAGATGCTCTTGATTTGCTTCCTCGCCTCCTCTGCCGACGGCCACAGCGGCAAACGGAGGTTTGGGTCATAAGAGAGCAATGCCCCTGCCTCCTTTGCCACTTCCATTGCCTTCAAATGTGCTGATCTGCATGGCTCCACTATCAAACTTATCGATCCGTAGTGGAACACCTTTGCCTATATATACATACACATTCACAACAATTTAGTCACCATAATTAATTAATTAATTACCACAAAAATAAACACGAGGTAAACTTGGATATATAGTTGCCAAACGCAATGATGAGATTAGGTGAATGGTGAACCTCACCGTTTCTAAAACTAGGCTAGAAACCAGAGAAATAATAAGCTATAATCAAAAATCACAGCGAGATATTAATGAACAAAACAAAATTTTGGGCAGAGAGGGATGATTCCTAGGGGACCATATTTCTTCTATCTTCCTGTCATAATCAATAAAATCAAAATATTCCATGATCTTTTGCCAAATGACATTCAATTCCGACGCTAAAATATTAACAAATTATCTTCTGAACTGAAAAAAAATGAGAAATTAGATTTCACACCATCATAAATGTTACAACTAGCCTTCCAATTCCATTAAGTATGAAATTGAGGATTACAGAACGAAAATCAAGACATATTAGTTTGATTAATTATATGTGGGGCTGACCTCAATGGGTAACAATGAATCCATGATAGTGACATTTTTACTGTAACCCCCCCAACCCCCCCCCCCCCCAAAACTAACGTTATGTTGCTACTGCAAAATTAACGGAATGTTTACATTACATTAATTTACTATTGTTAAGTAGATTTAATGAGGTAAAAATAAATATTAGAAATTATTAGAAAAACATTTATATACAAATAGTACAATTTATGCATTTATTGTGATTATTGAATATGTACAAATAATAAATTGTGAATTCACTAAATTTGATGAGATACATTAAAATTGAAACACATAAAGTTTAAATTCTGAATACACGGATAATAAATTTTTACTGTATTGCTACTTGGCTAGTGAATCTCGGGGTGATGCACTCTATAATCCTCGTATATCGTCATTACACACTTTGTTGAGTTTTTGGCGTGATGCATTCATTATTCTTCTGTCACACTTTATGTGACAGTAACTTCTTGTTTAGGAGAGTAGTAGTAGTACCCTTTAACACGTATGCAGATGTGATGTTTAGTATGTAAGAGATGAAACTAATTTCAGTGCAAATAAAACAATTTGGTTTACCAAAACAAATTTTTCTGGTAATCAGTGAGATCTTTTATTGGTTAAGATCAATTACTAACATATAAGTAACTTGTTTTCTTGCAAATATTTCGTGAACTAAAAATCTAAGAAGATATTTCTGGTACTACGTATTTTTTATTCCTAAGAGAATAGAAACATACAGGCGCGTGGAAACAAGAGTGCTGGGGATAATTAAGGATAATGATATATGAACGCAAGGAGACAAGAATAGCTCTTTCAGATTTCAAGACCTGTAAGGCAGGAAAGTTGCTAGCTGACAACTCTTACAAAAATCCGTGTCTCTAACACCCAGCTCCATTGCATGCACTGCAACATGACATACACTAGCTTTAAGCTTTTCCTCAATCATCCAAATTCTTCTTTTCCCCAATTTCTTCTCTTAATAGAATTCCAAATTGACAAAATCTAGCTTTATGTTAATCCAAACCGTTTAAAGAAATAAAATAAAAAATAGAAAAAAATAGTAAATACTAGTAGGTTTTTATAGTGACAAAAAATACTTGAAAATAGAAAAGCAGCCCGTTGCACTAAGTT
The DNA here is from genome assembly GCF_000715075.1 of Nicotiana tabacum. Classification (NCBI taxonomy): domain Eukaryota; kingdom Viridiplantae; phylum Streptophyta; class Magnoliopsida; order Solanales; family Solanaceae; genus Nicotiana; species Nicotiana tabacum. Next base: position 51,136,193 of record NC_134101.1, on the reverse strand, counting down.
TCAGTTATGCGCGAGATTCGGAAAGGACGTACTACAAGAGTCTATTCTATGAAGCACTCACAGACAACTTTACCAGTTAAACCAAGAATCAAGACTACTCTTCAAACATCTGACCAAGAATATGCACGAGACTCTGATCTAGCTGATTTTGGGGTATTTCGGGTTGGATCTAATCTAAATTATTATAAAACTAATATCGCATCAAATTAGTCAAATAGAGGCACATAATAAATGAAGAGGAATAGAGAGGTCAGATAACAACCACCTACAGGCTACAGCGTAAATAATTAAATTGAATAATGATATATTATGTCCTTTTGTTACTATTAATTAACAAAACTGTAGTTAAGTCAAAAAAGACAACAACCCACCCACGCAAAAATAAAAATAAGTTTTACGTCCTTTTCCAATTAATTAACCAAACTACAGTTAAGTCAAAAACAGACAACACAAACTCACCAGCTTCATAGCAGTGTAAACAAATAAGATCACACGAAAGGTCACGTGAGAAACACGCACAATCATAAAATCCAATGCGAGTTGGGAAAATATAAAAAAATAAAAAGAGATTTGATGACGATGGCACTTACAGATCTAATAACATCAAGATTCAACTCGTCGGGAGTGAGCAGCATATCGGCACTGGGATTCCTGTAGAACATGAACTCACGCTCTCCGTCGGCGCGTAGAGTCACGAACGCCAACGCCGTTCTCGCGCCCTTGTCGAAGTTGATCCCGTCGGCTTGGACGCCGTTTTGTTTGAGTATCCCGGCGAGCATGTGGCCGAACTCATCGTCGCCGAGTTTCCCGACGAACGCCGACTTTCCCCCCAGCCTAGTCACTGCGATGGCGACGTTTGCCGGTGCACCGCCCGGAGCCTTCAAGAACCCCGGAGCCTCGGCAAGGGAAACGCCGGAGACCGTCGGCACGAAATCGATCAACATCTCGCCGAAGCTCACGATTAAACCAGAACTAACGCCGTTAGCTCCCATAGCGACGATGAATAGAGAGAATATATGTATATATGTAAAGTATATATCTATACAATAAAGAAGAAAAGATAATGAGGAGAGGAGAGGAGAGAATAGGAGAGAAGATCAAAGGAGGTATATATATAGAAGGTGGTGGTTGGAGAGGTTAATTAGGAGAGGAAAACTTGTTGTGGAAAACTAGTTAATAAAGGAAAGGAAATAGAAAATTAAAATAATTAACAATCATCCAAAAATCCTTTTTCTTTTTTGGTTGAAATAGATGTATATTCCGTAGTTTTTTTTGTTATGATTAATCTTGGATGGCACGTCACTTTTATGTGGATGTGGGGTCTTTATTTACTTGATTGAACACAAAATTAAAAAAAAAAAAAAAAAGAGTTTAGAAAAGTAGAGAAATAGTATTTGGTACTAATTGAAAAATAAAGATTTTGGACTTGTAGTTACATGCTCGTTAAACTATACGCTTGTCACCCTATGACTAAATATTGAGAGAAAAATAATTGAGAGATATATAAAAGCTTGAATTTTTTTTTTAATTGTCGCTTGTTCATAATAAACGTCACACCAAATAACTGTACACAATTCACTTATTCTGTTTGATTAAAATCACGCGAAATAATTTCCTATTACACAACTAATAACTAACTCTCCTAGGATATTAACCCCTCTTTAAGAAAAATAATTTAAATTAATCAACTAACTCGATTATTGATGGTTTGGTTATTTTCAGTTTAAACAGGAAAGGTGTACACGATAATTCATTTATATTAAAAGTCTACCTTTATTGAGAGCCAATTGAAAACTTTTTGAACATATTTCCTTTTTTCTCAAGTAAAGGCTACTATGTTAACCAGTAAAATGCTACTGTAACTTAATCCTTCTCTTATTTGGTGATATATGTAGCACATTTTCTTTCATTTTTCCTAGTTTATTTTCTAATATTATCATTGTTCATTAATTTTATTGAGGAGAAAGAAAACAGGGATGTCATCCAATGATATGTTTATCTTTTACCCGATATATATGTGTTATTCACTTTTTCATTGGGGAAAAAAGGGCTATGAATTTTTTGCCCTAGAAAGAAATTCAGACAATATCCGTTATCCAAATATCATTTTCTTTTCTTTTTTAATAAAACAAGATGTATGTATATTCCTTAATTTTCGGGTTATGATTATTATTCTTGAATGGTACATCACTTTTATGTGGATGTGGGGCATGTATTGACTTGAAGACAAAAGAAATAAAGATTTTAAGAGAAGTAGAGAGATATTTTGGGTTATTGGAAAATTAAAGATTTGGAACTTATATTTATTTCGGTTGTTAAAATTTATATGCATAGTCAAGCAACTAGCTAGCAATATTTGAAAAAGAATTCGATTGTTAGACAAATCATTGTGATTAATTACCCCCAAAAAAGGAGAGAAAAATAAAAGTTTGAAGTATTTTTGTTGTTTTTGTTTCTTCTCTTATTATTAATTTAAGGTAAAAGTTACGGAACGTTCACTATATGATTCACTCATTTTATTTGGTTAAAATCGCGAAAAAATCTCTTATTACACGATTAATAACCAACTTTTCTAGGGTTTTATTACCGTTCTAAGTCAAAAAATTTGAACTAATTAACTAACTCGATCATTGATGGTCTAGTTATTTTCAGTTTAAAAGGGGCAAATGTATACAAAATTTTATTTATACCATTAAATTCAACCTTTACGAGAGCCAATTAAAAACAACCTGCACATACTTTTTAATGCTTTGTCACAATTCATTAATTTTATTGAGGAGAAAGAAAACAGAAATGTAATCCAGTGAAAACAGAAATATGCGTTATCCACTTTTCCATGGAAAAAAGGGCCAATTAATTCTTTTGCAATTGTAGAAAATTCACATATGCGTCCGAATTATTAGTTTGATCACTCAATTTTCAATGGCAAAAAATTGAATGGTAAAACTAATAATAAACTGGCAATAGCTTGCAGGAAAAAATACTTGTTAAACGTAACTACGTACTTCCATTCTTATTTTCGGTGAATGTCGTTCTAACAAAAAAAATTCCCTATTAGAAGATAACAAAAAATAAAAGAATAATTTATTAAAACAGTGAAGATAAGAGTAAAACAGAAATTAGGGTCTCGAGAGAGCTCTAGGACTACAAAATGTACATTGAATAATTTAAGATAAAAAGACCCTTAAATAATAAATATATATTGATAATTCCAGAAAAAGATGGATGCATTACATGTTCAAAAAATGAAAAAATATATTTTAAAGATAAAAAATCCATTGCTTAATAAAAAAACGTAATTGAAACCAAACAAAGCTAAGTTCATGCTTAACTTTTGGTCAAATGGACTTACTTATGTTCCAAAAGAATTACGATTTAATTAGGGATATGAGTGTACGTGGTAAAATTGGTTTATAACGGATAATCGAATGGTAACATGACACGTGGGACCGAAGATAGACAAAAGGCAAGTCAGGTAAAAATCAATACCAGACGCAACGAATGTAATTGACATCGGGTAAATCCCGAAGGGAGCGTAGTCAACATGAGAAGAACAAGAGTTTGCCATCGGGTAGCATTCAATGGAGAATATTCGGTAACATTAAATGAGCGACCGTTGCAGAGAATATTTGTATTCATGGCATGTTATTACATGTTCATCAATGACCCTTTTATTATCATTTAAGATGAGCTTGATCCAATGGTCTTATTTCCCTAGGTAGAGCTATGAATAACAGGTTCAATAACCATTAAAGGGGGGACGAAACTTTTTGCGTACAGAGCCTGTATTTTCCCATTCTTGCTATTAATTTAACATATTTATTTGCTCTTCATCGTTATTTTCATTTTTGCTCTCGAAAACACTGCGTTCGGAGCCAGGATTGTCATCTTTTTCAAATTTCAATTACTAATGGTCGAATAGCATGACACGTGGAACAGAAGACAGGCAAAAGGAAAGTCAGGTAACAACCAATACCGGACACAACAAATGTATTTCACATCGGGTAAATCTCAAAGGGAGCGTAGTCAACGGGAGAAGGTCAAGGGCTTGCCATCGGGTAGCATTCAATAAGGGAATATTCGCTAATATTAAATTGATGGTAGGCAATAACTATGTATTTTGGCCACTATTTGCACTCTAATTCGCTGCACTTTACTAATATTTGAGCGTTAAATGGTAGTAAATTGCTCTGACTGAGTGCTTTATGCTTTGCAGGAGCAATTCCGGGCTACAATGAGATTAGGGAGCATTTTTGAGCTAATATGGAGCGTTGAAGGCCAAGTAAAAGCTTATGGAGTAAATTGGGAGTTCGTTCGAGGATCAAAGGAGGTTCGCACACTTAAAAAGAAGAACGAAAAAGATAGCAAAAAATTTTCCAGGCGACCGCGCACTGGGCCGTGCAAGTCAAGTATATACTGTCCAATGTCCGCCGCGCACGTCCTTCCGAGAAAAAATTTCCCAGGGCTAAAATTATAATTCCGGGGGAGATTTTCCTTGGCCTATATGAAGCCCAGCTCGTTTAAAAAGAGGGTATCTCGGATTTTAGGAGAACTTTGGAGGGAGAAGAAGCACGGAAGCAACGAGAAATCGAGATACTTGATCCAATTCACTCAATACGAAAGTTCGATTGAATTTTGGAATTGTAATGTCTTCTTATTCTTCTAATACTCTTGTTTTGAATACTTTCATTGTTATGGAGTAATTCTCCTCGGGGTTGTTGACGGATGTTGTGAATTGATTATTGTTTTGGGTTTTACTCTATGTTAATTGCTCAACCTTACTGAATGAGTTATTAATTGAATTGGAAGGTTTATTGTAGTTTTACTTTAATCGAAAGAGAAGTTTGCTGCTATTTGCTTTGTACCATCTTAATTTGGTTGATTTTACGCCTCTTCTAGGTAGTCGAAAGTGCTTAAGCAAGTATCAATTTACCCAGTTCAGGAGAATCGCCGAGAGGTGGTCTTCAAAAGATCATTCATTCACTAATTTAGTGCATATATTCATAGGAATTGCCATTAGATTAGCTAAAGGAATCAAATTTATTCGGAAGAATAATTGGAATCCCTCAAGTAGCCTAATCATCTATTGAACTCGAAAAAATCAATAGAAGTTAAGATTGAATTTAGCACAAAGTACCCACAACAATAGTTGATCACATATCTTGTCATCGCCCTTGCCTCTCTTATTGATATTCCTTTGTTATTACTAATCATTTGGGTATCACTCGCTTCTTACAACTGATAATCTTAGTTTATTTGTAGTCAATAATAACATAAATTAAAAGGTTTATTATCATGGATAGTGTTAAGATGAAGAATTAATAGAACATTATTGAAATCAATCCATGTGGAGACGATTTAATACTATACTATCTTTGACTAGCGAGCCTACGTTTTGTACACCGATTTTTCGCTCGTCAAATTTTGGCGTCGTTGCCGGGAATTGACGATTAGTAGTGTTTCAATTAGTTTTCAGTTCTAATTCAGGAATTACTTTATTTTATTTTCTTTTTTTACGCTCTTCTTATCTGTGTGCAGATAACAGGTTAAGTTCAGCGGTGTATGACTCGATCCTCTTTAAAGGACTTGGTGCCATACGACCCAGAGTTAGACAAACACCTGAGGCAGTTAAAAAGAGAAAAAGGAGCGAGTGGATTATTGTTGTGTCCGCCTTCAACTCAGGGTAAAATGGTGAACAACGAAGAGATAGTAGACCTAGCTGCCAGAGAGGCGGCTCAGCAACAGGAAGCACGGTTAGCGGCTGAAGCGGCCTGCAGAATTGATGGTGAAACGGTTAATGGAGATCGAAGACTCAATCCCAACCGAATTATCTAGGATGCCTTTGAAAATGCAGGCCCTAGGCCTTGGAGATCATTGGAGATTATGCTAGACCGTTGTACAACCAACAACAGTCTAGTGTGAGGCCCCCAGCCATCGATGCCAATAATTTTGAACTCAAACAAGGAGTCATCCAGACCATTCAGAACAATTGCATTTTCATAGGCAAACCTAATAAAGATCCCAACAATCATCTGATGGACTTTGATGAAATTATGAACACGTTCCTCTACAATGGAGCATCACATGACACTATATACCTCAGAGCATTCCCATTCTCACTGAAGGATGATGCAAAGCAGTGGCTGAGAAGTTTGCCTACAGGATCAATCCGTATGTGAGAGGAGATGACTTTCAAGTTTCTGAAAAAATATTTTCCGGCTGCTAAGACGGGAAGGATGAGGAAGGAGATTCACAATTTCAGCCAAAGCGAAGGAGAAATAGTGTTCAAAGTGTGGGAAATATTTAAGGAGATTCTGCGGAGGTTCCCTCGCAACGGAATGGAGCAATGGATGCAACTTCAGGACTTTTCGGACGGTTTAAACCTGTCATCAAGGAGATTGCTAAATAGTGCAGTTGCAGGCCCTCTAATGAAGAAAACTCCGGAAGAGATTGTTACTCTCTTGAATGAACTAATTGAAGATGCAGATCAATGGTTCACAGACCAAGGGGATCGGAGAAAATCAGCAGGGGTGAACCAAGTAGAATCATCTGTAGCAATGCAAGCCCAAATTGCAGTAATAGCTAAGGACATCAAGCAATTGACTATGGCTCAGGTGCAAACTCAAACACATGTGGGTTGTGATATCTATGGGATGGGATACCCTACACAAAAGTGTCAAGCTACAGCTGAGGAGGTCAACGCTGTGGGAAATTTTAATAGAGGAAACTACTAAGGTGGGAACAACTTTAATGCTATGGGTCAAAGATATCCAGGTTTTTCGTGGAGTTCACCTAATGGGATCTTGAACTCATGGGAGCAAAATAATCTCAGACCCCAGAGTCCGGGACCACCAGGTTTTCAGAACCAGCAGAGGCAACAATACCAGCCACCACAGCCAAATCCGTCAAATATGGAAGATTTGATGAAGGCATTCATCAACAAAACAAATGAAAAATTCGAGACTCAGGGCACGACTATCCAGAACTTAGAAAGGAAAATGGGATAAATTGCAGATTTACTGTCTGAGAAGACTCCTGGGACTATCCTATCTGACACTGAAAAGAACTCGAAGGAAACAATCAAAGTTGTATCTGTGAGAAGCGGAAAAGAATTGACTGACCCAATAGTGAAGGCTAAATCGAAAGTGGGCAACAAGCAGGCTGAGACACCGGCAGAGGAAACGAATGAAGAGCAAAAGAACTAGAATAGCGAGGCACAAAAAGAAATTGAAGAAAGTAGACATATGCCAACTCTACCGTTCCCTCAAAAGATGAAGCAGGAGAAACTTGACAAGTGTTTTGGGCGATTCTTGGAGATGCTCAAACAACTTTATATGAACATCCCTTTCACAGAGGTACTCACTCAGATGCCTGCTTATGCGAAGTTCCTAAAGGAAATACTTTTTAGCAAGTGAAATTAGAGGAGACAACAGTGGTCAAGCTGAATGCCCATTGCAGTGCCATATTGCAAAATAAAATTCCCCAAAAGTGTGGGGACCCAGGAAGCTTCACCATACCATGCTCGTTGGGGAGTGAAAATTTTGGCAAGGCCCTCTGTGATTCAGGTAGGTCTATAAATCTAATACCTCTATCTGTATTCAGGAAACTGGAAGGTGAACTTGGAGTGATCAAATCAATACCAGTGTCCCTATAACTGGCCGACCAAACCACCATTCTACCTGAGGGAATCATTGAAGATATTCTAGTGCTAGTGGACAAGTTTGTGTTCCCCGTAGACTTTCTTGTGGTGGATATAGAGGTGAACAAAGAGGTGCCTTTAATTTTAGGGAGGCCATTTTTATGTACAGGTAGAGCCATCCTTGATATTTATGAGGGGCAGCTTATGCTTAGAGTGGGAACTGAGAAAGTAGTGTTCCAGATGAAGAGAATGATGAAATACCCCAGTGATGAGGCGTCTGTCTACTCGTGTTTCAAGCTAGATGTCATTGGGGAGTTGGCTGAGAAGTGCAAGTTTGACAAGCTTGTGGGGGATACTCTAGAGAGGTGTATTACTTAGTCTAGCACAGTGGATGATGAAGATCCTAAAATAAAGAAAGAGGCTGAAGCTCTTGAAACTGAGGAGCAAGTGGTTGATGAGGAGGAACTAAAAGGGGAGGCTTCTAAGCCCAATGTGGAATTGAAAGTCCTCCCTACTCACTTGAAATATGCTTTTCTTGAAACTAACAACTTTCTTGTAATTATTTCTGCTGATTTGACAGGTACACATGAGCAAAAACTGGTGGAGCTGCTGTCAAAGCACAAGAAGGCCATTGGTTGGATCATAGCTGATATTTAAGGAATCAGTCTAGCCATATGCATGCACAAAATCCTGTTGGAAGAAAATAGCAAGCCAGTGGTGCAGCCTCAACGCAAGCTGAACAAAAATTTGGAGGAGGTAGTGCACAAGGAGATCATCAAATTGCTAGATGCGGGAGTGATTTTTTCCATCTCTGATAGCCAGTGGACTAGTCCAGTGCAAGTTGTACCAAAAAAGGGGGGCATGACAGTGGTGAAAAATGAAAATAATGAATTGATTCCCACAAGAACAGTCACCGGGTGGAAAATGTGCATTGATTATAGAAGGTTGAATGAGGCAACAAGGAAAGACCATTTTCCACTCCCTTTTCTTGATCAAATGCTCGAGAAGGTGGCTGGACATGGATGCTACTGCTTCCTGGATGGGTATTCAGGATACAATGAGATACCCATTACCCAGAAGATGTTAAGAAAATCACATTCACTTGCCCGTCAGGTATTTTTGCTTATAGGAGGATGCCGTTTGGGCTATGTAATATACCTGTCACTTTTCAGAGGTGCATGATGTCTATATTCTTCGACTTAAACGGGAAGTATCTAGAGGTATTCATGGATGATTTTACCCTTTTTGGTGATGACTTTGAGGATTGTTTGATGAATTTGAAACTCGTGCTTGAATGTTGTGAAGCTACTCACTTGGTTCTTAACTGGGACAAGTGTCACTTCATGGTAAAGGAGGGAAATGTCCTGGGCCACAAGGTAACTGCGTATGGAATTGAGGTTGACAAAGCTAAGGTGGAATTAATTGCTAGGATCCCTCCCCCGACTTCGGTGAAGAGCATAAAAAGCTTCTTGGGACATGTTCGGTTTTATAAGAGGTTTATAAAAGAAATTCCAGCATTACCAAGCCATTGACACAATTGCTAGTGAAGGATGCCAAGTTTATTTTCACTGTGGAGTGCTTAAGAGCATTCGAATTGTTAAAGGAAAAGCTTGTGAGTGCTCCTATTATGGTGACACCTGATTGGACCAGCCATTTGAGATAATGTGTGATGTGAGTGATATAGTTGTGGGAGTGGTTATGGGGCAACGAAAAGATAAAATGTTTAGACCCATCTACTATGCAAGCAGGATATTGAATGATGCTTAAGTAAATTATTCCACTACTGAGAAGGAGTTTTTGCTGTGGTCTTTGCTTTTGACAAGTTTAGATCATACCTAGTGGGAAGCAAGGTGATTGTACACACTGATCACTCAGCGTTGAAATACATGTTGTGTAAGAAGGAATCCAAGTCGCGTCTGATGCGGTGGGTGTTGTTGCTCCAAGAGTTTGACTTGGAAATAAAAGATAGGAAAGGCATAGAAAATCAAGTCGCAGATCATCTATCTCGGCTTGAGAAACCTCCAGTTGAAACAGTCAAAATAACGGAAGAGTTCCCTGATGAGCAAATTTTTTCCATTATAATGGTTTCCGAAAGGCCGCCTTGGTATGCGGATGTAGCCAACTTTTTGGCTAGTGGATTGTTACCCCATGACCTCACTCGTGATCAAAGAAGGAAGCTTCAAGGTGAGGTAAAAAGTTATTTTTGGGATGACCCGTTCTTGTTTAAACTGTGTGCAGATGGTGTGATTCGACGATGTGTGCCTGAAGGAGAAATGGCAAGCATTCTGTCTCATTGCCATACGGAGTAACTGGAGGTCACTATGGTAAGTCGTGTCACCTACCTGTTGAGATAGAACATAAGGCTTATTGGGCAATTAAAATGCTTAATCTTGATCTTAGTCTTGCAGGTGATCACAGGTTGGAGCAGATGAATGAATTGGAAGAGTTCAGACTAAACGCATATGAAAGTGCGTGGATCTTCAAGGAAAAGACTAAAATGTGGTATGATCGTCTAATTAAGCTAAAGGAGTTTCATGAAGGGGACAAAGTCTTACTGTACAATAGTAGACTCGGATTATTTCCCGAAAAATTCAAGTCTAGATGGACAGGACCATATGTGGTGAAGCATGTATCACCATACGGGGCAATTGAGATCCAGAACCAAGTCGGAACAGAAAGTGTCAAAGTAAATGGGCACAGACCTTATACCACGCGTATCAAGCCTCCCTTATCTCACCGCATGCATTTCAATACCCAGACCTTATACCACCGCATGCGTATCAATATCACAATATGTCACAATTTGAACCTCAAGTGCTCAAATAATTTAACTTGCCAAAATAATTCAACAACAACATTTTTTTTCCACAATAAAGAGCTCGCGGTTCATGCCAAAATGAATGGTCAATAATATTTTTTCACAATAAAGAGCTCACGGCTCCATCACAATGAGTACAAAAATCTTACAAAAATATTCAATAATAAATAATTCCGCAAAATAATTTTTCAAAGTCTTTAATACATTGCTTCAATACCAAATTTAAAAATGTCAAATACTTTATATTAATAATATTTAATTTAAAGAAAATCAACTTCAATTAATGCACAGAATAAAAGAAACCAAGTTCCAACTAAACAGATAAAACAATCAACAGAAAAAGGTCAAGTAAATTTAAAGTATATAAATCAAATCAATGATGGAGAATATAACAAGATTTAATAATTTAATTAATATGCAACAGTGATCTACACAATTTTTAAAAAAATATAATCCTTTACATTTAGTCCGTGTACACGCTCGTCACCTCGTGTACACAACTTTTATCACATTACAATTAATTCCAATCATAGCGGAAATTTTTCCCACACAGGGTTAGACAAGTAACTTATCTCGACTTGCTCCAATTTAACCAAGTAGTATGCATTTTCCTCTATTTTCTGACTCCGATCGACTCGTATCTAGTCATAATTAATTCGATAGAGTCAACAAAAATTATAGGAATCAATTTCATAAGAAAATACTGCATTGTTTTTAATAAAATCCGAAATTAGCTAAATATTGCACGTGGGGCCCACCTCTCGGAATCCGACGAAACTTGTAAAATCTGACAACCCATTCAATTACGAGTCCAACCATACCAGTTTCACTCAAATCCGACTCTGAATCGATACTGAAATCTCAAAAATTTGTTTTTATGAGATTTCTATTTTTTTCCAAATTTCCTTCTCAATCCACTAATTAAATGGTGAAAACAATGATATATTCGTGTATATTGACCAAATCCGAGTTAGAATCACTTACCCAAATATTTCTCCTTAAAAATCTTCCAAAAATCGCTTCTGCTCAAGCTCAAGTTCGTAAAAAATGGCAACTGGGGACGAAATCCCCAGTTTTATAAACTGTCGAAGCAACCATCGATCCTGAGCCTCGTCCCTCGCCGTCGACCCTGAGCTCGATTTCTGTAGTTACAGCAGAAGAAAATTGCAACAGCTTTTTAAGTCCAACTTTTGATCCGTTAACCATCCGAAACTCACCCGAGGCTCTCGGGACTTCAACCAAATATAACAACAAGTCCTAAAACATCATACGGACTTAGTCGAGTCTTCAAATCACATCCAACAACACTAAAAATAAGAATCACACATAGATTCAAGCCTAATGAACTTTCAAACTTTTAATTTCTACAAACGACGCCGGAACCTATCAAATCAAGTCCGATTGACCTCAAATTTTGCACGCAAGTCATACATGACATAACAGAGCTATGAAAATTTTCAGAACTGGATTCCGACCCCGATATAAAAAAATCAACTCCTCGGTCAAACTTTCAAACTTAAATTCCTATTTTAGCCATTTCAAGCTAAATTTTACTACGGACTTCCAAATAAAATTTCGATCACGCTCCTAAGTCCAAAATCACCATATGGAGCTGTTGGAATCATCAAAATTCTATTTTGGGGTCGTTTACGCATAATTCGACATCCGATAACTATTTGAACTTAAACTTTCAAAACTTTTAATTTTTCTATCAAAATTCCATATCTCAGACTAGGGACCTCAGAATTTGATTCCGACCATATGCCCAAGTCCCAAAGCACGATACGGACCTACCGGAACTGTCAAAACACTTATCCGAATCCGTTTGCTCAAAATGTTGACCAAAGTCAACTCAATTGAGTTTTAAAGCTCTAATTCACATTTTAATCCATTTTTCGAATAAAAGCTTTCCGGAAAAATTTACGGACTGCGCACGTAAGTCGAGTAATGATAGATATTGCTTTTCGAGGTCTTATAACACAGAATTAATTATTAAATTTAGAGATGACATTTTGGGTCATCACATTCTCCACTTCTAAAACAAACGTTCGTCCTCGAACGGAGTTAGAAAAAGTACCTGAGCTGGTGAATAAGTGTGGATAACAGCTGCGCATATCATGCTCGGTCTCCCAAGTCACCTCCTCGATCGGATGACCCTTCCATTGAACCTTCACGGAAGCAATGTTCCTTGAGCTCAGCTTTCGAACCTGCCTATCTAAAATAGCCACTGGTTCCTCAACATAAGAGAGATCCTTGTCCAACTGAACCGAACTGAAGTCTAACACATGAGACGGATCGCCGTGATATTTCTGAAGCATAGAAACATGGGATACCGGATGAACTACTGAGAGGCTAGGTAGAAGTGCAAGTCTGTAAGCCACCTCTCCAACTCTCTCAAGAATCTCAAAAGGCCTAATATACCTAGGGCTCAACTTGCCCTTCTTCCCGAACCTCATCACACCCTTCATAGGCGAAACTCGGAGCAATACCCGCTCACCAACCATGAATGCAACATCACAAACCTTCCGATCTGCATAACTTTTCTGTCTAGATTGGGCTGTACGAAGTCGATCTTGAATCAACTTAACCTTTTCCAAGGCATCCTGAACCAAGTCTGTACCCAATAGTCTAGCCTCGCCCGGTTCGAACCAACCCACTGAAGACTGGCACCGCTTACCATACAAGGCCTCATACGGAGCCATCTGAATACTTGACTAGTAACTATTGTTGTAAGAAAACTCCGCAAGTGGTAAGAACTGATCCCAAGCACCCCCCAAAATCTATCACACACGCACGAAGCATATCCTCTAGTATCTGAATAGTGCGTTCGAACTGCTCATCCGTCTGAGGGTGAAATGTTGTACTCAACTCTACCCGAGTACCCAACGCATGCTGTATTGCCCTCCAGAACCGTGATGTAAACTGCGTACCCCGGTCAGAGATGATCGATATCAGTACGCCGTGAAGTCTGACAATCTCGCGAATATATACCTGAGCCAACTGCTCTAAAGAGTAAGTAGTAATCATAGGAATGAAATGAGCTGACTTTGTCAATCTATCCACAATCACCCAAACTGCATCGAACTTCCTCTGAGTCACTGGGAGCCCAACAACGAAATCCATAGTGATCCGCTCCCATTTCCATTCTGGAATCTCTAACTTCTGAAGCAATCCACCCGGTCGTTGATGCTTATATTTCACGTGTTGACAATTTAGACACCGAGCTACATACTCCACTATGTTTTTCTTCATACGCCTCCACCAATAGTGATGTCTTAAATCCTGATACATCTTTACAACACCCTGATGAATGGAGTACCGCGAACTGTGAGCCTCCTGGAGAATCAACTCACGCAAGCCATCTACATTGGGTACACATAGCATGCCCTGCATCTGTAATACACCATCATCTCTAATAGTGACTTCCTTGGCATCATCGTGCTGAAGTGTATCCTTAAGGACAAGCAAATAGGGGTCATCATACTGACGCTCCCTGATACGATCATAAAGAGAAGACTGAGAAACCACACAAGCCAAAACTCGACTCGGCTCAGAAACATCTAATCTGATAAATTGGTTGGCCAAGGCCTGAAAATCCAAGGCTAAAGGTCTCTCTGCTACCGATAAATATGCTATGCTGCCCAAACTTTCTGCCTTACGACTCAAGGCATCGGCCACTACATTGGCTTTCCCAAGATGATAGAGAATGGTGATATCATAATCCTTAAGCGACTCCAACCATCTCCGCTGCCGCAAATTAAGATCTTTCTGTTTAAACAGATGTTGTAGACTCTGGTGATCGGTGTAGACCTCGCAATGGACTCCGTACAAATAATGCTGCCAAATCTGCAAGGCATGAACAATAGCTGCTAACTCAAGGTCGAGTATAGGATAATTCTTCTCATGCACCTTTAACTGTCTGGATGCGTAGGCAATCACCCTACCATCTTGCATCAACACTGCGCCGAGACCAATATGCGATGCATTACAATACACAATATAAGACCTTGAACCTGTAGGTAATACCAATACTGGGGTTGTAGTCAAAGCTGTCTTGAGCTTTTGGAAGCTCTCCTCACATTCCTCGGTCCACCTGAACGAAGCACCCTTCTAGGTCAAATTGGTCATAGGTGCAGCAATAGAAGAGAAACCCTTTACAAATCGGTGATAATACCCTGCCAAACCAAGGAAGCTCCGGATTTCCATAACTGAGGACGGTCTGGACCAACTCTGCACTGCTTCAATCTTCTTTGGATCTACCTTGATCCCTTGCACGAAACTATATGACCTAAAAATCCCACTGAATCAAGCCAGAATTCACACTTTAAAAATTTTGCATATAACTTATTTTCTCTCAAAGTTTGAAGCACAGCCCTCAGGTGTTGTTCATGATCTTCCCGATTCCTGGAATACACCAGAATGTCGTCAATAAATAGAATAACGAAAGAATCAATATATGGATGAAATACACTATTCATTAAGTGCATAAATATTGATGGGGCGTTGGTCAGCCCAAAAGACATCACAAGGAACTCGTAATGACCGTACCGAGTCCTGAAAGCAGTCTTCAGGATATCTAACTCCCGAATCTTCAACTGATGATAACCTGAATGTAAGTCGATCTTAGAGAACACTCTGACACCCTAAAGCTGATCAAATAGATCATCAATACGTGGCAATGGATACATGTTCTTCACTGTAGCCTTGTTCATCTAGCGTTAATCAATACACATCCGCATAGAACCATCCTTCTTCTTCACAAATAAGACAGAAGCTCCCCAAGGAGATACATTGGGCCAAATGAAGCCCTTATTAAGCAATTCCTATAACTGTTTTTTAATTCTTTCAACTCTGTTGAGGCCATGCGATATGGTGGAATAGAAATGGGCTGAGTGCTCGATAACAAATCAATGCCAAAGTCAATATCCTTGTTGGGTGGCATACCCGGAATATCCGCTGGAAATACATCAGGAAAATCTCTTACTATAGGAACTGACTCCACAATAGGAGTATCAATACTAACAACTCTCACATAGGCCAGATACACATCACACCCCTTCTCAACCATTCGTTGAGCTTTAAGAAATGAAACAACCATGCTAGGAACATGATCCGAGGTACCTCTCCACTCTAGCCGCATTAGACTTGGCATAGCCAACTTCACCGTCTTGGCATAATAATCAAGAATAGCGTGATAGGGCGACAACCAGTCCATGCCGAAAATAATATCGAAATCCACCATACTAAGCAATAATAAATCAGCTCTGGTCTCAAAACCACTGATAACAATTAAACACGATCGATGCACGCAGTCCACAATAATAGATTCACCCACGAGTGTAGATGCATAAACAGAAGAACTCAAGGAATCACGTGATACACCCAAATACGGGGCAAAATAAGATGACACATAAGAATAAGTGGAGCCTGGATCAAATAAGACCGATGCATCTCTATGACAGACCGGAATAATACGTGTGATAACAGAATCGGATGCAACGACCTCTGTCCTAGTAGGAATGGCATAATATCTGGCCTAGCCTCCCCCTCTAGGGCGACCTCCACCTGCACGACCTTTACCTCTAGCTGGTTGTGCAGGTGGAATGGCAACTGGTGCAGTAATCATGGCCTAAGAAATCCGTGGAGGTGCACCCCTCCTAAATCTGAGGCAGTCTCTCATAATATGACGAGTGTCACTACACTCAAAACAAGCCCTCGGAGGACGTGGCTGCTGGGATTGGCTCGGGCATGATCAACTAGACTGCCCGCTGAAAGCACCCCGTACAGGAGGTAGAGTAGACACTGGCGGTGCATAATATAGAACCTGAGGTCTGGGAGTAGCCGAAATACCACTGGAAGTTGGAAGTGCTGAATGAATAGGACGGCTCACATAACCTCTACCATGATGGGCTACAACTGGGGCACGAGAATTATTATATATACCAGAATCTCAGGGTCTCTTAGCTTCCCTCTCTTCCCTCTCCCGGATCCGCATACCTTCCAATCTCCTAGCAATTGACACCACATGTTACTATGTGATGTCCATCTCTATTTTTCGGGCCATACTATATCTGATATTAAGGTTGAGACCCTCAATAAATTTGCGAACCCGCTCTCGAACAGTAGCAACAAAGGCTGGTGCATGCCACGCCAAATCACTGAATCAGACCGCATACTTTGACATGATCATAGAACCTTGGTGCAACTGCTCAAACTCTATGCGCCATGCATCTCTAAGACTTTGAGGAACATACTCCCTTAAGAACATATCTGAAAATTTAGTCCAAGTGAGTGAAGATGCCTCAGCGGGACTATCCAACTCATATGCCCGCCACCACTAGTAGGCTGCTCCTATAAACTGGAATGCCGTGAAAGAAACCCCATTGGAATCCACAATACCTATAGTACGAAGGATATAGTGACTTACCTCATCATATATGGCGAAAATGATCTTAAAGAATGTCACGACCCAAATTAACCCTCCGTAAGGTGTCGTGATGGCACCTAGTCTTTACGAGTAGGTAAGCCTAATATTATAAAAATATAAAGAAAACACAACATTTTAAAGATAAACAACATATTGTGAATAGCCAAGAGTAGTACCACTCGACATATACAAAATAATTTCCCAAGACCCGGAATATCACTAAGTCACAAGCTGCTATAATCTATGTAGCTCTATACAAAAGTCTGAAGATAATAAAGAAAATCTCTAAGCGGGGGAGTAAAAGGGGACTCCGAAGATCTGCGGACGCAAGCAGAAGTACCTTGAAGTCTCCTAGAATCAGCAGCAAGTATTAACCCCGAGGCTGATAGCTCGCACCTAGATTGGCACACGAAAAACATGTGCAGGAAATGGGCATAAGTATACCACAATGGTACTCAGTAAGTGCCAGGCCTAACCTCGGTCGAGTAGTGACGAGGTCAGGTCAAGGCCCTACCAGAGTAAATATAATAAATTAGACAGTAAAAGATATAAGTAAAATTTACAGTAACGCAATTAAAGAAATTCTCGAAAATTTAGCAGTTAAGGGAGCCCTCGGCTCAGAACAAGGTAAACACAATGGGAAATCTCCCGGGATACCGTCCCGTAGTTCCAAATGAATATACAGTACATGGGGATCTCCCGTAATACGTTTGTAGTCCCAAAGTAAATAAGCAGTGCTGGGAGATCTCCCGGAATACGTCCGTAGTCCCAAAGGAAATATGCAGTGCTGGGGGATCTCTTGGAATACATATGTAGTCCCAAAATAAATATGCAAGACAGGGGGATCTCCCAAAATACGTTCGTAGTCCCAATTTAAATATGCAACGCAAGATGAAATGGCAGGTATGGCATCGAGTTATACAGTTTATGCTGAACCCAAATAAGGAAAATAGGGACTTCACTAAGCATGGCACACAGAATGTCAAATAGGCAGTTAAAACATGTAAGCATGCTCCTTTAATCTAAGCAAAATAATTAAACGTATTAGTGCAATTTAATAAGGAAAAACAGTTTATGATTTAGAAAGGAAAAACAGGATTTTGGCAATAATAGCCTGTGTACGTACTCGTCACCTCACGTATACGGCGCCCACACATCAATTAATATCAAACATCTTAAGGAAAAAGTTCCCAACGCAAGGTTAGGCAAGCCACTTACCTCGAACCAGGCTTAATCAATCGGTCACAATAACTTTCCCATGAATATCCGGCTCTGAATAGCCAAAATCTAGCCAAAAACAATTACATATCATAAATACAACCTTGATAAACTCATCTAATTAATGAAATCAACACTTTAACAAAAATTCCGAAATTAACTCAAAAATCGCCCGTAGGGCCCACGTCTCGGAATCGGGTAACAATCACAAAATACAAACACCCATTCACTCAAGAGTCTAACCATATAAATATTTCTCAAATCCGACCACAAATCCCGTTTGAAAACTCGAAATCTTTGTTGAAGTTCTTCCAAATATTTCCCAATTACAACCCCAAAATCCGAAATTAAATGATGAAATCAACCATAGATTAGTGGAATATAACCTTAAAGGAGTTAGGAATTATTACCTAAAAACTTCCTTCGAAAATCTCTCCAAATTTCGCCTTCTACCGTGCTCTCAATCAAAATTTTGTGTTATGAACTCAACCCTCATTTTTGAACCTTAAATTCTGCCCAGGTGCGTTCTTCTTCGTGAACGCGACATCACGATCGTGAACGCGATGAACAATCTTCCACTGGCCCAAAATTCCTCCTTCACAAACGCGAGGGTACTCTCGCGAACGCGTACTTTCCACTGACGGACCCCTTCGCAAACGCAAGAACCTCTTCACGAACGCGTAGGCTTAATGCCCGAAGATTCCCCTGCCCCGTTCCTCTACGCAAACACGAGGACCATATAGCGAATGCGTAGGCTTAAGGTCTCATACCTTCGTGAATGCGGGAAAAACATAGCGAATGTGAAGAACAACTTAGCTGCCTTTCCCAGATGCTCTACGCGATCGCGAGGCACCTCTTGCGAACGTGATGAAGGATTTTTCTGCAATAAAACACCAGAAATCTGCTACTTCTCTAAGTCCAAAAATGACCCATTGAGCATCTGAAACACACCCGAGGCCCCCCGGACCTCGACCAAACATACCAACCAATCCTAAAACACCATACGAATTCAGTCGAGCTCTCAAATCACATCAAATAATGCTAAAATCACGAATCACCCTGCAATTCAAACTTAAAGAACTTGAAAGTTCAAAATTATACAACTGATGTCGAAACCTATTAAATCACGTCCGATTGACCCCAAATTTTGCGCACAAGTCATAATCAACATTACGGAGTTACTCCAACTTCCAAAATAAGAAAACAAGCCCGATATAAAAAATTTCACTACCGGCCCAAAACTACAAAAAATCGACTTTCGCCATTTCAAGCCTAAATGAGCTACGGACCTCCAAAACACAATCCGGACACGCCCCTAAACTCAAAATCACCTAACAGAGCTAACAAAACTGACAGAATTCCATTCCGGAATTACCTTTACATAGTTTCGACTACGGTCCAAATCCTAAGGCTTAAGCTCTCATTTAGGGACCGACCGGGGTTAGGCTCAGGCAATAGGGGTTTGGGGCTTTAACTCTCAAAACGACCGGCCGGGTCATTACATCCTCCCCCCTCTTAAAACAATCATTCATCCTCGAACGAGTATAAAGACAAACCTGAAACTATGAAAAGATGAGGGTACTAGCTGCGCATATCCTGCTCGGTCTCCCAAGTCGCCTCCTCGACCGGCTCACCTCTCCACTGGACCTTTACTGAAGCAATATTCTTTGACCTAAGCTTTCTGACATGCCTATCCAAAATGACTATTGGCTTCTCAACATAAGATATATCCTTGTCCAACTGGACTGAGCTAAAATCCAATACATGAGTCGGATCACCGTGATACTTTCGGAGCATAGACATGTGGAATACCGGGTGCAACTCCTGCTAGGTTGGGAGGCAAGGCAAGCTCATAAGCAACCTCCCCAAATCGCCGTAATACCTCAAAAGGACCAATGAACCTCGGGCTCAGCTTGCCCTTCTTCCCGAACCTCATGACGCCCTTCATAGGCGATACCCGAAGTAAGACCCGCTCACCAACCATAAATGCCAAATCACGAACCTTACGGTCCGCATAACTCTTCTGCCTGGACTGGGCTGTGCGAAGTCTCTCCTGAATCAACTTCACCTTATCCAGGGCGTCCTGGACCAAATCTGTACCCAACAATTGGGCCTTGCCCAGCTCAAACTATCCCACTGGGGACCGGCACCGCCTACCATACAAATCCCCATACGGTGCCATCTGAATGATGGACTGGTAACTGTTGTTGTAAGCGAACTCTATAAGTGGCAAGTATTGGTCCCATGACCCTCTGAACTCCATCATAAAGTCACGGAGCATATCCTCAAGAATCTGAATTGTGCGCTCGGACTGCCCGTCCGTCTGAGGGTGAAAGGTTGTGCTCAGCTCCACCCTAGTACCCAACTCCTGTTGTACGGCTCTCCAAAACCATGATGTAAACTGTGTACCTCTGTCTGAAATGATGGATATTGGAATACCATGACGACGGACAATCTCTCTGATATAAATCTCAGCCAACCTCTCAGAAGAATAAGTGGTCAATATTGGAATAAAATGAGCTGACTTGGTCAGCCGATCCACGATTACCCAAATAGCATCGAACCTTCTCAAAGTCCGTGGAAGTCCAACTACAAAGTCCATGGTGATCCGCTCCCACTTCCACTCTGGGATCTCTAACCTCTGAAGTAATCCACCCAGCCTCTAGTGCTCATATTTGACCTGTTGACAGTTGAGACACTTGGCCACACACCCAACTATATCCTTCTTCATCCTCTTCCACCAGTAGTTTTGTCTCAAATCTTAGTACATCTTCGCAGCACCGGGATGAATGGAGTACCGTAAGCCGTGGGCCTCCTCGAGAATCAACTCCCGAAGCCCATCTACATTGGGTACACAGATCCGTACATGCATCCTTATCACACCGTCATCACCAATAGTCACGTCTCTGGCATCATCTCGCCGAACCCTGTCCTGAAGAACTAGAAGATTAGGATCATCATACTGGAGCTCCCTAATACGGTCATAAAGAGAAGACTGCGCAACCACACAAGCTAATACCTGGCTAGGCTCTAAAATATCCAATCTCACGAACTGGCTGGCTAAGGCATGAACATCCAAGGCTAAGGGCCTCTCAGCTGCCGGAAGATATGCCAAACTCCCCAAACTCTCTGCCCGGTGACTCAAGGCGTTAGCCACTACATTGGCCTTCCCCGGGTGGTACAATATAGTGATATCATAGTCTTTAAGTAGCTCCAACCACCTCCACTGACGCAAATTAAGGTCCTTCTGCCTGAACAAGTGCTGCAAACTACGGTGATCAGTGTAAATCTCACAGGGAACACCGTATAAATAATGACGCAAGATCTTCATTGCGTGAATAATAGCTGCTAATTCGAGATCATAAACCAGATAATTTTTCTCATGCACCTTCAACTGTCTAGATGCGTAGGCAATCACCCTACCGTCCTGTATCAATACCACTCCAAGGCCAATCCTCGAGGCATCACAATAGACAATGTAAGACCCCGAACCTGTAGGCAATACTAATACTAGAGCTCTAGTCAAAGCTGTCTTGAGCTTCTGAAAGCTCTCCTCACACCCCTCGGTCCACCTAAACGGAGCACCCTTCTGGGTCAGTCTGGTCATAGGTACTGCAATTGATGAAAATCCCTCCACAAAGCGACGGTAATACCCCGCCAAACTAAGGAAACTGCGGATCTCCGAAGCTGATGACGATCTAGGCCAACTCTGCACTACCTCCACCTTCTTCGGATCAACCTTGATCCCCTCACAAGACACTATGTGGAATAAGAATTCCACTGAATTAAGCCAGAATTCATACTTAGGAAATTTTTCATACAACTTCTTCTCCCTCAAAGTCTGAAGCACGCTCCTCAGGTGCTGCTCATGATCTTCGCGAGACTGGGAATATACCAGGATGTTGTCAATAAACACAATGATGAAGGAATCAAGATAAGGCCGGAACATACTGTGCATCAAATGCATAAAGGCTGTTGGGGCATTGGTCAGCCCAAATGGCATGACAAGAAACTCATAGTGACCATATCTGGTCCTGAAAGCAGTGTTCGGGATGTCCGGCTCCCGAATCTTCTACTGATGACAGCCAGAACGCAGGTCAATCTTGGAAAACACCCTGGCACCCTGTAACTGATCAAATAAATCATCGATGCGAGGCAAAGGATACTTGTTCTTCACTGTAACCTTGTTCAACTATCGATAATCAATACACATACGCATAAAACCATCCTTCTTCTTCACAAATAAGACATAAGCACCCCAAGGTGATACACTGGGCCTGATGAAACCCTTATCAAGTAACTCCTGCAACTGCTTCTTCAACTCTTCAACTCAGGAGGAGCCATACGGTAGGGAGGAATAGAAATGGGCTAAGTGCCCGGCAACAAATCAATGCCGAAATCAATATCTCTATCGGGCGGCATACCCGGAAGATCAGCTGGAAACACATCAGGGAAGTCCCTCACTACTGGGACTAACTCAATTGTAGGGGTATCAATACTGACATCTCTCACATAGGCCAAATACGCATCACACCCCTTCTCGACCATTCGTTGAGCCTTAAGAAATAAAATGACCCTGCGGGGAGTATACTCTAAGGTACCTCTCCACTCTAATCTCGGCAAGCCTGGCATAGCCATCATCACGGTCTTAGCATGACAATCAAGAATAACATAATGGGGTGACAACCAGTCCATGCCCAAGATAAAATCAAAATCTACCATACTTACTAATAACAAATAGGCTCTGGTCTCAAAACCACTAAGAGCAATCAAACACGACTGATATACGCGGTCCACAATGAGAGAATCTACCATGAGAGTAGATACATAAACAAGGGAACTAAAAGAATCTCGAGATATTCCCAAATATGGAGCAAAATAAGAAGACACATATGAATACGTAGAGCCTCAGTCAAATAATATCGATGCATCCCTATGACAGACAGGGACGATACCTGTGATGACTGAATCCGAAGCAACGACCTCTCAACGGGCTGGAAGGGCATAGTACTTGGCCTGGCCTCCCCCTCTAGGGCGACCTCTACCTCCCTGACCACCGCCTCGAGCTGCCTGAGAAGGTGGGGTGGTAGTTGGGGCCGGAAGAATAGCCGGAGGGCCCGGTGGAGCACGTGGAGGCTGATAAGTCTGTGGAGGTGCACCCTTCCTTGCTCTGGGGCAATCTCTAACCATGTGACGAGTGTCACCATACTCAAAACAACCCATCGGAGGACGCGACGGCTGAGACTGACTCGGACCCCTGTCCTGCTGGAATGGCCGGTAATAGCACCTCGAGTAGGAGGCATACTAGATACTAGCGGTGCATAATAAGGCTCCTGAGGTCTAGGAGGAGCTGGAACATCGTTGGCTGCTGGAAGAGCTGAATGAACAGGGCGACTCACAAAACCCCTACCATAGCGTGTTGCTGGCGCACGAGCTTCTGAATAATGACCAGTCTCTCGAGACCTCTTGGCCTCTCTCTCCTCTCTGTCTCGGGCGAACATGCCCTCCACTCTCCTGGCAATGCTCACTTCCTGTTGATAAATGATGTCCATCTCCAACTCCCTGGCTATACTGGTCTGAATACTGGGGTGGAGTCACTCAATGAAGCGACGGACCCTCTCTCTGACTGTAGCAATCAGAGCCGGTGCATGTTGAGCTAATTCACTGAAACGGACTGTATACTTCGACACATTCATAGCACCCTGACGAAGCTGCTCAAACTATGTGTGTCAAGCATCCCTGAGACTCTGGGGAACATACTCACGCAAGAACATCTCTGAAAACTGAGTCCAAGTGAGTGAGGCTGCCTCGTCCAGACTACTCAGCTCATAGGCACGCCACCACTGATATGCTACTCCCCTCAGCTGGAAAGCGGTAAAAGAAACCCCACTCGTACCTACAATGCCCATAGTGCGGAGAATAGGATGACACTCCTCAAGAAAACCCAGAGCAACATCTGAAGCTAGTTTATTGAAAGTAGGTGGGTGGTACTTCTTGTACCTCTCAAGTCTGAGCTGCTCTGCCTCAGAAGAAGCTACCCTGATCTGATGCTGAACCGGATCCATTGGGGGCATAGGAATATACTCTGGGGACTTATCAACTTGGACCCTCTGCTCAGGAGTGCGGGCTGCGGGAGCTTGTGCCCCTCCCACGGATTGAGATGTAGCGGGAGCTATTGGAAATAGGCTAGCCTGAGCCAGAGTGCTGAACATGCTCATGACCTGAGCTAAAGTCTCCTGGATGGCTGGAGTAGCAATAGGGATCTTCGGTGCTGGCCCTTCAGCTGGAGCTGCTGGGGGCTCCTCTGACGCAGCTCTCGCAGGTGCTCGGGCTGCACCGCGTGGTCGTCCTCTACCCCGACCTCGGCCTCTGGCGGCTCTGGCAGGGGGCTCGGGTGCCTTATCGTTGGTCCTCCCAATATGGGTCTTCACCATCTGTGAGAAAGAATAGAATAGAATTTTAGAATTTTGAAGTCAATAACTCGCACGATAAGGAAATCGAAGAAATATGATTGTTCTTAACAGTTACATAGCCTCCCGAAGATAAGTACGGACGTCTCCGCACCGATCCGCGAGACTCTAATAAACCGGCTTGTGACTCGCGACTCCTATGAACCTAGTGCTCTGATCCCAACTTGTCACGACCCAAATTAACCCTCCGTAAGGTGTCGTGATGGCACCTAGTCTTTACGACTAGGTAGGCCTAATATTACGAAAAATATAAAGAAAACATAACATTTTAAAGATAAACAGCATATTGTGAATAGCCAAGAGTAGTACCACTCGACACATACAAAATAATTTTTCAAGACCCGGAATATCACTAAGTCATAAGCTGCTATAATCTATGTAGCTCTATACAAAAGTCTGAAGATAATAAAGAAAATCTCTAGGCGAGGGAGTAGAAGGGGACTCTGAAGATCTGTGGATGCAAGCAGAAGTACCTTGAAGTCTCCTAGAATCAGTAGCACGCACTAACCCCGAGGCTGATAGCTCGCATCTCGATTTCCACACGAAAAACTTGTGCAGGAAAGGGGCATGAGTACACCACAAATGGTACCCAGTAAGTGCCAAGCCTAACCTCGGTCGAGTAATGACGAGATCAGGTCAAGGCCCTACCAGAGTAAATATAATAAATTAAACAGTAAAAGATATAAGTAAAATTTACGGTAACACAGTTAAAGAAATTCTCGAAAATTTAACAGTTAAGGGAGCCCTCGGCTTAGAACAAGGTAAACACAGTGGAAAATCTCTCGGGATACCGTCCCGTAGTTCCAAATGAATATGCAGTACAGGGGGATCTCCCGAAATACGTCCGTAGTCCCAAAATAAATATGCAGTGCTGGGGGATCTCCCGGAATATGTCCGTAGTCCCAAAGTAAATACGCAGTGTTGGGGGATCTCTCGGAATACGTCTGTAGTCCCAAAATAAATATGCAAGACAAGCGGATCTCCCAGAATACGTCTGTAGTCCCAATTTAAATATGCAACGCAAGATGAAATGGCAGGTATGGCATCGAGTTATACAGTTTATACTGAACACAGATAAGGAAAATAGGGACCTCACTAAGCATGGCGCACAGAATATCAAATACGCAGTTAAAACACGTAAGCATGCTCCTTTAATAAGGGAAAACAGTTTATGATTTAGATAGGAAAAACGGGATTTTTGCAATAATAGCATGTGTACGTACTCGTCACCTCACGTATACGGCGCCCGCACATCAATTAATATCAAGCATCTTAAGGGAAAAGTTCCCAACGCAAGTTTAGGCAAGCCACTTACCTCGAACCAAACTTAATCAATCGGTCACAATGCCTTTCCCACGAATATCCGGCTCTAAATGGCCCAAATCTAGCCAAAAGCAATTACATATCATAAATACAACCATGATAGACTCATCTAATTAATGAAATCAACACTTTAACAAAAATTCCGAAATTAACTCAAAAATCGCCTGTGAGGCCCACATCCCGGAATCGGGTAACAGTCACAAAATACGAACACTCATTCACTCACAAGTCTACCCATATAAAATTTTCTCAAATCCAACCACAAATCCCCTTTCAAAACAGGAAGTCTTTGTTGAAGAAGTTCTTCCAAATATTTCCCAATTTCAACCTCAAAATCCGAAATTAAATGATGAAATCAACTATAGATTAGTGGAATATAACCATAAAGGAGTTAGGAATTATTACCCAAAAACTTCCTCCGAAAATCTCTCCAATTTTCGCCTTCGACCGAGCTCTCAATCAATTTTTTGTGTTATGAACTCAACCCTCATTTTTGAACCTTAAATTCTGCCCAGGTGCGTTCTTCTTTGCGAATGCGACATCACGGTCGCGAACGCGATGAACAATCTTCCACTGGCCCAAAATTCCTCCTTCACGAATGTGAGGGTACTCTCGTGAACGCGTTTTCCACTGACGGACCCCTTCGCTAACGCGGGAACCTCTTCGCGAACGCGTAGGCATAATGCCCGATGCTTCCTCTGCCTCGTTCCTCTACGCAAACACGAGGACCATATCGTGAAGGGGTAGGCTTAAGGTCCCACACCTTCGCGAACGGGGGAACAACATCAAGAACGTGAAGAACAACTTATTTGCCTTACCTAAATGCTCTATGAGATCGCGAGGCACCTCTCGCAAACGCGATGAAGGATTGTTCTGCAATAAAACACCAGAAATCTGCTACTTCTCTAAGTTCAAAAATTACCCGTTGAGCATCTGAAACACACCCGAAGCCCCCGGGACCTCGACCAAACATACCAACCAATCCTAAAATACTATACAAACTTAGTCAAGCTCTCAAATCACATCAAACAATGCTAAAACCACGAATCACCCTCATATTCAAACTTAAAGAACTTGAAACTTCAAAATTCTACAACCGATGCCGAAACCTATCAAATCACATCCTATTGATCCCAAATTTAGCACACAAGTCATAATCAACATTACGGACCTACTCCAACTTCCGGAATTGGAAAACGACCATGATATCAAAAATTTCACTACCGGCCCAAAACTCCAAAAATTCGACTTTCGCCATTTCAAGCCTAAATGAGCTACGGACCTCCAAAACATAATTCGGACACGCCCCTAAACCCAAAATCACCTAACGGAGATAATGGAACTGACAGAATTCCATTCTGGAGCCGTATTCACATAGTTCCAACTACGATCCAAATCCTAAGGCTTAAGCTCTCATTTAGCTACTAAGTGTCCCTAAACACTCCGAAACTCAAAACCAATCATCCCGGCAAGTCATAATAGCAGAAATAGATATGGGGAAACCTGTTAATAGGGGTTCGGGGCTCTAACTCTCACAACTACCAGACGGGTCGTTACAAGCTAAACCACTGAAAGTGGGAGGGTGGTACTTCTTGTACCTTTCAAGCCTGAGCTGCTCCCCCTTTGAAACAACTGTCCTAATCTCAGGCCGAACTGGGACAACTGGCCTCACTGGTATAACCTCTAAGGCATGGTCAACTTGGGCATGTGGCTCTGGAGTACGGGCGACAGGAGTCTGTGCTCCTCCCCCGGCCTGAGATGTGGCAGGAGCAAGTGGAATTAACCCCGCCTGAGCTAAAGTGCCAAACATGCTCAAAAACTGGGCAAGAGTCTCCTAAAGTGTAGGAGTAGTAACAGGCGTCTCTGGTGCCTGCTCTCCAACTGGAGCTACTGGTGGCTCTGGTGCAGCAGCTCGTGCAGGTGCTCTGGCTGCACCACGTGGTCTTCCTCGACCTCTGGCTCGGCCTCTGCCCCAACCCCGGCCTCTTGCGGCTCCAACAGGAAGCGCGAGTGTATGATCATCAGATCCAGTTGTGCGTGTCCTCACAGTGAATCTTGAAATCAATAAATACGCACGATAAAGAATAAAATAAGTGAATATTTCCTAACAGTTCCATAGCCTCTCGAAGATAAGTACAGACGTCTTCGTACCGATCCGCAAGACTCTACTAAACATGTTTGTGACTCATAACACCTATCAACCTAGAGCATTGATACCAACTTGTCACGACCCCAAATCCCCTCTGTAGGATGTCGTGATGGCACTTAGTCTCTAAGACTAGGTAAGCCTATCAATGCGAAATAAAAATTTTAATTTGAAATAAATAAACTACAATTCAAACAATTTCAACTCCCAAAACCCGGTAGAAATAAGTCATAAGATTCTAAGAATTTATTCTCTATGTCTCTATACATCAGAATCTAAAGCAAATAAGGAAGACAACATAGTAAGATAGAAGGGGACTCCGGAGTCTGCGGTCGCTGGCAGATATACCTCGAAGTCTCCCCGTACAACTAATTTACTGATGCCTGGTCTGGAAAGGTGTACCTGGATCTTTACAAAAAGATGTGCAGAAGCGTAGTATGAGTACACCACAGTGGTACTCAGTAAGTGCCAAGCCTAACCTCGATAGAGTAGTGACGAGGTCAGGTCAGGACCTACTGAAAAATAATAATAGCATGGTAAAATATTAATAATATAATAAAATAAATGACAATGAAAATGAATCAAGTAGCAGGTCACCATTTAATTACACAAAATAATGGCAATTAGTATCTCGTGGAAACAAACAAAATTTCCTTTCAACTTTAAGAAAATCACAACAAATAATCAAAGGCAACTGCGGCCATAAATTAATATCAACAAGGGCACTCCCGAGGTACCGGCTCGTAGTCCTAAATCATAAATAAATTCACAATATCTCATTTTCTTATCTCACTGCGGGAGCCTTCACAATTTATTTTAAAGAAATTCTTTTTCCCGAAATAGCATCCCGCGTTTTAGCCATCCTTATCACACCACATGACTTCTAGTAGTTCCTCCTACTAGCCACGCGTATCAAGCCTCCCTTATCTCACCGCATGCATTTCAATACCCAGACCTTATACCATCGTATGCGTATCAATATCACAATATATCATAATTTGTACCTCAAGTGCTCAAATAATTTAACTTGCCAAAATAATTCAACAGCAATATTTTGTTTTCCACAATAAAGAGCTCGAGGCTCATGCCAAAATGAATCGTCAATAATATATTTCCACAATAAAGAGCTCATGGCTCTATCACAATGAGTACAAAAATCTTACAAAAATATTCATGAATAAATAATTCAGTAAAATAATATTTCAAAGTCTTTAATACGTTGCTTCAATACAAAATTTAAAAATGTCACATACTTTATATTAATAATATTTAATTTAAAGAAAATCAACTTCAATTAATGCACAGAATAAAATAAATCAAGTTCCAACTAAACAGATAAAACAATCAGAATGAAAAGGTCAAGCAAATTTAAAGTATATAAATCAAATCAATGATGGAGAATATAACAAAATTTAATAATATAATTAATATGCAACAGTGATCTACACAATTTAAAAATATATATATAATCCTTCACATTTAGTCTGCATACACACTCGTCACTTCGTGTATACGACTTTCATCACATTACAATTAATACCAATCCTAGAGAAAATTTCTCCCACACAAGGTTAGACAAGTCACTTATTTCGACTTGCTCTAATTTAACCAAGTAGTATGCCTTTTCCTCGATTTTACGACTCCGATCGACTCGTATCTAGTCATAATTAATTCGATACAACCAACAAAAATTATAGGAATCAATTTTATAAGAAAATACTATATTTTTCAATAAAATCCGAAATTAGCTAAAAATTGTCCGGGGGGCCCACCTCTCGGAATCCGGCGTAACTTACAAAATCCGACAACCCGTTCAATTACGAGTCCAATCATACCAGTTTCACTCAAATCCGACTCTGAATCGACACGGAAATCTCAAAAATTTATTTTTATGAGATTTCTAAGATTTTCTCAAATTTCCATCGAAATATACTAATTAAATGGTGAAAACAATGATATATTCGTGTATATTGACCAAATCCGAGTTAGAACCACTTACCCAAATGTTTCTCCTTGAAAATCTGCCAAAAATCGCTTCTGCTCAAGCTCAAGTTCGTCAAAAATGGCAACTGGGGACGAAATCCATAGTTCTATAAACTGCTGAGGCAGCCATCGATCCTGGGTATCGGTCATGGCTTCGATCTTTATGGCCCTCGATCCTGGCCTCGGTCATAGCCCTCCATCCTGGGCCTCGATCCCTAACCCTCGAGCCTTGCCTTCGATCATGGCTTCGATCCTGCCTTCGATCATGGCCCTCGAGCTGGGCCTTCGATCATGGCCCTCGAGCTGGGCCTTCGATCCTGAGCCTCGCCCCTGGCTTCGACCCTGAGCTCGACTTCTGGGCTCGATTTCTGCAGTTACAACAGAAGAAAATTGCAGCTGCTTTTTAAGTCCAACTTTTGATCTGTTAACCATCTGAAACTCACCCGAGGCCCTCGAGACCTCAACCAAATATACCAACAAGTCCTAAAACATCATACAGACTTAATCGAGTCTTCAAATCACATCCAACAACACTAAAACAAGAATCACACATAGATTCAAGCCTAATGAACTTTAAAACTTTTAATTTCTACAAATGACGCCGGAACCTATCAAATCAAGTCCGATTGACCTCAAATTTTGCACGCAAGTCATACATGATATAACGGAGCTATAAAAATTTTCAGAACTGGATTCCGACCCCGATATAAAAAAAACTCCCCGATCAAACTTCCAAACTTAAATTCCTATTTTAGCCATTTCTAGCCAAATTTCACTACGGACTTCCAAATAAAATTTCGATCACGCTCCTAAGTCCAAAATCACCATACGGAGCTGTTGGAATCATCAAAATTTTATTCCAAAGTTGTTTATATATAATTCGACATCCGGTAACTATTTGAACTTAAACTTTTAAAACTTTTTAATTTTTCCATCAAAATTCCATTTCTCGGACTAACGACCTCGGAATTTGATTTCGGGCATACGTCCAAGTTTCAAATCGCAATACGGACCTACCGAAATTGTTAAAATACTGATATGAGTTTGTTTGCTCAAAATATTGACCAAAGTCAACTCAGTTGAGTTTTAAAACTCTAATTCACATTTTAATCCATTTTTTAAATAAAAACTTTTCGAAAAATTTTACGGACTGCGCACGCAAGTCGAGCAATGATAGATAGTACTTTTCGAGGTGTTAGAATATATAATTAATTATTAAATTTAGAGATGACATTTTGGGTCATCACACCATCAATTGAAGTGCCTTCCTCCTTCTTCTCCCCAACCCAAATCCTAACAAGTTCCCCTCAGGTAAGTGAGATGTTTTCCCCTTCTTATTTTAGTTTATTTTCTTTTCTTTTCCTTGAATTATAGTAGATTTTTGTTAGTTCTTTCTTTCTAGTTATATTTGTTCTTGTGTTGGGGTAATAGTTAAATTTCACCATGATGGGTTGGGTGTGACATTGGTGTATCTTTTGTCGAAATTGGGGGCTAAAGAACTGTTGTTTGGGGGTTCGGGTGAATTGTACACATAATGTGTTTGTGTAAATGCCCTAAAGAGTTTGAGAATGTAAGTTTGTGACCAAGTGTGCTGGTGAAGTCTGAGTAACCTTGGCCCAACCATCATGTGTTTAGCTGATATTGGTGTTTGTTACAGGTATTGTGACGCCATCCAAGAAACAAAGAACCACAGGTGCTTCCTCCCGTGATAACGCTGGCTCGTACCCGGCCACGAGCTGCTGCCAATGCTCGCCCGTTTGATAACAACAAGTTAGTATCCAGTGCATCCTAGGAACGCTTCTGTAAAAAGGCACCCAAGAAACCCATACCGGATAGGGGAATTGATATGGGGTCCCTCCAAAATGACTGCCTAAATATGTATCGTGAATTGGTCTGGCGATGGGCTG
This sequence comes from Nicotiana tabacum, assembly GCF_000715075.1. Lineage (NCBI taxonomy): Eukaryota > Viridiplantae > Streptophyta > Magnoliopsida > Solanales > Solanaceae > Nicotiana > Nicotiana tabacum. The sequence continues at coordinate 51,104,262 of NC_134101.1, read as the reverse complement.
GGGATATTTTTTGAAGAACCTTACGAAGCCAATTTAATGGTTGTTCGGGAGTTTTATGCGAACTGCCTGGAACTTGTTAACCATGTCTGCACGGTTCTAAAGAATAGTGTGGACGCATCCATAGAGGCCATTCGTAGGGCCTACCGGTTGCTAGTGTTTGGGGAAAATCCTGAAGCAGAAGACTACTATGACACATATAGCAGAGAACCACCCCTGTGGCAATTGTTTTCCAGAACAATTTGTGTGCCCAACAAGGAGGTAGTGTGGGTTACGTCAGGGCGGAAGTTTCATTTGGCATCGCTTATATTTGAAGGGAAGTGTTGGCTCTACATTATAAATATTCACATGGTGCCTTCCTCAAATACCACTGAGGTGAATGGTCCCCGGGTTGCACTGATTTGGTGTTTTATCAATTGCCATGATTTTGATATGGCTAAGGTTATTCATGGCTAGATGTTCATTCGATGTCCTGTGCAAAGGTATGGGTTCTTCTTTCCATCCTTAATCACTCGGTTATGCCGTGAGTCATGTGTACCAGAATACATGGACTTGGATGGGAAAGTAAAATGGGAATAAAAGTTCTGGGTTGATAAAGTAGTAATTGGAAAGGACCTTGTTGGACATGTTGAGGCAAATAGTGATAAATCTGATGCACCAGAAAAGGGTTATGAAGTGCAAGCTGAGGATATGGCTGCTTCACCCTCGCACGAGCAGGTTGTTGAGGGAACCTCAGTTGTCAGATGGGACACAAGAATAAGCACCTTAGAGCAGGAAATGGCAGGGATGCGTACTTCTGTCACAGACTTGGGAGCTCGAGTAGATGCCCTTGCTACCTAAAATGCCAAATCTGAGAGAAAGGTTATGGCATGGCTAGGTGCCCTTGGCCGTGCTTGCCATCTAGACCCTGACACTGTCTCCGACACAGACTGACTCTATCAAGGAAGTTTTTTTTACCTTACATTTTTCTTTGTGTGACATGGGGACATGTCGCTATTTTAAAGTGTGGGGTGGGGGATATGTTGTATGTATAGTATATGCATGTAGTAATGTATATTAGTTTTAGTTTCTTTTGTTAGTTTGAGTAGTTGGAAAAAAAAGCTTAAAATTTTTGACTTTCCCCGACGATGGATATCATTCGACGGGTTTCTTGAGGGATTAAAGTTGAAAGAAAAATGCAGAAATATTTTCTTGTGTAGTTAGTGTAATAATTCCCCATTGGTTTTTCTTTGTGTCGTGGTTCTTTTCCAAGGGTTTCGTTTGAATCAGGTATAGTTAGTTTTATTTTTTTTAGAAGTAGGAATCCTTGTGCTATGGGTTAAAATGAAAACAATATCTCTTGACTTTATTATGCCTTGAGAATGTAAGTGCTTTAGGGTTGGCGCTTAGGCTCAGTTTTTTTTTACTCTTTCATAAGTACCTTAAATCGTATGATCTTAACTTTGCTTAACTACTTTGACTAGAGTGTCTTGATGAGTCCAATCTTGTATGAGTTATGTGCCATGTTAGTGTGAGGTTTGGTGTATTCTGTGCATTGCATTTGATGTCTAGAACTTACCCCGTGTGTTTGCAAAGCAAAATAGTAGTTTTGTTCAGGCTTGGAAGTGATATATGTGTTTCTTTGTTAAGCCAGTTATATAGTTTACCTACCAACTTGTTATGTATTGTAGTTAACCCCGTTGAGCCTATAATCCTATTTCTTTGGCAATCACATTACAAGCTTTAACCTTTTGTTTGAATTGACCATCTATTTGAACCATTTTCCTCTCTTGAGCACTTGAAATTGTATGAACTTTGTAAAAGTTGAAGTGTGGGGTGATTGGGTTGGCTTTTGAATGGAACTAATGAAATAAGGAGAATGTGCACTGAATTGAAAAAGTAAGAGCTACTTGAATTTAAAAAGAAAAATAAAAATTTATGTAATTGTATGATTGTGAAAAATGATCATTGATAAGTGGTAACTCTTGATGTAATTGTGCTTAAAAAAGTTGGGAGCTAATGTAAATTTATGTAAAGGTGGAGTATTGGTTTGACATAAGTGTGAGGTTTTAACAATGAAATGTATGTATTAAAGTGCTTAGGGAGGTGTACTCACTCTTATATCTAAATGTATCCTACCCGTCCCGTAGCCTACATTACAACCAATTAAAAGTCCTACTTGATCCTTGACTTAATGAGCTCAATTAGTAGAGTAGTACACTATGGGCAAGCCCATGGTGCATCTTTTGTGGCACATAAATGTTGTTTCCGAGAATGAGTGAATTCTTTCTATTTTGTGTTTCCAATTATTCTTGAATTTTATTGGTTGTGGAACTACTCTCTTTTGTTGCGTGAGGGCACATGATTCATGAAGGAAAGGTAATTCTTGACCTCTGTGTTAGAGTAAGTGAGTAAGTTGTGAATAATGCGTGGTGCTTGTGAGTCAATTCTTGAGGTGAATATGTTACACTAGTGTGCTTATAAGTCTATTTTAAATATTCTTGGTGTAATGAGTTAGGAAAGTCGCTTAGTGAGGCTGCGTCTATGTAAAGTGTGGTTTGATTACTCGAGGACGAGTAATGGTTTAAGTGTGGGGTGTTGATGGTAGGCGATAATTATGTATTTTGGCCACTATTTGCACTCTAATTCGCTGCACTTTACTGATGTTTGAGCATTAAATGGTAGTAAATTTCTCCGACTGAGTGCTTTATGCTTTGCAGGAGCAATTCCAGGCTACAATGAGGTTAGCGAGCATTTTTGAGCTAATATGGAGCATTAAAAATATGGAGTAAATTGGGAGTTTGTTCGAGGATCAAAGGAGGTTCGCGCACTTAAAAAGAAGAACGAAAAAGAGAGCAGAAAATTTCCCATGTGCACGGCCGCGCATTGACCATGCACTGGGCCGCGCAAGTCAAGCAGAAACTATCCAATGTGCGCGGCTAGATGCGTAGTCACCTGCCCTGGTGCGCGGCCGCACACGTCTTTTCCGAGAAAGAATTTCCCAGGGCTAAAATTATAATTTCAGAGGCGATTTTCCTTGACCTATATGAAGCCCAACTCATCTAAAAATAGGGTATGTTGGATTTTAGGAGAACTTTGGAGGGAGAAGAAGCACGGAAGCAACGGGAAAGCGAGATGCTTGATCCAATTTACTCAATACGAAAGTTTGGTCGAATTTGGGAATTGTAATGTCTTCTTGTTCTTCTAATACTCTTGTTTTGAATACTTTCTTCATTATGGAGTAATTCTCCTCGGGGTTGTTGACGGATGTTGTGAATTGATTATTGTTTTGGGTTTTACTCTATGTTAATTGCTCAACCTTAGTGAATGAGTTATTAATTGAATTGCAAGTTTTACTGTAGTTTTACTTTAATCGAAAGAGAAGTTTGGTGCTTTTTGCTTTGTACCATCTTAATAGGGTTGATTTTACGCCTCTTCCAGGTAATCGAAAGAGCTTAAGCAGGTATCAATTTTCCCAGTTCAAGATAATAATCGAGAGGTGTTCTTCAAAAGATCATTCATTCACTAATTTAGTGCATATATTCATAAGAATTGTCATTAGGTTAGTTAAAGGAATCAAATTTATTCAGAAGAAGAATTGGAATCCCTGAAGTAGCATGATCATCTATTGAACTCGAAAGAATCAATAGAAGTTAAGATTGAATTTAGCACAGAGTACCCAGGACAATAGTTGATCACATATCTTGTCATCTCCCTTGCCTCTCTCATTGATATTCCTTTGTTATTACTAATCATTCGGGTATCACCAATTTCTTTTAGCTGATAATCTTAGTTTATTTGTAGTCAATAATAACATAAACCAAAAATTTTATTATCCTGGATAGTGTTAAGCTGAAGAATTAATAGAACATTATTGAAACCAATCCTTGCGGAGACGATTTAATACTATACTATCTTTGACTAGTGAGCCTACATTTTGTACACTGTTGCAGAGAATATTTGCATTCGTGGCGTGTCGTTACATGTTCATCAATGACCCTTTTATTATCATTTAAGAGGAGCTTGATCCTAGGATCTTGTTTCGCAAGGTAGAGCTATAAATAGCAGACTTAGTAGCTATTGTAGGGGGGCGGAACTTTTTGCATACATAAGCTGTATGTTTCCACTCTTGCTCTGAATTTAACAATTTTATTTGCTCTTCATCGTTATTTTCATTTTTGCTTTTGGAGACACTGCGTTCGGAGCCAGGCTTGTTTTCTTCTTCAAATTTCAATTACTAATATTATCTCTTTATCATCTTTTGGATAAAATCAATTCGCTTGTCTATTAACCACGTAAGAAATTCAATTGTACTGTTTTTGCGCGTAAATAATGAGGCTATCATATTTTTCTATTACAAGCACGTATGCAGTGGTGGAGCCCCTTCGCCAGAAAATTACATTGTATTGTTAGATAATTTTTTTGTTTTATGTATATTTAATATACGTTGACTCCCCTTGATTTTTCGGTGTATTTAATTTCTTATATTTTTAAACCCCTAGTAAAAATTCTAGCTCCGCCATTGCTCGTATGTAATAAAAGATATGCAATTTACTTCATATAATTTGTTTACCCATAGAACGGTACAGCTGAATTTGTTCGTGGTTTCTAAACAAGTGAATTAATTTGATCCAGAAGTTAATGAAATAACTGATGAAATATAAAATACTTAGCCTTAGAATGTAAATGGAATGACAGAGTTGATGAGTCCGGGAACAGGGTTTCCGGGCACAACAATGATGAGATCAAAAGCGAGAGAATAAAATTATATTAAAATGCTGTATAGAATGTAGTGTAAGTTAGCCAGAAAATTCGTCCCCCTACAATGATAACAGAGCTCACTATTTATAGCTACGTCTAGGAAAGGAGGTCCTAGAATCATGCCCTTCTTTAATGTCAGTTATGAGGGCCATTGATGAAGATGTAACGTTAGACATAAATGCCAAATTCCTTGTAACGGGCTATCATCCTTAATGCTACAAAATATTATGTATTAAATGTTACCGGGCGCAAAGTATTTAATACTCTTTTTATGATCGTTATTCCTTTCGGTAACAAGCGAAATAGCTATGTTCGGTGGCCATCCTCATCTTCCGTTCAATGTGTCCTTCATTTAAGCAGCCACGTGTCATGTCGTATTTTTTTCTATACAGATAGTCCCCCTGCTTTCCGGTGACACAATCTTGAGTTACCGGGAAGTTGGTAAAAATCACCTTTTTGGCGAAAATTACTATAATTCCTTTTGAAGTTTTCTGATAGTTGATTAGACGCACGTCTCTTCGCATTTAATCCCCGAACATGCGTCATCCCATGATTCAGCACAGCTTTTTGCCGATTATTGAGGTAATCATGGCCATGAATTTAGCCGCCAAAATTTTAGTTATATGCATCATCCTCCTCTTATGTACTTCATAATTTCTCAAACTTCTAACTTGCATCTTTATTTTCCAACTTTTCTCCAATCTTCTTCGAACCAGAAATTTTCCTTCCTTCTATTCCAATGGTTTCCTCTTCAAAACGTGCTAGTTCTTCAAAGGGCAAGAACAAAACCGAGGATTCCGTTCCTCCAACAGTGGGTTCCATCATCCCAAGAAGGCTTAGTACTTCGAAGTATTTTGAAGAGAAATTTTCTATTGCTAACCCTCGTATATCGGCTGTTAGTAGATACCCTTCTTCCATTCGCCCTTTCAGTATTCCTGCTGTGAAGGAGGATTGATGCTGCCCTGAGTTAGATATTATTGCTCCTGATTTATCAGAGAGAGTGACCTTTCCCAAGGAAGTTTTTACATATTTCTTCACGTATCCCTTTACTTTGGGTGCTTTTTCTTTGAGCGTAGAGCTTGATTCCGTAATTGTGGAGTTTTGCCTTCTCTACCATGTGTGCTTGGCACAGGTAAGTCCCTCAGTGTGGAGGACGATCGTCTGCCATCGACGTTTGTGCCAAGAAACTAGAGAGGAGCTAACCCTAGCTCCTATGATGAATCTCTATTCCCCGCAAAATCTTCCGCTGGGGAATGATAAACCTTTGCAAGCATGGCCACCATGCTTTACTGTCTAGCATGGATGACGACAACGACCGTGGGTGGATGGAACGGTTCGTTGCAGTTGCCACCAGTGACATTATTCCAACAACGTTTTCATCCTTTCCGGTCACTTGGAACCGCTCTCGTAAGTTCCCTTTAATAAACTTTTTCCTACTAAATATTCTTTCATGCTCGTATTGATCCTTCAACCTTCATTTGTTACAGCGACTCGATGGATCCCACCGGTGATAGAAGGCTTGAACCGGTGGGTTCAGAAGATCTTGGAAAACCTAATGCTCGAAACTCGTTTGTGGAAAGAGTTATCCCTTAAATATGGGTGGAAGGCCAAAAATTATGGTAACTTTGAATTACCTTGTTTCCATTTTTTGGCTGACCCTGCTGATGCGGCGAGGCTATTTCAGGAGGCACTTACTCGAACAAGCATCTCCGGGACTGCTTCGAGCGCAAACGTTTCTTCACGGAGTCCCCGTCTAGAGAACAAGAAACCAAAGAGAAGACGTTCCTCTGTGGCCGAGGAAAAGAATAAGAGGGTCAAGGTTGATGCCCCCGAGTCATCTCCGGTGGCGATGGTGACTGGTCCTCCTTCCAAGCCGGTCATAGACATTGTGGTGATCGATGATGATGAAAACGCTAGTGATGAGGGGGCTTCTTTACATAGAAGGATACGATCCTTATCATCTCAACATGATGCTAGACCAGTTGAGACAATTGCACCAACTGATGATGACGTCTCAGCACTTTGGGGAGAATCTGATTTAGTTGAATATGCTAACTCCCGCTTCCAGGCCCCAATTGCTGTAACCGGTATCGCGGGGCTAAGTACCGGGTCCGTGCCATCTTTGATTGGCGAGCATCAAACAACCACCACTGCATTTGATCCAGTTGATTCTCACTCTTCAACTCCATTAGCTTCATCTCCACCTTCACCACCACCAGCAACTGCTACATCATTTTCATCTTCAGCCACTCTTCCAACAACGGTTGCTACATCATCTCCATAGGCCGCACCTGACCATAAAGAAGTTGTCCCTCCTCCACAGTCCCCAGTTCATGGGAATTTGGGGCAAAATTATGCTGCCCCTTCTGAAGATCCACAAAGGAGGGGGAGTGTTACCCTTTCAGTCTCCACCGGGTGCAACTTGCTTTCCAGGCCGGTGGGGCTTGCTAACTATGTGAAGCCTCAAAAAAAGGCTGGGAGAAGATTCAGATGCTCTCGGGGGAGTGTTTGTTGAACAATGCTATGCATAACGCCGCAACGGTACATTCCTTTCTTCTTATGTTATTTCTTCTACTTTTAAGCAAATGTACTCTAAGTTTTACCTCATCTTGCTTTGTAGGCCAACTTTATTGCTTCTGAGGGCCTTTAAAGGCTGATTCGTGAGAAGGAACTTCTGAACGGGATCAGTTTTTGGTGAAACGGGACCAGACTATTCTCCGCCTCTCAGAACTAGAAACCAAGGCTACCAGGGTTGTTGTTTTGTAGGCTCGTTTGCAACAAAGCGAGCAAAAAGTGGTAACCCTTAGCCAAGAAATTGGGCCGTTGAGGGATAGATTTGATGAAGCCAAGGCTAAAGGGGCAGAAATCTAGAACGCCATTCTTGCTGCAACCGATCGTGAGGCTACCTCTGCTGAAAGAGTGATTAACTTGGAGGCAGCCTTAAACTCCAAAAGTGAAGAGCTTGCTGTTGTGGTGGCGAAACATGCCCAACTAGAAGAGAAGTACAGGAAAACTATCAAGCATAATAGGCTCTTTATTTCAACTGTCCGTGAGCTCGACGTTAGTCTCAAATCTGCTAGGTCCGCCCGAGAAAACCTTTCCACTGAAGTTACTCAACTCAAAGAAGAACTCAAGCGCCGAGCGACTTCCCTCATTTTTGAAAAAACTTACCCCATGTATAGCATGAGTAGAAAAGCCTTGGAAAAGGCCAAGACTGGTATCATTGACATTGATGCCAAAATTGCTAAGGCCCGAGAGCTTGAGTTGGCTGCAAAAAAAGGACTCCCGACGTAGTTTGACGCTCCAGGTTCTTCTGATTTCAATTCTGAGTTTTCAAAAACTGAAGAAGGATCGGAAGGCGATAATGCCGAAGACCAAGCTGGGGAAAATATGGAGCCGTCGGTAGAACCATCCACTACTCCCGGGGATGCAGATACTTCTCTTCCTCCTGATTCCGTAGACGCTGCAGGTTAGCTTTTTCTTTCTTTTTCTATTTTGTACCTTTATCATTTTGATGCGTCCTTGTAAATAAAAGCATATTATTTGCTCAAGTATCATTTGAATCTTACTTTCGTTTGAATGTTCATGCAAGTCTTTAACTTTTGTACTTGCTCAAGTATTCTGCACATGTTGTTCTGTTCGCGCTTTACTATGTGTAATCTCGGATGCCTTTCCTTCGAGGCATTTTGGTTTCGAGTATTATCCCTTTTTCGTGAGGGTTTACATGAGTATTTTTGCACAAGTTTGCTTTTTGCGTCTATTTCGTATGCGGCTTCGAGTGTATTTTTACCCGATGGCATTCTAGATTTCGGGCATTGATTTTTTCGGAACCAACCCTTTAACGTGAGGGTTTTTATAAGAGAGAGCACTCTTATGTTTACGGTATTCTTGAAGAGGAATCTCATGTTCATTATGGCACTAACATTTGAAGTACTTGTTTAACTTTCAAATGGAAAAATTAACTCATCGTTCGGACAAGAAACAAGATAAAAACAAAAGGATTTCATTTCATTTAATTCCTTCTATTTTCAAAAGTACATAAGCATTTTGCTATGCAGAAAAGAAATTGCGATGACTTGTGACTATCTTGTACAACTTGTTTCTACGGGGCTGGCTGCGCAGTCCCCGGTCCCGATGATGTATTCTATTCTCATATTTTCGTTCCGCGGTTGACGTGGCATTCAGTGTTTCTGTATTCTCATATCATTCCTCCCTCCCCCAATGTTCGAATGCGAAGAATGAGAATTGGAACACTGGAAGTCTTGTATCTTTGAAGATCCCAGCAATGAATTGCTAGGTAATCCTTCACTCGGTAACATATCTTGTTTCCCCTTAGGAACTCATGCTATTGAGCGAAAGAATACCTAAAATTCCTCTAGTGGTTTGTGCTTGTGAACGGTCGGGTAACCTCCGTTCGGTAACAAACTTAACTTTCCGGTGGAAATTTGCTATCAAAGCAAAGATTATCTAATCGTCCCCGAGTGGAAACTTGTTCGTTTGCCTTGTTATGAAAAGTCTTATCACTGTTGTCTTCGTAGTATGCTTTTTGTTGCTGCCTTGTTAAAAATCTTGCCAGAAAAACCTGATTGGGACAAAAACTGAACGATGGGAAAAAGAGTGTAGCGCATACTTTCCGTTTGACTCTTGTTTGTCAGCAGTAATATCTTTTGAGGTGAGTCACGTTCCAGTTGTTGGGCAACTTGTCTCCGTTCTGGTTCTCCAACTCGTATGATCCTTTCCGAGTGATAAATGAAATCCGGTGGTGGTGGATTTTTTAAAACGGGTCGGGTAAAAAAAAAAGAAATGGGTCGTTTTCATATGGTGCTGCCACGTGACACTTCATCCAAAATAAGGGTATATTTTTTCCAAAGTATGACGAGAGGGGTATAGATGACCCAATAGTATAACGAGGGGTATTCTTAGACCATTTTCGAAAGTACATGGGTATATTTGGCCCTTTGCCGTTAAAATAATCGGAATTTAATATTTTATAAATTTTATTAGACGAGAAATGGCAATCTTCATAAGTATCATTCAGACGCCTTTAACCATGCTGAAATTTAGATTTTTAAAAAAAAATATGTTTTTAATCTTTTTTTGGTAGAACATAGTTTTCAAGCACCCATCAATAGTACCAAATAAAAATTAAGAGTTGAAATTCAAGAAAAGAAAATTGTTCTTAAATTAATATCAGATTGAGAAATATAATCAAGGCCACGAGTGGTTTTCAAAGATTCTGTTTCAGTAGCTGATAGCAACCCATAGTTTTAATAAATGTCCACTTGTTTCAATGTCTTAATAAATGACCACTTGCTTCGATGCGTTTTTTCTTTATTTTCTTTCAATTAATTTAGTTTTGCTTTGCTAGATAAATCAAATCAATGTATCTCACTGACTATTAGAAAATATTAATAAAGTCTAATCCACGTGAAATCTTATCTTATGATGGTAAACTGTGGGTGAATGATTCCTCTTATGAAACCACGTCATTATTTATTTAAGGTAAAGTGCGTTGTATATTTTCGAATTTTGTGCAATATTCTTGAGGGACTCTTTATAATCTAATTTTCCGTAGAAATTATTTTTTAAGCGTGGAAATAGCCTCTTTCAATAGTACAAAAGGAAGTATTTTGCATACGGTATTATACAACACTTTTTTTCTATGGAAAATATTTTTACTTTTCGCATCCAGTGTTTTAACTAAATAAATATATGGTTTAATTTAGTTATGTGATAAACTAGTCTTTCCCTTTAGCCCTTAGACGTTTTCTTTTCGTTTACTCTCTCGAGATTATCAGATAAATAAAAGCAGATTCAATAATGAGTTCTAAGATGCATTCCTAATGAAAAAAAGTGAGCCATGAACTCTCCATTTACAACTGAAATTATCTTTCTTAATATCACATGTTATTAAAATAGTGTTGACGTGATTCATGACATTGCTTTAACAATTGCAAAAAGATATAATTCTTAGGTCATTCCTAATGAAAAATAGTTTTCTAAGACTATTCTCAAATAATAAACTAGTTTTAGATCTAGAAATAAAAGTAGATGACTTGAAGATTCTAAAAAAGGAAAATAGATCACAGGCATACTGTAAGGGAAAAATAGAGTTCTCTTATCAAATCTATACAATGTAAATTCAAATTAATCGGGTGTGAATTTCAAAAAATATATTAAATTAAATAATTATTGTTAAGCAGTAAAAAAAATATATAGAAAAAAGCAATGTAATGCATTCTCATGAACTATCTTGCTTGAGTAAATACTTTCCACAGGATACAAAACAGTGCTTTTTAGTTTTTATTCACCAAATTTACAAGATTAATATAGGTATATTGGCCCATTGCTTTTTAAGTTTCATGGATGGAAAGTCAGGATTAGCAATTTGTACATAAAGCAAAGTCAAATCATTACATAGCAGGGAATCTCACCTAATCTTGTCTATTTCTTTGTTTGATGATTATATATATATCCAACCAACCTTTATTCTAAAGAAATTAACTCCGTCTGCTGGATTATTATTATTATTATTATTATTTTCAAATATCTTTTATTAATTCTTTGACAAGAGGGGTTGTTCTGATGGTAAGCAACCTCCACTTCCAACCAAGAGGTTGTGAGTTCGAGTCATCCCAAGAGCAAGGTGAGGAGTTCTTGAAGGGAAAGATGCCGAGGGTGTCTATTGGAAACAGCCTCTCTACCTCATGGTAAGGGTAAGGTCTGCGTACACACTAACCCAGACCCCAGTAGTGGTTTTTGTTGTTGTTGTTTTATTAATTCTCAAAATTATGAATTTGTGCCTGCAGATACATATCCCAAACTTGAATAGTGATTAAAAAAAAAGGAGAAAAGAATACAATACCTCTTTTTTGGTTCACATAGGACGCACAATCACTTCCGTACTCCTTTTTTGTTTGGAATTTCATAAGTGAAATAACAATAGTAATTGTGAGTTGTACGTAACTGAGCAAAAACAAAAAATACTAAGTACTCTCTACATAGTCTTTATGCAATTCATCAGACTTGGAATCCCCGAAATTCGTTTGCATGTTCAAACAGAAGACCAAGAAGTGAGGAATGTATATTTAACATTCTTCTTATTGTTAGGTCGAATCTTCTACTTCAATTTGCTTTCTTAACTCAATTAATAGGACCTTTAAAGTCTAACTTATTTTCCACACTATGAGTGCAGTACGAAAGGGAAGAAATATATAATGCTGCTGCCCGTATATTCTATCTATAACTACAAGGACTCATCTAAAGTAGCGAACTCAATTAGCAAAGAAATGCTTGTAGTTCTCTGAAAAAAAGTAGATTGTTATGAAGTAAAAGCAATTTAGTAAAACATGAACAAGAAATAGAGATAGAGATAAAGAGAAGGAAGAGATTTTCTTCTTCAATTGTGTGTATTTTCCTATCTATTAAAAGACATTTATATAGGCATGAAAAGTGAACAAAAATATGTCATTGAATATGTCAGTAAGCATTTGAAATGAAGATCATGGAAGAAGATAGTGTAGGAAGAGTAGATATCCACTATAATTTAATTTTCGTATAACATCCCCCCTGGATGTCCATAGATAATGTGCCTCGTTAAAACCTTATTAGGAAAAAACTCTATAGGAAAAAAAATCCTAGTGAAGGAAAAAGAGTACACATGTTTAGAAATACGCCTTTTGGTTGCCTCGTTAAAAACCTTGCAAGGAAAATCCTGTGGGACAAAACCTTGTAATTAAGAAAAAAAGAGTACAACACGTATTAACTCCCCCTGATGAGAGCATCAATTCACATCCTTGAGCCTTCGCATCCCAATCTTGTACACTAGTTTCTTGAAGGTTGACGTCGATAGAGATTTGGATTATTACTTGAACGAATCTGTTGCACATTGATATCACAATTCTTTTGAAGATCATGTGTGAAAAATAACTTTGGTGAAATGTGTTTTGTCCTATCTCCTTTTATGAATCCTCCTTTCAATTTGACTATGCATGCTGCATTGTCTTCATACAAAGTTGTGGGTAGTTTGTCATATTTCAAACCGCATTTGTCTCTAATAAGATGTATTATAAACCTCAATCATACATATTCTTGACTTGCTTCATGAATACCAATTATCTCATCATGATTATATGAAGTAGCCATGATTGATTGCTTAGTCGATCGCCAAGATATGGCAGTGTCTCCACATGTAAACACATAGCCTGTTTGAGATCGAGCCTTGTGTGGGTCAGATAAATACCCAGCATCGGCATAACCAACAAGATCAGGACTGCAGTCATTGTCATAAAATAATCTTATATCGGTATTTTCTTTTAGATACTGCAATGCATATTTGATTCCATTTCAATGTCTCCTTGTAGGAGCAGAGCTATATCTTGCTAAGACATTAACTGAAAAGGTTATGTTAGGCCTTGTAGTGTTAGCAAGATACATTTGTGCACTAATTGCACTAAGATATGGTACTTCAGGACCAAGAAGCTCTTCATTATTTTTATGAGGTCAGAATGGATCTTTATTTATATCGAGTGATCTCGCAACCATCAGGGTACTCAATGGATGTGCTTTATCCATATAGAATCGCTTTAAAATCTTTTCAGTGTTTGTTGATTGATGGACAAAAAATTCATCTTTCATATACTCAATTTGTAGACAGACAAAATTTTGTCTTTTCAAGATCTTTCATTTCAAATTCTTTCTTAAACAGCCTACCGCTTTAGGAAGCTCCCTAGGAGTTCCAATGATATTTAAATCATCAACATATACGACGATTATAACAAATTTAGATACAGATCTTTTTATAAAGACACAAGGACAAATTGAATCATTCTTGTACCCTTCTTTCAACAGGTACTCACTCAAGAAATTATACCACATTCGCCCTGATTGTTTCAATCCGTATAAGGATTTCTGAAGCTTTATTTAATAAATTTCTTGAAAATCTTAATATGTTTCAGAACAATTTAAATCCTTCAATGATTTCCGTTATACGCATATCAAGTTTTTCATGTATTGCCATATTAAAACCAGAAATGACTACATCTATCACACGAGAACATGTCTCTATATAATCAATGCTAGGATATTTCAAGCTCGATTTTGTCTGAATCTTCATGGAAGAAGAAGAAGAAGTGGTTCACCAGCCACTACATCTGTAGATCCCACCAAATCATTAAACTTGGCGGTTGCTCGCTCTTTGATCAGTGATTCACCGGCCACTAGATCGATGAAGAATCTCTCTAAAATCTGCTATTTGATCAGTGATTCATCGGCCACTAGATCCAGGAATTCCACCTTATTCTCAAACCTAGTGGCTCGGTTTATTGGTACTCCTGTAGGCTCATCTTGCATACAAATTCTGGGGGTCCCAAGTCCTGCATCCACCAAGAAGATTTCTTCCCTTAAGCGTAAAACTTCAGATTGTAAGGCGTTTCCACTACAATAGAAAAAATTGGAATTAGATCTTGAAAATGATAGACTCAAATAGATACTCATCATAAGCTTTTTTTCCTCCTCTTCGTGTTCTATTGATCAGAAGCATCCAACAGTGCCACGCCAGTAGACAAATCTTCTTGTGACACAAGTCGTCTTTATGTCTATCGACTTGACTTTTTTTTTTGTACAAGAACATATTTATACCTCCACTGGCTTTATACTTTCAGGTGTTGGGACTATCCGTCTAACTTCATATTTTTCAAGTGAAGTCAATTTTTATTGCGTATTTTTTATTTGGCCAATTATTTATCTGTCCAAATTTCATGATAGATTTGAGCTCAAGATCCTCGTCAATATTAATAATATTGAGCGCTACTTTATATTAACAACATCGTTGACGATCATTTTATATCGGTTACATTATTACCCAATAAAGACATAACTTATTGAGATCTCTTTATCTCATTATTTTCTTGTACTTGAGCCTCTCCCATGAGGTCTTATGAAGTGTTATGTCGTGGTGCTATTCTAGAGCACTTGCCTTCTTATTATGACCATCTTGAATATTTGCTCCTCTTCTTCTTCTTCAAGGAATTTTATCTTTGGAACCGATTAGTCTATTACGCTTTATGCGTGCCATAAAATCTGTCCATCAGGGGCGTTATTCTATTTGAAGCATTAGCAGCTGAAATATAATATTTAACTTTGGGTCAACAAATGCGTCTGGTAATAATTTGCAAATGAATTATCACTTGAACTTCAAGTTCATATTTTCTTGTACGAGGATCTATATGTATTCATAATAATTCATTCCATTTATCAATTTCTCAGCTGCCCATTTTCTCCCCCTAATGTTGGGATCACCAACACATTTCACAACCTTCTTTGGGAACCCATCTTTGTGCATTGTGGTGGCATAATTAAATCATATAGCACATCCATATTTCTAGATGGAAATTATTTGGTTCCTGACCCTGAACTGATTATGATAGGGAGAACTTTTCATAACTTGGCTAGACGCGTACAAGTGTTGTTGTATATTAAATAATACATCTCATACCAAATTTCGTTTTGGGAGTTTTGTTCTCATAATCAATGGTTTAGCTATAATTGGAGTCATGCAATTTCTGCTAAACCAACTTGGATTTAAACCAGCATTATCAAGATAAATCATCATAATTTATATTCTGGAACTTTGCTCTAATAATTTGAGCAAGTAACCTAGCAAAAGTCAAACTGCAAGTTAAAAAAATGCACATGTGACCATAGAATAGATGCATCTATTAAAATCATATAATAATAACCAATCCACATGGCAGGTGACTGGGCCCATATATTTATCACATTTTAATTGCGCCAGAAATCAAAAGATTCAATCCCAACCTTAACTGGTATATCATGAGAATAAGCAGCACAAGAGAATTCTTGAAGAATCTTCTATTTCTTCAATATATGCCAATGTAATTCTCTATTAATTTTTCGCATCATAATTGAACCGGAATTTCTAACCGGTCATGCCAACTAATATTTATTTCAGTAAAGCTCTAGTTTACTTGTGGCATGTGATTGCATAATCATGCAAACACATGTGTAGTACAAATAGAAGAAAAGTCAGGTAATCTTTTATATTTACCCGGTATGATTATAGTAATATAAAGATATTCAATCTTTCTTTCATTTATAGTCTCAATATGCCAACCACTTTGGCTAATACATTTGAAACTCATAATGTTTCTTTTAAGACTTACTACAATATCAATATCATGAATAATTTTATTCATTCGGGTAGTAACAAATTAGTTCTTTCAGAGCTCTCAACTGCTTTTGTAGTACAAGATCTTTTGTAAGGACCCGATCGGTCGTTTTGAGGTTTAGCGCGTCGTTCGGTGGTTTGAGGCCATGAGCAGCTTCACTTCAGGTATTATGACTGGTACGCGTGGTCGGAATTTAATTTCGGGAAGTTCAGAGTTGATTTGGAAAGAAAATTCTTATTTCAAAAGCTTTAAGTTGGAAGAATTGACTAAGATGAGATTTTAGAGTAAACGACCTCGGAATCGGGATTTGAAGATTCCAGCAGGTTCGTATGATGATTTCAAACTTGGGCGTATGTTCGGATTGGGTTTTGGATACCCCGGGAGTGTTTCGGCACCTATTGTGGTAGTTAGCATTTTGGAAGAATTTCATAAATTTAGGTTAAAGTGCATTTCAAGGTTATCAATGTCCGTTTAGAATTTCGAGTAAGAATAGCTTCGTATGGTGATTCCGGTATTGGGAGCGTATCCGGATGTAGATTTGGAGGGCCGCAGGTCATTTTAAGGTCATTTAGCAAAAGTTGAAATTTGGATGATTTTTGAGAAATTTGAGCAGGAGTGAACTTTTTGATATCGGGGTCAGATTCTGATTCCGGAAGTTGGAGTAGGTCCGTAAGGTCGAATGTGACTTGTATGCAAAATTTGAGGTCAATCGGACGTGATTTGATAGGTTTCGGCATCGAATATAGAAGTTTGAAGTTCTAAAGTTCATTAAACTTGAATTGGGGTGCGATTCATGATTTCGATATTGTTGGATGTGATTTGAGGCCTCGAGCAGGTCTGTGTTATGTTATTGGACTGGTTGGTGTGATTAGACTAGGTCCCGGGAGCCTTGGGTGGATTCCGGGTGATTAACGGATCAAATTTGAATTTGAGGAAGAGCTGAAGCAGCTGGGCATCTAGTGTAACCGCACCTGCGTGAAGAGGGCCGCATGTGCGGGAGATGGCTCGCAGAAGCGGAAGGAACGAAGGCTGCTGAGAATCGCAGAAGCGGCAAGGGCCGCAAGTGCGGATGGAGTTCTGTAGAAGCGGACGCGCAGAAGCGGCCTAAGAGCCGCATGTGCGAAAATATAGTTGGGCAGTGGGGTTTCTTTAAAACGGTACTTGGCCCATTTTTCTCCCACTTTCATTTGGTTTGGGCGATTTTGAAAAGCTTCAAGGGGAGATTTTCAGCAAGCAACTTAAGGTAAGTGATCTCCACTTATTATAAGTTAAATACAAGGTTTGTATAAGAATTTAAACATGAAAATTAGTAGAAATTATGGGAGGGTTGTTAGAAAACCTAGAATTTAGTATTTTGGATTTTGACCACGAATTTGGGTATAAAATTGGGAATAAATCATATATTTGAGTTCATAAGGTTATGGGTAATGATTATCTTCAAAAAGTTTTGGAATCCGGGACACGTGGGCCCGAGGGTAATTTTATCGACTTTTTGAGCGGAGTTAGAATTGTTGTAAATTGAATTGTTATAAATATTAGAGTATATTTTCATTGGTTTGCACATTGTCTGGCTAGTTAGGAGCGTTGGGCATCGGTTTGAGGTTCTATAGTGGCGTTGGAGGCGGTTATGGAATTTCGGAGCGAGGTAAGTCTCTTTTCTAACCTTGTAAGAGGGAATTAACCCCATAGGTGAATTAAATAAATATTTGTACCTAATTGTGCGGGCTACGTACGTACGAGGTGACGAGAGTCCGTACGTAGCTGTTATTATGCTATTGTCCGGATAGTTTAGGACCCGTATCATGCTATACTAAGAATGTTTGTGCCCTTACTTGCTAATATAATCACTTAGTCATGATAGAAATTGATAAAAAAATTATATAAGGTTAAATTCACTTACCTGAAGGTTTGAATGAGATACTTGACTGTAAATGAGAAACTTGTGTTTTCTTGAAAATAATTGTTATTTGTGGATCGGGACGAGTGCCTCGGTAGTAAATAGATGCATCTACGGTTCGCGCCGTTCGACTCTCCGGCAGTACACATTTTAATATTATGTTGGATCGGGCCGTACGACCTCGACATGATTTGCGCATGACGTAATTGATCGTTTTGAAATTATTGATAATTGATATGGCCTCATTAGCCGGAGATATAAATTGTTAAAAGATGAAAATAAATTTGAAAATTTCTTATGAACAAAAGAATTGTCTACTTATTTCACGACATTGAGCTTACAGCCGTCCTTCGTAACCCATGCTTATTTATATCATTGACATTTTATCTATAGCCCATAGTAAGTGTCGGAGCCGACCCCTCGTCATTACTTCTTCGAGGTTAGGCAGGATACTTATTGGGTACACGTTGATTTATGTACTCATACTACACTTGCTGCACATTTTTGTGCAGGTGCATATATGTCTAGTAGCCTTATGGGCGCAGATGCGCGGTTATTGCGGGGACTTAGGTGAGTTGCATTCCACGTTACTAGTCCGCAACCAGCAGAGTCTCCTTCAGGGTATTTATATTTTCCTGTCCAATTTGTATTTCGGACAAATATTGTATTTTATTTTACATTCTTAGTTGAGGCTCATGCACTTGTGACACCGAATTCTGGGATGATTATGGGATTATTCAGTATTGAAATTTGCAAAAAAAATTATTATTTACTCTGTGAAGTTCATCATTTATTATTTAATTGAAGAAAATTTACGATTTCATAAATATTAAAATGAGAATTTACTAATTATTGGTGTTGGCTTTGCCTGACAGTAGTGTCTGGCGCCATCACGACCTTTCAAGGATTTTGGGTCGTGACATCTTTTGTCACACCATCTATATAATGAATGTCTCCTTCACAGAGAAAATCATATCATAGTAATTGTCATGGTTAAAATCATCATAAGCAACTTCATTTCTTGCTTTAATCTTGCCTTTAATAACTTATTATAAGGCATGGCAATTATTTTTTTTGTTTACATATTTATGTAACCACACAGTAATACTCATTATCTTATTTATGTAACTACATAGTAATACTCAATATACTTCTTTCTTGCATACCTCCCTTATAGGTAAATTTGAACCATGCATAAGCACATTCTTCTGTATAATTTGTATCACATATACCACATTCACTTTCACGAATGAGTTTGCATTCACAATGCTTTATTCGAAGTCGCATTCTCTTTAAAGAATGGATATAATTGTTTGGACGTATCTCATGACGTACCATATCAATGGAAAATACTACCTTCATCTTTTGAAGGATTACTTTGAGAACCTTTATTGTTCTCTTAATTATATTGACTACCACCATGACGAGTATTATTTCGTCTCTTTGCCACGCCCACGTAAATTTATACAACTACAATAATGATTTAGTCTTCTTTCAGACTTTTGATCTTCCGCTACCACATTAACTTCAGGGAATGTAGCAGATCTAGTGGAACGGACTTCATGATATTTTATTAAAAGGATATTAGTTTGCCTCATCTATCATTATATTATTAATATGATGCATTGAGATACGAACTCAATGTCTTACTCATATAAAACTGTGTTAAGACATAGTGCTTTGGGACTTGAACCCGACATCTTATAATCACCATACACAAAGAACCCAATGTCTCAAAATCTCTTTCAAAATATTGCTACTTCATGAGCAATTCTGAAATATATAATACAGAAAATATTTTTGTAACTTATCTTCAATACGTAACCATAGCAAGCCCATAGAAATATTATCACTTTGATGGTGGGCATAGATATATTCCGTTGTAATATAGAAAGATTTAAAGTAGTATTGCCACTTTTAATGGTCATATTATCTATTGCAAATCTACCAACAATTGAAGGCTCATTTGTTGTCTTTACTCATATTTTAGTACTAGGATCATTGTATGCAACAGAATGCTCAAAAGTACTACAAATTTAAATCATAGTATTATACCAATTATGCCAAAAGTACACTAGAAAAAAATATCAAAATATTAAAGTTTCAATAGTAACTTTGAAATATGAAACAGAAAGGATGTTAGAACATGTAAAAGATTAGCAAAAATAATATTCCGTCACACCAATATTACGTGATAACATTGTGTCTACACTATTTGTTTGTGTTGTGTATGCATAGTATTCACATGATTCTTGATATGTAAATATAGAGAAAATCAAACGGGTTAGAGATTGATGTGGTTACACTACCAACATCAAAGTGACATAAAAATATATAAAATTGAATTGATATACACATTAGTCATCGTAGACATAATAATGGGTAAATATTTTGGCATGCGATTCCTAAGGCAGCTTAGAAAAAAAATATAAATAGACAGAGAGCAATACCTTGAAGCATTACAAAGGATTACTACAAATTCATACTTTATCTCATAAAGGAGTTTCGTGAACAACAATTAGCTAATCAGTAGCATATACCTTTTGGTTTCTTTGCAAGCTAAATTGGAAAGAAAATTAGCTCAACTTATTTAGGAAAAAAAAATTAGACTTCATTGAATCGAATATTTTCTCAAATTGGTTAGAGATTCGTGCTGATAACGTGTTATGAAATAAAAGTAATTTAGTAAAATATGAACAAGAAATAGAGATAGAGAGAAGGAAGAGATTTTCTTCTTCAATTGTGTGTATTTTCCTATCTATTACAAGACTTTTATATAGGCATGAAAAGTGATAAAAAATATGTCATTAAGCATTTGAGATGAATATCATGAAGAAAGATAATTGATGAAGAGTAGACATCCACCATAATTTAATTTTCTTATAACAAAGATTAGTTAGTGTTGATGGGTTAGCTTTAAGAGATGATACTTGACCTTAATTGGTATAACAGGGAAAGGAAGAAGTGTTTATAAATACTTTTTTATCGTATATGGTTTGAAGTTTTCGAGGGATGTTTTGAGGGGAAATTATAATTTGGCTATATTATTTTTAATGGTCAAGATTGGGCAATTAGGCCAATTAAGTAGTCGAAAATTAATATTTTCAAAAAGCGAATTCGTTGTACTGGAAATTTGAGTCAATTGATTCCGCCATAATTCCTGCATCAACAAAAGTGAGAGGCTTAAATTGATTGAGTACTATGGCTACACTATCAAAACCTGATTATTTCGTCCCTATATTCTGTAAATTTATTTTATGACAAAAAGTATGCGGCCATATCGTTCGAAAGATAGTGTTGTTTCACGCTCTAGAGTCTTTTCTCCCTTATTCTTTTATTCTATAATATGTACTATCCTTTAACAATCTTTTCTTTTTCTTTTGGGATTATACGGCCGCCGGGGGTAGGTAGTTAAATTTAGTTATTTTGATGAGGGGCATGCAAATCCTACGGAGAAAATAAAAAGAGTAATCTTGACGCAATATATGGGATTGTTCAACCGTCGAGACAGTATAGGAAATTTGAGAAAAGCACAACCAATCAAAGAATTAATTTTATATCTGCAAATAATTTATGTAGTTACAAAAATTTATAACTACTGAACAACACAATTTAAGAAAAATAGTGAAATATTTGTGTGACATGAATTTCAAGTAAATGATCAGTTTCCACCAGTGGTGGTTGATGCAAGTCTTCCAACAACTTCATCTGAAATAAGAGTAGTATTTTCGATGTTAGCATAAGTTTATATATACATAAATCAACTAAAATCTTAATAATATTAGAGTTGAATTATAATTATAAATGTACAACAAATTCGATATGTTAGAATTGTAAAGGTCGAACATGTCAATTTTAATTCTAAATTCGTATCTAATTCCCATTTACAAAATATTCTCATTTTTAAAAGTGAAAACTATGTCCAAACAGAACTTCATCCTCCACGTTGTTTCAGCTTCTGGTGATTTGTTTCAACTTGTAACTCATACTATCCAAACAAAGAACCTTATGTGAAGAAGTAGAACACCTAAATGGGCGGTGTTAACTGGGGTTTTAGGATATTTCAACTTCTTATACAAAGTTATTTGACGGGCTCTTATGAAAAAAGAGGATTATTATAGGTTTAAAATTCATCACTTTCAGGAATAATTATACGACATGTATAATTTTGTGTCAATAGTACTTAGGGCGGACTCGGAAGATGTTTGCAAGTAGGCTGTGGCATTGGGTTTGCATTCTCTGTAGTACTTGATTCTTGAACCATTTATCTGCACTCATTTCTGTCACGCTGCTAAGCACATATATACTCAAGTTACATTGGAGCTTTGAAATTCTAAGTTCTAATCAACATGGTATTTGTGTTATTTTCTACGTACGTTTCATTCCCGCTCTTTGAACAGCTTATTCTAAAATATTATACCATCTTTACCTTTCAATTTTCACCAACTAGCAAATTCTTACGTTACAAGAAAATTGTTAAATTGCGGCGATTTATTTATAGGGGTTATACAAAACCCCCACTATATATTTATTTTGTGGCGTTTGTGCCAATCCCTACAAAATAATTCTTTTTGTGACAGTTTATTTGTGAGGGTTGTAGAAGACCCCATTATATATTCTATTTGTGGCGCTTTTGTTCTAACCTCCACAAAATTATGTTATTGTGAGGTTTCTTTTGTGAAAGTTTTTGATAACCTCCACAAATATATTACTTTCAGCTATTTGAATATGAAATGAATTGCTCTGAAATGTTGTGAGTTTGTTCTATATTTTCCAGTGCGGCAAAAAGGATGTTATTATTGGTAAAGTATTTACTTATTTGAACAAATTATTTTTTGGGTTGTGACCTAAAATATATTTAATTCTTTCTAATTTTAAATGAAAACAAGCGCGGCAATATTTCCCTCGTTTTTATTCCCCTTTCCCCCAAAATTTCCGTCTTTTGTTTTTCACTTTCACTCACTTTCCCCAAATACCATCAACCCTAATATAACCACCCTAAATGCTCAATAGACGCGGCCAGAAAAAATCCAAAAAAAGTCTGCTTTCTATTTCTTTCTCGGTGGTTGTTTGATTAAGCTTGAAGCCATCCACTCGTATATTCGTTGATTAGTGTTTTGAGTCGGGAAGTTCGAATGGGGGTTTCTTAATTAAGGCTGGAAGTTGTAAGTTCCTTCCCCTCTAATTTCATTTGTTTCTAGTTTAGGATTTTGATTCTCTTATAGCTTTGGTTAATGCTCTTAAAATAAGAGGTCGTACCTCGGGTCAGCACTCCCTCAAAGCAAAATTAGGGCTCAATTTCATGCGAAGTCATCACTGATTTCTCAAGAACCTGAGTTTTCCATGTTGTATTGGAGTATAATATTTCAGTTTTCGCGACAAATTTTAATTTCAATATTCACTAACTTTAGTAGTGTATTTTGGTGGTTTATGGTTGAACTTGTGATGGGTATTTAGGTTGAAGAATTTGAGGAAAAAAAAATTTCCCATGGAAAAGTCAGAGCTATAATAGTTATCTGAACTGGAAATCTTTTCCACTTTAGTTTTGTAGTTTGCTTTATTAGTTTGAGTCATTAAAATAGTTGCTTCCAATTTAGTCTCTTTAAAAGCAAAACAGAGACCTATACTTGGTAAGAAAGGTCCGGTAGCATATGCAGTTGGCATGTGTATGGTGGCATCTGCAATATGTAGGTGTATAGTGTGTGTGGGTGAATAACTTAACAGAGGAGCATTTGAAATTGTTTTGTAGCAATCAATTGCTTCAGAAGCTCTGCTAAATTGGCAATTATCTCTAAGAATTGTAGTTGAAGTACGATAGAAGTACCATCAAATTGTTATGTTGTAGTTTTAGAAAACTAAATATGTTAATAGTAATTCGATGAACATGACATCTGTCTGTTTTGCATTCTTCTTCATGATGGTTATGTTGGAGTATGTTTCTGTTATTCGATGAAAGTGGCACTTACTATCAGAAGCAAAAAAGAATAAGATCAACTATTTGATGGTTATGTTGGAGTAGGTTTCTGTTATTTTCTTGCACACCCTTTCGTAAATGACAAGCTTGTGCATTGTTTTTCATTAGATGTGCCTATAGCGTTTTTCAAATAGAAAACGAACATCTGATTGATAACTGATTGGTTGACATCTTGTAATGATTTGTTAGGCAGAAGAGCAAAAACATGGCATCACTTCTCGTATTGAAGTCCTATAGAAAGAAAGACATTTCTTTGGTGTTGCATTTATATTTTTAATAAGGTATTATGCTGCTTAATTGCTATTTCCTTCGAGTAATGGTGATATGAATGTCTCAGCTCAAAATAGCCTCTTCTTTTCCATCTCAGGAAGGAAGGCGCAAAATTTATTGGAGATGATCTATTGAGTGGTTAGTTCCTAGCTGTATTTTGGAAGATCTTTTTGGGGTTCCTTAATTCTGGAATGAGGGCTGAAATGGTTAGAGATGGTACCTATTTATTTTACTTTAACAATTAAATTTATATGTAACTATTCCTTCTTGTTTGGTTAAGTTATTTATACTTAAATTTTTTTCATACCTAGATGGCTGAGATAGGGATAAAGTCAGGACGAGGACAAATTTGTCTTGCTATGCATAAGAAATAAGATTGGATCATATGTGAGTGAGGGGGCAAGAGAAATATTTGTAAGTTGCACTCCTTTCCCTTTATCTCTTCTAGAACTAGAATCATGATTTGCATCTTGGCATGTGTCTGTAATGTTGGTAATATCATGGACGATACGTTAGCTAGTGGGTTATAAGTTTCTCATCAAATATTTTTATTTCATTATTTCAGTTGGATGATGAGTTTACTTCACTTGTGGAATAAGAGGATCATCGGATAGCAGCAATGAAAATTACCAAGCAAATACATAGTGCTTTTAATATGTTTATAAATTTATAAATTGTAGAACCATTTTAGATTTGATAATGTTTAAGTTACATTCTGTTTAATAAATCTTTTGAGTTACCTTACACGAGTTTGTATTAGCTTAGTTTGATAAAGATTTGAACTTCTTAAGCTTAGTATTATAATTATTTGTAATGAAATTTTATTTGTGTTATAGGTTATCTAATAAAATTATTTTTTTCGATGCTATAATCTAGTTTTTTTTTAAATAATGAGATCATATTACGGGGGTTATCAAACCCCCACAAATAATTGTTTTTTAGAATATTGGGATCATATTGTGGAGGTTATAAATCGTCACTATTTGTCTTCAAAAACCGTCACAAATTCAAATTCAATTTGTGGAGGTCGTCGTGGGGTTTTTAAAAAGATGCCACAATATTGCTCGTGGCAATCATAACTGTGGCGTTTATAAAAACCGCCACAATTCATTTTGTGGGAGTCAGAAACCGTCACAAATTATCAAAATAACCCCCACAAAATAAGCATTTTTTTTGTAGTGTCTGGGACTTTTCTACTCTTTTGTTACACTCTTTTTGCTTCACTTGTTGAATGATCAGGGCTTCTTCCAGTTTAAAGTTACAATCTTTACATATGACCTTATAACTACTTCTTATGGCAAGGATGAAGTCTACAACAACAAAAACTATAAACCCAGTGTAATCTCATTAGTAAGGTCTAAAAAGGATAGCGTATACGCAAATTTTATCCCTACCTTGTGAAGATAAAGAGTTGTTTTCAAAAAACCCTCGGCTCGAGGAAAGCATGCGAAAAAAAAAAAAAAAAAAGCACAAGGATGAAGTCTATTTGTTTTATTATATGATTACCTCAACTTTAAATGTCATATAGTGTAATTCCATCTTTTTGAAAAGGTGTTAACTAAAATGAAATCACAAACAAGACAGTTTTTTTTCTTTTTCCTTTTTTTTTTTTGTGTGTTGGGGGAGGGGGGGGGGGGGGTAAATACAAGATTTTTTTATGTCTGCTTCTTTTTTCAATTTTTCCAGGTTGTTCCTCCCTTGTTTTATTTTGTTCTTACTCTATTTGTTTTCCAATATGTCCTAGTCTCTCTCTTTTTTTTTTTAATTAAAGTTTTCTTGTACTTTTCTCCTTTTCTTCTTAACTTCTCTTTTTTTTTTTGGAAAAAAAAAAAAATACCAAATGCACCCTCGGAACTGTACTTGGAAATTTTTAAAATTTGTAACATTGTTCATTTATGGTTAAAACGTATGTTCCTTAATTCGAACTTTTTCCGGAGAAAATCAAATCTTAGAATGTAGAAGACAAAAAAATGTTTAAATATTTATCTTAAGATTGAAATAAAAAAATTACCTTACAGTTAATTTATATAGTTTCTACAACATTAAACTCTAAATTGATTAATTATCCCTCGAAAAATTAAGATGCAATGTAAACTTCTAAAATTTTTTATGTAACAATATATCTTTATATTCTTTAATATTTAAATAATTTTTAATATTTCTCAGAATTTGAATATATTTTATTTGATTTTGTCTAAATTTCCCCCTGGTAAATAGTCTATAGTCTTTGATGTTAGAAAGTATCAAACATACAAAATGACAGTCCATATAATAAGTTACGACATTTTTATACCATCTAATTAATATTAGCACACAAGTAAATTTAAAATTAAATAAATAATATTAAAATAATAGTACAGTGAAACAAATGTTGAATAAATAAATAATGTTAACATAGGTTATGATTTGTTAAAGTAATACCAGGAGAAGAAACGATTAGTTAGGCGTGTGGGCTGGGGAGCTGCTAGGTAGAAAAGAGTGTGATGATGGATAATGACATAAGCTAGGGATAATTTAGCCAAAGCGCCTGAAAAATTTATATATAAGCTATATTAGGATTCTTTTTTGGCCACTTATATTACTCTATTTGAACTGAAATGACTAAATTGCCCTTTAGTTCCTAAGCAAGCACGTTTCCCTCCTATAAGATAGTAAATACTGGATTTCAACATTTGAAATGCTGAAAACTTGTGTGAGGTGATGCCCGTGACGAACGGCGGGCCGATGAGGGCAGGTCAAGCAGGACTATCAGGCTTATAGACTGGAAAGCTTCTAAAGAGTGGTGCACATGTCATCGCAGGCAAATCCCACATTGAAATGCGAGAGGAAAGTGAAGAGTTATATAAGGAATGACACAAGTTCACATGGTATGCGCGCTTTTGGGGTCGAGGTGGCGTAGCACAAAAGATAAATCTGCGAGGTTCTAGGCCCAAAGCGGACAATACGTACCATGAGCTTGGGTCGCGACAAATATGGTATCAGAGCTGAATCTACCTTAGTACGATGGTGGAGCAAACCTTAGCAAGGATGCTGAGCCCAAAGGGAGGGGTGAATGTGATGCCCATGACGGAGGGTGGGTCAAGCAGGACTGGTCACCTTAGTCAAATCCTACGTTGGAATGAGAGAGGAAAGTGAAGAGCTATATAAGGAATGACACAAGTTCACATGGTACACACACTTTTGGGGCTCGATGCGGTGTAGCTCGAAAGACAAAGAGTTTTTTACACACTTGATTTTTTTTAACTATTATTTAAAAAAATAGCATCATTTATTATTTATTCTATAAAGAGCATTTTTTTTCATTATTAGTATATTACAAAAATTAATCCCAACATTCATCTTCTTCACTCCATTTCTTAAAATATGATGCATATGTGAATACCACCTAAATTCAAGATGTATTGATTTATACGTCTTTTATACTTTGTATATCAAGTATTATTTTAATTCAAAATATATTTTTATGTATATAATTTTTGTATATTTATTTGTGAAGTGCCATCTTATTTTAAGATATATTTTTAATATATATTTCAAATATATTTTATATGTAAAGTGCCATTTTAATTCAGGATGTATTTTTTATATATATGTTTTTTGTATATTTATATGCCATCTTAATTAAATTTAAGATATATTTTTTTATGTATATTTCACATGTCTAAGTGTCATCTTAATTGAAGATGTATTTTTTATGTATATTTTATATGTGTTAATTCAATATATATTTTTTATATATAATTCAATATATTTTTTTTATATACGTTTTGTATATATTAACGTATATTATTATCGAAGTAAGATCTTTGTGTTAAGAAAGGAAGAAAGAAGGAAGAGAAAAACTTAAGAAAGATAATTAAAAAGAAAACGAATGGAAAAAATTTAGAAAATATATTGGTTTCGGCAGAAAATAAAATTAAGAAGATGAAGAAAAAGAAGGAAAGCTAATAGATAAAGAGAAAAAAAGGCATGATTTTTGTACAAAGAATTATTGACTTTCCATTCAAATTGCTTATGTTTATAGATTAATAAATAATATTTCTATTTTAATAGAATTGTGTGCTACAAATATAAATATTTTCCTGCCACAACTGTAATATTGAATTTCATGCTACAAATTTGTTATATTTCTTTTAAATTGTGACAGTTATGTAAAGTTCCCGACAAATCTATGCGGGTCTTGGCCCAAAGCAGACAATATATACCATGGGCTTGGGTCATGACACGTGGGTAGTATTTCAAATGAAATAATGATTTTTCTCATTAATTTCAAATCTATATTTTCAAGTAAAATTCATGTAGAAGCACAAATTTTGACCTCCAATTACTCTTTTCTAACATCTCAAATATTAAGTTAACCCCACTATTTTGCAAGCGTCTACTAAAGCTTGAAGCTAGACCCGATCCAGATTTTAGGCCCGGATCATTCGCGGGTCCAGAAGAAATAATAGCGCACAGTCCACTCCATGGACGATAACACGTGTTACTGTTTCATTGGAAGCTCCCAAAATTGCTGACTTTGCATACTCGTCGAACCCAATCGCCCCTCAACACCTCACATTCACAAGGGCCACATATAGCCACCACCCTGAACCCTCAACCCCTCTTTCTCTTCTCTCCGTTTCCCCCCACCCCCCCACCCGTGTCTGTCTGTTCCTGCGAATCGTCACAACGTGGATTCATTACGTTATAAATTAAATTTTGAGTAAGTTTCCTTGTTTCCGATTCTTTACTTTCTACTCCTTTTATTTAGTAGAAAAGCGCACAAAGTTTGAATTTTTATCCAAAATTTTACTTTTTTTGCCCCTGGGTATTGAGTCCCAGAGAATAATCTCAGAATTTTGGTGGTCGGTATTGGCTGAACATGGATTTTATGTTATGTGAACTTTCCTTGTATTTGGGTGTTTTCTTTTTCAGTTTTGAGTTGGGGGTTGGTGTTTCAGGCTGAAATATCTAGCTTTTAATGTGTAAAATAACATTTTTACTTGGGACAGCGTTAATTATGAATTGGCGTTTGAATTAGTTATGCTAATGGGTTAAACAGATTTTATATGCCAAGTTTGAATTATTTATATTATCAAAAAAATTGAAGTTTTTGCACGAGTAGCTTTTTTAACTGTTGAATAAGTGTGAGGTTTAGAGAATTCCTAGTTTTAAGAACCCCTAATGGAGGAACGGATATTAAGAATTCATATGCCAAGACCAACAGTATCAATAGTTAGTGTTTAGGATTGAGGCGTAGTTGTTGTTTTTGTTATGTATAAGCAGTAGTGAGTGTTTGGTTGTGGTTCATCCTTCAATCTATATCATTTTGACCAGGATATTGTTGCTGGAAAAGCATAACTTTGACCAACTTGATTGCAATCTTTTGTTATTCTCTTTCATCTTTACATAATTAAAAGCACTAAAACCAGTTTCAACAACACTTTGCCTTGTCCAAAAGAAAAATACTGCAACAGTAAACACTTGTTCATACTTGTCTAAAAACATGTTCATAGGTATCGTGCTTGAAAACATCATAAATTGAAATATTTGTGCTAAGAACTCTTCAGATTTTCCCCCCGATAATACACATGAAAGATCTCAGTGAGAGTTTTGCGTCGTAGTAGATGAGGTTAGATGATATTATTGTAGAGAAATTTTTAGGTCCTTTTCTGGATCTAATGCATAGAGTTGTTTCTATTGTTCAAACTGCAAATCATAATCTTTACTCTAATGTGTACATCCTTCAGTGGAGTATTTACACTATGTTTTAATTTTTTCTATGTCTATAAACAAATTACTGATGCAATTGATGCAACAGTGGACTTTGTGGTTGATGATCACATCGTAGGTGAGGAGGAAGAGGGCACGGTGGTAGAAGTCAGGGCAGTAGATGAAAATGCAGTTGGAGGAAGTTCCAGTGAGGAGGCACTTCACAACGTGCATGATGTCAAGGTAGATGAAGACCTTTCTGATAGGGAGGTCGTTCCATTAGAAGAATCACAATCTCTAGGTAATTCAACTTCAGATGAACCTTATGTCGGCCAGGAGTTTGAATCTGAAGCAGCAGCACATGCGTTTTATAATGCATATGCAACAAGAGTGGGCTTTATCATCCGCGTTAGCAAGCTTTCGCGATCTAGGCGCGATGGCTCTGCTATTGGTCGAGCACTAGTTTGCAATAAGGAGGGCTTTAGAATGCCTGATAAGCGGGAAAAGATAGTGCGACAAAGAGCAGAGACTAGGGTTGGTTGCAGAGCGATGATATTAGTTAGAAAAGTAAGCTCCGGAAAATGGGTTGTCACAAAATTTGTCAAAGAGCACACTCATCCATTAAGCCCAGGCAAAGGTCGTAGGGACTTGATCTATGATCAATATCCGGTTAGTTTCCTGCCTTATAGTTACTAAGGTTTTGCAACATAAGCTATCCTATTTTCTTTCTGTATTTGTTTCCTTCCTCGTAGCAGTTATTCAGTTTTTCTAGACCACATCATCCTACTACTACCTTTGATTAAACATCTTCTGTTTGTGCCGTTTGATGGAACTTGAAGTTTTAAGGAGGCGATGGTCTCTCTCTCTCCCTTTATATATATATATATATATTTCTTGGTGACCAAGAGATCCGTCTGCGGTCAACCCTTAGGACCAGCCCTAGCGTTCGAAACTTGTGGATAATAGGCCTGCCCCTCTACCTTTCACTACCTAAATAGTCTTAGTTGCATGGAGATGCGCTCAAACCTGTGACCTAAATCACTACTCCGTCAATCTTTGCCACTTGAACTAAGCCCTGGGGATGCATGTATGTTTATAATATTCATTTAAAGTATTGGGAAACTATGATATTGTAGAATATATACTGGAAAAAAAATGAGATATTTAAGAAGAATTTATTTATGGTTGTTTTAGTTCAATGACTTCAGTTGATTACTGACATATATTTGTATATTTGTTACCTGCATCTCAAGACTTGCATCTATACTCTTTCCGTAATTCGTACCCACGAATCGTAAGATTTAGATGATGACAGATCTGACATCTAGATTCACACCATTATTTTTTCACATCTTCAACTATTTTATATAGTACCAGTTAATCTGACAAAGGAATCACAGATGCTTTGATGGCATATGAACTCCCAACAGCTCCCTGAAAGCAAAGTGCCTTAGGAATCTATATGGTTAGAGCAACCTTTCCCCTGTAAATGAGTTAATTCCATTTCTAGATTTTATTAGCTCTTTGTTTTTGGCTTGATTGCCAACCTTAGGTTTTTGGTTAGCTCCCTGACTAGAACTGTATTTTTGTGTAAATGGAGCTAACCAACCTCTTTTGTAATGTTTTGCATCTTCTTGATGCCAGTAATATAACATCTTACTTCATAAAAAAACCCAGTTAATGTGGAATTGTGGATTATCTTATGCTGCTTTCTTTGTACTAATTTACATATTTTTAGTGCTATGTTTATTTCTAAGTCAAAATTATCCTGTTAAGAGCACCAAGTCCTTGTCAATATATGGGGTGGGTTCACATCAAGCCTCTAAAGATCATTAATCCAAGTATTTGTACAATATGTAACCATTATATTCTCTCATCCTCAACTATTTTATGAAGCACTAGTTCTTTTTTTGATAAATTCAACTATTTTATAAAGTACTAGTCTGTATTACTATATAAAATAGATTCCGGTCAATTCAGAGAATAAAGATGAATTATATACTATTATTTCACTTTTCGTGTAAAGAGAACTATGTAAATGAAGCTGAATCCATACAAGATATATTAGCCTGTTTGGCCAAGCTTTTAAAATAAGCTTATTTTGAGAAGTGCTTTTCTCAAAAGTACTTTTCAAAAAGTGCTTTTGGCGATAAGCAGTTTGTGTTTGACCAATTAATTTGAAAAGCACTTTTGAGCAGTAATTAGTGTTTGGCCAAGCTTTTAAAAACTGATTCTAAGTGTATTTTTCTCAAAAGTGCTTTTGGAGAGAAGCTACTTTTTTCTGCTTCTCAGAAACTGCTTCTGCTTCTCCTCAAAAACACTTTTTTTCCTTCTAAAAGCTTGGCCAAACACCCTAATTTTTGGAAAAAACCACGTTTGGCCCAAAAATAAGCTTGGCCAAACAGGCTAATAGAATCCTTGTAAAAAGATGAACAAGGGCATGCTTTGTTCTTTGTGAAACTGTAAATATAACTACCAACTCATGATTTATATAATGTTCTTTTCTCATAAATAGGATATAAGCTGCTTTGGTCTTATTTCATATTTTTGTGTCGCTTTGATTTATAAGTCAATTCATCGATATACACCAAGTCGGTGTCAATATACAATGTGCGTTTACAGTCCACTTCCTCACCATTTTCCTCACAAAGGCAACACCAGCTAAACGTTATCCTTCCCTTTTTCAATATTTCTACTGTTATAATGGTATGCCAACTCTTTTAGGTGCCTTTATATTAGACAAGTTAATCAATGTATGCTGTCAGAAAAGATGTAAAGGATAGTTCCATTTTGGTTCAAAAACTTGTGGTTACAAGAACATATGTTACTTTTCTACGGGTATGGGCACCCGATATGGGTGCGGATCTGGAAGTTGGATTCATCATCACCTAAATCTTAGGATTCATGGATATGGATAGGAGTACAGGTACGGATGTTTTGATAAAACCAATAAATGTGTATTGCTACATATATAAGTATACATTTCAGACAATCAATAAATTAAAGCTAGTGTAATTAAATTCTTTGTAAATGCTTAATCTTTTATCCATAATATCTCGTATAATAGCAAAGTGTTCTAGTACTTTATGTGAATTATATATGACATAAACTCAAAATCAAACCAAATATCCAATCAACTCAAGGTTCCTTGTAAACAGTGTTATCAAAGGAGAAAAGCGCAAAAAAGCTCTAAGGTCCATTGGGGCTTTAAGCGCAAAGCGCAAATAAAACATGGACTTTAATGAAAAAAGGCGCAACTGGAGAAAAAGTAAAAATATGTATATGTACTCCAAGACCAATAATTATAAGCATAAATAACAAATATATAGACAAAGAAATTGAAATATTTTTACGATAAAGTGAAATATCAATTGTTTAGTGTCACCTTTTCAGGATCACACTTATTGGCAAGGAAAAGTATGCCTTAGAGCCTTGATGGGACACTGAAGCGCCCACAAAGCGAGGCGAAGCGCTCAACATGTTTTGAGCCTCGCTTTAGGGCTTAAGCTCGCCTTTGACAACACTGCTTGTAACGCTCTATAGGAGTTTCTCGGCCATGGATGTAGTCAAAGAACCAAAGTTAGGTTGACCAGTGCAGTGCAGTGGGATCCCACACCCATATTGTGTCAGATAGACACAGGTGCAACAAGGATTTTGAAGGCAACATAGGTGAGAACAAAATGTTGTAAAGATAAAAAAGGAAAGATGGAATTCGTACCTTACATCTAAGAATGCAACCTCTATCTTGGTACAAAAGGGTGGCGTAGCTTTTTGATCCCCACGAGCGATGCCATGTTGTAAATAGTTGCTCATTTTGCTTTCTTTATGGCCCCTTCACTATCCGCTCACCAAGAGCTTACATTTTGATGGAATCACTAATATAGTTTTTAGAGACATCCGGCAAGAGAAAATCATTACTCTAAGAAAATGGAGAAATTTGGCAAGAGATATCCTTCTCTGTCGTTTGACTATCGATTATTCTTTGATGCAATTACCGTTCAATATATGGCAGTCCATCTTTCCCTTTTAGGAATAGAGTTGTAAAAAATGATGCCTTGTTAATTGGCCAATGGTTATTCAGTTTGTAAACTGTTTTCTTATGTGTCTTCATCTGTGAACAGGGTATATGTTCGTGTGTTACCTTATCCTTGAATTTCCAAATCATTTATATTGTTGTTAGATGACCTGGAAATGTATTCCTTTTTGGCTGTTTTTGGTATGTGGAGAAACAATATTTTTAGAAATCATGAGGGTTGTATTTTTGGTTGGAAATACACTTAAAGTACTGATTAAGTGATAACATCAGATACAAATTCAGAAATGTTATCTCCAAATACTTAAAAATGGTAGATTTGTCATTACATACAAATTATCATTGCGAGGGCATGTAAAACTAGATCACTAGATCATATAAATTGGGGGGTGGGGGGGCTGAGGTGGAATTCTTAAATAACAGTAGAGCTGGCAAAAGTATGCTGGTTAATGTTGGGATTGGTTGCTGAAGTAACCAGCATTTTAGCGATTTATTAATTGCTGCTTATAGCAATAGTTTTAAAACTATTGTTTTTGTCTGTTGATGCACAGAAAACTTAGATTGTATGCTTCATTTCATCTTCAAGGAACTGCCTTTACATGACTTCAGTTGTTTCGGTTTATCAACTTCTTTCTGTAGAATGAGCATGACAAAATCCGGGAGCTATCTCAACAACTGGCAGCTGAGAAAAAGAGATCAGCAACATATAAGAGGCATTTGGAAATGATATTCGAGCACATTGAGGAGCACAACCAATCTCTGTCCAAGAAGATCCAAGATATTGTACACAATGTAAGGGAGATGGAGTCTAGAGATCAACATCATCATAGATAGTTTTAGCATGATTTGCCTTTGTTGATATTAGAGTAGAGAAATAGCAGAGTGTAGAACCCTAAGTTAAGTAAAGATCATAATGACTTCTATCTTGGCTTACCTTTTGTCCCCTCTCTTATTCTTTGAGAAGATCATGAAATTATGAAACCAGTTCATATCTTGTTTTCATATTTTTTCTTTCCATTTTCCTTTTTGGGTAGACTTGTGGGACTGTAGCCTTGTAGGAGCAACAGGTACAGAATGTCTCTTTCTGGTGCAACCATTGTAACATTCTTTCGGGAGGTTAGATGTCCTGTGAATGAACCTTTTTCCTTTTTGTAAAATTTTCAAGTCCATTTCATGTAGATTCAGTAAACTGTATTTCAGCTTTCATTTCTGTAATTCTTATCTATCGGAAACAACCTCTCTACCTCACACAAGGTAGAGGTAGGGTCTGTGTATACCCCACCCTTCCCATACCCCACTTATGGGATCACACTGAGTATGCTATTGTTGTTGTTGTTTCTGTAATTCTTACAAGTTTCAAAGATTACATTGAGACATACTCAGGAGTTAGGAATAGAGGAAACAAAAAGATAGAGAATGGTATTCAAGTGGGAGATTTTGGAGTTCTCGAGTTGTTTCTTCGAGTTATGTGAGGAATTAGCGTTCAAAATAAACTGTGAATACTACTATACTAATAGAAACAATAGCAAGCATATGAGTGAAAGTAACTTGGGTATTCTTGTTTATTTTTGCATGCAGAATTATATAATAAATGATTTTTCATATAAATATTAAGTCTGATGATCCTGTGAATTATCTGGGTGCCCTTTAAGGAATAAATCTTCTTTCTCAAGGAGAAAAACTTAGATCGGAAAGAAGGTTTTTATCTTATTTCTGGCAGTTTAAGTAAGAACTAACTCGTGTCGGTATTTACGTCAAATCATATTAAGTTATCATGTTTAAGTAATAAATTATGGTAAGAGTGCATATTAATTGTAACTTTAGTAATAATAGTATATATAAAGATATATTTGTTACGCATTAAAATTGGATTTCAAAATTTCATAATTGTTCCATCAGACCTTATATTTCAGAATTTCATAATTGAACGTTCCATTAGACCTTCATTATATTTTCTTATGTGAAAAAAAGAACTTTAATCTATAATAAGTATATGGAGTTCAACTTTTTTTTCCAGAAAAAAAATCAACTTTTTTCCATTTTACCCTTTTTATATTAGAGACAAAGTTATAGTACTCCTACTTGATTTCTATTTTCTGAAACGAGAGGGAAGGCGAAAACGTAAAAGGAAGAAACGAAAAGAAAAAGAAAAGAAAAAGGAGCAGGAAGAATTAGAACATTTCTTCTTCAGAAATAGTACACTCATTTTCCGCAAAACACTCATTTTTAATCAACGGATGATGACTAGTAAGTCTTTCTTCTCTCTTACAGTTTCGATCAATATTTGTTTGTCTACGTAATTGAGATAACATGTGTAGAATTAGCTCAACAGAATACATTCGGCAATAATTGCAACTTCTTCAGAAAGATCAAAACTTTCTGTTATGTCTACATAATTACCTGCTGTTCCCCATATGTTTTCAATTATTTCGCCCCTGATTTAATAAATGTTTAGTTTTCTGGAATTTGTGTTCTGTCCAATTGCTGCTAAACTTCAGGAGCTTTCATAATGGGGAAAGGGAAGCTGTATGATGCTTAATTTAGATATAATTCGGTTCGTAATTTTAACCTTCTTGGGTTTCTGGAATTTCTGGTGTTGAAAATTTATTATGAAGAATTTCTGGGGTTAAAGTTATTGTGTTGCCCACTTATTGAAAAAGAAAAGAACAACTTTCTGTCTTCAGGGATTGGAACAAAGGGGTTTCAGGCTTAAATTTCTAGGTTTTGAGGTTACTAATGTTTGTACAAATAAAAAGGCTTTCTTGTTTCCAATCTCAGTTGAACGAATTTGCATTCGTTTGTGCATATTGCATGTTGACACCCTTTTCTTTTACAATTTTTAAGTTTGAAAATGGGCAGTGAAGAAGCAACTACTTGCATCATTCTGTCACACATTGTCCTGTTTGATTGATTCTACCAAAATAGCTGCAGAAGCTATAGACAAAATACTTGGTTATTTCTTCCCATTTGTCTAAGCCTTGGTGGACAAGTTGCTCCGTGCCTGTGCTGGTGAGAGCTAGCAAGTACCCGGTGGAATTAGTCTAGGTGTGTGCAAGCTAGCCCGGGCACCACCTTTATCAAAAAAAATAAATGCGAAAGCTATTTTCGACCAATTTTCTTCCTTGCAACTTGCAAGGCTTGTTAGGCTTGTTTGTGAAAGGTCACAATTCACAAATTGTTTCTTTTTGTGTCCTGTCAATCTTTGCACAGAAAGCCTGCCAGCTGAATGTTCACTTATCTGTTTGTTTCTCAGTGGATGTGCAAATTTCAGAGGACAGTGGTGCTAGAAGATTAGAATCATCTGCAATAGGACAAGTTAGTACTTCTGAAGCTGACCGAACCCAAGAACCATATGAGGGTATGATATTTGAATCTGAAGAAGCTGCCAGAGCTTACTACGATGAGTACGCTGGACGGGCAGGATTTATAACCCGTGTTCTGTCATCTCGCAAGTCAGAGCGTGATGGGTCAATTATATCACGCGGACTTGGTTGTAGAGGGATACCAGATAATCAAAGGTCAGGAAGCATTGCAAATCAAAAGCGAGATAGACGGCGTGATGGTTGTACGGCAATGATCCTAGTCAAAAGAGAGAAGCCCGGTACGTGGGTGGTCAGAAAATTTGTTAGGGACCACAATCATCCCTTGGTTATATCACCTTCCAAGAGACGTCCAACTTTTGTAAGCTTCATAGTCTTACCTTTGCATTAACATGTAATAGAAGTTTTTGTTTCAATTACCTTAACCTCTCTCTTTTATCGTCTTTGGGCTCCTTTTTTGCTAATTTTCTTCAGCCGCCACAATGAGATATCCACTTTAGATGTGTTTGTCTGTACGCATGAGGCATTAAAGAATCTGTTGATTTGTCTGCCCAATCTCTTTAATAGTCCTTTTAGTAAAAAAAATCCGGCTCTTTTTCTAAATTTTCAATAAGTGTGCCCCTGTAAAATTCAACTGTTCAAGAAAGTCTGATTTGATATGCTCAACGGACTGCCGGAGATTATCTGCAGTAGCATTACAGCCGTAAACTTTCCATGTTTCACAGTTATTTTGTCTGGGTTGTCAAAATTGGACTTAGGATGTGCCATCTCTGGTACTACTCATATATGCTTAAGCAATGGTTGTTTTGCTTGGAATCCAGTTTAACGCAGAAAGAGATATATTAAATGCATTGGTAAATGGTCTCAGACTCTCAGCAGAATAACACAAGAAATATTCTTCAAATTTTTTGTTAGTACATGAGTTAATGGAGCATCTTGGTCACTGGTGATAGTGGATAAGAGTGAGTATCTGTGACTATAAAATCTGTATGTAGGTGCTTCCGTCACTTTTTGTTTATCTTTAATCACCGTCCTGCAAACTTTTCCTTTTTTTAATTTTTCCATTTTTAAAAACTTTTCACCTTTCCCATGCTTCTTGGTAGGGACGAAAGAAGTGAAAGTGAATGAAAAAATATGATTATAGTTAAAGAAAAGATAAAGATATGGAAAAAGAAAAGTTGCTCTAACCTTGTGAGATACCTTCATAGAATCAATTCTGCTAGTTTGCAGGGTTTAGTTATAGAGAGGAAGTTGGTGGTTATTTCTATGCATAATATATGACTAAGTACCATATTAATCTGATGTAGTTTGACAAGAGATTAGTTGGGTAGTACAAAGCACAAATTGACTATAGGTATTTGAAGAACTTACATAAAAATTGTTTTCAACTTTAAGCAGTCAGGCAACTTGAAGCCAACTTCTGCAATAACTAATCGCTGATGATTTCCCATTTTACACTTTTTGAACCTAAATTACACTCTCCTTATCATCGTTTTGTATGGTATTTGTTGTTATTTTTAGTAATTTTCAGGGGATGGTATTTGTGCTTGGAAGTAATATTCAATCATTTAATGATTACTAAGGTTTGTTTGTGACTGTCATAAATTGATCCGTCTGTGTAATTCTTGTAGGATGAGAAAGATAAAAAAATTCAGGAATTAACAGCAGAACTTCGGATCAAGAAACGACTAAGTGCAGCATACCGAGAACAGCTGCTTAGTCTCATGAAAGACGTGGATAGCCATAGTGAACATATGTCTACAAAAGTTCAAGCTGTTCGTAGAATTCTTAAAGAACTTGAAGCTAAAAAACAGGAGCTTTCAAATCACAGTAGACACCATAAGTAGGGTAAGTATTTTTGTTTTTTAATTGATACATTCTCTCTAGGTTGTCAATTTTAGCATATGTGCTCATTTTCAATGCAACTCCACTTTTGTGAGTTTCACATAACATAGCCTATTGCACACCTTGAATATAGGAGGGTTGAGTAGGTTGCAGAGCAACGCAAAAAGCAGTCTATCCTCTGAGATTGTAACCAGTTTATGTGCAAATAATTCATTTTCCCCTGTCATTGAGCTCTCTATGAATTCCCGTTGCATCTGTTATTTCTTTCTTCATTTTTTGGATGGTAAAGTAAAGAATTTCAGTGCATCTCTACTGCTGTAATTCATTTGAGTTGGGACTTCACTTGTTAGAAACAGTAAAGAAGGTGCATTCTTTGTTTTTTTTTGCCCGTGATGCGGAACATCTATCTGTTAAGTGGGAAGATCGGTCAAGTCATTAGCTTTGTAAACCCTCAGAATTTTTGGTGGTACATAAGGACGTCAATCTCTTTCAAGACAACGCAAAATTAAGCTCTTTATCCTTGTTATTAAAATTGGCGTGGTTCATATCTTTAAGAGAAATTAATGCAAAATTAAGCTCTCAATCAAAAGAAGACAGAAAATCTCAGCTTCGCGGCCAACGGATAGAGGGTTGCCCAACTGCTGCCATTCCCACCATCACTATGCATTTCTCTTTGATTTGAAATTACTATTTTCTAGAAACTCATTACTGGTGATTCTTCTCTTCTAGTTTTGATATATTTTGGGATATAGGTGAAACCACTGGTTTTGAACTACACTGGGAATTTGCTTCCTACAGGATAAAAGAGCGACTTCCATAGGCCATATATTGGTCCTGTGTAGGATAGTGTAGAGAATAAGTTTCTGATAGATTATCAACATGAAATGTACTGCCATGTGCTGTAAATAAGAAACCTTTTGGTGGGAGTTGATTCTCTTATTTATTATTTAATCTTTTGTTTTCAGCTTCATCCTGGGAATATTTCCTGCCGCTAGCAAACTTGCAAAGTGCTGCCTTTGTCTTTTTACATGTGTAAAGATCTGGACATGCACACCCTTTCCAAAACCTCTACAGCAACCTGAATCTTGATTTGTGATTTGTTCGTTGTCTTGCATGTGTAGAAAACCTAGCAGTAGTGTTGCCACTTAGAATTTATACCCCTTTTGAAGGAGATTATGATGGAACTGGTTAAAGCCAAAGTTGGTGTAACTGAAGTCATGAGTTGAAAGCTGATATAAGCTTGTCCTTTTGGCTGGGCAGCGGCTTCATTAAGTTCTAGCGAAGAGGATGGGTGCAGCCACCAAGCAATTCAAGAGAGAGAGAGAGAGGAAGATTTGTCAAATAAATTTGCATTACTTTTTCGCCTTTGATTGATGTGGGAGTTTCTGAATTGAACTCCTGGTACATGATTTCTGTACTTAAGTCTTACAATTTCTTGCGCACGAATCAGGAGCCTGTTCAGAAGTTGTACTTCCATATGTATTATGTTATATGATGATTAGAGGGGTTGGTTCTTGATGATATTTCTGCACCTTATTGAAGTTGGGTGTTTTTGAATTTCTTAATGTTAGCATTTGGAATTGAAATGAGGTTTTCAAATTTCAGTTCCTCAGAAAATTTGTTCATACCAGTTATAGTTCTGTTAATATTCATCTTGTAACTGCAATCTAGAAGAATTTGAGACATCAATTGAGATAAAGTTAAATGAAAGAAATCTCTCACTTAAAACTATTGGAAATTTAAGAGAGAGAAAAATGTTACATGCAAGTAAACAAGAAGAAGAAGCTACTTCGGGAGTTTAAATAAGCTTGAGAAGAAAGCAATGGAGCTAAGTGAATATAAATGCATGTACTGATTGCTTATCAGTACAATGTACAAGGGTTGCTTAGAAACAAATATTAATGTAATTTTCAAGCTGGATACATGTTGCATGTTCACAATGCTAACGTAACTTCCTGTCTAACTTCCTTCAGGTAGTATCCAACAAAATTTTATTACAAAAGAGAAAAGTGTATCAAACTATCTCACTGCAGAATGCTCCTGTTAAGTGATCAAGCAACCATAGTCATCCAATCTCATTTACAAGTCGAATTGTGGCAATACTTTAGACTAGTCATAGATTTATATAATTACTCATGAGTAAGTATATCAAATTATACTTAAAACGGCATTCTCGAAATTAGCTTGTGTACGTACAGCAACTAATCTATTGAGTATCTGGCTATCTGCTATTTTCAACCATCATATATATTGGATATTGAAATGATTATTTGTACTGTTTAGTTGGATATAAAAATAGTGACATATGGTAATCTTACGAGGTATAGAATAAAATATCATTTTTTTCTGGAAAGAAGAAGAACATTAATACTAAGGAAAGTTAACAAAGTACAGCGTTGGGAACTGAACGTGCAGTTCTAGTTCCAATTGCATCAAAATCTAAGTGCGAAAAAATAAAAGGCGGGGGTTGTCAAAAACTTGAACATCCTGAAGATAAGGTTGAGTCCATGATTTGCCACGTTAGAGTGAGGAATTTTGATCTGATAATTTATTGTTAACTCTATTTAGAATATTTTGGTAGCCAGTGGATTTAGGTTGAAGAGTGGTAATTGGTAGGCCCAGGTATTTGCCAAAGGTATTGGCATGAGGAATGTTAAGTAAATGAGTTATAGTTTGACGAGTATTAGTGTCAACATTGGCTTAGAAAAATAGAATAAAATATTATGATAGTGTGTCAATAATATTATTGTGTATTAAAGGCTAACAATAATATTTACTTGGTGAGAGAAGTAAAACATATGGAGTAAGAGTTTTGAGATACTTATGAAAAAAGGGACTAGTTAATTCCGAGAAAGGAAAATTGTTCCCATCTTC
Source organism: Nicotiana tabacum (assembly GCF_000715075.1). Taxonomy (NCBI): domain Eukaryota; kingdom Viridiplantae; phylum Streptophyta; class Magnoliopsida; order Solanales; family Solanaceae; genus Nicotiana; species Nicotiana tabacum. Next base: position 51,062,429 of record NC_134101.1, on the reverse strand, counting down.
CTTAATTTTACATTTGACCAAGATTTATTGGAATTTTTTGCAATAATCTTACTTGGAACAATTAATTTACTTTCTATTTCACCAGAACTCAAAGCCTAATGTTTTTATTTTTTATTTTTATGTTTTAATGATTAGAAGACTACATTAGTATATGATAAGGCAACACAAACGGTAAATGGTAGTATAAGTAATACTTTTTAAACAGTATATATTTCGATACTATCTATACATTTATAAATTAATTTCAAAACATTTTTAAGAACCTTTTCCAAAACTAATTTTCCAAAAGTTAAAACCAAAATCACTTCACTTTAACAATAAGTGCCAGCGTGCCACTTAGATAGTTAGTTAATGTGCAATGTAAGCTTCAAACAGTAAACCAAAAACTTTTTGTGCAATAGAAATTTCTTTCTAGAAAACCGCCCCTTATAGTTTGCTCAATCAGGTTTCAAAATATATATAATAGTTTTGTTGGCTTGGACAATATACAAACATTATTATTATTATTATTATTATTATTATTATTATTATTATTTTTTTTTTTAGTAAGTTTTCTCGAACTTTTACCGAAACATGTGTTTTTTGACTCAAAAATTTCACTGATTGCGTTCATTCCAAGGAAATATTTTGCAAGCAACATTGCAACCACATTGTGCTTTTCTAAAGTTGTCAACCTTTCTTTGTTTTTTCGATCTATTGAAAATTCTTTTTCTTTTCCTGATTTTTTTTTTATAGATTCTTTATCTTAGAGGAAGAGAAGGATAAGAAAATTCATGAACTGCATGAAGAATTACAACAGGAACGAGGACGATCTGAAACTTTCAAATAACAAATTAATTTACAATCATAAATAACCTTGAAGAACATGCTGAATTTATGAATATAAGAGTTGAGGACTTGTTAACAGCATGAGAAAAATTGAACTTGGTTATGTATAGTACTTCTGCTCAGTCGAGTACGAGACCAACTCTGAAGCATTGACTTGTTTGCACCGTAATAAATAGACTGGGTGCAGATATATCCGCCTTTGCATATTTTCAGGCTGAGGCTAGTGGAAAAGAAGAGCTTAATTACCTGTTTTTTTTGTTGCTAAAGAAAGGAATACTTTATATTAAAGAACAGGAGAAGTCTAGTTATTACATAACATAGGGGTTGATCGAATAGCGATTGTCCCCAATCTATCTTTATTGAAAGCATTTAAAACAAAGTTCGCAGGAGTTTCCAAGGATATTGTGTTGTCTTCCTCCGTTGTTGTTGATTGCATGGAATGTTCGTACTTTGCTAGAGCGTCAGCCATAGAGTTGCTTTTCATATATATATATGGGTTATAACCTCCAATCCAACAACACCAAGAAAAAAAATGCAATCATTAAGAAGATGTGAGAATCGATGTTGTTCAACCTTAAATAAATTACATAATACTTGCGAATATGTTGGCACTATAATTGAAATGAAATTTTTTGTGAAGGAGAGTTCCAGTCCGGCTAGTAGTGCGAGCATCTCATCGTGTATGGTAGAATTTGCAGTCGCTTTCTGCGCAAAGCCCACAACCCATGAGCCGCTGTGGTCTCTAATGATTCCCCCAATACCACTGGTTTGGTGAGTTGGATCATAAGCTCCGTCAATGTTTAGCTTGTAATGACTCGTAGATGGTGGTAGCCACCTTACTGGGACTTGAAGCCGTATTTTTGGAGTTGTTATGGTCTGAGTGAGTGATAGGAATTCTGCTACTTGTAGCATGATTTTCTTTTTTGCACGTAGTGGCTGAAGTATGGTTGAAAAGATTTGAATTCCTATTAATCCATATGTTCCAGAGGACGAACGACAGTATGGTGGAGTATGGTGCTTTGAAGGAGGCATTTGGTGTGTGGATGGTAGTGTCTTTGGTGCACCTATCCTTCAGCCAGTTGGCAAGGTTGTGTGGTTGAGGTATGCGTAAGTTGAACAAAGGCCATAAATGACAGGAGTGTTTGCATGCAAAGAAAATGTGATTTATGTCTTCCACAATATTTGAGCAGAATTGACAGAAGTGTGATTGGAGTATTTTTTTTCTGGTACAGGTAATATCTAGTAGGGAGCTTGTGGTAAACAAGTAACCACAAGAAGAATTTGTGTTTATTCAAGCACTTGAAGTGCCAAATCCAAAAGTAATTTCCATGTGTGGGTGATGGTAGTTGGTTGGTGATATGGAGTTGGAGCAGATAGGCTGATTTAGTAGTAAAATTGCCAATGGATGTTTGGTTCTAGAAAGATTGGTCAGGTTTGTTCGTGGAGAATGGGATATGAGTGTGGTTGATTAATTCTACTGTATCATGATGTAAGGACAATGATAATCTTCCCAGAGTCCACGAGTGGTTTGAAAGAATTATGATACTGTCAATTGTTCCTCTATGTGGTGTAGGCGGCCCTGGATCGTGTGGCGCAGACAACTATTGTTTGGGAGCCACTTGTCGTTTCAGAGGTTGTTGTTTGTTCCATCCCCTATGTTCCACGAGAGTCATGCTTGGAAGAGGCCAGTGACTTTGGTCATACTTTTCCATATGTATGAATCAACTGGCTTGCCCAAATATGTCCCTTCTTGTCTATGCTGAATATATTTTGCTTGAAGTATTTTGACCCATAAAGAGTTTGCACTCTTATGAAAACACCAAAGTAACCCTGCTAGCATAGCATGATTTTTATTAGCAGTTTTATATAGTCCCAGCCCTCCTAGTGATTTGGGAGTGGTTACAGTCTCCCAGTTGGCAAGGTAGATTTTTTTTTTCCCGGAATTGATCCCCACACAAATTTTCGTTGGATACAGTCTATGTGATTCCTAGTGGAGGTTGGTAATAGATTGCTTTGCATGGAGTAGTTTGGAATAGTGGCTAGGACTGAGTGTAGTAGGGTAGTTCTTCCCGCCATGTTGAGAGTTTTCGCTTTCTAACCGAAGAGTTTATTGTTTATTTTATTGATAATGAATTGGTAATCTTTGGCTTTAGGAAAGCTATTTGTTAGCCGAAAACCAAGGTGTTTTTCAAAGTTAGTGGACTTGTATATGTTTAGAGCTGTAGTCAAACAATCTTGTGTGTTGATGAACACATTTTTTGAAAAGAAGACTTTGGATTTGGAGAAGTTAATTTTTTGCCCCGACTGGCGGTGTAGCTTATTAAATATATTTATAATAGAGCTGGTGTTATGAAGGTCAGCGCGTGAGAATAATATAAGGTCGTCCGTAAAAAATAGGTGAGAGACTGGCAGTCCAGATCTACTAATCTTGACTGGTGTCCAGTCTCCATTGGCTGTTGCTTGGTCAATTTGATGGGATAATGACTGCATACAAATAATAAAAATGTAGGAAGAGAGCGTATCTCCTTGGCGTATACCTCTAGATGGTTCAAAGAAATTTGTGAGTTTTCTGTTTATCATGATAGAAATGGTATAGGAAGAGATACAATTCATGATTAGGTTGATAAGCTTTGTGGGGAACCCTAAGTTGTGGAGCAATTTGCGGATGAAAGACCATTTAAGCATGTCAAGCGCTTTTTCAAGGTCTAGTTTGAGCATCATGTTGCCCATGCGGCCTGCCATGCGTTTGAAAGAGTGGATTGCTTCTTTCACTATGATGGCATTATCAACAACCCTTCTACTTGGCGGGAAACTGCACTGGTTAGGACTAATTAGGTGTTTGAGAAATGGGCGGATCCTATTAACTATTATTTTTGTAATGATTTTATAGACGGTGTTGCAAAGATCGATTGGTCTATATTGAGATATGTGCTCAGGGTTCTTTACTTTTTGGATGAGCATGATAAATATGGTATTTATTTCACTTGGAATGGTAGAAGATTCAAAACCATCTTTGTAAATTTGGAAGACAACGCGTCTAGTGGAATTCCAATATTTATGAAAGAAAATTGGATGTAGCCATCTTGCCCAGGGGCTTTAAGGGGTTTGAAAGACCTAATTGCTTGATTGACTTCTATTCCAGAGATGGATCTAGATAGATGGCCCTATCCTCTTTCAACAATGCGTATTCATAGTGTTCGTGGGTTGCATTGATGTTGGAAGTAAGCTCAATTGAGTAAATAACATTGTAGTGGTTTAGGATAATGGTGTTGATTTCTTTGTGATCGTAGATCCAATTACCTATAGAGTCATTTAAACCTAGTATTCTATTTCGTCTTCTCCGTTGGATGGTAGACGCGTGGAAGAACTTAGTGTTAGCGTCTCCCTCATTTAGCCAAGGAACTCGAGATTTTAGTTTCCAAAAATCTTCTTCATTCTTTAGTACTACATTATATTGGGCACGCAGGTTATTTTCTAAGTTTTGATTGGCAGTGTCCATTTGATGAAGACCCACTAGTCTGGCTAGTAGGACTTTTTTTGTGTGGAAAATATTGCTAAAACTAGACTTATTCCAATCTTTGACGTGGTTTGTAAAATATTTTAGTGCACTATGGTATATGGAGGACTGATGCCAGTGTTGATTAACAAAATTATAAAAATCAGGGTGGCTAAACCACATAATTTCCAGCCTAAATAAGTTGTTAGGCCTGGATGTTTTTGAAAGGCATAATAAAAGGGGACAATGGTCCGAATGGGTTCTAGGAAGATGTGTGATCGTAGATTCAGGGTGCATATTAAGCCATGAGGGGTTTGCATAGAAGCGGTCTATTCTTTCTAGAATTAAGTTCTTTCTAGTGCTCCTTAGTCCTTAGGTTTGACCATGTGAATCTTGAACCTGTGAAGCGCAGATCAACCATGTTGATATTTTGGAGGCAATCTAGTAGTGCATTGGCACGATTATTATTAATAGGATTTCCACCGAATTTATCAACTGCAGAAGTAATTTCATTAAAATCCCCACAAAGGATCCAATGTTGTGCATGTGATACAGAAATATGCTCTAGATTGTCCCACCGAATTTTTCTATTATTAAAACTAGTACTAGCATAAACCCATGATAGAATACAGGGTTGACTTGATGTACTTACCTGGACATTTGCATGTATCTCCTGATTTGTGGCAGCAATGGGGTCCACATGCGCAACTTCATGTTCCCTCCACAGCATGATCATCCCTTCTGAATAGCCAATAGCATCCACGTGAAGCATGTTGGTGAACCAAAATTCCACCATTAGAGCCTCGTTTGCTGCCTTCTTCATTTTTGTCTCAGTGAAACAAACCATAGTGGGGTTGTTCCATGAGAGGACTGCTTTGAGGTTCCTCCGAAAATCAGCTCCAGTGGCTCCCCTACAATTCCATAAAAGTATCTTCATTAGGGGATTGCTTTGGGTTGATCTCTCTCGATGAGCCCTCGTGGGGTTTAGAGAAAGAGAAAGTTGCTGGTAGTTGATGTCTTTTGGAGGAGGTGCTTTCTCCCTCAGTGTTGGAACCATCACAATGGAGTATGATAGTGGATCCGCATGTTTATACCCATCTTCATAGAGGTGAAACACTGACGAGGAATGTTCTTTCTTAGTTTTGGGGCATGGTGAGTGTCAGAGGCTCTGTTATTAAGATGTTGTGGAGAACTTGATTGAGGATGCTTGCTTGTAAGAGGCCTATGCTCGATGTCCCTGGTGATTGTGGGGTGATTCCAATCGATGTAACTCCTCGAGGAGGAACTGTGGTAAGAGTGGTACAACTTGTTCTTCTTCCTGGTGATCTGACGAAGCATGCTGGGGTGCCATAGTTGGTGCTGAGCTCCATGAGTTAGGTGGTGGGGGGTATATTCCAGCGCGTTGGTGGCTCCGTTGTCTTTTGAGTGGTCGCTGCTACTTGCATGTCTAAGATTTGATTGTTGAGTTCTAGAGCAATTATTTCTTGGACTTGTAGTAGCTGGTGCGCATGCTGCATCCTCATGTTGGAGTGCAGTCCTTGAGAGACATAGTGCGATGGGGTGGCTGTGTTTTCCATTAGCAGTATGACATGCTGTACCATGTAGTCGTAGTTCCAGTGGCATGGGAGGTTTTGGGATGGGACTTCCTCCTGTGGCTGTGGTAGTGGTGCTTGTAGCATTTGACTGTAGTATTGTTGGTGGTGCAAGTGAAGGTTGTTTTCATAAGCTAGTGGGGACTGGTAGGGGTTGTAGTACCCGCTCAAGGGGTAGTTATACCCCATCGGAACGAATAAGGCTTGGAGGTAGAAAGCTTGGGTCACTGAGTGGATTTGGGTGTATGTTGTTCTGGGCAGGTGGTGAGTTGGGAAGGGTGGCTGCTGGTAGCGAGCATCGTTGCCCAGAGATCTCCTGCTGGGTTCCCCGTAGTTCCGGCGAGCGTTGTTTCTCAGTGGTGATCGAGGCATGTTTGAGGTTAGGTGTTTGTGAGAGTTCTTCTTTGTGTTATGGGATGGTGGAGTTTGAACCAGAGGAGATATATTGGAGTTGGGGCAATGTCGTGAGAGTAGGTTTTAGTAGGGGGCATCATTGTGATGGGGATTGATAGGATATGACCATCTGATGGTTGAGTGCTCTGGATCCATTTTGGGCAGAGCTGGATTTGGCGTAACAGAGCTCGTTTGTGCATTTAATGCATTGAACATGGTGATCAATTATACCCGTGGGGTGGGAGTAGTGTTTCGTAGGGAGGGTTTGATACTTTGGGGGGATATATCCTGTTTGGATATATTTGAGGTTATTTCCTCATTAATGATCCGATGGCCTTGGTGTGCTTCATTTGGTAGAGTTTTAGGGTGAAACATTTGTTTCAGTAGGTAAATTTATTGGGATATTTATTTCAGGTGGTGTAGTAATAGTAGTGGGGTTATTTGAAAATTGTTTGTTGGAAAGATTGTTTTCGAATTATAGGGGAACAATGGTGATTGGATTGTTTGGGGAGGGGGGAGGGGTGTAGGTGTACATGTAAGGGTTACCTGATTTAGTAGTGGCATATGTATGGCCTAGGTTAGTGCTAGGTGGTAGGGTTTAGATAAGACAGAGAAGGGATTATGTGTGGGGATAGAAGATGTGGCTTGAGTTTTTGTGATATTTTTTCCACGTTGTATTGGTGAGTCGACACCCGCCACGTCAGATGTAGACGTGGTTCCTTTTCTCGCACTTGTGTTTTTTTGCTCAATTTGTGGTGGGGTAGGTTCCACTTGGATAATTTGATGTGTGTGGCTGAGTGAAAACAATCGTTGGAAGAATAGTACCCAACAAGAGTTGGGGTCGATTTTCACAGGAAGTTACACTGGGTGTTAGGGTATACACTTGACGAGAGTGAATGAGTTAACTAAATTTGCACTTCCACAAAAGGTTTTGATTTCTAATGCTACTTTTACTCTAACAATTATAAGGTAAGAAAAGAAACTAGAAGCGAATGATTGTTTTTGGTATTTTTTCAAGTAGTTAAAAATCCTAGGGATGTGACCATAACCTAGGTGCTCGCCTAATGTGTTAAATATGTTAATACTTGTTTAGTTGATTGGGGTGTATTATAGCTCTCAACTTTACGTTACCCACTCAATTCCTCTCGGTGAAAGAGTAATTTTTTCCAATTTGGTTTTCTCAAGTCCAAATGGGTATCAAACAAAATAGTTGATATGAGCTCAAGTCGGGTTCCTACTATCTCTAGTTTGAACCCTTTAATTAGGCTAATCAAACTTTTAATTAACCCAATTCCTTGTTAGTCAAGTTATCTTAGACTATGTCTCTCTTTCTCAAGTAGAGACTAAGTCAAAAAGGCATGAATCAATGTTAACAACCATTAATTCTAAAATTGAAGCATGAACTAAGCTAAATAATCAACACCCAATCATAAACAAATATTAAATTAAGTACCCATAAGGTTTACACACTAGAGTTGGGTCACAACCCTAGTAAGAATCTAGTTACTCATAGTGGGAATTGAAGAAAATAAAGAAGAGATGCTAATTAAACCCATAACCAAAGACTAAAATAATAAAATATAATATTTAAACACTAAAATAATCACAAATTTCCTAAAATGGCAAAATGTAACAGCTACAACAACTCAAACTTCGAAACTTAACCTAAAAATGTGAAACTTGTCTATTTATAGTGGCCCAATATTCACTGACAAAAATGCTCCTCGGGAGGTTCTGCGGTCACACAATTCCATGTGTAGTCCGTAGATTACTTCAATTGGCAGGAGCTTGGATTCTACAGCCGCACATTTCTGGATTGTGGTTGCGAAACATCTTCTGCGGCCGCACAATTTTTGTGCGGTCCGCACTTCAGCAAGGCTTCAGGACTTGGTCTTTTGCACACTCTCTGAACTTAGAATCATTTGTCAGTGCAAATGCTATTCTACGGCCGCATATTGGCCAAAGTCCTGTTGGATTCTTTCTCTTGGTTTGCGACTGCAGATGAAATTCTGTCGTCCGTACTTTCTTTTACGACCGCAGAAATCCTTCTGCCGACTGCACTTCTTTGATTCTGCGCCTTTTATTGTCTTGTGATTCAGAACACTCCTTTTTGAGTTGAATTTCATCATGGGAGACCAAATTTCCAACAATTCCTGCAATTTGCATATTTTCATTAGTTTTGGGAACATAAATCAATACTATAAGACTAAAACAGAAGCAAAAAGGTGCTAATAAGTAGTCAAAATCTCCACTTATCAGTGACGTGACTCGGAATTCTCTTGGGGAATTGACTGGGTGGTGTGGGTATTGTGAAGATTTTTTGGAGACTGTGTGGATTACTCGCTAAGGAGTAAAGTCTGATGGTTTGATTTCTCCCATCTTGATTAGATGTAGAACTCTCCTCTTCGTATTTTTTTAAAGATGTTGGTGGGGCTATTGGTGTTTGGTGATTTTCTTTGTCCTTCTTTTGTGCTTGCGTCATTATTGCCGGTTTCTTTTTCTGCATTGGAGTTGATTACTGGTGCTGGGCTTGGTTGTTGAGTACTGACCTTGTCTTCCCCTTTCCTTTTTGGGTATACCACCGTTTTCCAAGGCCCTTCTACTGTGTCTGGCTTTACGTTTTCACCATGTTTTGGGTGTGGTGACCTGTGGTCCCTTCTTTGCTGTGCATTGATTATGTTGATGTCCTAAGCATCCATACAGGGTACATAGGGGATTGGTGTCTTCGTAGTGTATTTGCTAGAGATGGGTTCCTAATAGTACTGACGTTGGTAATCTTTTTCCTATTGGTTCCAGGATGCATAACCTTGCGTATCGCCCTCTGCTAGCTTGGGCTGTGCAATTGTCGATATTTAGGAGTGTCCCTAGCATCTGTCCAATTCTTGTTAGGATTGAGATGTCATAAAATTCAGTTGGTAAATCTTGTAATCTAATCCATATTGTGGCAATGAGTGGTTTTGCCTCATATGGGTTGAATTTCGGTTCCCATTGTCTTATAGATATATATTGTGATCCAATGAACCATGGACCTTATTGCAGCACTTTACTGTGATTGTCTTGTGAAATAAATTTAGTGAGATAGAAATCATTACCCAGATCTATTAAATTTTGAGATTCCGATGATCTCCATAATCGATGAATCTTGTCCCTTAGTTGGATGTATCCTAACCTCCTCCCAAGCAACTTAATGATGATGGATTGTTTCCATGGTTTGTATAGTCTTTCTTTGTCTTGTGCTGAAATGAGGATGAAATTTAGGTGATTTTCCGGATTTGTGTTTTCATCTTCAAGAGAGATGTTTCTGAAAGAGTTGCATTTAAAGTCTAGATGTTTGATGGTGCTATCAGAAGAGATTAACTTTTCTTTGAAACTATTTTTTCCGTTTGACTAATCCTTTTGTCTGTTTCTACTACGTAGTAACTGGTTTACTTCTTCGTCGTTCATCACTGTGTAGTTCATTTCTTCTATTTGCTTGGTTGACTATTGATTGATTGTTCGATTGATTGAGAAAATATTGGCCTTCTCTCTCTACTTTCTAGTACCTGCTTGAAAAATCATAAATGTTCACTAACTATAATTTCTAAGTTAAGCTCTTGTGAGTAATATTAGCAAATCAATCAAGCGATCATCCTTTCTAGTCTCACCTCAAAAGTGATCTGCCAATTTCAACTGAAGTTTGATATATTGCTGGCTGGATCAAGGTTACATGAACTTTGGTAATTGATAAGGATGAGAATGAGATTTAGATATACTTAATGTATTCTCTTAAAAGGGATTTGTACAAGTAATTTAGGGGAGCGTTATAGGAAGGAAAAATTATCTTCGTGTGACCTATAGGTCACGCACGGGTTAGAGGAAATAACCACTAATGCTTGTATGAGGGTAAGCTATTTACGTCACACCCCTTGAGGTATATCCCTTCCCCGGACCCTGCGTGGACGCGGGATGCCTTATGCACCTGACTGCCCAATCGTATAATTGTAGTACACTGGTTGTGGAACATAACTCTTATTCATTCAGCAAGTTAGAACTGACTTCTTTTATTACTTTAGAATTGTTAATTTGAGTGCCCGTATGATTTACTAAAGAACTTGGTTCTTTACCGTGTTCCTTAAACGTGAAGTAAAGTAAACACAACAGTTTTTACGTAGAAAATCACCGGACTCAAAAGGTGCAAAAACCACGACCTACTACGTAGGACTTTTAACTTCAACTCCACTAGAACAATGTGACAAAAATATATCAATTACAAGACTGTAATTCAATACTCTCCAGTACTCCTACTACATCGATTTGATTTACAAGTTACTCTAACTTGTAAAGAAGACACTCACTCCAACTCAGTAAATGTTTGTGACACTTGATTATAACTCAATTTCCTAAAACACATTTGCTAGACTGACTTAAGAAGAATACAATGCAAGTACTCGACTAGAGCAAAACAACACATGACTCTTCAGTTGATGTGTAAAAGGATAAAAATAGAAGTCCAAAGTAGATAGTATTTAAACACATCAACTTGAGATCTTCTAGGAGTCCTATACATAGTTAGTTTCTCCTTTGATAGGACTCCTACTTTTCTAATGATTCCACAAGCTTTAGGACTCTTGACTCTGACTGAATTATCCGTATCTTCTTGAGCAACAACCCTTATCACATGTAGTAGCCTTCTTCCACCAAACTCGGACCTGGGTAACCTTGAGATAAAGTTACTGTCTTGTACATACGTATAATTATCAACCTGAGGAGCTGGTTGATGTTTGGCATATTTCGATATGTGTTGATGTTACTTTGCCCATGTTTTAACCACTTCTTGATGTTATTTAATCTTTAAAACGCCCAACATGGTGTAATTATTGGTTTGATGACTAATTAAGTTATGTGTGACGATTTAAGGTGTTCGGAGTGCAAAATATGAAGAAAAGGTGGTTTAGCCAGAGGAAGAAGGGTTGGATGCATCGCATCCAACCTAGGAAAACATCATCCTGCATGCAACCTTAGCAGTGAAGTTGGGCCATAGCGTTCGCCATCGCGTGCGAAACTGGGAAGTAGAAGAGAAGGCTGGATGCGTCGCGTCCACCCTCGCATGCAAAGCTGAGAAATAGAGGACAAGGTGGATGCGTCGCATCCACCTTCGCAGGCAAAAATTGAAATGGAGGACAAGGTGGATGCGTCGCATCCACCTTAGCATCAATCCCTGAAGCCGAATTGGACTAGGAATAGGAGAGCTTTGGCCCACGACTTTTGTACGCAATATATAAGCTAAAAACGCCTCTTTTAGGTTATCTAACATATTGGGAAGAGAAAAAAAAGCCACGACAAAGCTGTGGAGGCCGGAATTCATCAAGTTCCATCTTTCTCCCACCAAACTTAGTAATTTTTATGTTTCTTTGTATGATTTGTTGTTTGGCTACCATGTCTATATGGAGCTAAACTTCACGTTCTAGGGTTGTGGTTCTTTCATGACTATTGTTATTCGGATATTGATTTTGACTTCTTGATTTATCATATTAGTTTATTTATTCAATCTTGCACTTAATTATTTAATTGCTTGATCACCAATTGAATATTATCTACGAATCTAGAATTGAACTCGAAAGTGGGAATTCTATATTGCATATAGGATTGAGTATGGCAAGTTCTTGAACTCGGGCATCGGGGGACGGATTCGTAGTTAGGATAGACATATACCTAATTGCCTTGCTTGGTTGATTTACAGGAATTATAAATGCGTTCTTGTTGATTCTAACTCCATAGACATATAGGCGTTAGGTTAGCTTGAATAGGCGAGTAAGAACTCGACAGATTCTTATGAGCATTAACCCTGTCAACCAATAAGCTAGATAAATTAGTCGGTCAATTCAATTGAAGAATACAATAGGATTGTTAGATAGACCATAACCCTAGATCGTTTTCATTACATTGATATCATTAAAATCTGCTCTTTCTCTGTTCAAAGTTTATTATTTATATTTTTCTTATTTAATTAGTTTAGAATAAAATATTTTTAGATTTAATTCTTGTTTAGATAATTGGGATAGTCTAATTTAGTTAATAGTTAATCATAAGTCCTCGTGGGTTCGACATCCGACTTTTAGTCACTTTATTACTTGACGACCGCGTATACTTGCGTGAGTGTGTTTGGTCCCAACACTGGTCCTTCATCCTGAGGAGCTGGTTCTTTAGAACAATTAAGCAGCTACGTTGAGGACCTGGTTCTTTGAATTATTACATTTAGACATACCTTTTTAGTCATCAAAACCTCAATACTCAACAAATTCCTGCTTTTTGATGATGACAAACTTTGTACACAGTAGAGCCAGGTAATCACAACAAATACTATTGACAGACATGTATGTTCACAACCCATAACCTCCTAACCTTATCTTCCCCATTTTGGCATCATCGAAAAAACAAAAAGATGTTAGACAAATAAAGCACAAATAGCGTAAGATTCAAGGCAAATAGGCTACAACACATGATTAAGAAATATCAAGGCAAACAAACTAGGCTGAAGATCTAATATTGTACAAAGCAGTAAAGCAGAACAAGAGGAGATATTAAGTAGTGCCAAAAGAAGTCCAGGGCCTCGTCTTAATCATTAGAATGAAATAATAAGCATACTGTAAACTAATCAGACTAAGACAAAAGAGAAAAAAATGATAAAGCATCACTGGAATAGCAAAGGAAACTAAGGACACTAGGAAGGAACATGGTCATGGGTGAGAGGTAAAGGGGGTCAATGCTTTCACAAGGGTGGCAATCTGTTGGGCATGAGATTCCCTATATCTTCTGAGTTCTTCTCTAAGTTGCATGGTTTCCTTTCTCAGCTCATCATTGTCTTCACGGAGCTTGGCATTCTCTTAAACAGCCAACTCCAACCTCTTACTGAGCTCTGCAGCCCTACTGCTCCCAAGTAGAATAGTAGATCCTGTGGGTCCTCTAGCCTTAATCTACTCATAGCCACATTGCTTGAGGATAACATCATCCAAAACATCATTTTGGTTTCCATACTTAAGCTCAGGTAAGTCAACGCTGAGCTTGTCAAACAACTACGTCAACATGAAACCATAAGGCATAACATACTTAGGCTTGGAAGTGTCTGTAGCTTTTGCCATATGCTGAGTCATCAGGCTAGGGAGATTGATAGGTCTACCAGTGTCAAGGAGTTCCATTATAGCCATGTCCAGCAGAGTAGCTTCATGCCTTCTCTTAGACCTCTGAAGAATGCAGGAATTGACAAAATGAAACAACAACTTGTGGAAGAGAGTCATATCAGTCTTGTACACCTTATAGGGAGCATCCAGTTCAAACATTTGAGAAAACTTTCTAATGACCACAATGCTAGTGTCAACACTATTGTCTATGGCTGACCAGTTTTTCTTCAAGTAATTGTCAAATCCCAAAGAAGAGATATTCAGAAGCATCCCCATCTTCGCAGCATCAAACTCCATTTCAAATCCCCCTACATTACTCTTGAATACCTTCCCATCAAATTTGAAATTTGCATAGAACTTCACCACAACAGGAACATATATAAGAGGGAAATCTTTGACAAACATGTGCTTCCACCCATGTAGCTCAAGGTTTTCCACCAGTTGAGCCATCCCCGTCTCACCAGTGTTTGCAAGAATCATCCCATTTAGCATTTTTCTGTTCCTGAACTCTGTGAGTCGATCAACTGCAACTAGCACATTCTTTCTTGTCTTCCCCCTACTGGACCTTGAAGAAGAGGTAGCATTTTTTGTAACTTTGGCAACCTTTCTCTTTGTTGTAGAGGACTTAGCTGGCAAAGCAGATTCAGACTCATCTTCTCCATCCAACTCAATCGCAGGTTCCACAATTGAGACCTTCTTCCTTGGTTTATAGGCACTTCTAGACTCTTTAATGACTTGTTCATCAACAACCTTTCTTTTACTCCCTGTAAGAGGAGTCCTGGCAGGAAGGGCCACTCATTTCCTTGTTGGGTATACTGATGTTGTTGCTTTCACATGAGTCTTTCTGGGTTTCTTCCCTACCTCAGACAATGGCAAGTCATCTTCATCACTACTAACTTCTTCATCTCCAGTGAAAGGAGTTAACAGAGATACAAGTTCTTGAGCCCTTGTCTTTTCACCAGTTTCTTCTGAAGGGGCTATCACAGTGTTCCCAAGGTCATAGAGCCTCCATATTCCTCACTCAAATTCTCATTCTCTTCCTCACTCTCTTCATCCACTCCTTCACTCTCACTTACTTTTTCTTGATCCTCACCCTCACTTTCAGAGTTGTCCTCTTCTTCACTATGATTTTCTTCTTCTGCAGAATCATTAACCTATTCACCTGTATCACTCTCCTCATATTACTCTCCTTCTCATCTCCAAATGCTCCCTCAGTCTCACTCATTTCTTCTTCATTAGCTATGTTTTGAGTATTATGCTCCTCATGACTGTCCACAACTTCTTATTCTTTTTTCAGCCCCATCATCATCCTCATCCCTAGTCCAACTAAATGAATGACCATCAGATGCCTCCCTTTGCATAGGTTCATTAATTCCTTCCCCCTCAACCACATGCCCCACAGTAGTAGTATCTACCTCCTTCCGCAGATCACCTACACCCTTTTCTACAGTGAATTCCTCCACTTGTGGTTTCTCACTCGTGGGTGGGAGAGTATCTAAGGGTGCGACATCTGTAGAGGATACCAAAGCATCTAATTTTGAAGGAGGATGTTGTAACTGATTAGCAATGACTGGCACTGATTTCCCTAGAACCACAGATTCCTTGACCATTGTGTCTACCTAAGTAGCAACATCGGGCACTTTCTTGATAGATTTTCTTGGAGTAGCCTTGACCTTTGTTAACTTAGGTATTTCTCGTAGTAGGCTAAGGTGCATGGGTGGTTGGTTTTTGAAGTAGGGGTACAATGGAGGTGGGGATGGTGAGAGCAGCATGAACAGAGGATGATGATGTAGGTACAATGAAGGATATCGAAGGAGAAGGAGCAAGTGTGGGCGTGCGTTCACTTAATGGCTTGGCACTTTTCTTTGATTTGTGCTTCATGATTTTGGATTTTGCTTCAGCCTTGGATGATTATTTGGCTTTAGAGAGGGTTTGACTGGATTTAGGCATGGTGATCGGATAGGAGACTCGATGAAGAGAAGGGGAGAATTGGTTCTTGATATTTGCTCTTGATTCTTACTTAGGGTTTGAGAGAAACAATGAGGTCTGAGAAGCTAATCATAAGGGACTTTTAAAGACGTTACTCCTGATTTAAACTAGAAGAGAGAAAGTGACCGAATATGAGTTCTAACGGGACTCTTAAAATAGTTACTTTGACTGTTAGGATTTTAGGAGTAATTTAACTCTAATTGCACTAGGATTTCCCCTTACTCTTTGACTAGAAGACGACTGGAAGTGATGCCAACTGAATTAGAAGTATGAGCATAGCAATAATTTTAGGATATTAAGTCCCAGTGAATTAAGACAATATGGCACGTACCTGAGTCGAAGAACCAACTCCTTAGGAGCTCCTTACTTGTTTCTGCAATAAAGCTTCAGCACTTCATATAAGTATCATACAACACAATTATCAGCTAGATTTTCCAAGCAAGTGTGTGTGCTTAATACAAGCACCAAGCTGAATCAAACACATTGTACTTAATTATCTACATCGAATTATACATTTTCTAGCCAATCATTAGGGTGAATTGATTAGACCTAGTTTTAGTCTGTTCCTTTCAAAGTGATCTCTACTTAGAGCTTTAGTAAAAATATCAACAAAAACTGATTGAGATATTTCCCTTTTCAACATTGTCTCTGGGAAAGTGATTTCTAATATCAATGTGTTTGGTTCTTTTGTACTGACATGAATTTTTAGCATTGTTTATGGCACTGGTGTTGTCATAGAAAATGGGAACACAATCAAAAAATATACCATAGTCCCTTAGCTGTTGTCTTATCCATAGAAACTGAGCACATCAGGATACTGCTGCCAAATATTCAGCCTCAGCTGTAGATAAGGCCACTGAGTTTTCTTTCTTAGTTCCCCAAGACACCAGACAAGAACCTATAAAATGAGCTATTCCTGAAGTGCTTTTCCTATCAACAAGAAAACCTTCATAGTCAGCCTCAACATAACCAACTAGATCAAAGCTATATCTTATGGGATACCATAGGCAGAGGTCAGGGGTCCCCTTGAGATATCTTAGTATCCTTTTGACAGCCTTCAGGTGAGATTCCTTAGGATTTTCCTGAAATCTTGTACATAATCCCACACTAAATACAATATCAGGCCTTCTTGCTGTGAGGTACAACAGTGACCCAATCATTCCTCTATATAGTTTCTGTTCAACACTTTTCCCTTCTTCATTAATGTCCAGTTTTGTTGTAGTTGCAATGAGAGTGTCAATGGACTTAGAGGATTCCTTGTTGAACTTCTTTAGTAGTTCCTTGATATATTTCTGCTGATGTATCATGGTTCCAGTAGGCGTTTGCTTGATTTGCAGCCCCAGAAAGAAGTTCATTTCACCCGTCATGCTCATTTCAAACTCATTTTCCATCATCTCAGCAAATTCCTTGAACATTGCTTCATTGGTAGCCCCAAAGATAATGTCATCAACATACACTTACACAATCAAAATATTTTTCCCACTGCTCCTTAGAAATAAAGTATTGTCCACCTTTCCTCTTACAAAGTTGCTGGCTAAGAGGAACTTTGAGAGTCTTTCATACCAAGCTCTCTGAGCATGTTTCAGCCCATAAAAAGCTTTATCCAACTTGAACACATAGTCAGTAAATACTTCACTTTCAAATCCAGGAGGTTGTTTGATAAACACTTCCTCCTTCAGATAACCGTTCAAGAAGGCACTCTTTACATCCATCTGATATAAGGTGAACTCCATATGGGCAGAACAGGCTATCAACATTCTTATGGTTCCATTCTAGCTACATGTGCAAACGTCTTATCATAGATAATGCCATCTTCTTGATTGTATCCCTGAACCACCAATCTGGCCTTGTTCCTTGTGATATTTCCTTGTTTGTCCAGTTTGTTTTTCTGAACACCCATCTAGTACCTATGATAGTTTTGTTCTTGGGTCTCTGTAAGTGCCAGACCTTTCTTCTCTCAAACTGGTTTAGGTCCTCTTGCATATCCATAATCCAGTCTGGACCCTTTAGAGCTTCTTTGATGATCTTAGGTTCAACCTGTGAGAGAAATGTTGTGAGTGCACATAGATTTCTTAGAGAAGACATGGTTTGCACTCCTGCATTTGGATCAGAGATGATATTCTCAAGAGGATGTGAAATTTGATGCTTCCATGGTCTGATCTATATACCTAGAGAAGATTCACCCAAGGAGTGACCCAAAGGAACAAGTTCAATGGGTGTGGCTTCATCGGTCTGGTTAGCAGTCAGAGTAGTTCATTCTTCTTCTTGTTCCTCATGATCACTGTCAATTTCCTTGTGGTCTTCGTATCCATCTTCATACTGAGGTTCAGATTCCTTTGTAATTGTATCACAAGTGAGTCTTATGTCATAATCTTCATCATGCAGACTTTTCTCAACCAACTTGTTAGATTCATCAAAGATAACATGAATAGTTTCTTTTATACACATAGTTCTTTTATTAAAAACTTTATAGGTCTTACTATGTGGAGAGTAACCCAAGAAAATTCACTCATTACTTCTGTCATCAAACATACATAGAGCTTCTTTTCTATTATATGCACAAAACATTTGCACCCAAAGGCTCTAAGGTGAGTGTTGTTGGTTTTTCTTCTTCGAAGTAACTCATAGAGAGTTTTCTCAAGAATGGGTCTGATCATGCATCTATTTAGCATGTAAAAGGCAGTATTGACTGCCTCGGCCCAGAAACTCTCAGGCAGTCCACTAGAAATCAACATGGTCCTCCACATGTCTTCTAGGGATCTATTATTTCTTTCTACAACCCCATTTTGTTGTGGAGTTCTAGGTGTAGAGAAATTATGATCAATACTATGTGAGCTACAAAACTCAAGGAATTTTGAATTTTCAAACTCAGTTCCATGGTCAGTTCTTATACTTAATACATTGCACCCTAGTTTTTGTTGAATCATTCCGACAAATACACATAAAACATCAAAGGTTTTATCTTTAGATCCCAAAAATAGAGTCCAGGTATACCTGGAGAAGTCATCAACAATCACAAACACATACCTCTTACCTCCTCTACATCTTACTCTCATTGGTCCACATAGGTCCATGTGAAGGAGTTCCAAAGGCTTAGAGGTACTGACAACCTTTTTAGATTTAAATGATGACCTTACATGTTTTCCTCTAACACAAGCATCACACACCTTATTAGAGGAGAACTCAACTTTTGATAGACCAAGGACCAAGTCCTTTGCTACCAACTTGTTGAGTTGAGAGAGACTGGTATGTCATAGTCTTATCTGCCATAACAATTGATCATCTTCCAATACACTCAAGAATGTGTGCTCACTTTGGGTAAGTGTAACGACCCGACCGGTCGTTTTGAGAGTTGTAGCCCCATTCCCCTATTTACTGCTCAATTTATGCTTTACAGTTGTTATGTGACTTGCCTGGGTGATTTGTTTGGGTCCGGTGAGATTTTAGGTATGAGTTGGAACACTTAGTTCCAAAGTTTAAAGTTTAAGTTGAAATAGTGACTGGATGTCGACTTATGTGTAAACGACCCCGGAATAGAGTTTTGATAATTTCAATAGCTCTGTATGGTGATTTTGGACTTAGGAGTGTGTCCGAAAAATTATTTGGAAGTCCATAGTGGAATTTGGCTTGAAATGGCAAAAGTTGAATATTTGGGAAGTTTGACCGGGGAGTTGACTTTTTGATCTCGGGGTCGAAATCCAGTTCTGAAAATTTTTGTAGCTCAATTATGTAATTTATGACTTGTGTGCAAAATTTGAGGTCAATCGGACATGATTTGATAGGTTTCGGCATCAAATGTAGAAGTTGAAAATTCTTAAGTTCCTTAAGCTTGAATTGGGGTATGATTCGTGATTTTAGCGTTGTTTTATGTGATTTGAGGTTTCGACTAAGTTTGTATGATATTTTAGGACTTGTTGGTGTATATGGTTGGGGTTTCGAGGGCCTCGGGTGAGTTTAAGATGGTTAACGGATCAAAATTTGGATTTAAACCGTTGCTGAAAGTTTTCTGCTGGAAAATGGGGGCAGAAAACGGGGGCAGGAAATCGAGGGCAGGAAATTGAGGGCAGCGCCTGGACAGAAACTTTAAGTTATAAAAAGGGGACTTCGTCCCATTTTCCATTTTTGACAAATTGGAGCTTGGGGAGAGGCGATTTTGAGAGATTTTCAAGGGAAAAAACATCGGGGTAAGTGATTCTAACTCGGATTTGGTCAATATACACGAATATATCATTGTTTTCATCATTTAATTAGTGTTTTGCGATGGAAACTTGGGAAAGATTGTAGAAATTTCATAAAACAAAATTTTGAGATTTCGATGTTGGTTCGGAGTCGGATTTGAGTAAAACTAGTATGGTTGGACTCGTAATTGAATGGTTTGTTGGATTTTATGAGTTTCGTCGGATTCCAAGATGTGGTCCCCACGGGCGATTTTGGATTAAATTTCGGATTTTGTTAGAAAAATTATATTTTCTTATGAAAATATTCCTATAACTTATATTGATTGAATCGAATTAATTATGATTAGGTTCGAGCCGATCGGAGTCAGAAAATCGAGAAAAAGGCATACTACTTGACTGATTGAGCGTGGTTTGAGGTAAGTAACTTGTCTAACCTTGTTTGGGGGAAATTCCCCTTAGGATTTGTATTGCTGTGAAAATGTTGATGTGTTAAAAGTCGTGTACACGAGGTGACGATTGTGTACACTGGCTAAATGTGAAAGATTATGTCTTTAAATTGTGTAGAGCACTATTGCATATTAATTAAATTATTTTATTCTGTTATATTCATCATCATTAATATATTTTTGTATTTTAAATTTGCCTAACCTGTTCCTTCTAAGTGTTTTACCTGTTTAGTTGAAACTCTGTTTCTTTTGTTCCGTGCATTATTTGAAGGTTGGATTTCTTAAATTAAATATTATTAACAATGAAGTATTTTACATTTAAAAATTTGATTTTAAGTCAAGATTTTAATAATGAAATATTATTTTTGCTGAATATTTTGTGAAGAGTTTTGTATTCATTGTGATTGAGCTGTGAGCTCCATATTGTGGAAATAATAATATTATTTTGTTGAATATTTTGAGAGACTTTGTATTCATTGTGATTGAGCCGTGAGCTCCGTATTGAGGAAATAATGGATATTCTTTTGCTGAATATTTTGTGAGACTTTGTACTCATTGTGATTGAGCCGTGAGCTCCTTATTGTGAAAAATATTCTCGTTGTTTATTTATTTTGGCAAGTTAAAATATTTGGGCACTAGAGGTACAAATTGTAATATATTGTGATATTGATACGCATGCGGTGGTATAAGGTCTGGGTGTTGAAACGCATGCAGTGAGATAAGGGTGGCTTGATACGCGTGGCTAGTAGTGGAACTACTAGAAGCCATACGGTGTGATAAGGGTGGCTAAAATGCGAGATGCTATTTCGGGAAAAATATTTTCTTTAAAATTAAATGTGAAGGCTCCCGCAGTGATATAAAAAATGAGATATTGTGAATTTATTTATAATTTGGGACTACGAGGCGGTACCTCGGGAGTGCCCTTGTTGATATTTCTTTATGGCTGCATTGCTTTTGGTGTTTTCCTTAAAGCTGTAAATTTCTCTTTCCCCTCCGCGAGGTGTTAATTACCCTTATTCTGTGTAGTTAAATTGTAACATACTGCTTACTTGATTTATCCCCATTGTCATTATTGTTATTATATTGTTAAAATTTTCTCCCTGTCTTTTATTATTCCAGTAGGGCCTGACTTGACCTCGTCACTACTCTACCGAGGTTAGACTTAGAACTTACTGGGTACCGCTGTGGTGTACTTATACTATGCTTCTGCACATCTTTTTGTGCAGATCCAGGTACATCTTATCAGACTAGGCATCAATGAATTAGCCGTACGAGGAGACTTTGAGGTATATCTGCCAGCGTCCGCAGACTCTGGAGTCCCCTTCTATCTTATTATGTTGTCTTCCTTATTTCCTTTAGACTCTGATGTGTAGAGACATTGAGAATAAATTCTTAGAAGCTTGTGACTTATTCCTATCGGGTTTTGGGAGTTGAAATTATTAAATTTGCAGTTCTTATTTATTCAACTATTGAGGATTAAATTTTAATTTATATTCAGTTATTCCGCATTGATAGGTTTACCTAGTCTTAGAGACTAGATGCCATCACAACATCCTACGGAGGGAACTTGGTGTCGTGACAAGTTGGTATCAGAGCTCTAGGTTCATAAGTGTTATGAGTCATAAGTAGGTTTAGTAGAGTCTCGCGGATCGGTACAGGGATGTTTGTAATTATCTTCGGGAGGCTATGGAACTGTTAGGAAAATGTTCACTTCATTGATTCCTTATCGTGTGCATTGTTGACTTCAAAATTATAAACTATTGTCTTTCTATTCTCTCACATATGGTGAGGACATGCACAACTAGATCCGATGATCAGACACCCACGCCCCCTGTTAGAGCCGCAAGAGGCCGGGGCCGGGGAAAACCACGTGGTGCATCCAGGGCTCCTGCACGAGCTGCTGCAGAGGAATCACCAGTAGCTCCAGTTGGAGAGGAGGCACCTGAGACACCTGTTACTACCCCTGCACTTCAGGAGACTCTTTCCCAGTGTTTGAGCATGTTTGGCACTCTAGCTCAGGCAGGGTTGATTCCACTTGCTCCTGCCATATCTCAGGCCGGGGGAGGAGCATAGACTCCCGCCGCCCATACCCCAGAGCCACGGGCCCAGGTTGACCATGCTCCAGAGGTTATACCAGTGTAGCCAGTTATCCCAGTTAGGCCCGAGGCTAGGGCAGCAGTTTCGGAGGGGGAACAACTCAGGCTCGAGAGGTACAAAAAGTACCACCCTCCCACTTTCAGCGGTTTGGCTTCAGAGGATGCTCAGAGTTTTCTTGAGGAATGTTACCGTATCCTCCGTACTATGTGTATTGTGGATTCTAGTGGGGTTTCTTTCACGACATTCCTGTTTAGAGGAGCGACCTACCAGTGGTGGCATGCATACGAGTTGGAAAGTCCGGCTGAGGCAGCTTCAGTCACTTGGACTTAGTTTTCAGATATGTTCTTGAGGGAGTATGTTCCTCAGAGTCTCAGAGATGTATGGCGCTCGGAGTTTGAGCAATTGCGCCAGGGTTCTATGACTGTGTCAGAGTATGCGGTCCGATTCAGTAATTTGGCTAGGCATGCACCAGCCTTGGTTGCTACTGTTCGAGAGCAGGTTCATCGATTTATTAAGGGGCTCCATCCTAGAATAAGATTCAGTATAGCCCTAGAACTGGAGATGGACATCATATAGTAACAAGTGGTGTCTATTGGTAGGATATGGGAGGGTATGCAGATCCGGGAGAGAGAAGAGAGGGAAGCTAAGAGACCTCGAGATTCTGGCACATATAACAGTTCTCGTGCCCCAGCTACAGCCCGTCATGGTAGAGGCTATGTGAGTCGTCCTATTCATTCAGAACTTCCAGCATCCCGTGGTATTCCGGCTACTCCTAGATCTTAGATTCCATATTATGCACCGCCATTGTATACTATACCTCCTGTACGAGGTGCTTTCAATGGGCAGTGCAGTCGATCAGGCCCGAGCAAGTCCCAACAGCCACATCCTCCAAGGGCATATTTTAAGTGTGGTGACACTCGCCATATAATGAGGGATTGCCCAAGAGTTAGGAGGGGTGCACCTCCACAGATTTCTTAGGCCCCACATATTCCACAAGGCCCTAAGGCTTCTCAGGCCATGATCACTGCACCAGTTGCTACTCCACATGCACAGCCAGCTAGAGGTGGAGGTCGGACAGGTAGAGGTCACCCTAGAGGGGGAGGCCAGGCCAGATATTAGGCCCTTCCTGCTAGGACGGAGGCAGTTGCATCTGATTCTATTATCACAGGTATTGTTCCGGTCTGTCATAGGGATGCATTAGTCTTATTTGATCCAAGCTCCACTTATTCTTACGTGTCATCTTATTTTGTCTCGTATTTGGGCGTATCCTGTGATTCCTTGAGTTTTTATGTTTATGCATCTATACCCGTGGGTGAATATATTAATGTTGACCGCGTGTATCAGTCGTGTTTGATTGTTATCAATGGTTTTGAGACCAGAGCTGATTTATTATTGCTCAGTATGGTGGATTTCGATATTATTTTGGGCATGGACTGGTTGTCGCCCTACCACGCTATTTTTGATTGTTATGCCAAGATGGTGACGTTGGCTATGCCAGGTCTACCATGGCTAGAGTGGAGAGGTACCTTGGATCTTGTTCCTTGCAGGGTTGTTTCATTTCTTAAGGCTCAATGAATGGTTGAGAAGGGGTGCGATGCGCATCTGGCCTATGTGAGAGATGTTAGTGCTGATACTCCTACCGTGGAGTCAGTTCCTGTAGTAAGGGATTTTCCTGATGTATTTCAAGTAGATCTTACTGGTATGCCACCCGACAGGGATATTGACTTTGGCATTGATTTGCTACCAGGTATTTAACCCATTTCTATTCCACCATATCTCATGGCCCCAGCAGAATTGAAAGAATTAAAAGAGCATTTACAAGAGCTGGTTGATAAGGGTTTTGTTCGGCCCAGTGTATCGCCTTGGGGTGCTCTTTTCTTATTTGTGAAGAAGAAGGATGGTTCTGTGTGGATGTGTATTGATTACCTCCAGTTGAACAAGGTTACAGTGAAGAACATGTATCCATTGCCACGTATTGATATCCTATTTGATCAGCTTCAGGGTGCCAGAGTGTTCTATAAGATCGACTTGTATTCAGGCTATCATCAGCTGAAGATTCGGGAGACAGATATCCCGAAGACTGCCTTCAGGACTCGGTATGGTCATTATGAGTTCCTTGTAATGTCACTTGGGCTAACTAACGCCCCATCAATATTTATGCACTTAATGAAGAGTGTATTTCAGCCCTATCTTGATTCTTTTATCATTGTTTTTATTGACGACATTCTAGTGTATTCCTGGAGTCGGGAAGATCATGAGCAACACCTGAAGGCTGTGCTTCAGACTTTGAGAGAAAAGAAGTTATATGCAAAATTTTCAAAGTGTGAATTCTGGCTTGAGTCAGTGGGATTTTTGGGTCATATAGTTTCATGCGAGGGGATCTAGGTAGATCCGAATAAAATTAAAGCAGTGTAGAGTTGGTACAGACCGTCCTCAGCTACGGAGATCCGGAGTTTCCTTGGTTTGACATGGTATTATCACCGATTTTGTAGAGGGTTTCTCTTCTATTGTTGCACCTATGACCAAATTGACCCAGAAGGGTGGTGCTCCATTCAGATGGAACGAGGAATGTGAGGAGAGCTTTCAAAAGCTCAAGACAGCTTTGACTACAGCTCCAATATTGGTATTGCCTATAGGTTCAGGGTCTTATATTATGTATTGTGATGCGTTGCACATTGGTCTCGGCACAGTGTTGATGCAAGACAATAGAGTGATTGCCTATGTGTCTAGACAGTTAAAGGTACATGAGAAGAATTATCCGGTCCACGACCTTGAATTAGCAGCTATTGTTCATGCCTTGAAGATTTGGAGGCATTATTTGTACGGTGTCCATTTTGAGGTTTATACTGATCACCGGAGTATACAACATCCATTTAAATAGAAGGATCTTAATTTGCGGCAACAGAGGTGGTTGGAGTTGCTTAAGGATTATGCTATCACCATTCTCTATTATCCCGGAAAGGCCAATGTGGTGGCTGATACCATGAGTCGTAAGGCAGAGAGTTTGGGCAGCTTAGTATATTTACCGGTAGCAGAGAGGCCTTTAGCCTTGGATGTTCAGGCCTTGGCCAACCAGTTTGGTAGGTTGGATATTTCCGAGCCGAGCCGAGTTTTGGCTTGTGTGGTGTCTCAGTCTTCTCTGTATGATCGTATCAGGGAGAGTCAATATGATGACCCCCACCTTCTTGTCTTTAAGGACACAATTCAGCACAGTGATGCCAAAGAAGTCACTATTAGAGATGACAATGTATTACGGATGCGGGGCAGGCTATGTGTGCCTAATACAGATGGTTTGTGTGAGTTGATCTTCCAGGAGGCTCACAGTTCGCGGTACTCCATTCATCCAGGTGCCGCAAAGATGTATCAGGACTTGAGACAACACTATTTGTAAAGGCGGATGAAGAAAAACATAGTGGAATATGGAGCACGGTGCCTAAATTGTCAGCAGGTGAAGTATGAACATCAACGACCGGGTGGATTGCTTCAAAAGTTAGGAGCGGATCACTATGGATTTCGTTGTTGGGCTCCCGCGGACTCAGAGGAACTTCGATGCAGTTTGGGTGATTGTGGATAGATTGACCAAGTCAGCTCATTTCATTCCTGTGGTTACTACTTACTCTTCGGAGCAGCTGGCTCAGGTTTACATTCGCGAGATTGTTAGGCTTCATGGTGTACCGATATCTATCATCTATGACCGGGTACGTAGTTTACATCATAGTTTTGGAGAGCCATACAGTGAGAGTTGGGTACTCGGGTAGAATTGAGTACAACATTTTACCCTCAGACGGACGGGCAGTCCGAGCGCACTATTCAGATATTGGAGGATATGCTTTGTGCTTGTGTGATAGATTTTGGGGGTGCTTGGGATCTGTTCTTGCCACTTGCAGAGTTTTCTTACAACAACAGTTATCAGTCGAACATTCAGATGGCGCCGTATAAGGCCTTATATGGTAGGCGGTGTCGGTCTCCAGTGGGTTGGTTCGAGCCGGCGAAGCTAGACTATTGGGTACGGACTTGGTTCAAGATGATTTGGAAAAGGTTAAATTGATTCAAGATCGTCTTCATACAACCCAATCTAGACAAAAGAGTTATACGGATCAGAAAGTTCGTGATGTTGCATTCATGGTTGGTGAGCGGGTCTTGCTCTGGGTTTCACCCATGAAGGGTGTTATGAGATTTGGGAAGAAGGTCAAGTTGAGCCCTAGGTATATTGGGCCTTTTGAGATTCTTGAAAGAATTGGAGAGGTGGCTTATTGACTTGCACTACCACCTAATCTCTCTGCAGTTCATCAAGTGTTCCATATTTCCATGCTCCGAAAGTATCACGACGATCCGTCTCATGTGTTAAACTTCAGATCAGTCCAGTTAGATAATGATCTATCTTATGTTGAGGAGTCACTGGCCATTTTGGACAGACAGGTTAGAAAGCTAAGATCGAAGAGCATTGCTTCAGTAAAAGTACAGTGGAGGGGTCATCCGGTCGAGGAGGTGACTTGGGAGACCGAGCATGATATGCGTAGCTTCTATCCTCATATTTTTATCACTTCAGGTATAATTCTAAACCCGTTCGAGGACGGACGTTTGTTTAAGAGGGGGAGGATGTAACGACCCATCGGTCGTTTTGAGAGTTATAGCCCTATTCCCCTATTTACTGCTCAATTTATGATTTACAACTATTATGTGACTTGCCGGGGTGATTAGTTTGGGTCAGGTGAGGTTTTAGGAATGAATTGGAACACTTAGTTCCAAAGTTTAAAGTTTAAATTAAAATAGTGACCAGATGTCGACTTATGTGTAAACGACCCCGGAATAGAGTTTTGATGATTCCAATAGCTTTGTATGGTGATTTTGGACTTAGGACCGTGTCCAGAAAGTTATTTGGAAGTTCATAGTGGAATTTGGCTTGAAATGACGAAAGTTGAATTTTTGGGAAGTTTGATCGGGGAGTTGACCTTTTGATATCGGGGTTGAAATCCAGTTCTGAAAATTTTCATAGCTCTGTTATGTCATTTATGACTTGTGTGCAAAATTTGAGGTCAATCGGACTTGATTTGATAGGTTTCGGCATCAAATGCAGAAGTTGGAAATTCTTAAGTTCCTTAAGCTTGAATTGGGGTATGATTCGTGGTTTTAGTGTTGTTTTATGTGATTTGAGGTTTCGATTAAGTTCATATGATGTTTTAGGGCTTGTTGGTGTATTTGGTTGAGGTCCCGAGAGCCTCGGGTGAGTTTCAGATGTTTAACGGATCAAAATTTGGACTTAAACAGCTGTTGGAATTTTTCTGCTGCAAAACGGGTGCAGAAATCGAGGGTAGAAAATCGAGGGCAACGCCTGGACAGAAACTTTAAGTTATAAAAAGGTGACTTCGTCCCATTTTTTATTTTTGACAAATTGGAGCTTGGGGAGAGGCGATTTTTGAGAGATTTTCAAGGGAAAAACATCGGGGTAAGTGATTCCAACTCGGATTTGGTCAATATACACGAATATATCATTGTTTTCATCATTTAATTAGTGTTTTGAGATGGAAACTTGGAGAAGATTGTAGAAATTTCATAAAATGAATTTTTGAGATTTCAATGTCGATTCGGAGTCGGATTTGAGTGAAACTAGTATGGTTGGACTCGTAATTGAATGGATTATCGGATTTTGTCAGTTTCGTCGGATTCCGAGATGTGGGCCCCACGGGCATTGTTTGGGGTTAAATTTGGATTTTGTTAGAAAAATTATATTTTCTTATGGAATTTATTCCTATAACTTGTATTGATTGAATTGAATTAATTATGATTAGATTCGTGCCAATCGGAGTCGAAAAATCAAGGAAAATGCACACTACTTGACTGATTGAGCGTGGTTTGAAGTAAGTGACTTGTCTAACATTGTGTGGGGAAAATTTCCCTTAGGATTTGTATTGATTTGAAAATGTTGATGTGTTGAAAGTCGTGTACACGTGGTGACGAGTGTGTACACTGGCTAAATGTGAAAGATTATGTCTTTAAATTGTGTAGAGCACTGTTGCATATTAATTAAATTATTTTATTCTGGTATATTCATCATCATTAATATATTTTTATATTTTAAATTTGCCTAACCTGTTCCTGCTAAGTGTTTTACTTGTTTAGTTGAAACTCTATTTCTTTTGTTCCGTGCATTATTTGAAGGTTGGATTTCTTAATTTAAATATTATTAAAAATGAAGTATTTTACATTTAAAAATTTGATGTTAAGTTAAGATGTTAAATTTGTGAAATATTATTTTTGTTGAATATTTTGTGAAGATTTTTGTATTCATAGCCGTGAGCTCCGTATAGTGGAAATAATGGATATTATTTTGCTGAATATTTTGTGAGACTTTGTATTCATTGTGATTGAGCCATGAGCTCCGTATTGTGGAAATAGTGGATATTATTTTACTGAATATTTTGTGAGACTTTGTACTCATTGTGATTGAGCCGTGAGCTCCTTATTGTAAAAAATATTCTTGTTGTTGATTTATTTTGGCAAGTTAAAATATTTGGTCACTTGAGGTACAAATTGTGATATATTATAATATTGATATGCATGCGGTGGTATAAGGTCTGGGTGCTGAAACACATGCGGTGAGATAACAGTGGCTTGATACGCGTGGCTAGTAGGGGAATTACTAGAAGCCATGCAGTGTGGTAAGGGTGGCTAAACCGTGGGATGCTATTTTGGGAAAAATGTTTTCCTTAAAATTAAATGTGAAGGCTCCCGCGGTGATATAAGAAAATGAGATATTGTGAATTTATTTATGATTTGGGACTACGAGGCGGTACCTCGGGAGTGCCCTTGCTGATATTTCTTTATGGCTGCATTGCCTTTGGTTATTTTTGGTGTTTTCCTTAAAGATGTAAATTTCTCTTTCCCCTCCGCGAGGTGTTAATTACCCTTATTCTGTGTAGTTAAATTGTAACATACTACTTACTTGATTTATCCCCATTGTCATTATTGTTATTATATTGTTAAACTTTTCTCCCTGACCTGACCTCGTACTACTCTACCGAGGTTAGGCTTGGCACTTACTGGGTACCGCTGTGGTGTACTCATACTACGCTTCTTCACATCTTTTTATGCAGATTCAGGTGCATCTTATCAGACCAGACATTAGTGAATTAGCCGTACGAGGAGACTTCAAGGTATATCTTCCAGCGTCCGCATACTCCGGAGTCCCCTTCTATCTTATTATGTTGTCTTCTTTATTTCCTTTAGACTATGATGTATAGAGACATTGAGAATAAATTCTTAGAAGCTTGTGACTTATTCCTACCGGGTTTTGAAAGTTGAAATTGTTAAATTTACAGTTCTTATTTATTCGACTGCTGAGGATTAAATTTCAATTTATTTTCAGTTATTCCGCATTGATAGGCTTACTTAGTATTAGAAACTAGGTGCCATCACAACATCCTACGGAGGAAATTTGGAGTCGTGACAGGAAGTGACATAATCGATATCTTGTAGACATTGTTATGCCTTTTACCCTTTAGCATAATTTCATCAGTATCAAGCTTAGTGACAGTGCAAATTTTGGAATTGTATTTTGCCTCATTTCCTTTATTTTACATTTGAGAGATGCTAAGAAGATTGTGTTTAAGGCCTACCACATAATACACATCTTCTATAGCATGAGAGAGTGACTAACCAACCTTGCCAATACCTGTTATCTGGCCCTTTTCCCCATTTCCAGATGACACATTCCCTCCTTGGAGGGCTATCAGTGAGAGGAATTTTTCTTTTCTCCAGTCATGTCTTGAGCATCCACTGTCTAGATACCAGTCTTTATTGTTCCCTCTCACCTTAGCCTGCACAATAATTCACAAGTTAGTTTTGGGAACCCAGACAAGCTTGGGTTCCTTTTTGTTTGAAAAATGATGAATCACATCTCTTGTTGCCCGGAAGGGGAGAGTATTAGAAGCTATTTTCTTATTAACCTTAATACACTTAGTATGGACAAAAGGATTGACCTTTGGCTCCTCTTCTTTATTCACATTTTTAGCAATACTAAAGGTGCTTCTAAGCTGATCATAAATTAAGGCAGGACAAGTATCTCTAAAGTGTCCTACCTTTCTACAATGAGTGCACATGTTATTATCAGAAATTCCTACATACTTTGGGTCAAACTTAGGGACATATTTTCTGTAGCCAATTACGGTTTTTTTAGAGCTACAGTTTTCATTCAGCTAATTCAAGGCATCAAAAGATCTATGCCATTTGCTTAATCTAGAGAGTTCATAATTAGCCTTTTCTAGATTTTCTGGCAGGATTTTGTTCCTACATTCAGCATCAGAAAGATTATCTTTAGCCCTTTTTAATTCCTTTTCAAGCTTATCCTATAGATCACTCATTTTTCCTTTACCATGTATATCAAGAGACTTCTCATTCTTAGAAGTAAGCTTAAGAACCTCGTTCTTAAGGTCTTTGACTTGTTCCTCTAGATTAGCTCTGTCAGATTCAAGCTCTTTGATATCAAGTTTGACACATGAAAGATTGCTTATTAGCTGATCATTTTTAGTACTCATTTTATCCATTTCATTCATCAAGGTCACAATTATGGCCATCAGTTATTTTTTAGACATAGCATGAATATTTTCTTTCAAGTTAGAGGTACTTACCTGGTTTGTTTCATCTTAAGTTTCTGAATCACTCATGGCCATTATTCCTATCACTTCTTCCTTTGTTTTGGATTCTCCAATCGCCATCAATGCCACTTCAATATTTTCATCTCTAAAGTCAGTTTCCAAGGTCCTCCATATATCATGGGCAGAGATGCAAGAGGACACTCTGAAGAGAGTATTTCTGGACAAGCTTCTGTAGAGCAGGTCCTTTGCTTTAGAATTTTTCTGAACTAGCTGACGATCTTCCTCATCGTATTCCTCTTCTCTTTTGTTGCACTTGTTACCTTCACTAACCATTTTGGTTGGTGAATTGGTCCATGAATGACAATTACCCATAGGTTAAAGTTAGTGGCCTAAAGAAATATTTCCAAGCGTAGCTTCCACTCATCATAGTGGTGTTCATCAAACAAAAGAGGTCTTCCAATGTGCATTCCAAGCTGTACTCGGGGCTATGTCTCCACAGCCTGGTGTTCATCAATTACAACATATATACTTATAGCCTTATCCTCCTTTTCTTCCTCTTTATCACTTCCACTATCCTCATATACTGCCAAGAAAGCCTGCTTCATTGCTTCAGTGAATCATTTGCCTAGGATTTTTCCGTTGTTGGAACCCTTTTCTCTCATCTTCTCCCATTTCTCTCTTTCAGATCGTTCGTCCTCCACTCAATTTCCCACATTAGGCAGTCCTTGACCATGTGATCTAGCTTGTTACAATTGTAGCACCCATCCTAATTATATTTGTCGATCTGCTTAGGCTTATTGCTGGTCTCTCTCTTGGATGCACTTTTGGAGTTCTTCATGAACTTCTTGAACTTGGAAAACATTGCTAGATCAGGGTCATCATTGTCAGATTCATCATCCCCAGACGCTTTAAGAACCAAGGCCTTATCCCTCTTTGGTTCTTCCTTGCGCAGTTCCATCTTTCTCATTTCATGAGTATTTAAGTTTTCAACCAACTCATCAAGTGAGATTTTGTTCAACTCCTTCGCTTCCTGTATTGCAGTGAATTTTGATTCCTATGAAGCTCGAAGGATCCTTAGAACTTTGCCGACCAACTCTTCTAAGGTAAACACCTTTCCAAGTGATTTCAGTTCATTGGTTATTATAGCAAATCTAGTCATCATATCCTAGATGGGCTCAAACTCCTTCATGGAGAAGAGCTCATAGTTTCTCATAAGTAGCTCTATCATTGGTCTCTTCACTTAGTTTGTTCCTTCATGAGCAGTTTGGAGTGCATCCCATATATGTTTTGCATTAGAGCACGCAGAAATTCTATTCTACTCATTAGGACCAAGTCCACGGATAAGGATTTTCTTAGCCTTTGCATTCTTCTCCATCATTCTGAAATCTGCTGCCACAAATTCAGAGGAGTCCTTAGGGACTGTTTCATTTTGTGCACTTTGTTTAGAAGGAGTTAATGGACCTTGATTCACTATGGTACTATCACGACCCAAAATCTTAACCGTCGTGATGACGCCTATCACGATACTAGGCAAGCCGACAATATTAATAACCCGCAATTTCTTTTAAATACTGAAAACATAATAATTAAGTTTAAGAGTAAATCCCACAAACATTAGAAATAAACACACTCCCAAAATCCGGTGTCACTGAGTACATGAGCATCTGTACATTACAAGTATGGGAAACCTGGTCTATAATAATTCGAGACCAAATACAATAAACAAAAGGATAGGGGAGGAGAGACAAGGTCTGCAAAACATAGCAGCTACCTCCGAATCTCTGGAAAATTAACTGTGTGAAAGAATCAACATCCACTGTGTCTGGGATCACCTCGATCTACACACGAAGTGCATGGTGTAGTATGAGTACAACCAACTCAGTAAGTAACAATAATAAATAAATAACTAAAAGTACTGACGAGCTTCTCAGCTAAGTCTAATTACAACACTTTCCAACATAAAAGAGTAGGCATGCTTTCAAGTTCAACATTTAAAACTCCACAGTAATTTCATATCAACTTCGACTGAAACAGAAGAGAATGTCTTTTAGAAAATTTTCCGCATAGTGATATATGACAACTGAAATGCAGCAATAATGAAATCAATGCATCCTCTCAGAGCAACAGTCACTCAGTCCTCCCATTCACTCCAACCTCACAGTCACTCATTCCTCACAATCACTCATCACTCGGCACTCGCACTCGGCACTCGCACTCAGCACTCGCTCTCGATAGGTACCTGCGCTCATTGGGGGTGTGTACAGACTCTAGAATGGCTCTTTCAGCCCAAGCGCTATATCAAGCCAATCATGGCATAAATCAATAAATATGCTGCGGCGTGCATCCCGATCCATAAATATCCTCACAATTAGGCCATCGGCCTCACTCAGTAATCAACCTCTCCAGTCTCTCGGGCTCTTAGAAATCATGATAAGCAGCCCAAAAAAGTGATATGATGCATCAATAATAAATAAGAGAGACTAAGGTACGATATAAAATGAATAAACATGACTGAGTGAAAAATTACAATTTGAACATATTATTCAACCACAAAATGACCCCAGTGGATACCAACAATAACAACATATGCCTAAGCATGATTTTTAATACGATTCTCAGCTCAATTTTCTCTGACACGTAGAGAATATACGGATATCAACAGATTTTTCAACTACACACTTCCATGGAATTGACCAAGTCATAATTCCTACGGTGCACGCCCACAACCCGTCACCTAGCATCTGTGTCACCTCAAAACCAATCACATAATACATATTCCGGAGTTTCATACCCTCAGGACCAAATTTAGAACTGTTACTTACCTCAAACTGTGTAATTCTTTATTCCGCTATGCCCTTGTCATGAGAATTGGTCTCCAAAAGCCTCGTATCTAGCCACAATTAATTCGATTCTATCAATACCAATTATTGTACTTAATTCCATAAGGAAATACTAATTTTCCAATAAAATCCGAAATTAACTCAAAAATCGCCCGTGGGGCCCATATCTCGGAACCCGACAAAAGTTATAAAATATGAACGCCCATCCAACCACGAGTCCAACCGTATAAATTTCACCAAATTCCGACATCAACTCGACTCTCAAATCTTTAATTAAAGTCTATAAAAATTTCTACATTTTCAACCCAATCTTTACCCATTTGAACTTAACAATCTTTCCACAACCTTATTGGTATGTATACATAATACTCTTATACCCAAGAATCCTACTATTAATCACCCATCTTTACTCCAAATCTGAAATTGAAGAATTGGGGAAAGAAATTCTTACCTCTTTGAAACCCTAGCAAGATCCTTGTGAAAACTTCAAACCTTAAACAAGAATTGATGGATAAATGACTAAGTCTTCACCTTCTCTCTCTAAAATGCTCTCACTTCTCTCTAAAATATTAGATGAAGCTCTTCAAAATGACCCCTCAATAGTGTTTTATAAGAATGGGGTCTGGTTTATAAAACCAGAAAAATTAAGCCTCGAAACACACTCTGCGGTCGCATATGCGACCGCATAACGCTTATGTGGCTCGCGAAATGGCCGCGAAATGTGGCCTCCGGAACTGGGCAAGGCTGCCTCAGTATGCGGTCGTTATGCAGTCTGCAGACCTGTTCTGCAGTCGCATAATGTACCGCATAACTAATCTGTGGCCGCATAATACGCCGCAAATTTTCCTCCACACTTGCCCCTCTTCTGCCCCTCTTCTGATCCACTCTGCGACCATTATGCGGTCCGCAGAGTAATTCTGCGACCGCATAGTGGTCGCAGAAATGACCCTTTTTTCGGAAAAAAATTTCCTTTATACATCGGTGCATTGTTCAACCCAACAAGTCCAAGCCGCGGCTTTGTACTAATTGATCAACCTTGGCACCACAAAACCTTAATTTCCTTAGCAAAAATTCTCTGGGGTCACTACACATACGTCAACATCTGGTCAATCTTTTCAACTTAATTTTGAAACCTTAGAACTAGGTGTTCCAAATCATTCAAAAACCTCACCAGAACCGAACCAATTACCCCCGACAAGTCACATAACGAATGTAAAGCATAAATTGAGCAGTTAATGGGGGAACGGAGTTGTAATACTCAAAACAACCGGCCGGATCGTTACAGGTAAATAGTTCATAGTTTTCAGCTGCTAGGAAGTCTTCATTCTTGCTTTCCACCAATTGTAATATTTTTTATTGAACATGGGTGGTCTAGTAGTTGATTGTCCTTCATTAATTCTGGGTGGAGCACTCATCTTGCTTCCAAGATCTCTCTAGGTGTTAACCTGTGTGTGAGAGAACCTACGCTGATACCAATTGTTAATTTGAGTGCCCATATGATTCACTAAAGAACTTGGTTCTTTACCGTGTTCCTTAAACTTGAAGTAAGTAAACACAACACTTTTTACGTGAAAAATCACCCGGCTTAAAAGGTGCAAAAATCATGACTTACCACGTAGGATTTTCAACTTCAATTCCACTAGAACAATGAGTCAAATATGTATCAATTACAAGACTGTAATTCAATACTCTCCCGTACTCCTAATACGACTATTTGATTTA
Source organism: Nicotiana tabacum (assembly GCF_000715075.1). Taxonomy (NCBI): domain Eukaryota; kingdom Viridiplantae; phylum Streptophyta; class Magnoliopsida; order Solanales; family Solanaceae; genus Nicotiana; species Nicotiana tabacum. Next base: position 51,027,097 of record NC_134101.1, on the reverse strand, counting down.
CAAGTTACTCTAACTTGTAACGCAAACAAGACTCCATTGGAGCCTTTTGTTTACAGTATTCCAAGAGTTAGAGCTTTCTTGTTGGTAATGAACTCTCTTCTTGCAAGAACTCCTTTGCCCATTTTACTTTCAACAGTCAACCTTGGTTTGGTCCGATTATTTTTAAGATAAACTTTGCAATTATTCAACAATTATGAGAAATGTAGTAATGTATAAACAATTCTGTCATATGCAAGATTTTAATTCCCAAATATGACAAAAATATATGATCAAATTTGCTAGAACCCTACCCCCCCACCCCCCCCCCCAAAAAAAAAAAACCAAAAATCGGAGGTATAAGGTGTTTGTAGCTATTTCATGTTCATTCTGGTCTCAAAATTGTTTCTGGCATTTGTGCAAGGGTTGTAGGGAACAATATTAGGAGCAAAATTATGGAGGAAGTTAAGTCCATAAGATCGCTAGGGGACCATTTGTTTACTACTTACTTGTAATCAAAGTGGATAAATAAATCAGGCAGGAAAAAACTATATTATCTCATATGTCCCTAAAAAAAATGGTTTGGTTCGCAGTATTAAGGTCAACGCATCTAAATTTCGTTATGAATTCAAACGTCAATTTCTTATATATTTTCTGAAACATATGTAGAACTACCTGAATATCTATACATTAGAATTTTACAATTAAAGACCTTTCAAAATGTTTGAAAAAAACGATAGCTCGAAAGGAAAGATTGTTTCACTCGCCAAATAGCGTGTCCCCTTTATGTATCAAAACTCTAAGAGTGTAAGTAAAATTATGCCAAAAAATAATAAATAAATTTGACATTAGATAAGAAAATGGGAAAGTTTGAGTTTGGAAAATTTCTGAAATAGTAGAAACCGTCTGCGTACATAGTGTAGATACATGAACTTGTCACAATAATTCTGGAATAGTCCAACTAAAGACGAGAGAAAATAGAAAATTGTTTCCATTTTAGTGCAATGAAGAGAGTACAGGGAATACAATGTTCTGAATATATCTAACTATTATATTGTGGAAAAGTAAGATATACTGTGAATGAGTATATGATGTAAGGTAGGGGTATAAACAGATACTTAAAAACCGACTAAATCGATCGAATCATATCGTATTGAACTAATTTTCAGGTATTTTTAATAAAATTATAGGTTTTTATATAAAATCGTACCGATAATTAGGATAGATTATTATTTTACGAAAATAAACTGAAAAAATACCGAACCGTACCGAATAATTTACATGTGAAAAATATATTTATACCTTAAGCTTAAAAAATATAAAGCATTAAATTTTTCCTTGGGCCTTGTAATTATGAAAACATCTATAAGCCAACAAGTAATTAAACTCAAAATCCTAATTTCCAAATCTATTATGCTACTCCTATTGAAATTAAATTATTTTCAGCATATTCACTAGCAAGACACAAGGTATTCTAGCGATTATGAGTAGCAAATTACAATGTATTGAGTATATTTCCTTTCGTATGATTAGATTTATCTTTTTAATTATTTAATCTTTTATAGACTTTATTCTTGTCCCACACAGGTTAATATCTTTTCGCTCGTGTGATTTATATTTTCTTTGTCGTTGTTTAGTTTCTTTTATACTGCTATAAATAGTTGATGGATCTATACTCTGGCCATCTTTTAAGTTTTCTTAATTCATTACCATTTAAACAGTAAAAATGTCTACACAGTTCTAGAAGTCCTACAAAATTATGTATGCTATTGCATTCTACTTCTACTAGTGACGTTTATATGACGTTACAAAAATAGCCAAAAATTAACCGAACCGTACCGATACCAAAGAGCAACCGATATGATTGAGACGGTTTTAAAAAGTCTAATTTTGGTTATACATAATAGAATAATCAAAAAATTGATATGATACAAATTTTATAAAATAACCGACCGAACCGAACCGAACCATTGACACCCTAAATGCAAGGTGTGTGTAACTTATAATATGCAAAAATCCTAATTGGAGCAGGGGCGGATCTACCTTAGGCGAAGCGGTGTCACGTGACACCGCTTTGCCGGAAAAATATGTATATATAATTAAAATGCAGAAATAAAAATAGATTAAATAGAGTAAACGTGACACCACTTGACACATTGGCTGTGTAGCAGATTTGGTCAAGCGCCGCAGATGTTTGGAAGATGTCAGAGGTTCGAAACCAGGCAGCTTCATTTTTCCGTTTTAAATTATTTTTTGCGTCATGTACGAAATAGAAATTGTGTTCGGTGGAGTTTGAACGACTGGCCTATTAGTGTTATAAGAGAGACTCTCGACCAATATGTCAAGAGTTAAATTTGGTTAATATAGCGATAATAAATTATTTGCCTGATATTTCAAGTTTTTTTAATCTTCTTGTTGTCCTTTCATCTTCTCTACTGCCATGAAATTGATTAAGAACGCTTTGTGGAATCAAATAGATGATAATTTTTTTGTGTGATTTCTTGGTTCTTTATATAAAAAAGGTGTTTAATATTATTACTAATGAGGTTATTTTGATACATTTTTATAAATAAAAATTCATAGGTAAGAGTTGTCGTAATATAGCTGAATTGCGGTTTATTATTATGATTTGAACGGTATTTTTTTAAGTATGATATTGTTAAAGTGAATTGTTAGTTGTTCACTATTTAAAATTATGACACCGCTTACAAAACATCCTGCGTTCGCTACTGATTGAAAGAGTGCAAAGACTAGAACTAGTCAACTAGATCATCAACAAAAAGTAAATTTTGAATGCTTCTTCTTCAAATTTCGAACAACATCTACTTGTTCATGTTCTTTTTCTGAATTTACTTATTTTTTAATTCAATTACTCCTTCAATTTTCAATTTTGGGGGTTCCCCTTTCATTATTCTCCCGAAAGCTTTGAAGGTTGCGACATTATTTAACCTTTCAGGCACAAAATTATTCTTTGGATTGGCTTAAAAAGTGACTTTTCAATAGAAATAGCTTTATTTTAAGCCGAAAAATAATAAGTTGGGGTTGTCCAACTTATTGCTTTTGACTTGTTATAAGCAGTTTTTAACTTATTTTATGTACTTTTTAACTTTACCAAACAATGAAAAAACTAAAAAGAGCTTAAAAGCTGGTTTGACCAGCTTAAAATACAATCCAAACACCCTCTTAAACTTAAATGTTGAAGCATATAAATTAAATTCTTTCTAGTATTTCTACTCTCTCTTTCTTTCTCTCTTAGTTAAGCGTTTTATTTCATCGTATTAGTTACTAACAGGAAAATGTTAATAAAATGCGTATTTCTCATGAATATTATAGGCAAAGAGTATTATAAGCAATCAATGTCGTAGCTAGAGTTTGCAAGAAGCATGCAACTTTTATAGAAAATGGGAGTAACAAAAATTAATAGAAGAAATTAACATGACATTCAAATTGGTTACAAGTAAAATTTTCTTTTGCATATTATTTAAAGTCGAAATGGATATTCATATAACCATGAACAAAAAAAAGAAATATACATATATATTCATATAACTAACCATAATTAATCTAATTAATTTGTCACGGAACCAGTTGTTTGTATACATCAGAATTTTTATTGAAAACGAAATATTTAAGTACACACATTAATGGTCTAAAATTTGAGCATACGTTCTTTAAAATAGAACTTTAGTGTGGTCTAAGACTTTGGGACAAAACTCACATGTCGAAGTTACTCAACACAAGTCAAGTTCCAAGAACCATGCATTATATATTTTTCTTTTAAGCCACACTTTGGGGGATAAATTCCATTTATTTGTCTTTTCATTTTTTCCTTCTACCATTTGTAACTTTGAGATGTTACGACCCTTCTACTTTCTATATTCAGAAAGGTCCAAAAAGTCAAATATTAGTAACCAAATAATGTATCAGTATAATAGTATTGTCTTGCTTCATACAATAGCCCAGACACAAGACTTTTCCTTTACTTTACTGCCCATTGAATTGTCAAAAAAGAAAAAAACTAACTTATACTCCACAATCATATATACGAAACGAGTTAAATTCCCTCTAAATCACTTTATAGCCATTTCAAGGAAACCTCAAGTGCATGCAGATGTGGTGACGTATAATTACAGACAATATTATCAACGCTTAATTAACCCTATATATTTTGACTTGAAGTTACTATCTTAAACATGCAAACCCTAATATATTTTCAGAATAATCAGCTCAAGTCGGCCATTTTACAAGCAACGATTTGCAATAATTACTTATTAATTCATTTCTTTCATAAGTCAATATGTTACGCTCTTGCTTCTTTATCACACTCCACCATCACTTTCAAAAGTCAACTTCCCCTTTCTTCCACCCTATAAGGTATATAAACACCTCTATCTCTCCCAATCTTATATCCTTCACAAAACAAAACAATCTTTTCTCCTCCTTCTCCTATCCTTCTTTGAGTCAAGAGCGAAAACGAAGATTTCACATACCATTATTATCGATTCTTTAAACCAAGATTTCGAGTAGCACTATTATCGATCATTTTCACGTTCGGAAAAGATGAAGTTTTTCAAATTAATGGTTGTTATTGCCGTTACAATGGCTCTCACTATCTCTTTGCTCACCATGCAACGTATGGACAAATCTACCAACCCGAAAAATTCAGGATTTCACGAGGATGGGAAACAACTTTCAGCAACTCCGGCGGAAGTACCTCAATTGAAGAGGAGAACAAGTCGTTTTCTTGCTGAGAAAGAAAGGAACCCTAGGGCAGCCGATCATTGCCATAAAGATAATGAAATCTGCCACGTGCTGGAAGGGCGAAACTCGACGTGCTGCAACAACAAGTGCATGGATTTAGGGTACGATGATCACCACTGTGGTGCATGCAAGAGAAAGTGCCGTTTCACAGAGACTTGTTGCAGAGGAGAATGTGTAAATTTGTCTTTTGACAAAAGGCATTGTGGATACTGCAATAGTAGGTGCATGCCCGGTGGATATTGTTTCTATGGCATGTGTGATTATGCCTAAGAAAGATGAATAAGGATATAAATTCATTTTACCAATAAAAAACCACATTTAATTTTGTGGTTTAATTTACTCCTAAGATAGACGGGATTTATACTTATATGATATATCCTCGAGGATTTATCATCCTCGAGCATTTATCCAGTGTATACTGTAACACTTTTATACATGTTCTTCACTATGAGTGTATATTGATAAGTATTTTTGTTAATGTATTGGATGTGGTACTGTTTATAAAGACTTTCACAGGTGCAAATTAGTTGCGTGCTTGAGTTTTAACGCTTTATAATCAGGCTGCTAAAATAATATTCTTACTGCTAATGTGTAATATAAAAACTTTAACGACAATTGGAAGTGCTAGCATCTTCACAAAACCCCCTAAATACAAAATAATTCCTCCATCTATATGTAACGACCCGGCCGGCCGTTTTGAGTATTACCACCCTGTTTTCCTTATTTACTGCTCAATTTATGCTTTACAGTTGCTGTGTGATTTGCTTGGGTAATTGGTTCGGGTCTGGTGAGGTTTTGGAATAAACTAGAACACTTAGTTCCAAGGTTTAAAGCTTAAGTTAAAATAGTGATTGGATGTCGACTTAGGTGTAAACAACCCCGGAATGGAGTTTTGATGATTTCAATAGCTCCGTATGATAATTTTGGACTTAGGAACCTGTCCGAAAAATTATTTGAAAGTCCGTAGTGAAATTTGGTTTGAAATGGCGAAAGTTGAATTTTTGGGAAGTTTGACCGGAGAGTTGACTTTTTGTTATTGGGGTCGGAATCCAGTTCTGAAAATTTTTATAGATCCGTTATGTCATTTATGACTTGTGTGCAAAATTTGAGGTCAATCGGAATTGATTTGATAGGTTTCAGCATCGAATGTAGAAGTTAAAATTTTTTAAGTTCCTTAAGCTTGAATTGGGGTATGATTCGTGGTTTTAGCATTGTTTCATGTGATTTGAGGTTTCAACTAAGTTCGTATGATATTTTAGGACTTATTGGTGTATTTGGTTGAGGTACTGAGGGCCTCAGGTGAGCTTCGGATGGTTAACAGATCAAAATTTGGACTTAAACAACTGCTGGAATTTTTTTTTCTGCAGGAAATATCTGCTGAAAATCGAGGTCAGGAAAAATCGAGGTCGGGAAAATCGAGGCTGGAAATCGAGGTCATGAAAATCAAGGGCAGGAAATCGAGGTCATGAAAATCGAGGGCAGCACCTGGACAGAAACTTTAAGTTATAAAACATGGGTTTCGTCCCATTTTTCCATTTTTGACAAATTAGAGCTTGGAGAGTGGCGATTTTTGAGAGATTCTCAAGGAAAAACATCGAGGTAAGTGATTCTAACTCGGATTTGGTCAATATACACGAATATATCATTATTTTTATTATTTAATTAGTGTTTTGAGATGGAAATTTGGGAAAAATGAGGAAGAGTTCTTGGGCTAGAATTTTGAGGTTTTGAATGGGATTATGTTATCGGATTTGAGTAAATTTGGTATGGTTAGACTCGTGAGTGAATGGGCTTTCGGGTTTTGTGACTTTTGTCGGATTTCGAGACGTGGATCCGGGGGCCGGGTTTGTGCCGATTTAAGATTTATTGCTATAATTTCGTATTTTTCTTATGTAATTGATTCCTTTAGCCTATATTGATTGTATTGTACTGCTTATGGCTAGATTCGGGACGTTTGGAGACCGATTTGAGAGGCAAAGTCATTTTAGAGTAGAGTTTTACTCGGATTGAGGTAAGTAACACTTCTAAACTTGGTTCTGAGGGTATGAATCCCCGAATTTGGTATTATATAAATTGCTTGGAGGTGACACACACGATAGTTAACGAGCGTAAGGACGTGCACCATAGAAATTGTGACTTGAATAAATACTATTGAATTGAAAAATTAAAGAATCATGTTATTATCCGTGTATCCTCCACGTGTTAGAGAAATTTAGATGAGACTCCTATTAAAGATCATGTTTAGGCTACGTACCGATATTTTTGGGACCCATGGGGTCGAGTTGATGTTGAATTGATTGTTTTAAATTGTAATTCCATACTCAGTCATGTTCATTCATTTCATATCATATCTCTGTCTATGATACTATTTATTGATACATCATATTATCATTTTGGGATGATTTTCATGACATTTTGAGCCCAGGAGACTGGAGAGATTGACGACGGAATGAGGCTGAGGGCCTAATTGTGAGAATATTTATGGGATCGAGCTGCACGCCGCAGTAGACCTTATGGCTATATATATATATATATATGTGTGTGTGTGTGTGTGTGGGGGGGGGGGGGGGGGGGGAGGGGGGATCGGGGCTGCCCGCCTGCAGCAGGCCTTATAGGCTTTATTATTATTATTATTATTATTACTATTATTATTATTACTATTATTATTATTATTATTATTATTATTATTATTATTATTATTATTATTATTATTATTATTATTATTATTATTATTATTATTATTATTATTATTATTATTATTATTATTATTATTATTATTATTATTATTATTATTATTATTATTATTATTATTATTATTATTATTATTATTATTATTATTATTATTATTATTATTATTATTATTATTATTATTATTATTATTATTATTATTATTATTATTATTATTATTATTATTATTATTATTATTATTATTATTATTATTATTATTATTATTATTATTATTATTATTATTATTATTATTATTATTATTATTATTATTATTATTATTATTATTATTATTATTATTATTATTATTATTATTATTATTATTATTATTATTATTATTATTATTATTATTATTATTATTATTATTATTATTATTATTATTATTATTATTATTATTATTATTATTATTATTATTATTATTATTATTATTATTATTATTATTATTATTATTATTATTATTATTATTATTATTATTATTATTATTATTATTATTATTATTATTATTATTATTATTATTATTATTATTATTATTATTATTATTATTATTATTATTATTATTATTATTATTATTATTATTATTATTATTATTATTATTATTATTATTATTATTATTATTATTATTATTATTATTATTATTATTATTATTATTATTATTATTATTATTATTATTATTATTATTATTATTATTATTATTATTATTATTATTATTATTATTATTATTATTATTATTATTATTATTATTATTATTATTATTATTATTATTATTATTATTATTATTATTATTATTATTATTATTATTATTATTATTATCTTGCCCGAAGTATTTACATTGACGGATGGATCTTCCCTAGGCATGGATCTTGCCCGAAGCATTTATATTGAGGGATGAATTTTTCCTGGACATGGATCTTGTCCAAAGCATTTATATTGAGGGATGGATCTTCCCTGGGCATGGATCTTGCCCGAAGCATTTATATTGAGGGATGGATCTTCCCTGGGAATGGATCTTGCCCGAAGCATTTATATTGAGGGATGGATTTTTCCTGGACATGGATCTTGTCCGAAGCATTTATATTGAGGGATGGATCTTCCCTGGGCATGGATCTTTCCCGAAGCATTTATATTGAGGGATGAATCTTCCTTGGGCATGGATCTTGCCCGAAGCATTTATATTGAGGGATGGATTTTTTCTGGACCTGGATCTTGTCCGAATCATTGATATTTGTGGATGGATCTTCCCCTGGGCTGGATTGGCCATATACAGTACTGAGTGATTTGTATTTTAGATTGTGACACTAAGGTGCATCACATACAGTATGTACATTGGCATGTAGATACAGAGATGTCATATTCCTCGTATTGTTCAGAATTGATCTGTTTTATTTGTACTGAAAGCAACTGTTGAATTTTAAAGCATGCCTACATTTATGTATTGTTATTATTTTTACTGGACTGTACCTGCGGCGCTCGTCACTACTTTCAGCCCAAAGGTTAGTCCTGTTACTTATTTAGGTTGTTGTACTCATACTGCACTCTGCACCTCGTGTGCAGATCCAGGTGCTTTCGGACACATCGACTGTTAGATCTTAGAGTGCTTTCAGTTGGAAACTATCAAGGTAGCTGTCTGGAGTCCGTGACCTTGACTCCCTTTATTTCAATTATTTTATTGTTTTATACTTTCAGACAGTGTTTTGTCAATCACACTTTGTATTCATATTAGATACTCATGTACTCAGTGGTACCGGATTTTGCGAGTGTTTATATATGTAATTATGAGATTTCTTCCGCTGAATTTAAATATTATGTTTTCACACTTAAAAGATATGGTAGTTTATTGAGATTGTTGGCTTGCCTAGTATTGAGATAGGCGCTATCACAACAAGTGAGATATTGGGTCGTGACAAGTTGATATCAGAGCCTAGGTTACATAGGTCTCATGAGTCATAAGCAGGTTTAGTAGAGTCTTGCGGATTGGTACGGAGACGTCTGTACTTATCTTTGAGAGGCTACCGAACCCTTAGGAAAAAATTTACTTTCTTGTATTCTATCGTGCGAAATTGATTCATCTTGAAATATAACTCTTTGAATTTCTTCCACGCATTCGTGTGCGCATGTGAGTGCTCAGTATCAGCTGTGCATCGCTGGCTTGTGATTCCATGAATGAGGTTCAAGATGAGTATTCTGTGTTTTGTTGATGGGCCAGTCTGGAGGACTTGAGGCCGGAGTTAGACCGCAGCTTAAGCTTGGTAGTTTCGATTGTGAGAACCTGTGCGATTGGACTTATGCGTTTGGTAGTATTCCTATGAGTGGAATTTGTGGCTCGATGAGCGGTTGAATGACTATATGATAAGTATGATATGAATGCGGGATGTGTTCTTATGGGTTGAATGAGACAAATAAAGTTTACTTGTGATTCAAGAGTTTACTATTGGTTACTTGACTCCTGTTTTGATGTGACGTACGGTCTTGAGTTGTGAGTGCGTTGAGGGATATGTCATGCTGTTTAATTACAGAGCGAAGTAGATTTTCATGTCGTGTTGATAAGTTCAAACTCAGAAATATTAAGTGATTCTGTAGTAATTGTGGTTGCGAAAGGGTATAGCAAGATTCCAATTTGAGGCTAAGCAGGTGGGTTATCTCTTGCGGAGTAATCTACGCATGTGCGTTCCTTATAATGTTGAGTGGCGTGTTTCTTTTCTCCCAGCGGGGTATATGTGTTGAGATTTGAGTTTGGATTAGTTGAGAAAGTTGACTTAACCATCACGAGAATGAAGGCGAGCTTAGCAGGTGAATTGAGGTATTTTATGGTTTTGTGTTACCTGAGCTTGTGAATAATTTTTGTTGAACTAACTGCAGTATTATGGTAGTAATAGAGCATGGATATTATGAGTTATGGAATTTTTTGTTCTATGGCTTTGAGCCAAGTGGGGGAGCCTGTTATTGACGATTTGATTTCATGGTTATGTGTTGTACTGGTTTAGGTTGGAGGCATACATGTGAATTATTTATGACTTGCAGAGATTGAGATCGAGGATGACTCGAGTAAACAAATTCCCGGATATAAATTATATTGCACTTTATGAGTTGGATGTAGTACACACGTAGTATGAATTGATTAGCAGTATTAAAGCAAGGTTATCTCTTTGAGTGTTGTTAAGTTAAGGGAGCACATGTCTTTCATTCTGTTTGGGCAGTGCAATTAGATTTGAGCATAGTGGATGACTCTCTAGAAGGTTCTAATGGGTTCGAGATTTATATATAGCAATCGAGAATTTTTTTGGATTTGTGTATGGATAGAATCTGAGATTTACATTTAATGGTGTCGGGACGCGCGGTAATTCTATTTGACTATGGATTCTACATTTCAGTATAATAAAGGAAAGAGGAACAATTTTAAATTCACATAAGGTATTTTCAGAGTTAGTGTTACGGTTGTGGTATTTATGAAGGTGCTTAAGAAGAATATAATGGCTTATGGGCCTTAGGGCAGTGTGGTTTTATGTTAAGATATTTTGTAGTGAGATTTGGGTAAGGATCGTGGAGTTCTGACAAGGAGAAATGTCAACTTGAGGGTAATTCAGAAGAAACTCGGAGAAAATAGGACAAATGGGTAACATGATGGATCAGTATGGTAATGGTATTCTCGGTTCTTTTGGTTCTTATGATGAGGTGAGGCTTTACGGGTGTTTTGTGGCAATACTCTCGGATTTGGCAACCTGTGTGGCTTGGTCGAGTTAGAGGAATTCAGTTATAATATGCTTGGACTGGAGGTCTGTGACCATGCCAGGCGGATTATATTATTGGCACGTAAGTTATCCGTGCGGATCTATATACTGATATTATTGGCACGTGAGTTGTCCGTGCGAATTCAGTTATGATATGCTTGGACTGGAGGCCTGTGACCATGCCCGTCATATTATATTATTGGCACGTGAGTTGTCCGTGCGGATCCATATACTGATGTTATTGGCACGTGAGTTGTCCGTGCGGGTTCGGATATTTATACTATAGCACGTGAGTTGTCCGTGCGAGTGATGATAATGTGAGCTCTAGAAGATCTGGTTACTCTTATTAAATTCGTGTGTCTTGGTTCTACTATATATAATGAGCTTATAGCATTGCAGTTGTGGTGGTGCTTGTTGAACTTGCAATACGGTTCTCTACTTTGAGACATCTTCCATTTTGGGTACAAGGTTGCGCAGTTGTGGCTTGAGTTGTATTGGTGTGGCATGTTAGTGGGATAGTTGTGTTTAATAATATATGATCATTGGACCTAGAATGGGTACTATCTGATTTTATTACGGTATATTGATAGGATAATATTGAAAGTCGTCTTATAAGATGATTATGATTCGGGTTGGGGCAAGAAAGCTCCATGACTTATTGATCTAATAAGGGGTTATGAGATTTGGGTATTGAAAAAATAAAATAAAATAAAATAAAGAAATAAATAAAAAATTCTAAATGTTGGAAATTGATTTCCAAGGATTATGGGCTAAAGTTGAAGTAATGATCTTCAATTACGTGGTATTTTCAGGCCTATATAGAATAGGGTGGCGTGGGATCACCCCCAGGTATGTGCATGGTAAGATGGAATAGTGATGTGATGGCTTGAAAATAACTCTTGGCACGTTCGAGGACGAACATATATTTAAGTTGGGGAGAATGTAACGTCCCGACCGGCCCTTTTGATTATTACCACCACATTTTCCCCATTTACTGCTCAATTTGTGCTTTACAGTTATTGTATGACTTGCTTGGGTAATTGGTTCGGGTCCGATGAGATTTTGGAATGAATTGGAACACTTAGTTTCAAGGTTTAAAGCTTAAGTTAAAATAATGACCGGATATCGACTTAGGTGTAAACAACCCCGGAATGGAGTTTTGATGATTTCAATAGCTCCGTATGGTGACTTTTGACTTAGGAACATTTTCGGAAAATTATATGGAAGTCCGTAGTGAAATTTGGTTTGAAATGACGAAAGTTGAATTTTTGGGAAGTTTGACCGGAGAGTTGACTTTTTGATATCGGGGTCGAAATCCAGTTCTTAAAATTTTCATAGACCCGTTATGTCATTTATGACTTGTGTGCAAAATTTGAGGTCAATCGGAATTGATTTGATAGGTTTCGGCATCGAATGTAGAAGTTGGAAATTCTTAAGTTCCTTAAGTTTGAATTGGGGTATAATTCGTGGTTTTAGCATTGTTTCATGTGATTTGAGATTTCAACTAAGTTCGTATGATATTTTAGGACATGTTGGTGTATTTGGTTGAGGTCCTGAGGGCCTCGAGTGAGCTTCAGATGGTTAACCGATCAAAATTTGGACTTAAACAACTACTAGAATTTTTTTTTCTGCTGGAAATTTTTGCTGAAAATCAAGGTCACGAAAAATCGAGGTCACAAAAAATCGAGGTCAGTAAAATCGAGGTCAGGAAAAATCGAGATCAGAAAAATCGAGGTCAGGAAAAATTGAGGTCAGGAAACATCGAGGTTAGGAAAATCGAGGCTGAAAATCGAGGTCATGAAAATCAAGGGCAGCACCTGGACAGAAACTTTAAGTTATAAAACAGGGGTTTCATCCCATACATGAATATATCATTATTTTCATCATTTAATTAGTGTTTTGACATTGATATTTGAGGAAAATGAAGAAGAGTTTTTGGGCTAGATTTTTGAGGTTTTGAATGGGATTTTATTATCGGATTTGAGTAAATTTAGTTTGGTTAGACTTGTGAGTGAATGGGATTTCGGATTTTGTAACTTTTGTCGGATTTCAAGACGTGGGCCTGGGGGCTAGGTTTGAGCCGATTTCGGATTTTTGGCTATAATTTCGTATTTTTCTTGTGGAATTGATTCCTTTAGCCTATATTGATTGTATTGTACTGCTTGTGGCTAGATTCGGGACGTTTGGAGACCGATTTGAGAGACAAAGTCATTTTGGAGTAGAGTTTTTATAACGACACGGCCGGTCATTTTGAGTGTATTACCCCCGATCCCCTATTTACTATTTTTTCCGTACCTTTTTCTGCTTATGTGACTTGCCGGGAGGTTTCGTTTTGGTTTATGGAGTGTTTTGGACACTTAGTCCCTAAATGAAGGCTTAAGTCTTAGGACTTTGATCGAAGTCAGAACTATGTGAAGACAACCCCGAAACAGAGTTTCGTCGATTCTGTTAGCTCCGTTGGGTGATTTTGGATTTCGGAGCGTGTCTAGATTATGTTTTGGAAGTCTGTACCTTATTTAGGCTTGAAGTGGAGAAAGTCAAATTTTTAGAGTTTTGGACTGGTAGTGAAATCTTTGATATCGGGGTCGGAATCCAATTCCGGAAGTTTGAGTAGGTCCGTAATGTAGAATATGACTTGTGTGCAAAAATTGAGATCAATCAGACGTGATTTGATAGGTTTTGACATCGGTTGTGAAAGTTTAAATTTTTAAGTTCATTAAGTTTGAATCAGAGGGTGATTTGTGTTTTTAGCGTTGCTTGATGTGATTTGAATCGGGGGCCTCGGGTGTGTTTCAGATGCTTAACGGATTGAATTTGGACTTAGGCTAGTTGCTGAAGATTTTCTGATTTCTGGTGTTTTCGCACCTGCGGAGGGGAGACCGCAGGTGCGGGATCGCATGTGCAAAGGAGGAGCCGCAGATGCGGCCAAGAAGAAGCTGGGCAGGAACCGCAGGTGCGATGCATTTCCGCACCTGCAATAGTCACATATGCGGTCGCATAACCGCAGGAGTGGAGCCTAGGATACGAAGTGGAATCCGCACCTGCGATGGTATTTCCGCAGGTGCGGCGTCGCAGATGTGACAGAAAGTTCGCAGGTGCGAGACTTCTGGACAGAACACTTAAATGCAAAGGTTCACGATTTTTGCTCATTTTCAACATTTTGAGCTCGAGTTTGGCGATTTCTTGAGAGCATTTTGAGGGGTTTCTTGAGGTAAGTCCCTTGTGCTTATTTTTTTTTTTTTATATCAATAATCGTCCTTCCCCATTTATTTTTCCACATAGTTAGTGTGTATTTAAGGTGGAAATTGGGAGTTGGAGGCTAGGGATTTGAAGAGTTTGATTTGGAATTTTGAGTGGTCATTTGAGGTCGGATTTTGATAAATTTGGTATGGCTGGACTCGTGAGTGAATGGGCTTTCGGATTTTATGATTTTTTCCCTATTCTGAAACGTGGGCTTGGGTCGACCTTTTAGGGAGAATTTTATAATTTTTGTTAAAGTATTGATTTTATTAATTTGATGAGCCTATTTTAGTTGTATTTATGATATGCAATTGTTTTTGGCTAGATTTGGGCCATTCAGAGTCGGATATTCGTGGAAAAGGCATTGTTACCGAATGATTGAGCTTGGTTCGAGGTAAGTGGCGTGCCTAACCTTGTGTGAGGGAACTCCCCTTAGGATTTGGTACTGTTTATGATATATGAGTGCCGTGTACGTGAGGTGACGTGTGTGCACATGGGCTATTGTTGCAAAACTCCATTTTTCATTAAGTAAAATACCTGTTTTCCTTTAACTGAGCTACACTAGCATATGAATTTATCCTGTTTAGTCTAGAACAACATGTCTACGTGTCTTAATTACTTATGTGAACTCTGTGCAGCATGCTTAGTGAATTTTCTGCCTTTTCCCTTGACTGGTACTTAGTCTAAATCGTAAGATTTCGTGATGTAGTTGTATTTCTATGGTTTGCTCTGCATATTTACTTTGGGACTACAGAACAGTATTCTGGGAGATCCCCCTATACTGCATATTTACTTTAGGACTACAGAACGGTATTCTGGGAGATCCCCATGTTTTGCATATTTACTTTGGGATTACGGAACGGTAATCCGGAAGATCCCCATGTTCTGCATATTTACTTTGGGACTATGGAACGGTATTCCGGGAGACCCCCCTAAACTGCAATTACTTTGGTACTGTTTATGATATATGAGCGCCGTGTACGTGAGGTGACGAGTGCGCACACGGACTATTGTTGCAAAACTCCATTTTTCATTAAGTAAAATACTTGTTTTCCTTTAACTGAGCTACACTAGCATATGAATTTATCCTGTTTAGTCTAGAACAACATGTCTACGTGTCTTAATTTCTTATGTGAAATCTGTGCAGCATGCTTAGTGAATTTTCTGCCTTTTTCCTTGACTGTTACTTAGTCTAAATTGTAAGATTTCGTGATGTAATTGTATTTCTATGGTTTGCTCTGCATATTTACTTTGGGACTACAAAACGGTATTCTGGGAGATCCCCCTGTACTGCATATTTACTTTGGGACTACAGAACGGTATTCTGGGAGATTCCCCTGTACTGCATATTTACTTTGGGACTACGGAACGATATTCTGGGAGATCCCCCTGTTATGCATATTTACTTTGGGATTACGGAACGGTAATTCGGGAGATCTCCCTGTTCTGCATATTTACTTTGGGACTACGGAACGGTATTCCGGGAGACCCCCCTGTTCTGCAATTACTTTGGTACTATTTATGATATATGAGCGCCGTGTACGTGAGGTGACGAGTGCGCACACGGGCTATTATTGCAAAACTCCATTTTTCATTAAGTAAAATACCCGTTTTCCTTTAACTGAGCTACACTAGCATATGAATTTATCCTGTTTAGTCTAGAACAACATGTCTACGTGTCTTAATTGCTTATGTGAACTCTGTGCAGCATGCTTAGTGAATTTCCTGCCTCTTCCTTGACTGGTACTTAGTTTAAATCGTAAGATTTCGTGATGTAGTTGTATTTCTATGGTTTGCTCTGCATATTTACTTTGGGAATACAAAACGGTATTCTGGAAGATCCCACTGTACTGCATATTTACTTTGGGACTACAGAACGGTATTCTGGGAGATCCCCCTGTTCTGCATATTTACTTTGAGATTACAGAACGGTAATCCGGGAGATCCCCCTGTTCTGTATATTTACTTTGGGACTACGCAACAGTATTCTGGGAGACCCCCCCTCCCCCGCACATTTACGTTTGGGACTACGAGACGGTATCTCGGGAGACCCCCTGTTGTTATTTCAGTGTACTGAGCTGTTGACTTGCTATGATTTCATTCTTTGTTAAATTTCAGTACTTATTTTACTGCAATATTTTATTCTGTCTTAGTTTATTTTATATATTCCAGTAGGGCCCTGACCTGATCTCATCACTACTCGATCGAGGTTAGGCTTGGCACTTACTGGGTACCGCTGTGGTGTACTCATGCTACTCTTCTGCACATGTTTTGTGTGTAGATCTAGGTACTTCTTATTAGGCCTGCTACTAGATGAGAGTGCTTGTTGTTATACGGAGACTTCAAGGTATATCTGTCGCGTCCGCAGAACTCGGAGTCCCCCTCTATTCCCTCTTATGTCATTTACCTTCCTTACTTCTGTTATTAGATTCTGGTGTATAGAGATACTAGTTTCTTTTTGTAGATTGTGACTTATGATGTTCCAGGTTTTGGGATTCTTTGTATTTTTGTATAGTTGGTTATTATACATGCCAGGCGGCATGGTACCCAATTATGTTGTTACTGCTACAGTTAGTTGTTAAATTTATATTTTTATTTTATTATTCCGCAAATGCTAGGCTTACCTAGTCGTAGAGACTAGGTGCCGTCACGACGTCATACAGAGGGGAAATTTGGGTCGTGACAGTTTTACTCGGATTGAGGTAAGTAACACTTCTAAACTTGGTTCTGAGGGTATGAATCCCCGAATTTGGTGTTATATAAATTGCTAGGAGGTGACGCACACGATAGTTAACGAGCGTGTGAACGTGCACCATAGAAATTGTGACTTCAATAAATTCTGTGGAGTTAAAAAATTAAAGAATCATGTTATTATTCGTGTATCCTCCACGTGTTAGAAAAATTTAGTTGAGGCTCCTATTAAAGATCATGTTTAGTCTACGTACCGATATTTTGGGACCCATGGGGTCGAGTTGCTGTTGAATTGATTGTTTTAAATTGTAACTCCATACTTAGTCATGTTCATTCATTTCATATCATATCTCAGTCTATATTGCTATTTATTGATACATTATATTATCATTTTGGGTTGATTTTCATGACATTTTGAGCCCAAGAGACTGGAGAGATTGATGACTGAGTGAGGTTGAGGGCCTAATTGTGAGGATATTTATGGGATCGAGCTGCGCGCCGCAGCAGGCCATATTGGCTTTATATATATTATTATTAAATAGATCAGAGCTGCCCGCCTGCAGCAGGACCTTATAGGCTTTATTATTATTATTATGGGATCGTACTGCACGCCGCAGTAGGCCATATCGGCTTTATATAGCGTTTGGGCTGAAGGGCCCCCCAGAGTCTGCACACCCCTCAGTGAGCGCGGTTGATTTATTGTGCTTAGGCTGAAGGAGCCCCTCCGGAGTCTGCACACACCCATAGTGAGCGCAGTTGATTTATATTGATGGATGGATCTTCCCTGGGCATGGATTTTGCCTGAAGCATTTATATTTGCCCGAAGCATTTATATTGAGGGATGGATCTTCCCTGGGCATGGATCTTGCCCGAAGCATTTATATTGAGGGATGGATTTTTTCTGGACATGGATCTTGTCCGAAGCATTTATATTGAGGGATGGATCTTCCTTGGGCATGGATCTTGCCCGAAGCATTTATATTGAGGAATGGATTATCCCTAGGCATGGATCTTGCCCGAAGCATTTATATTGAGGGATGAATTTTTCCTCGACATGGATCTTATCCGAAATATTTATGTTGAAGGATGGATCTTCCCTGGGCATGGATCTTGTCCGAAGCATTTATATTGAGAGACGGATCTTCCCTGGACATGGATCTTGCCCGAAGCATTTATATTGAGGGATAAATTTTTTCTGGACATGAATCTTGTCCGTAGCATTTATATTGAGGGATGGATCTTCTCTGGACATGGATCTTGTCCAAAGCATTTATATTGAGGGATGGATCTTCCCTGGGCATGGATCTTGCCCGAAATATTTATATTGAGGAATGGATTTTTCCTGGACATGGATCTTATCCGAATCATTGATATTTGGGGATGGATCTTCCCCTGGGTTGGATTGGCCATATACAGTACTGAGTGATTGAGTATTTTAGATTGTGAGTACATGGAGTTTTCACTAAGGTGCATCACATATAGTATGTACATTGGCATGTAGATACAGAGATGTCATATTCCTCGTATTGTTCAGAATTGATCTGTTTTATTTGTACTGAAAGCAACTGTTGAATTTGAAAGCATGCCTACATTTCTGTATTGTTATTAATTATACTGGACTGTACCTGCAGAGCTCGTCACTACTTTTCAGCCCAAAGGTTAGTCTTGTTACTTATTGAGTTAGTTGTACTCATACTACACTCTGCAACTCGTGTGCAGATCCAGGTGCTTTCGAACACAGCGACTTTTAGATCTCAAAGTGCTATCAGTTGGAGACTATCAAGGTAGCTACGTGGAATCCGCTGACCTTGACTCCCTTTCTTTCAGTTATTGTAGTCTCAGACTATTATGGACCGTATTTTCCAGACTTGTATTTACATTAGATGCTCATATACTCAGTGACACCAGGTTTTGGGAGTGTTTATATATGTAATTGTGAGATTTCTTCTGCTAAATATAAATATTATGTTTTCAAACTTAAAAGATATGGTGGTTTATTGAGATTGTCGGCTTGCCTAGTATTGAGATAGGCGCCATCACTGAGATTTTGAGTCAGTGACACTATATAACTGAAATTCAGATTTAATTTGGTTCACCCTTGTTAGTAGACACGACACCGTGTGAAGCACGTATAAGTATTCGTATTTTACTCAACCTATAATAACATTTTCGTCCCATAATTTATACTTTTGGTCTGTTAATTGATCACTAAAGTTTGAAAAACTCCATTTAATTTTTGTTCCAATTTTTTTTATAAGATACCAATTTGCCTAACAATGACAGCTTAATGAAGCATCGTATCCAGACATGTGAATATCCTGCAAAACAAAGCAACCAATAGTCCGAGTTCTCAAGTCTTCTAAGTAAAGGGTTAATTTATGGCAAAAGGCTCTGAAAGTGAGCATTTTGTTTTATTTTACTTTTTGTTTATGTGCAGGCTCTTTATTTATGGTAAATAATTTGCAGCTGCTATTGGCTTGTTTATCAATTAAAGGAAGTCATTGAGAGAGATAGAGTAAAGGCAGTTATTAACTTATTGATAATTTATTATTTCAAAAGACCACTCAAAAAGTCAATTATGTGACTATCTTTTTTGTATGTGCATCAGTGTTTTGAGTTAGATGTAATGACTTCCTACGTACTTTAGTATATCGTAATTCAAAATATTCCGATAACGTTTTTGAATATTATATTATGCCCCTCGTATCTGCGTAGACTTTATCCCTACCTTAGAGAGATAAATAAGTTATTTTCAAAAGACCCTCGGCTCAAGGAAAGATGAAAAAGAAATTGTAACAACAAACAATAACACCAACACTTCAATAAGAAACCCGAAGCAAAAGAAAAAACAATTAGTATAGTAGAAAACCATGACTAAGAAAATACAAGACGAACACTAACCTTCTACCCTAATTCTCGACCTCCACACCCTCCTTTCACAATGTTTTGAATATTAATTATATTAAGTTAGTTGGTTGAGAATTAAATTCTTCAAGCAGATTAACGCTGCTAGCTGTTGCCCTTGTTGTGGCTTGAATACATCTTACTTTTGAGCAAAACTGAATGATATTATTTGTTCAAAAAAACAGGAAGATAATACATGAGTCACTAGATAATACATGATAGTACTCACCAATTTACCTTGTAGATTCGCTAAGGTCTATTGAGTAGTATACCTTGTAAGTAGGTAATTTTCAGAAGTCCACATATAATCATATTTTATAACAATGCAGATGATATTATTAGATAAAGGCTCCTACAAGCAGTTCCTAATTCAGAAGTATATATGCTCCCATCATAGAAACATAAATTCTACTCTATCCTTCCGTTTCAAATTAGATAAGATACTTTTCTTTTCAGTCTGTTCCAAAATAAATGACACATTTCTAAATTTGGAAATAATTCAACTTTAAACTCTTCATTTTACATATTTTACCATTTATAAGAAGCTTTTATAACCACACAAAAGTCATGGCCCCACAAAACTTTTACCCCTTAAGCTTTTAAGACCACAAGTTTCAAAAGTCTTCTTTTTTTTTCTTAAATTCCATGTTAAGTCAAACCAGCTCATCTAAATTGAAACGGGGAGTACTATTTGAAGCAATAATCCCGTCAATAGACACTGAGGTATATGCTATAATAAAATCTATGCAGAAAAAAAGATAAAAAAATGTATGAAGTCTAAGAAAAAGACAGCGTAAATAATGGTATAAGCATGCTTGAACATTATTCAAGAGATCAATAGAGAAGAATCCATACAACTTATTAAAAGAGCAGAATAAAACTGAATTAAAGTATTGGATACCATACATCATGTTTTTTCTTTGGAAACTGAGCAAGGGACAGAACACAACCTATTGGCCCAAGTGAAGGTTAGTTTTGAAGATTGACAAAGAAAGTTCAGGCATAAACCAGGTCCACGGGCAGAATCAAGTATGTGGAATGCACGTGAAGGAGGTAAATTTAATTTGGCATAATTGATATCTACTGATCGAAAATGTTGCATAATTGAGAAGGAGAATGACTCCTCGCTCAAAGAGAACATTATCCAAGATAAGAGAGGAGTTAGAAGTTGAGATCAACTAGAACTCTTCCACCAAGAAAGAGTAGCATTAGAACTCTAGTTATTTATTCATCTACTAACTCTATAAATCGCAGGATGTTCTCATTCTACACATAACACACAAAAGCAGAAGTTAAATGTAAATTGAGAGAAAAATAGCAAGGCATTTTGCAAGCAGTTCGTGCGTGATTCAAGTGTGCGAACCTGAAGCTACATGAACCAGATAGAAGAACCAGTTCCAAGTGTCTGTCTTTTATTCTAGTTCAATTGTAGTAAGTGTTTTCATATTGTACATTTCAGCTTTATCTAGAGGCAATTGTAATAGGTACTCAGAGTATTCAAGTTAGAGTTAACTTGAAGTTGTCGCAACAGTTAGAGGTTGTGTGCCACAACGGGATTAGAGTTAATCCTAGGTTTACAAAAGTGTTTTGTAAATGCAGTTTTTGGCTCAGTGATTTAGTGAAGAGTTTTGAAAAAATCCTACTGGGAAGTAGGTTGTGGTTTTTTTACCTTTTGAGCCGAGTATTTTCCTTATAAAAATTCATGTGTTCTTTAATTTCTGCATTTATTATTCCGCAACAGTAGTATAAGGAACATATAGAAGAACCAGGTCCTTCTATAATATGTGCACACGAAAAATTAGACACCACACAAATTACCTCCCCTCTTGTGTGGAATTGAAGTTAAAATATCAATTGGTATCAGAGCGGGTTATCCTTGAAGAGGCTAACAGCTTAGGAGAAGATCAAGATGAGTGCACCACCTGGAAACTGGGAAGGGCAATCCACTGCTAGGCTACCATTCTTCAACGGCCAGTATTACTCTTCGTGGAAAAACAGGACGAAAGATCACATCATATGAGAAGACTATGAGCTATGGGATACTGTCACAGATGGTCCACTTGCTACCATAAAAATAAATACCAAAGGAGAAGAGATGCCAAAAACAAGAGCTGACTGCACTGCTGACGACTTGAGGAAATGGGAGAAGAATGCTAAAGCCAAGAAATGGCTTGTTTGTGGACTCAGTTCAGATGAGTACAGTAGAATTCAAAGTTGTACCACTGCTAAGGATATCTTGGATACTTTGCAAGTGGCCCATGAAGGAACACCTCAAGTGAAGAGGTCCAGAGGAACACTACTATATTCTCAATATGAGAATGTCACCATAAAGGAAGGGGAAACCATCCAATAGATATATACAAGGTTCACCACACTAACAAATGAACTTAAGTCTCTTGGAAAGGTTATTCTTGAAGAAGACAAAGTTGAGAATATTTTGACAAGGATTCTGCCAGTCTCATGGGAGATCAAAATCACTATTATTCAGGAATCAAAGAACATTGCCACTCTTAATTTGGATGAGCTAAATGGAAATCTCATTGCTTATGAACTTAGAAGGCAAACCATGAAGATGGATGTACCCAAAAAGAAAAAGAGCCTGGCACTCAAAATCATTGAAGGTTCTGATCTAGAGGAAGATGAAATGGCTATGATCACAAAGGACTTCAAGAAGTACCTCACGAGAGGAAAGGGTTCTTCAAGAAGTGAAGGCTACAACAAACCAAGGGTTCCCAAAAAAAAGACCAATGAGGGCTTCTACAAGTGTGGGAAGACTGGTCACCACATCAAAAACTACCCTCAATGGAAAATTGAATGGAAGAAGGAAAGAGCTGAATGAAGAAATAGAAAGAAGGAACAGGTTCATCGCAAGAAGAACAAAGGATCAACAAAGGCTATAGTTACTGCTTGGGGAGAAAGCTCAGATGAGGACTCAGATGATGAAGATGGAGATGAACAAGCACTCATGGCCATTTGGAGAATATGATAAGGAATCTGAGGTAAGTGTAATTCATCTCAAAGACAAGATTAAATTTTTGTCTAAAGAATGGCTATCTGAATTACTTCTAGATTTCATTGATGAATCTGAGGATGTAAACAATGAAAACGAACAGTTGTCTAAGGAATGCGTGATTTTGAAAGAAAAGTGTAAGAACTTAGAACTTAGAGTTAGTGAGACTATAAGTGAAAATACTGCATTAAAGAACCAGTTTCATGCATTTGAATCAAATATCCTAGAACTTAGATCTGAAAACCTAAAACTGAAATTAGGAACAGGTAAGAAGACAACTGATTGCAAATAACTCACACTAGAAGAAAATGTAGGTAAACTAAAAGATGAGTTGTATAAGAAGGATGAGCAGGTTAGAATTTTTAAGGAGGATCTAGGCAAGTCAAGCATGAACTATACAAAACTTATAAATGGAACAGGTCCTCTGATACACTTTCATGGCTACAGGAACATCATAGTAGCAATAGAAGAGGACTTGGCTTTGGGAATCTGTCACCTAAATGGAATCCCAAAAGCAAGTACCTTACACTTCCTGAGAACAAGATTTATACTCACTGTGGTAAAATATGTCACTATAAAAGTGAATGCAATACAAAAGATAAGGCAAGCCAAAAGAACAAAGAATTTGTTCAAGGTAAGAATAGGCTACCAAGTTGGGCTAAAACGAATCTGATTCATCCTTTTGCCTATAGAAAGGGACCCAAACTATTTTGGGTTCCTAAGACTAACCCCTGATTTCCTATGGTACATGGATAGTGGCTGCTCAAAGCACATGACAGGAAGGAAGAACCAATTTCTTTCACTTGAGGACCTCAAAGGAGGTAATGTCTTCTTTGGAAATGGGAAGAAAGGTGAGATCATTGGGGTTGGTAAGGTAGGTAAGACTGACTCTCACTCGATTTAGAATGACTATTTGATAGATGGCCTAAAATACAATCTAATTAGTGTATCACAACTGTGTGATAGAGGTAACCTGGTAGCATTCACCTCTACTAAATGCTTTGTGATTAATCTTACCACTAACAAGATTGTTTTGCAGGGAAAAAGAGTGAACAATATATATATTGCAGATCTGTACACACTGTCAGAAAATGAACTCACTTGCTTAAGTATATTGGACAATGATCCCCTCCTTTGGCACAAGAGACTTGGACATGCAAGTCTGAGTAAACTCAACAAATTAGTATCTAAGGACTTGGTGATAGGACTGCCTAATATCAAGTTCAAGGAAGATAAAGTTTATGAGGCTTGGTGATAGGACAGCTACAAAGTTAGATATAGATGAACCTGGTTCATCTAATGATCAGAAGTTGTATAGGGGAATGATTGGCCCATTGTTGTATCTCACTGCTAGTAGACCTGACATTGTTTTCAGTGTAGGCCTTTGTGCAAGATTTCGGGCAAATCCAAAGGAGTCTCACTTGACTGATGTCAAGAGAATTTTGAGATATCTAAAAGGCACCACTGATCTCTGTCTAAGGTATCCAAAAGGTAGTAATTTCAATCTAGTGGGATATGATGATGCTGATTATGTAGGTTTTCTAGTGGATAGAAAGAGCATCAAGGGTATGGCACACTTTCTTGGCTCATGTCTTGTGTTTTGGGCTACCAAAAAGCAAAATTCAGTGGCCTTATCTACTGCTGAAGCTGAGTACGCTGCTGCTGCTTCATGTTGTGCTCAATTGTTGTGGATCAAATAATAATTAATGGACTTTGGAATTGATGTTGGTTGTATTCCCATTTTTTTTATAACACTAGTGCTATTAGTATGACCAAGAACCCGGTTCACCACAAGAGAACTAAGCACATAGATGTTAGGCATCACTTTTTGAGGGATAACTATGAAAAAGGGTTGATCACTGTGGAATTTTGTGCTACTGACAAGCAAATAGCTGACATCTTCACAAAAGCCCTAAGTAGAGATCACTTTTAGGGATGATTAAGATCACCTAAAAGGACCAGTTTAGAATTCACAACGAAACAAATTGAAAATTTGAAAAAAAAAATTGTTTTTGGCTAGAAAATCTGAAAATGTGTATATAATTAGATTATTTTTTTCTCAGACTCATACTTTCAATAGTATACTCTTGTGTCATGTGTTAAAATAACTCATTAATCTCTAATGATATTTTCTCTATTTTGGAAAATTTAGACTTACACAAGAGAATTATCGATGAAGAACCTGGTTCATCAAGATAACACAGTATGTTTTCTACACTCTGCATAATTTAAAATAATAATATTTGGATCATGAGCAGAGTCCTACTTAATTCCAAACTCCTTTTGGACTTATCCATTACAAGTGAACCAGTTGTGTTCAAAAGAGTCCCAACCGAATTGAAGTACCTAGATTCTAGGGATACACTCCAAAGTCTTTTAAAAATTAAAATTCAGTTTGATTAGACTTCCACACACACTATCATCCCTTCCACCACCCCATCCTCTAAGAAAAGATTAAAGATTCTTGCTCTCAAGGTTGTTGTGGGGAGAGAACAAATCAAGAAAATAAATAAAAAATTAAAAGCGGGTAAGGAAGAAGAACCCCAGAAATCTGATGAATCATTCAAATCTGCTACTGAGGGGGAAGAAACTGTTTCTTCTGAAATTTAACAGGTACAAATTTGGAGAATAGATTTGTACTAGTAGGGTCTATGGCAGGTGTTGAAAGTACTGAATCTGGAGAAGTTTGTGGTAAAAATAAAAAGGGAAAAGAAAAAGAGAGCAAGGTAGTTAAGAGTGCTGTGAGGGGAAAGGGTAAAAGAGTGGTTGATTCTTCGCCCACTCCTGTTAGTTTAACCAAAGGCACATGTACAATGGTTGTTTGGGGAGAAAAATCTACTGAAGTAGAGGAGAGTGTAAAGAAAACAGGGGGAAGTGGGTCTGGCGAAGCTGCTGAAGGGCTGGTTCAACTTGGAAAAAATATAGATGAACCTATTTCATCTGAACAGAAAACCCTCACAGACCTACTAAAGAGAGTGACTGAAAGTTATAATCTAAAGAAGAAAGGGAGGTTGGTACAAGCAAGGATCATTTTGGGGCAAATACGCTGCTTGCTTGTGACTATGAAGTCCATGCCACTCCTAAAGAACCTAGTTCATCTAAGAAGGTACCAGTGAATAGAAAGGTGTGAGCCTTGGTGCAAAAAAGTGGGGCTAAGGATGCTGAGATTGAGAGGCTGAAGAAGAAGTTGGCAGAGGTGGAGACTGGGAGAGATGCTCTCAGAACTGAGCTGGCAAGAGAAAAGGAGAAGAATGATGGCATTCTTCAGAATATGCTGAAACTCCTCCAAGCCAAAAACCAAGCACCTAGTCCTTCCAGCCTTAAGCCTCCTAGCCTAGTATATATCAACCAGTGACCCAGTTCGGGATTTTTTATTTCTTTTGCTTATGTTTTCAGTATTTTTATTTCTTCTTATGCTTTGTGGTAGAATCTTATCAATCATCAATGAAATTCACTGTCTTTTGCTCTAACTGTTTGTTTATATTTCTTTGATGGTTAAAATTCTTAGCTTGATCTATGATGATTAACCCATGATTGCATTTGAAGTAGCCTCAGTGGCCATGAGTAAGTTTTAAAATCTGGTTATCTTACTTATTTATGCAACTTTTTGATGATGCCAAAAGGGGGAAAAAGGTTGTGCTTTACACTTTGAATAGTGATATTTATAACCTAATGAACCTGGTCCTTGATGATAAGTGATAAAAAGGAAAAATGGTTCTAACATGTTTCTAGCATTGTGTTGATGTTGAGCTAAGTTGAAACATGGCCTAAGCTTATGAAAAGAACAGAGTTTTGTCATCATCAAAAAGGAGGAATTTTTTGGCCCAAGTGAAGGTTAGTTTTGAAGATTGACAAAGAAAGCTCAGGCATGAACCATATCCACGGGCAGAATCGAGTATGTGGGATGTACGTGAAGGAGATAAACTTAATTTGGCATAATTGATATCTACTGATCGAAAAGGTTGCATAATTGAGAAGGAGAAGGACTCCTCACTCTAAGAGAACACTATCCAAGATAAGGGAGGAGTTAGAAGTTGAGATAAGCTAGAACTCTTCCACCAAGGAAGAGTAGCATTAGAACTCTAGTTATTTTCTACTCTACTAACTCTATAAATCACAGGATGTTCATATTCTACATGTGATGCACAAAAGCAGAAGTTAAACGTGAATTGAGAGCAAAATAGCAAGGCATTTTGCAAGCAGTTCGTGTGTGATTCAAGTGTGCGAACCTGAAGCTACATGAACCAGATAGAAGAACCAGTTCCAAGTGTCTGTCTTTTATTCTAGTTCAATTGTAGTAGGTGTTTTCATATTGTACCTTTCAGCTTTATCTAGAGGCAATTGTAATAGGTACTCAGAGTATTCAAGTTAGAGTTAACTTGAAGTTGTCGCAACAGTTAGAGGTTGTTTTCCACAATGAGATTAGAGTTAATCCTAGGTTTACAAAAGTGTTTTGTAAATGCAGTTTTTGGCTCAATGATTTAGTGAAGAGTTTTGGAAAAATCCTACTAGGAAGTAAGTCGTGGTTTTTTCACCTTTTGAGGCGGGTGTTTTTCACGTAAAAATTCTTGTGTTTTTTAATTTCTGCATTTATTATTCCGCAACAGTAGTATAAGGAACACATAAAAGAACCAGGTCCTTCTATCATCTGTGCACGCGAAAAATTGGACACCACACAAATCACCCCTCTTGTGTGGTATTGAAGTTAAAACATCACAACCCTTTTAAAAAGACTGCATACAATAAGAAACAAAGGGAAAAAGAAGAACCAAAGAGCATAATAAGGGTTTTTCTGTCTTCTTTTAGCTCTACAGTGTAAATAGAGCTCCATTCACGAACAAAGAATGTGGGATGAGTCATAGACCGACATTGATGGATATCCATGAAAACTGAATTTGATTCAATAAGAGAATTACAAGATTTTGAGATGCACTTGAAACGCATTAAAGATCTAATAGGATGCCATGAAAATATTTCAAAGATTATTTCTCGAGGAATTGCCATGATTTTCTACACATGTAAAAGACGGTACAAGTTTTGTACATATATACCTAAATTATTAATATTTGGCAGAAATTTGTAGAGAAACTTAATTTCGTCTTTCTCTTTGTAAAGTTTGGAAAACGTGCGTTACAAGTCATGCTCACTACAAATTATAGAGATAAACCCTGTGGCTATATTCAAATTTAAACCTTAGGCTAAACTACATCCTGATTCCTGACATCCCCTCAAGCAGGGTGCGGTTCCACGCACTCAATGGTTATTAGGATGCAAACCTAATTGTTAATTAATGTAAATAAAGTCAAACCCTACTTGCTCGGCTGCTCCCCCGTCAAAATCTTATGCATTCCTTTTTTCCCTTACTATTGCATGATTTATATTCAAAAAACCTAATATTTAATTTTAATGTCATAAAATATGTCTAGCTCAATCTTGCCCATGCATTTATAATACCAGATTATGTGTTACGCATGTAAACATTTCACTCCATGTCCTATTTGTACACTGCTAGCTATTTAACTTAGATGCACTTTTATAATTTTTTATTTATTTATACCCGGTACAGTTTTATTATAAAGTTTAAAGAGCATCCACATATTATGTGCCATAGAGATGGTAAAAACGTGTCGATCAACAAATTGTGGAAGAGGACCGAACTGCCTTAGCACTATTATTAATTAAACTAGTATTTATACCCCGTTGTACAGAGAATCTTAAATATAATTTTTCATAAGAAAATATTACTTGAAAAATACGATACACACAAAGAACAGTGTAAATGATATTATTTTATGAACATGTAAATGCACTGGATATTCATACATTCAAGTCTATCCAAATTCTACTATTTTTTTTTGAATTATAATTTTATTATTTAAGTACTTGAAGAAATTAAAAAAAATTTAGGATAAAGTTTGCATTTAAAATATTTAAGAATATTAATCATCTTTTTTATTTTCTTCAGGAAATTCTAAATAATATTATTATATAAATCCGTCAACTGATAAATATTGGTTCAACAATATGAAAATAGATCAATAATAATATACTAATTAATATGTTGAAAAGTGGCATGTTTTGATAGATATATATCCCTTGGAGAATATTTTGTCCGACCAAGTAGTGTCACGATCCAGAATTTCCACCCGCGGGATTGTGATATCGCCTAACATTTCACTTGCTAGGCAAGCCAACATTAGTTATATCTATTAACCATTTTTAAAAATTTTAAATTTAATGACAATAATAAAATTGGCAGTCTGCAATAAGGTGATAACCTAGAAAATAACAAAATCCAAAAAATAATTCTCGGAACTGATGTCACGAATACGCGATCGTCTAGAGCACTACCAATAATGGTTTGCAATAAACATAACTGTATGCATCAAAATAAAAAGCTAAAATAATGTAGAAGGGGACTTTAGGGCTACGGACGTCGTGTAACTATACCTCAAGTCTCCACTGATAGCTAGATCCGAGCAAACCTCACTCAGCGCAGCTGAGACCAACTCCGGTATCTGCACAAGAAGTGTATAGTGTAGTATGAGTACAACCGACCCCATGTACTCTGTAAGTGTCGAGCCTAACCTCAACGAAGTAGTGACGAGGCTCAGACGGGTCACTTACAATAATATGTTATAACGATCCGGTCGGTTGTTTTGAGTGTTGTAGTCTCGTTCCCCTATTTACCACTTATTTTATACTTAATTCTTGTTATGTGACTTGCTAGGGTGGTTGGTTCGGTTTCGGGGATGTTTCGAAATGGATTGGGACACTTAGTCCCAAGGTGGGAAGCTTAAGTTGAAAGAGTTGGCCGGATGTTGGCTTATGTGTAAATGACTCCGGAATTGAGTTTTGAGGGTTTTGATAGCTCTGTGTGGTATTTTTGGACTTAGGAGTGTGAAATGATATTGATTTAGAGGTCCGTAGGTGATTTTTGGCTTGTAATGGCAAATGTTGGAAAATTAGAAGTTTGGAGGATTGAGAAGTTTGACCGAGAGTTAACTTTATTGTTATTGGGCTCGGATTTTTTGTTTCGGAAGTTGGAATAGGTCTGTTTCGTCATTTATTATTTGTGTGCAAAATTTGAGTTCAATCGGAGTTGATTTGATAGGTTTCGGTATTGAATGTAGAAGTTAGAACTTCATAAGTTTATTAGGCTTGAATTGGGGTGCGATTCGTGTTTTTTATATTGTTTGATGTGATTTGAGGCCTCAACTAAGTTTGTATGATATTTTAGGTCTTATTTGTATGTTTGGTTGAGGTCACGAGGGTCTCGGGTGGATTTCGGATGCTTATCGGAGCGGAATTTAACTTGGAAGTTTGCTAAAGTTTTCTGGTGTTACAGGTCTGGTTTTCTTATACGCGATCACGTGGGAAGGTCTGCGACTGCGTAGGCTTATTTTGGGCAGCTGTAATTTTTGTTCTATGCGATCACGATTTGAGGATTGTGTTCGGGAAGCTTTGGCCAGCAGTGCATCGCGAATGCGTGGATTAAGTCATGTTCGCGTAGAGGAGAGGAAAGAGCAGGGGATTCCGCGCGTTGTTCACTGCGATCGCGTGAGTCTGTCCATGATCGCGTAGGTCACGAATGTTTGGTCTTCGCATTTGCATGGGCCTATACGTGTTCGCGTAAAGTTAAATTTTGGCAGCTAGTTTTTGTGCTTCGCGATCGCGAAGAAGGGACTTCTGGGCAGATTATAAAATATCAAAAATGAGGGTTTGAGCAATATTTCATAATTTGATTTTGGGAGCTCGGATTGAGGGAATTCTTTGAGAGATTTTCAAGAGAGTGATTGGGGTAAGTGATTTTAACTCGATTTTGGTTAAATTACATAAATATATTATTGTTTTTATTATTTAATTAGTTATTTGGGATAAAAAATTTAAAAGCAATTGTAGAAGCTCCATAGGCTTTAATTTGGGGATTTGAAGGTCGAGTTGTGATTGGATTTGAGTAATTTTGGTATGGTTGGACTCATAGTTGAATGAGTGTTTGGATTTTGTTAATTTTGTCGGATTCCGAGATGTGAGCCTGGGATTGACATTTTGAGTTGACGTTTTGACTTTTGATTAAAAACTTAGCTTTTTCATATGGAATTGATTCCTATAGCTTGTGTTGATTGTATCGAGTTGTTTGTGGCTAGATTCGAGGCGTTTGGAGGCCGATTCATGAGGCAATGGCTTATTGGAGTAGAGATTTATACGGTCTGAGATAAGTAACACTTCTAAACTTGGTTCTGAGGGTATGAATCCCCAAATTACATGTTATGTGATTGGTGTTAAGGTTACACACATGTTAGGTGACGGGCGTGTGGGCATGCACCATAGGAATTGTGACTTGGTCGAATCCGTGGAATTGTGTAGTCATATAACTTATTATCTTCCACGTATTTCCCATGTGTTAAAGAAATTGGAACTGTGACTCATGTTAGAAATCATGCTTAGGATACATGCTGGTACTGTTGGGACCCACAGAGTTCATGTTGCATGTTGAATTATTTGCTTAATTTATAATTATGTACTCAGTCATAGCTATATTTGCATATCATATATCAGTCTCTCCTGCCATTTATTGATACATCATATCATCATTGTTGGGATGCTTATCATGATACTTGTGAGCCCGAGAGACTGGAGAGATTGATGACTGAGTGAGGCTGAGATCCTGATTGTGAGGATATTTATGGGACCGGGCTACACGTCGCAACATGCTTTATTAATTCATGCCATGATTGGCTTATTATAGCTCTTGGGCAGGATCCTCCCCTCTGGAGTCTGACTTATCAAAAGTAAGTGCATGTACCTACTGAGTGCGAGTGTGATTGCTGAGTACGAATGCCGAGCGCGAGTGCCGAGCGATTGGGAGGATTGAGTGGTTGTGAGGACTGAGTGACTGTTAGGAATGAGTGAATGAGAGGACTGAGTGATTTGATACTCTGAGAGTATGCATATGACTTCATCAATATTCTACATTACAATTGGCATACATAATTAACATATAAATATTGAGATGTATCATTCCTCATTTCAATTAGACTTTGCATATTTTACCTGTTTGAGCTTTAGCTGTTGAACTTGAAAGCATGTCTATATTTCTGTATTGTTTTTCTATAATTGGATTGTACCTGTGAAGCTCGTCACTGCTTTCAGCCTAAAGGTTAGACTTGTTACTTATTGAGTTGGTTGTACTCACGCTACACCCTGCACTTCGTGTGCAGATCCAAGTACTTCTAGGTACGTTTGTTGCTGACTTTGGAGCTATTATTTAGTAAGGAGATCCTCGAGGTAGCTGTTTTGGCGTCCGCAGTCCTTGACTCTCCTCCTTTATCATTTAGTTCTATTTGTACTATTCTACTCTCTTAGATAGTGTTCCAGACTATGTTATTATAAAGATGCTCATGTACTCAGTGACACCCGAATTTTGGGGAGTTGTGTAATGAGTTGCGGTATTTTTCATATCAGATATTTTAAAAGATTTTTACTCTTAAGTTTCATTTATTATGGTTTCAAATTTAAAAAATACGTGTTTTATTGTGAATGCCGGCTTGCCTAGTATTACGATAAGCGCCATCAAGACATGTGAGATTTGGGTTGTGACAAGTTGGTATTAGAGCCTAAGTTACATAGGTCTCACGAGTCATGAGCAGGTTTAGTAGTATCTTGCGGATCGGTACAGAGACGTCTATACTTATCATCGAGAGGCTGTCGAACCCTTAGGAAAACTTCACTTTCTTGTATTCTTGTCGTGCAAAATTTTTGAATCTAGGAACTAAACTTCAATTATTCTATTCTCTCACAGATGGTGAGGATATATGCTACCGGACTGGGTGGACGACCACCAGTACCACCAGCTAGGGCCACGAGAGGTCGGGGCCGCGGTAGAGGCCGAGGTGCAGCTCGTACAACAGCTATAGCAGCACTTGTAGACCCTCCAGTCGCTCTAACTCATGAACAGGTTCTAGATATGGTTGAGCCGGTGGGGCCAGCTCAGGCACAAATTGTGCCCATTGTGATTCCAGACCTTCAAGAGGCTTTGGCTTAGATATTGACTGCTTGGGCTAGCCTTGCTCAGATGGTTTCTTTTCAGACCCTGCCAGCCACTTCTCAGGCAGAGGGAGGTACTCAGACTCCCGCTGCCCGTACTCCATAGCAGGTGGTGCATGGAATTCAAACACCGAGGGTACTACTAGCCCAGTCGGTTACAGTTTCTCAGGCCCAGGTGGGTCCCATTATCAGTGATGAGGAGCAGAAGATACTAGAGAGGTTTGGAAGGCTCAAGCTTCCATCATTCAGTGAGGCTGAGTCAGAGGATGCTCAGGACTTCATGGATAGGTGCCAGCAGATTCTACACATGGCGAGTATTCTAGAGACTAGTGTTGTCTCCTTTACTACTTTCTTGCTAACGGGGGCAGCCTTTAGATGGTGGGAGCACTATGAGAGGAGCAAGCCAGCCGATGCTGCACCACTTTGATGGCATAAGTTATGTGTTCTATTCTTAGAGAGGTTTGTGCCACCGACCCGCTGGGAGGAGTTGCGTTTGCAGTTTGAGCAGCTGCGCTAGGAGGGCATGTCTGTGACCTAGTACGAGATGAGATTTTCTGAGTTGGCTCGTCATGCAGTTTGGTTGGTTCCCACTGAGAGGGAGAAGATTGGGAGGTTTATTGATGACCTCAGTTATTAGTTGTGTTTTGTTATGACTCAGGAGAATTCATCAAGTGCTAGGTTCGATGAGGTGGTTGATATTGCTCGGTGGCTGGAGTTGGTCCGTAGTCAGGAGCGTGAGGAGAGGGAAGACAAGAGGCTTCGTGGTTCGAGTAGTTTCAGCGATGTTCCTTTTGGGGGGGAGGCAGTCCTACCACAGCAGGGGTCATCCTTATAGGCTCACTCAGATTGCTCGTCTAGTTCATCGTGGTGCATCAACTAGCCATGGTTCATACAGTGCTAGTCCAGGTCAGTCATCTCTGAGTGCACTCCCATATCAGAGTTCATCCCACACTCTATCAGTTTAGGGTTCATCTATGTCAGGTCCTTCCAGCAGTTATTCTGGTTCTCGGGGCCCGATTTAGTTCCCACCACTAGCGGGGAGTTGCTTCGACTGTGGGGAGTTTGGGCATGTGTGGAGGAAGTGTCCTCGTTGCTTTGGAGGTCCAGTTCAGCAGAGGGGTCAGGCGGCGACTTTCGCACCAGTTACTTCACCACCCACCCACCCAGTTCGGGGTGGGGGCCAGGTAGCTAGAGGTCACCCTAGAGGGAGAGGCCAATCAGGTGGCTGTCAGGCTCGATTCCATGTTATTCCTGCCAGGCCAGAGGCTATTGCTTCAGATATAGTGATCATAGGTATTGTTTCAGTGTGCCATATAGATGCTTCCATATTATTTGACCCTGGTTCTACTTATTCCTATATATCCTCCTATTTTACTCATTATTTGGATATTCCCCGTGAGTCCTTAGTTTCACATGTTCATGTATCTACGTTGGTGGGCAATACTATTATTGTGGACTGTGTGTATCAGTCGTGTGTAGTGACTTTTGGGGGATTGTATACTAGAGTTGATCTCGTATTTCTTAGTATGGTTGATTTCGACGTGATCTTGGGTATGACTTTATTGTCTCCATGTCATGCTATTCTGGATTGTCACACTAAGACAGTGACGTTGGGGATGTCGGAGTTGCCATGGATCGAGTGGAGAGGTTCTCTGGATTATGTTCCCAGTAGGGTGATTTCTTATTTGAAGGCCCAACGGATGATTGGGAAGGGGTGTTTGTCATATTTGGCCTTTGTGAGAGATGTTGGTGCTGATATTCCTACTATTGATTCTGTTCCAGTAGTGCAAGACTTTCCGGATGTGTTTCCTGCTGACCTACCGGGCATGCCACCCTATACGGATATTGATTTTGGTATTGACTTACCGGGCACTCAGCCCATCCTATCCCTTTGTAAAGTATGGCACCAGCAAAGTTGAAGGAGTTGAAAGAGCAGCTTAAGTAACTTCTTGATAAGGGGTTTATTAGGCTCAATGTGTCTCCTTGGGGTGCATCGGTTATGTTTGTGAAGAAGAAGGATGGTACTATGCAGATGTGCATCGACTATAGGCAGTTGAACAAAGTTACAATTAAGAACAAGTATCCTTTGCCTCGCATTGATGATCTATTTAACCAGCTTCAGGGAGCAAGGTTGTTCTCTAAGATTGATTTGAGATATGGGTACCACCAGTTGAAGATTTGGGACTCGGATATTCTAAAGACGACACCCAGGACCCACTATGGTCATTCTGAGTTCCTTGTGATGTCTTTTAGGCTGACCAATGCCCCGACAATATTCATGTATCTGATGAACAATATATTTCAGCCATATTTTGATTGGAGGGTTTCTGGCTTGGGTGGATATTATCGTCGCTTTGTGGAGAGTTTTTCATCCATTGCAGCACCTCTGACCAAATTGACCCAGAAAGGTGTGCCATTCAGGTGGTCATATGAGTGTGAGGAGAGCTTTCAGAAGCTCAAGACTGCCTTGACCACAGCTCCAGTTCTAGTTTTGCCTTCAATGCCAGGCTCTTATAAAATGTATTGTGTGCTTCTCGGATTGGTATTGGGTGTGTCTTCATGCAAGAGGGTAGACTGATTGCTTATGCTTCGCGCCAGTTGAAGCCTCATGAGAAGAACTACCCTATTCATGATTTAGAGTTGGCAACCATCATTCATGCATTGAAGATTTGGAGGCACTATCTCTACGATGTGTCTTGTGAAGTATTTACGGATCATCGGAGTCTCTAATACTTATTCAAACAAAAGTATCTAAATTTGAGGCAGCGTAGATGGTTGGAGCTACTAAAAGACTATGATATTACCATTTTTTATCATCCAGGAGGGCCAATGTTGTGGTCGGTGCCTTGAGTAGAAAGTCGGTGAGTATGAGTAGCCTTATATTTATACCGATAAGTGAGAGACCGCTTGCATCAGATGTTCAGGCCTTGGTCAAACAGTTCGTGAGATTAGATGTTTCGAAGCCCAGTCGGGTTCTAGCTTGTGTGGTTTCTTGGTCTTCCTTATATGATCGCATCAGATAGCGCCAATATGATGATCCCCATTTGCTTGTCCTTAAGGACACAATTCATCACGGTGATGCTAAGGAGGTTATTATTGGGGATGATGGGGTGTTGAGGATGGAGGGTCAAATTTGTGTGACCAATGTGGATGGGCTATGTGAGTTGATTCACGAGGAGGCCCACAGTTCGCGGTATTTCATTTATCCAAGTGCCGCAAAGATGTATCAGCACTTGAGGCAGCACTATTGGTGGAGGAGGATGAAGAAAGACTTAGTGGGGTTTATAGCTCAGTGCCTAAATTGTCAGCAAGTAAAGTATGAGCATCAAAGACTGGGCGGATTGCTTCAGAGGCTTGAGATTCTAGAGTGAAAATGGGAGCGCATCACCGTGGACTTCGTAGTTGGGCTCCCACGGAC
The DNA here is from genome assembly GCF_000715075.1 of Nicotiana tabacum. Taxonomy (NCBI): domain Eukaryota; kingdom Viridiplantae; phylum Streptophyta; class Magnoliopsida; order Solanales; family Solanaceae; genus Nicotiana; species Nicotiana tabacum. The sequence goes on along the minus strand of NC_134101.1, from coordinate 50,990,601 downwards.
TTCGAGGAAGTTTGATGTTATTTGGGTGATTGTGGATCGGTTGACCAAGTCGGCGCATTTTATTCCAGTTGGGACTACGTATTCTTTGGAGCAGTTGGCTGAGATCTATATCCGCGAGATTGTTCGCCTTTACGGTGTACCGGTATCCATCATTTCAGATCAGGGAATGCAGTTTTGGATAGCAGTGCAGCAAGATTTAGGAACACAGGTTGAGTTGAGTACAACATTCCACCATTAGACGGACGGACAGTCCGAGCGCACTATTCAGATATTGGAGTATATGCCATGTGCTTGTGTCCTAGCTTTAGCGGGTTCTTGGGATCAGTTTCTATCGCTTTTCGAGTTTTCATACAACAACAGCTACCAATCGAGCATTTAGATGGCTCTGTATGAGTCTTTGTATGGGAGACGGTGTCGGTCTCCAATGGATTGGTTTGAGCCGGGTGAGGCTAGGCTATTGGTACTGACTTGGTTCAAGATGCTTGGACAAGGTTAAGTTGATTCAAGATCGGCTTCGCACGGCGTAGTCTAGACAGAAGAGCTACGTCGATCGTAAGGTTCGTGATGTTGCTTACATGGTGGGGGAGAAGGTACTACTCAAAGTTTTGCCCATGAAGGGTTTTGTGCGTTTCGGGAAGAAGGGCAAGTTGAGCCCTCGGTATATTGGGCCTTTTGAGGTGCTTGAGAGGATTGGGGAGGTGGGTTACAAGCTTGCCTTGTCACCTAGTCTGTCGAGTGTTCATATAGTGTTTCATGTATCCATGCCCCGAAACTATTTCGGCGATCCATCTAATGTTTTGGATTTCAGCACGATTAAGTTTGATGGTGATTTGACTTATGATGTGGAGCCGGTGGCCATCTTGGATCGGCATGTTCGAAAGTTGAGGTCAAAGAACATAGCTTCAATGAAGGTGCAATGGAGAGGTCAGACAGTCGAGGAGGCTACTTGTGGGACCGACCGACAGATGTGGTGCAGATATCCATGCTTATTTGAGACTCCAGGTATGTTTCTAGACTCGTTCGAGGACGAACATTTGTTTAAGATGGGGAGGATATAAGCCAGTCATTTTGAATGTTGTAGCCCTGTTCCCCTATTTACCGCTTATTCTATGCTTAATTGTTATTATGTGACTTGTCGGGGTGGTTGGTTCGGTTCCGAGGATATTTTGGAATGGATTGGGACACTTAGTCCCAAGGTTGGAAGCTTAAGTTGAAAGCGTTGAGCAGATGTTAACTTATGTGTAAACGACTTCGAATTTGAGTTTTGAGGGTTCCGATAACTCTGTGTGATGATTTTGGACTTAGGAGTATGACCATATATTGATTTGGAGGTTCGTAGGTGATTTTGACTTGAAATGACGAAAGTTGGAAAATTAGAAGTTTAAAGGGTTGAGAATTTGACCGAGAGTTGACTTTGTAGTTACCGTGCTAGGATTATGGTTCTGAAAGTTGGAATAGGTCTGTTGTTCATTTATGACTTGTGTGCAAAATTTGAGGTTAATCGGAGTTGATTTGATAGGTTTCGACATCGAAGATAGAAGTTAGAAGTTCATAAGTTCATTAGGCTTGAAATAGGGTGCGGTTCGTATTTTTGATATTGTTTGATATGATTTAAGGTCTCGACTAAGTTTGTATGATATTTTTGGACTTATTTGTATGTTCGGTTGAGGTCCCGGGGGCCTAGGTGGATTTCGGATGGTTATCAGAGTGGAATATAACTTGGAAGATTGTCGAAGTCTACTGAAGTTTTCTGGTATTACAGGTTTAGTTTTCTTATACGTGATTGTGTGGGAAGGTCCGCGATCGCGTAGGCTTATTTTGGGCAGCTGGAATTGTTCTTCTATGCAATCACAATTTGGGGAATGCGATCGCGAAGTTTTGGCCATCGGTGCATCACGAATGCATGGGTTAAGTCGTGTTCGCGTAGAGGAAAGGGAGGATCAGGGGATTTCGCGTGTTGTTCATTGCGATCGCATGAGTCTGTCCGCGATCGCGTAGGTCAGAGATGTTCGGTCTTCGCGTTCACGTAGAATTAAATTTTGACAACTAGTTTTTGTGCTTCGCAATCGCAAAGAATTTTTCGCGATCGCGAAGAAGGGACTTTTGGGCAGATTATAAAATATCAGAAACGAGGGTTTGAACGATATTTCATAATTTGATTTTGGGAGCTCGGATTGAGGCGATTCTTAGAGAGATTTTCAAGGGAGTGATTTGGGTAAGTGATTCTAACTCAGTTTTGATTAAATTAGATGAATATATCATTGTTTTCATCATTTAATTAGTGATTTGGGTGAAAAAAAATAGAAAAATAATGTAGATGCTTCATAGGCTTTCATTTGGGGATTTAAAGGTCGAGTTGTGATTGAATTTGAGTAATTTTGGTATGGTTGGACTCGTGGTTCAATGGGTGTTTGGATTTTGTTAATTTTGTTGGATTCCGAGATGTGGGCCTAGGGTTGACTTTTTGAGTTGACTTTTTGACATTTGATTAAGAACTTAGATTTCTCATATGGAATTGAGTCCTATAGCTTGTGTTGATCGTATCGAATTGTTTTTAGCTAGATTCGAGGCGTTCGGAGGCCGATTCGCGATGCAAGGACTTATTGGAGTAGAGATTTGCACTGTCTAAGGTAAGTAACACTTCTAAACTTGGTCCTGAGGGTATGAATCCCCGAATTACGTGTTATGTGATTGGTGTTGAGGTGACGCACATTCTTGGTGACGGGCGTGTGGGCGTGCACCGTAGGAATTGTGACTCGATCGAATTTGTGGAACTGGGTAGTTATATAACTTGTTATCTTCCACGTATTTCCCATGTGTTAAAGAAATTGGAATTGTGAGTCATGTTAGAAATCATTCTTAGGATATATGTTGGTACTGTTGGGACCCACAAAGGTCGTGTTGCATGTTGAATTATTTTCTTAATTTGCAATTATATACCCAGTCACATCTATCATTTGCATAGCATATCTCAGTCTCTGCTACCATTTATTGATACATCATATCATCATTGTTGGGCTGATTATCATGATACTTGTGAGCCCGAGAGATTGGAGAGATTGATGACTGAGTGAGACCGATGGCCTGATTGTGAGGATATTTTTGGAATCGGGTTACACGTCGCAGCATGCGTTATTGATTCATGCCATGATTGGCTTATTATAGCGCTTGTACAAGATCCTCCCCTCCGGAGTCTGACTCACCAGCAATGAGTGCAGGTACCTACTGAGTGCGAGTGCCGAGCACGAGTGCCGAGAGCGAGTGTGTAAGGCCCCGTAAAATGTTACCTAAAACCTAGGGTTTCGTTGTGCCGAAGTAGACTTAAGCGTTGAGGAGTTAAAGAAAATTTTGGAAGTGTCTGGCGTTTCTGCGGCCTATAGTGTTGAATCATCGCTTGTTGTGGAAGTCAATAAAAAGCAATACAACGACCCGTTGTTGGTACAATTGAAGGAGGGGATTCATAAACATAAGACCATGGCCTTTTCTCTTGGCATGGATGATGGTACACTAAGGTACCAAGGGAAACTATGTGTTCCAAACGTGGATGGTCTCCGAAAAAGAATCATGACCGATGCTCACACTTCTAGGTATTCCGTGCACCCAGGTTTTACAAATATGTACCATGATCTTAAGGAAGTCTAGTGGTGGAATGATATGAAGAGGAAGGTAGCGGCCTTTGTGGCAAGATGTCCAAATTGTCAGCAAGTGAAGGTCGAACACCAAAGGCCTGGTGGGTTAGCTCAGAACATAGAAATTCCATTGTGGAAATGGGAGATGATAAATATGGACTTTGTGGTAGGACTACCTCGTACTCCTTGCAAGTTCGACTCGATTTGGGTGATTGTGGATCGACTCACAAAATCAGCACACTTCTTACCTGTTAAGTCTACCGACACATCAGAACAATATGCTCAGTTGTATATAAAGAAAATAGTCAGGTTGCATGGCACTCCAGTTTTTATTATCTCAGATCGAGGGGCGCAGTTCACGGCTAATTTTTGGAAGACGTTTCAGCAAGGTTTGGGTACTCAAGTGAATCTTAGTACAATTTTTGACCCGCAGACTGACGGGCAGGCAGAGCGGACTATTCAGACGATCGAGGATATGTTGTGCACTTATGTTCTTGACCTTCAAAGGTAGCAGGGATGATCATTTGCCGCTCATAGAATTTGCCTACAACAACAGTTATCATGTTAGTATCCAGATGGTACCATTCGAGGCTTTATATGGTAAGAGATGTAGATCTCCCATTGGATGGTTCGAGATTGGGAAAGCAGAATTGATAGGACTGGACCTCATGCATCAAGCTATGGAGAAGGTTAAGATCATTACAGAATGGTTGAAAACTGCTCAGAGCCATCAAAAGTTCTATTCGGATGTGCGTCGCAGGGATTTGGAATTAAAAGAAAATGATTGGGTGTTCTTGAAGGTTTTCCATATTAAGGGTATAATGTGGTTTGGTAAGAAAGGAAAATTGAGTCTGAGGTATGTCGGACCGCACATAATCATTTAGAGGATTGGCCAGGTGGCTTATAGGCTAAAACTACCTCCAGAGATGTCTTTAGTGCACCCGGTGTTTCATGTATCCATGTTGAAGAAGGTGATTGGAGATCCATCGCTTATTGTTCCTGTTGAGACTACTAAGGTTAATGAAGAACTGACGATGAAGAAATTCCAGTTGCCATTCTTGATAGGCAAGTTCGAAAGTTGAGAAACAAAAAAATTACTTCCGTGAAAGTGTTATGGCGAAGCCAACAAATCGAAGAGGCCACCTGGGAAGCTGAGGAGGAGATGAAGAAGAAGTATCCTAATTTATTTGAATAGCTATGTAATGGTGTCCATGATGTTGAAAGCTAACTTTCTATAAACTATGTTTCCCATGTACGACTTATGTTGAGGTTGCTCCTTCTTGGTAATGTAATGTTTAATGGCATTGTGGCCGGTGTTGTTTCCCCTATCATTTTATATCGTTGTGTTATGGTTATGTTGTTAGGAATGGTTTTGGGATTCCCTGGAAGGTGGATAGCCCAAGTTACGGGGGAAACTCTAGCGAAAATTATTAAAATTTGGGGAGTTAGTCAAAAATTGAAACAGTTGGTATGTGTTATAGCAGCTGAGTTACATTGGGTGCTAATGGTGAGTTTTGACCCTCATTCGAGAATGAATGATCCTAAGTGGGGGAGGATGTAAGGCCCCGTAAAATGTTACCTAAAACTCGGGATCTTACATCCTCCCCCTTGAACAGTGCATTGGGGAGTTGAAGAAAATTTTTGGAAGTGCCAGGCATTTTTGCGGCCCATTCTGCGGTCGCATAACTGATCTACAGATCGTAGATCTGCCGCAGACTAAGGCAGAAAATCGGGGCAAATGTTTGGACCATTAAGCGGCTGCATAATCATTTTGCGGGCCACATAACCCATCGCAGACCCAACACAAAATAATTCTGGAGGGCAGTTCTGCGGCGCATTATGCGACCGCAGATCGGTCGCAGAGTAAGGCAAGGGTGCCCAGTTCCGGAAGGCCATTATGCGGTCGCATATGCAACCGCAGATCTATGTCGGGACTTTATTTTTACAATTTTATAACCCCGATCCCTATTTCATTTATCTATCCTAAGGGTTCATTTTTGGGGAATTACCTGACATTTTAGAGAGAGGAGAGAGCTATTTTAGAGAGAGGGAAGGGAGGACTAAGGATTTCACTACTCTACTTTGATTAAACCTTGAAATTCCATCAAAAGGAACTTGCTAGGGCTTCAGAAAGGTAAGAATTTCTCCACCCGCATACATTGGGATGAGGCGATAGGGCCGCTTTGTGTAGAGTTTATGGTATTGTGATTGCACCTCCACCCGCATACGTTGGGTGAGGCGGCAGGGCCACTTTGTGTAAAGGTAGTTGTAGAGGATCCCCGACTTATGAATTTATAAATGTTGTTGAAAGCTCTTAATAAATTTGCTATGGCTTTAACGGCTAACAAAGCCTTTTATTGTTACCATGATTCATCATATTCATGTTATATTTCCAAGTCCTTGTATAGGTGTTTGGTTTTCGTACTAGTACTCTTCGATATGTACTAACGTCCCTTTTGCCGGGAGCATTGCATCTTTAATGAATGGAGATGGTTCTATAGCAGGTGGTATTGATCAGTGATAGCAACACACTCACTCCTCAACTGACTTGGTGAGCCCCACTTTATTTCGAGGTCATGTATCTCTTGTTACATGTACATAGTATTTTGAGGTATAATCAGGGCTTTATTGCCTGCATTGTCGTAGCACTCTTTTGTTTCTGTTAGAAGTTCCGTAGACATAGTGTGGGTTGTATCCTGTTTTTGGAAGGTTGAACTAAACTTGGTGTAATTGTATCATTTGTCCCACTTTAACTACGAATGTATAGTGTACTGTTTTGGAAACTTGTTAATGACGTAACTAATGGAAATAAACTGATGTTATTCACATGACCTCTTACTCTCTAATTAATGAAATGAATTCTTCTCTTTATTCATGGGTGAGTTGGGTAGAAGTATTGTACGGGCTTGCTCGGCCGAGGTATCTCGGTTGAGGGCTGGTCATGCTCCTCGAGGTCGGGGCGTGATAAACTGCAGAGCGATTGGGAGGATTGAGTGGTTGTGAGGACTGAGTGACTGTTAGGAATGAGTAATTGTGAGGATTGAGTGAATGAGAGGACTGAGTGATTTGATACTCTAAGAGTATGCATATGACTTTATCATTGTTCTGTATTATAGTTGGCATACATAATTGACATGTAAATATTGAGATTTATCATTCCTCATTTCAATTACACTTTGCATATTTTACCTGTTTGAGCTTTAGCTGTTGAACTTGAAAGCATGTCTATATTTCTGTACTGTATTTATGTAATTGGACTGTACCTGTGAAGCTCATCACTGCCTTCAGCCCAAAGGTTAGACTTGTTACTTATTGAGTTGGTTGTACTCACTCTACACCATCCACTTCGTGTGCAGATCCAGGTACTTCTAGATACGGTGGTTGCTGATTTTGGAGCTATTATTCAGTTCGGAGATCCTCGAGGTAGCTGTTTAGGCGTCTGCAGTCCTTGACTCTCCTCCTTTATCATTTAGTTCTATTTGTACTATTCTGCTCTCCTAGATAGCGTTCCAGACTATGTTATTGTATAGATGCTCATGTACTCAGTGACACCCGGATTTTGGGAGTTGTGTAATGAGTCGCGGTATTTTTCATATCAACTATTTTAAAAGATTTTTACTCTTAAATTTCATTTATTATGCTTTCAAATTTAAAAATGCGTGATTTATTGTGAATATAGGCTTGACTAGTATTACGATATGCGCTATCACGACATGTGAGATTTGGGTCGTGACACATGTACGCAATATTAACAATAACAGAAAAGACAGGAATGAGAATAAAGCAGTTAATTCATAACAACGAACTCAAAATCCAACTACCAGAGAGCCTAGAATAACAAGTCACATAAACTCATCTCAAATACCGAGGCAAATCTAACAGTCCCAAACAAATATAACTTTATACAATTCACTCGATCCCACCATATCATCATCTGTCAATATCATAATCCGTCCTTATTCCGCCATTGTAATTCATTACCTTTTAATTTCTGTTGCGCCGTGCAACCCACTTCCCAAACAATTTCAATCAACAATCAAAATTTACAAGGAGTTCTACATCAAGAGAGTAAATGTACGAACATCGCGAACATCGCAAATGCGATATTTTGTTTGCAATTGCGAACATCGCAAATGCGAGACAAGGGTCGCAAATGTGAACCTTGTCTCTTAGCTACAAAAGTTGCAAATGCAAAAATTGGTTCGCAAATGTGAGTTCCCAACCTTCGCAAATGCGAAGGTAATCCAAGAACACACTGAGTCGCAAATGCGATGACTGTACATTCGCAATTGCGAACATTTTTCTCCCAATGCGAGGCTACCCAGTCCAACCCATGCTCGCAAATGCTAACATTTGTTTGCAAAAGCGAGGCTTGCAGTTGCGAGCCATACCTCGCAAATGCAAGATCTGCAGCAGAGCACCAGCACCAGAAGTGAACCAGCTATTCCAACCTTAACCAAACTCATCTGAAACACGTCTGAAACTCACCTGAGCCCTTAAGGCTCCAAACCAACCATGCACACAAGTGTAATAACATCATACGAATTTGCTCGCGCAATTAAATCACCAAAATAATATCTAAATCTACAAATCAATCCTCAAAACGAACGAACTTTCAAAGTGAAACTCAAGAACACTAGAATCACATTTAAGCGTCCAAATCATGTCAAATCAATTCCGAATTGAACAAAAATTTGCAGACAAGTTTCAAATAGCAATACGGAACTATTCCAAGTTTTAACATTAAAATTCGAACCCGTTAGCTAAGAAGTCAACTTAAGTCAAACTTAGTAATTTCCAACTTTTAAAAATGCTAGTTTTCTACAAAATGGGTTCAAAACAAGTTAGAAACTTCCGAATTCAATTCCGGGCATACGCCCAAGTCCTAAATCATGATACGGACCTATCGGGATCGTCAAAATACCGATCGGGGTCCGTTTACACAAAAATATTGACCGTAGTCAACTCAAACTATTTTAAGGTACAAATTCACATTTTTTTTAATTTTTCACATAAAAACTTTTCGAAATGTGACACGAATAATGCACGTAAATTGAGAAATACTAAATGGAGCTAATCGAGGTCTCAAAACACGGGAGTAGAAGCTAAATCTCAAAATGACCTATCGGATCATCACAAGTAACCTTGCTATGGTGCACAATTCCATTTGTATATTCTTCGTACCGATTGTTACTGTTTGTGAGCATGCTAAAATATGTTGGCATAGTTTGGATCAGATAGAAATTCTGGAAATAATAGGTTTTTAATTAAGAAGATGTTGATGATGGAGTTAAGGGCAGTAGTTCTTTTTTTAAAAGAAATAGGTTTTGGGATTAAGGTGTTTTCTAGTAATAAGATTAATTACTTATCTTTTGAAATTTAAATGTTAAATTAATTTCTTAGGCATTTTGCTGCTTGGATAATTTTGCAGATTTTCGTGTTGATAGTTATAAAATTACATTCAACTTCTACATAATTTAGCAACAAAAATCATTTAAAAACTTTAATTTCACGTCTAATGTAATCAGAAATGTCGCATTTCATAACTATTAGCAAAATTAACCACATTAATTCTAAATTGACTAATTTTATTATATTATTTATTTATCTTATCCTAATATCACCAATTATCTTGAGCAATGCCAAGTGACTTATTATTAGGCTGCCACTTGGCTTAATGTGGATACCTGAAAGAAGAAATCGCATAATAATTATTTGCATAGGAGAACATGGATAAGAATCAATTATGGAGGTAGGTTAAAATTGTTGTTCCAAGCCCACATTTGGGAAGACATCAGTAGTGGAATTTAATTTTCAGGTGATTTATTTTTCTTCCTTTTTTCTTATTTCTGTGTAAAAAAATATTTAAGTATATAAATAAATTACAAACTGCAGCACACAAAAAATACCAAAGAAAATTTTAATTTCTTTTTGCATTGGAAGGTTTAATAAATAAATAAAAAAACTGTCAAACAAACGTGGGAGGAAGTATTAACTTTTAAAATTGACATGTTTAATTTTTTTATTTTAATTTTCTATCTTCTATTTTAAAATCTTGAAATTTTCATTGGAGTTTTGTCCTAAAGTACGTCTATTTCATACTTTAATCTTAAACCAAATCAAATTATGGAAGAGGACCCAACTACTGTAAAATTAGCACTACTATTAATCAAATTAGGCCTTATCAATCTTGTGATCTATCGTGTGCCTCATATTAACTCATTTGGCACATGTTCTGGGAGATACAACACAAACATCAGGAAGGCTTTAAGATCTGAATAATATTTTTCAATTGCTGAATATTATTTTTTCTTCCAATCAAATGCAGACAACGCAATTTCAATAAAGATACAACTACTTCTTGCTTCAAACAAAAGCAGACAACACAATCTCAACAAAAAGTACCTATTTGTTCTTACAAACAAAAGCAGATGAGCAATTAAGAGTAATTTTTTTTTCCAGAAAAGATTTTTTTAATTGATTCTGCAGTATGGTGGCAGCCCCCTATATAACAAAATAGAAAGTTATATAAGAATAAGAGTATGTATTTCAACACAATCCTCAAGAGAGATAAATGGACATGCCCATTCACATGACAAAAACTTGTTAGCACTTCACAAAATATGAACTTTCTCCTACAACTTACAACCTTCATGTACACTTGCAATACAGTCAAAAACCAGCAGGTACAGAAATGTATGAGGGTTGGCACCTTCCATTTATCCAATCTAAAACATACCAATGCTTCATTGGGTAAGTCACCAATATAAAAAAATAATTAGGAGTAATTGTTCTTCACTAACTTCTTTACTGTTGGAGAGGCAAATACTAGTAAGCAAAAATTCATTTAGGCTAACAGTAAGTAATTGTTCTTTACCTAACTTCTATATTAATGCTTTACTCTTCAAAATTCTTGTTCTTCACCACCTCCTCTCCCATCCTTCATTAAGAAGTTGTACCACTCCCTCTTTGTATCTTCTAAGAGTTGTGTTAGAAGTTCAATGTAAGAGTTGAATTCTTTTGTCTCATCTTCAAACTTTGTAAAGTGTCCTTGGGTCATGAGTACAAACATATCTATCCTCAAAATATCCTTTCTATACGAATCTCTTCTATCTCCATATCAACTATACGAAGCTCTTCTACAAACTTATTGCGATTTTCATCCATGGACTATCATCCGCCATTTTTCGATTATCTAAACAACATTAAAGAAATCTATTAGAAATAGAGAACATTCAAATCATAAATAAATAGTTAACAAAGAAAGATTTGATTTGAATGAAACATTAGCAAAAACGAGCAAAATCAAAAGAATCATTATCATCTTGCCATTTTCTGATTTTAAACAACATTAGAGAAATTTGTGAGAAATAGAGAACATTCAAATCACAAAATGAAAAATTAACAAAGAGAGATTTGATTTGAATGAAATATAAACAAAAAAAATGAGCAAAAACAAAAGAGTCATTATCATCTTGTCATTTTCTGATTCTAAACAATATTAGAGAAATCTGCGAGGAACAGAGAACATTCAAATCATAAATGAAAAATCAATAAATAGAGATTTGATTATGAAAAATTAACAAAAATGAGACAAAAAAAAGAGACATTAGCATCTGTCATTTTCTGATTCTAAACAACATTAGAGAAATCTATGACAAAATAGAGACCATTTACATCATAAATGAAAAATTGACAAAGAGAGATTTGATTTGAATGAAACATTAACATAAACGAGAAAGAGGCATTGTCATCTTTTATTTTCTGATTCTAAATAACATTAGAGAAATCTGTGAGAAATAGAGAATATTCAAATCATAAATTCTAAACAACATTAGATAAATCTGTGAGAAACAGAGAAGATTCAAATTAAAAATGAAAAATTAACAAAAAGAGATTTGATTTGAATGAAACATTAACAAAAATTTTAACCCGGCTATCTCTAAAATCCTACTACCGTTCCTCCATTTCATACTTGAAGAATGCAAAATCCTCAACCATCTTTGCAGCAAACAACTCAAATCCCTCCAAAACCGCCGGATATTAACAATCATATACCCACCAACAGTAGCCCCATGGCTACACACGTCTCTACTCCAACTTTTAAAGACAAGCTACTATCATATACGCACTCGAACTTTATCTCTATGGAATGATTTGAGGATCTAATTGCACCTATGGAGATACATGAGCTAGATGACAAAGGTATTGGCGGAGATGAATCAAAAAATGCAGATCACATGGTCACCTTATCTGTTGAAGATATGCATAGGATCTATCATCCCCGAAGGTCTTAGTTCAACGGTAAGGATTGTGGGTTCGCTGGGAAAGATGAGGTTCGATTCCCGCTGAACGCAGTGTTATTTTAAAATTTAGAACCACATACTTCAAATCCTAGCTCCGCCTAACCAAACTATGTTGCTTCTCAGGCAAAATGGCAAATTGCCTTTGTATGGGTATGATGCCATTATATTAAAGAAAATTGGTAGCAAAATTGGGCGTTTATTAAAAGTTGATGCATGTACATCATCAACCTTGAGAGGACACTATGCAAGACTTTGTGTGGAAGTCTCTTTAGATCAGCCAGTGAAGTCATATATTTTCATCGGTTCTCATAAACAGCAAATATTATATGAGGGTGACAATTTCTTATGCAAACTATGTGGAAGATTAGGCCATTCATCCCTACAGTTCCCCTACTCTATTCCAGAAAAATCAAGAAATAATACGTTGCAACAAGGCTCTCCACAAATGTCAAAAGAAAGAGATGGTGAAAATTGGCAGACAGTGGTGTTCTCTAAAAGAAAGAAGAATCCTCCAAGAACAAAGTCTGAATCAATCAGGAACACACATGATGCAGGTATTAATGTCAAAATCTTTGATGCTACCGCATGTAAGTATCTTAATACTCAAAAACTAAAATACAAAGGAAAATATCCTCTACCGGTACATGACACAGGCATAAGGAAATCTCACCCAATCCCTGCTAATATTTCTTGTTCATCTAATTCTGATCATCATCATATAAATAATAATTCTAAATTACCTTATAATCACCAGCCCACTGTTTTGGAAAATACCACCCATAAGGTAAATCCACTTAATGAAACCAACCAATGCATGTCAAGTTGGCAGGACACACAAGATAAGAATAACAACCATGTGGCTAGATCCTACAATGACAAACTTAGTCCTACTACTGATGCATATACTACGCTTAATGATAATAGGGATAAAAATCATTTGGACTAAACCAATGAAGCTTCTCAAAGTAGTAACAACAACGTAACTATTAGTCTTAATAATGATAATATGGACGCTACTTCCTACAAGGCTAATATCCATCCAACTCAACAACACTTATCTCTTGATAATCCTAGCAATGAACAAGCGTTGATTGATATTAACCAATTGTCTAGTACAATATTTGAACACTCTTTTGAGTCCTCTAGCCACGAACATGAACACAATTCTAATCCAGAACATACAGAACTTTTGGAACCTTCCTAATCTCTTCAATCCATTCCTACCGAAGGACCCTAATCCATTAGGATCGAAGGACCCCGCCAATATATTCCTATTTCTCATACCTTGGGATGCCTAGAACAACCTGGCACAGATTCAAAAACAAAATAGCAACCAAGCCCCCATGAAAATGCAGCCCCCTCCACCACCCAATGCTTAAGAACTAAGAATAAAAGTAATGGAGGAACTAGAGGAGATACCTCCTCCAAACAGGGGGTTGAGAATCGAGTTTTCAAACATAAAAAAGTCAAAGTCTCACTCTTCTAGGTGAGGCACGACTTGAGGCATGTCTTCAGTTGTCCAATTGCACTATACAAGTGCACAATGAACATAAAGACACCACAAGATCTAACAGTAGGAAAGTTGGCAATAATCATAATACCATGCCAATGGAGAAACCTATCTTCTCCTATGGGGGAGGAGGGGAGTGTCAACCTACAGAACCCAAATCCCAGGATGAATAGAGCTACAACTATTATCATTTGGAACACTAGGGGTGCTAACAATGAGAACTTTCGTAGGAACTTTAGAGATATGATAGACACCCATAGGTTACTTTACTTGAAACTAAGATGTCTACTTACACCTCCCTTATTAATGATTTTAATTTTACGGATATGATCGAGATCCACGCAGAGGGAAGATCAGGAGGATGGTTATTCTGTGGGATCACAATATGGTCACTGTCTAAAATTCTATTAGGCGAGATCAGGAAATCCATGCTATTGGTTGAGATACTTCCTAAACGCTACTCTTCGATTTTTTCTTCCATTTACGCTAGTACTAGTAAGACTAATAGAAATATACTTTGGAAGAACTTGGAAAATATTAATGACTCCTATAAAGGCCTGTGGTTAGTAGGGGTAATTTTAACGACGTTTTAATGGCTGAGGAGAAATTTGGTGGTAAACCTGTTAGTCTCAATAGGTCATGCAAATTATGGTCCAGCATAAATTATTGTAACCTCTTTGACTTGGGATTTAAAGGGAGTAAATTCACTTGGTCAAATCATAGGAAAATGAGGAAAAGTCTAATTATAGAACGATTAGATAGAGTGTTCTAATGATAAATGGGCTACTCTTTTTCTTGAAGCCTCAGTTACCCATCTTCCCAAAACCCACTCCGACCATAGACCTTTGTTGATCAAGTTGAACTCTATGCCTAGTGGGAACTACGAGAAACCTTTTAGGATAGAGACAATTTGGTGCTCACATACTGATTTTATTAATGTGGTTAATTCTGATTGGAAAGATAATGACTGGTATAATGCTGCTCGATGTTTTAGAAACGATATTTTGGAATGGAAAAGAAAAACTTTTGATGATCTCTTTCACAGAAAAAAGAGACTCTTGTCTCCTCGACTCTCAATACTATTTCCAATCATGCCATGCAATATACTCTTCTCCCACAAAAAATTATGAATGTTATTGATCAAATCCAAAGGAATTTTATATGGGGTAGCACTGAAAGTAATAAGAAACTCCACTTGCTTAGTTGGAAGGTAGTCACTAGTAGTAAATCCAATGGGGGTATGGGAATCAAGAAGGCTAAGTCAAAAAATTTGTCCCTCGTTATAGGTCTTACATGGAGACTACTAAACTTTCCTCATTCTCCTTGGTCCAAGCTCCTTATTGCTAATCATGCTACGAAGGCCAAGAAAGCTAACACTTCTTTCATTTGGAGTGTTGTCGTAAAATGTTGATACTATTGTAATAAAGGGATCCTTTGGACTATCAATGAAAGGTCTGTGATTGACATTTGGAATTCCAGATGGATTCCTAACACTCCTTGTCTAAGAAATTCCATTCAAAGGCCTCTCAACAAGAGTGATCACAATCTAAAAATTAGAGATCTAAGGAAGAAGAATTTATAAAAATTTTCTAAGTTGTCTTTTGACCTCCCCAATTGTATTACTGATAACATTATGATCTTAAATGTCCCTCAATATGATAATACTCCTGACATTCCTATTTGGTCACTTAGTAGAAATGGCAGGTTTACTATAAAATCATGTTACACTCTCATTGATGGTCATGAGGAAACTGACAAAGATTTCACTTGAATTTGGCATCTCAACTGTCCTAACAAGATAAAATTTCTCCTGTGGAGTTGTTTTCATGATAAACTACCATGTAGATCTTATCTTAGGCATATTGGTATGAATATTGACTACTTGTCCAATGTGCAAGATTGAGGATGAGACCATTATGCACATTTTCCTTAGTTGTCCTATAACTAATGCATTCTGGAAGAATTTAGGCATTACTCACCTCTCATTCAATGGTATAACTCACTGGCTTCTTGTAATAAAAAATTTGAATCTTATGTTAAAGCACAAATACCTTGACCGGGAGGATCTTTTTTCTTTTGTTATCTGGAATATCTGGATGAATAGAAACAATAACATTCATAACAATACTAACCATGCTCCGTCCTCCAAGATCATTTTTCAACAGGCTATGGAATACAAACTCCTCACAGACAAAGAGTCAAACCCAAATACAAAGAAGACCATCAGAATAAGATGGCATATGCCCCCTGATGGTTGGTACAAACTTAACATAGATGGGGCATTCAAAGCTAAGAAGTTGCATTGTGGTCTAAGTGGAGTAATTCGCAACAGATCGGGAGATTGGGTTGTTGGTTTCTATAATTACACACATGCAGCAACCCCTCTACAGGTAGAACTATTGGCACTGAAACATGGCCTTCAACTCGTATGGGATCTCCAGCTGAAACCCTTGAAAATCGAAACAAGCTCAACTGATGTGCTCAAATGCCTTGATCATGGTTATCCAACGTATAATATCATTATTTTTTATTGCAGGTGGTTGATGCTCTAACTGGAGAAAGTAACAGTCAGGCATAATTTTAGGGAAGCAAATCAAGTGTCGCACCTTTTAGCAAAGGAAGCTTCCAAGCAGTCCAACCTAAACCAAGTCAAGAATTTTTCTCTTCCTCCTCCCTTTGTTGAAACTCAGTTTTTGGCAGATAGAGGCGGAACTTCCTATGTCAGACTACTTTCGGATAATATATGTACTAAGTTGGATGAACTTGGCAATGATAATGCCGTAAGTGGCATATCTATGGCATGTAATGTGACTAGTTCTTAGTATTAATAATAAGTATTCCAATTACTCAAAAAAAAACATTAACAAAAATGAGAAAAAAAATAAAAGAATCATTATCACCTTGCCATTTTTTGTGTTGGGATAAAAACTAACAAGGCCTCATGCGGAAGCTAATAAAATAAACCTTGGTGACAATAAATCAGACGACAAATAAAATATTCTAAAGAAGCATAATATTATAATATGATTTTGGTCAAGTGACCTACATATGATTTACTAATATAAAAGCGAGAAAAAAAACTTATGAGCTAATACAACATTCAGTTTTGCATATTTATATATGTTTATACAATTATTTTAAGTGTTATTTGATTTAAGTTACTAATCTCTATTTGAAGATTTTCTTTGAGATTAATATTTTAATAGCTAACCATATTATGAGCATGTTTGGTTGGGAGGCCGAATTTTCATTTTGGAGAAAATTACGCGATACATCAAACATATATACTATATTTATCATTCGTAGCTATACTTTCAGCAAATTTATCATTTGAACCTATATTTGAATTTTATAGCAAATCCATGAAATAAGAAATTAATTGATTTGAACTAAAACAAGAGAGCAACAAGCTCTCGTTGCTCAGTTGGTTCGAGCGCCCGCTTAGTTAGCGGAGGTCTTGGATTCGACTTTCAACAAAAGTATTTTATTTTTCTGTATATCTGTATTTTGTCTTCGTTGTATTCGTTGCGCGAACGAATACAGTCGATACATGTTGTATCCTTTGTATACATCCTTGTATACAGTCGATGTAGATTGTATCCTTCATATACACCCTTGTATTTTGCCTTAGTTGGTTACCGTTGATACATGGTGTATTTGTTGCGTGAATGAATATAATTGTGCGAACGAATACAATTGATATAGGTTGTATTTATTGCACGAACGAATACAGATAACACATGTTGTATTTGTTGTGCGTTTGAATACAAGTAATACAAGCTGGTTACAATTGAACAGTAGTTACGAAAGGTAATTAGGCAAACTATAGTTACTAGGCTCTAAATTAGTACTTTATAAAAATTCTTTTTTTTTGTATGTGTGTGTCTGTAACGACCCGAACGGTCATTTTGAGTATTAGAGCTCCATTCAGTGGCTTAAGGCCTTGAGCAGCTCTATATTATGTGTTATGACGTGTGTGCATAGTCGAGTTCAGACATGGGATGATTCGAGGCAGATGTGGAAAAAGGATTCGTGTTTTAGAAACTTAAGCGGTAAGTGTAACGACCCGACCATTCATTTCGAGCTCTAGCATGTCGTTAAGCTGTTTGAGGCCTTGAGTAGCTTCACTTCAGGTATTATGACTTGTACGTGTGGTCGAAATTGAATTTCAGAAAGTTCAGAGTTGATTCGGAAAGCAAATTCTAATTTCGGAAGCTTTAAGTTGAAAGAATTGACTAAGATTTGACTCTTGAGTAAACGACCTCAAAATCAAAATTTGAAGGTTCATATGGGTTCGTATGATAATTTCGGACTTGAGTGTATGTTCGGATTAAGTATCGGATCACCCGGGAGTATTTCAGTACTTATTATTGAAGTCGGCATTTTGAAAGTTTAAGAATTTATTAAGTCTGACTTAAAGTAGATTTTAATGTTATCGATGTCCGTTTGGGATTTCGAGCCTTGGAATAGGTTCGTATTGTGATTTATGACTTATGCGCAAAGTTTGGCGTCATTCCGGAATATTTTGATATGAATCGGACGAGTTCGTTGAAGTTTGAAAGTTTAAAGAAGGATTTCGATCATCGATTCGTAGTTTTGATGTTGTGTGGCATGATTCGAGGTTTCGACTTAGTCTGTATCGTGTTACGCGATGTGTTGGTATGTTTGGACGGGGTCCCGGGGGCCTCGGGTGCGAATCAAATTTGAAACGGATCGAGTTTGGACTTGAAGGACTGCTGAAGCTTAAGGCTTCTAGTGCGATCGCACCTGTGAGGTTATGGCCGCAGGTGCGAGACCGCAGAAGCGGCCCAAAGGTCGCAGAAGCGGTAGGGAGTGAGGGTGGATGGATTCGCATGTGCGAGGAATTTGCCGCACCTGCGGGCTCGCAGATACGGGCGGAGGAGCGCAGAAGCAGAAATGGTCTGGTACTGGTTGATCGTAGGTGCGGGTGTTGTAGCGCACCTGCGAAGCCGCAGGTACGGTCATGGGCGCGCAGGTGCGGTATGGTGCTTGAGCTGGGGAGTCCGTAGGTGCGGAGGTTTTCCGCAGAAGTGGATACGCACCTGCGGTTGGATGGCGGCAGAAGCACAAAAAGCTGGCCTTGGGGGATGCCGTATCTGCGAGGAAGCTTCCGCATAAGCGGCTAATGTTCCGCAGATGCAAAAATGTTGTTGGGCAAAGGACTTGATTTTATACGGGATTTGGCCCATTTTCTTTCATTTTCACTTGGTTGTGACAATTTTTGGAGAGCTTCAAGGGAAAATTTTCATCAAGCAACATAAGGTAAGTGATTCCCACCTATTACAAGTTAAATATATAGTTTGTATATGGATTAAAATATAAAAATTAGTAGAAATTTAGGATTTTGGTAGAAAACCTAGATTTGGTATTTTTGGATTTTGACCACGAAATTGGACATGTTATTAGGAATAAATTATATATTTAAGTTCGTGGTGTTATTGGTAATATTTATCTTCAAACAATTTCGGAATACGGGCATGTGGGCCTGAGGGTTGACTTTAATGACTTTTAGAGTGGAGTTGGGATTGCTAGGAATTGATTAATTATAAGCATTGGAGTAAATTTTGATTGAGCTGCACATTGTTTGACTAGTTTTGGATTGACAGGCATCGGTTTGAAGTGTTAAAGAGGCTTTGGAGTCGGTTAAGGAACTTCGGTGCGAGGTAAGTCTCCTGTCTAACTCTGCCAGGGGAAAACTACCCCTAGGTGATGTATTTGATATGTGCTACTTGTTGTGGGTGCTACGTACGCACGAGGTGACGAGAGTCCATACGTAGCTAAAGCATGTTTATGTTCGGGTAGACTTAGGATCTCATCATGTAATAATTGAATTATTTGGACTCGTTCTGCTGGCTTAATTAATTAAAGTTATAACTGAATTTGATTTAGAAATAAATATATGTATAATGGGCCGAGCCTTAACACTTGAGTGTTGGGCGAGTTATTTGAGAAATGATAAAGATTGTATACATTTTGTGCTCATGTACTGTATTATAAGTACGTGTCTCGTAATTCGATAACTTCTTTTCTTTCTTGTGTAGCGGGCTGAATGCCTCGGCAGTATATAGATACATCTATGGTTCATGTCACACGACCCTTGGCAGTGTACAAATTATTCTGGATCAGGCCGAACGACCTTATCAGAATCGTGCGTTATATTGCTAATAGTCCGAATGCTCACGAGATGAACCTACTGATGCCCGGCATTTAATGGTATTCCTTATTTATTTGTTATTGATACTTGGCATTTTTTGAGCTATTAAGGTAGAATACAAGATCGAGAAATTTATACTTAAAAAGAAATAATTGGAAAATTATGAAATCACAGGTTACTCCGTTATTGTTGTGCACGTCATATCTGTTATGAATTATCATATTATTTATTTAGACCTCTAGCAAGTGTCGATATCGACCTCTCATCGCTACTTCTCCGGAGTTAGGCTAGATACTTACTGGGTACGCGTTGATTTACGTACTCATGTTACACTTCTGCACCAAATGTGCAGGATCTGACAGGTCATTTGGTAATCATCTTGGTGTGTAGCCGCATCTGTTGAGGAGACTTTACGTGACCTGTAACTCAAGCTACGCATCGCAGTCCATCGAGTCTCCATCGTACTATTTTTTTAATCGTGTCTTATTTACATTCTGGACAGATGTTGTATTATTATTGTACTCCTTAGAAAATGCTCATGTACTTATGACAGCGGGTTTTGGGGGTTCCTACGGGTTGTTCGTTATTGTAGTTGTGTAAATATTATCATTTACCCTGTAAATTCTATTTCATATGATTTAATTAAGGAAAATTATGATTTCAGAATACTAAAATGAGCAATTAAGTTGATCAATCACCGTTGGCTTGCCTGACGGTGGTATTAGGTGCCATCACGACCTTTAGTGGATTTTGGACTATGACGTCTTGGTATTAGAGCGTAAGGTTCACTTAGGTCTCACGAGTCTTGAGCGAGTCTAGTAAAGTTTTGTGGATTGGTATGGAGATGTCTGTACTTATCTTCGAGAGGCTACAGGGCTGTTAGGAGCACTTCCCTTCTTGATTCCTCATTTGTGCGATATGATTCCTTTGAGGCTTATGCCTTTATTTCCTTCCTACTCAATCGTATGCTATGTGGAACGCTTGTTATCAATTGGGCCTCGAGGAGTTGTGGTGGTACCGCAGACGTGGTGCAGGATATTTTTCCCTACGTGTTTGGGCGGGCTATTATCGTCGCCTTGCGAAAGGATGTTCTGTAGTTTTGGCTCAATATCTGTATTCCATATAGTTTTGAGGCTATGCACAGGTTGCTATGATGTTAATACGTTGTAATTGTACAGTGTTGGTGTAATGGTAGGGTGCGTTTTTATGTGTCAAGTCAGTGAATGACTTGAAAGGAAGATATCTCAATGCATGATTTAGAGGTTCAGCATTTAATTCCAGCAAAGGAAAGGCAACCGGACTATAGATGTCCAGGTTTGGTTGATGAAGTAACGAGACTTGATATTTTTGAGCGTGGTGGAATTCTCATTTGTGATATGGTGTCAGTATCCTTGTTCGAACGTATTAGGGTTCCCCATTGTTATGGTCTTCTTTGATTTTGCCTTCGGGCAGGGTGTTGTGAAATGGTGCCTGAGAAGAGGTTGTCAGAGATAGCAGAGTGTAGCGGTTTCGGAATCAAATTGGTATTTTTAATGTTGATGGCTCGAGAAAGATGATCTTCTAGGAGTTTCAAAGTTGGTAGCAATTCATTGGTTTAGGTGCTACATGTATGGATTTGATTTGAGGCAATATTTGGGCAGCGAAGTATGAGGAAGGACATGGCGGGAGGTGTCTCGCGGTGGTTGAATTACTAGCAGGTCAAGTATGAGAAGCAGGGGTCGAGAAGTTGCTTAAAGGAGATGGTTTAACCGAAGTGGTAGTGGCAAAGTAGCGTATGGATTCTGTGGTAAGATGGACACGTACCTTGAGGAAGATTAGAGCGATTTGGGAGGCATGGTGGAAAGTGACTAGGTCCACGGATTATAATTGGAATGGTGGTTACTGTACGGAGAAAGATTGAATATGGCAGAAAGGAGTTTGCTTGAATTAAAGCGGGGTGTGAAGATTTGACTATCGCTTCAGATGCAACATAGCTTTGAGTTTGGAAGGTATTTTTTAACTTTAAGTTTATGTCAATGGGGAAGGAAAAGACTTGTACAGGTGGTGGATGAGCACGGGCTCAGGAGGGTCTACTGATTGCGTAGTAAGAGTGGGTGACTCCCAACTGCAGTTCTAATGGGTTTGTTATGCGGCTGGAAGCCGGGATATTTGTAGCAGAGTGTGAAGAATACTTGGTGAATTTTCTATGTTATCATTGGGTCTGCGGGGCAGTATTAGAAAAGTGGGAAAAATAGCTTTAGATTAGCAGAAGGGCTTGCAGAATGGGTGTTCCAGTTAGAGATGCTATTGTGCGCTTGAGAAAGGTATGAGATGATTCATCGATATTGAGACGATGTGGTCTCGTGATTCGGGTCACTTGGGATAAGTGCGGATTGAGTTTGTTATATTGTGAAGGGATCTATTATATTTCTAAGTCAGGTCAAGAGAAAATTGAAAGAAGTTAGGTCGGTTGGTAATGGTTGAGTAGGCATGATTGTGGCAATGATCAGTTCCTTCGGTGTGTGAAGTTGTACATGTGGGTTGTGGATGTACGCGTGGGCTTGACAACCACCATAACTTGATTGATTTGGGAGGTATTTGATTCAAATGGCCTTGTTGTGTGAATGGATTCCGGAAGAGTCATGGTGGTTTAGATCACGACTTGAGATTTATATTTTCTACGGTTTGGGAATTCAGTTGCATGTTGCATTGGTTCTTCTGAAATGAGCTAAGTGAAAGGTTTCTAGCCAATGAAGTAGTTATTCTACTAGTAGTGCAAGGGTTATGGTGAATACGTGTATTATCGTGTAGCGGCATGATAGGTGCAGTGAGCGGCATGGGAATTTGAAAGTTGAGGATCAAGGTTGCGGTTCGGCATTGTCAAGAATATCACGAGCTCGGATGAGCAGGGGAGAATTCAGATGTTCAGAGTAAGTTGTCATTTTCTTTAGTGTCACCTGGGAACGGCGTTCTGTGTAAGAGGCTTTGTGTATTGATTGGCCGATTCTCGATTTGCTTTACAGAATTAGGATGGTTGGTGGTATGGATGTGCAGACTTTGCTACCTGAGCGGAAGGTCATGGGAGCGTACCCCACAGGGAGATTTTTATAAGTGTGGCATGTTAGTCACCTGATTGTTAAAGATTAAAACCAAGTATGGAGATTATGGTAATATCGCAAATGCGAGAGTTTATGCGTGAGAGGCGTTCTATTCCTTGGGCTGTGGGGCGTATGAGTTTGTTTCAAATTTAATGGCTATTCTTCTGTGTCATGAATAGGGCCGTTGTGGATCTTTAGAAGGTATTGGCCCAGTATGGTATGATCAGACTCAGTTTGAGGTCCGTTGGTGGGTCTAATGTGAGTGTCTACTCTACGTCAGGTCGGATATGTTTGTTCGTCATAGCATTGCTTACGGAGGAGGCGTCGGGCATTGGATGTTATTCCTGTCGTCAGCTATTCCATGTAAATCTCTATTGTGCCATATGGGCTGTGAGACGGCATGATTATTTGCACATATATTGAGGTCTCATATAGCTTGTGGTGTTTTATGAGCAGGATGGCTCTCGAGATACATATCATTTCTTTCACCTTAATTGTGCTTGGGTTCGCAGCTTATGGCATTGTCCATCTCCCCAAGATTTGTATTATGCACTTGGCGTGCTTGCGGTCGATATTCGAGCATTTCGTAAGTATAAGCGTTATGATTTGATGTGTATGTTTTCTTCTTGATTGTTATGTGTGGATCGGGGTGCACGCCGCCACGTGTATATTGTTTGGATCGGGTTGCACGCCGCAATAGTGTGTTGAGCATAATTCCTTACACTTATTTTGTGTGCCTCTTTTTCATCCTTGAGGTAGGTTCATAGCATCTACTCGATCGTTTTATTCGTTACACAGGCTGGGTAATTCCCTGTCAGAGTTCGTTCTTCCTTATGAGTTATATTCGAGTGGTAGCTTATTGGCGCTTTAATGGTGTTGCATAAGATCATGGTCAGTGTTTGAGGTGACTCATTGCCTGAGCAGTTTGTAATGGGTGAGACGAAATTATTGGACCTGAAATTTAGTGCAATCAGATTTATATAAGGTATATTTAAGAGCAAATATCGTTATTCATTTCAGAATGAGGTAATGGTCCTTGTTAGGAGGAGAGACTCCATGATTTATTGATTTGGCAGGTGGTTATGAGCTTCTACACGTCTCTTTCACCGTGGCAGTATTGCGAGAATTGGAACATAGCTTATATGCGTCATGAGATGTATTACGGGCATCAGATTCTTGGAATTTCAGCTAGTGTGCTCGGATGGTGTATTATGGGCATTTGAATTATGCGGTGCATGGTGTGAATTCAGCAAAAGTATATGATCATGTTTTGGTACAGGACGTGGTTATTGATACAGTGTTCGTATGTTGGAATCAAGTCTTGTAGAGAAATTCGGAAGTTGGAATTTGGTTCTAAGTCTTATTGACTAAATAAAAAGGGATGATCTTCAGTCTGACTCGAGCTAATGTGCTCAAGTGGGTTGTGGTGGCACGGGTAGGTGTGCGAGGTGTTAAACAGTGATTTTGGACAACTCCAGAGCAGTTCTTAGCACGTTCGAGGACGGATGTATGTTTAAGTGGGGGAGAATGTAACGACCCGACCGGTCATTTTGATCTCTAGCACGTCGTTCAGCGATTTAAGGCCTTGAGTAGCTTCACTTCAGTTATTATGACTTGTACGTCTGGTCGGAATTGAATTTCGGGAAGTTCGGAGTTGATTTGGAAAGAAAATTCTAATTTTTGAAGCTTTAAGTTGGAAGAATTGACTAAGGTTTGACTTTTGAGTAAACGACCTCGGAATCGGGATTCGAAGGTTCTGATGGGTTCGTATGATGATTTTGGACTTGGACGTATGTTCGGGTTAAGTATCGGATCACCCGGGAGCATTTCAGTGCTTATTATGGAAGTCGGCATTTTGAAAGTTTAAGAATTTCTTACGTTTGACTTGAAGTGGATTTTAATGTTATCGATGTCCGTTTGGGATTCCAGGCCTTGGAATAGGTTCGTATTGTGATTTATGACTTGTGCGCAAAGTTTGGCGTTATTACAGAATGTTTTGATATCAATCGGACACGTTCGTCGAAGTTTGAAACTTTAAAAAAGGATCTCAATCGTCGATTCGTAGTTTCGATGTTGTGTGGCGTGATTCGAGGTTTTGACTTAGTGTGTATCATGTTGCGGGATGTGTTGGTATGTTTGGACATGGTCCCGGGGGCCTTGGGTGCAAATCGGATTGGAAACAGATCGAGTTTGGACTTTGAAAGATTGCTGAAGCTTAAGGCTTCTGGTGCGATCGCACCTGCGAGGTTATGGCCGCAGGTGCGAGATTGCAGAAATGGCCCAGGGGACGCAGAAGCGGTAGGGAGTGAGGGTGGATGGATTCGCAGGTGCGAGGAATTTATCGCACCTGCGGGCTCCCTGATGCAGGCAGAGGAGCACAGAAGCGGAAGTGGTCTGGTGCTGGTTGATCGCAGGTGCGGGTGTTGTAGCGCACCTGTGGAGCCACAGGTGCGGTCATGGGTGCGCAGGTGCGGTGTAGTGCTCGAGCTCGGGAGTCCGCAGATGCAGAGATTTTTCGCAGAAGCGGATGCGCACCTGAGGTTGGATGGACGCAGAAGCAGAAAAAGCTGGTCTTGGGGGAAGCCACATCTGCGAGGAAGCTTCCGCAAAAGCAGAGCCGCAGAAGCGGCTAATGTTCCGCAGATGCAAAAATGTCGCTAGGCACAAGACTTGGTTTATACGGGATTTGGCCCATTTCTTTCATTTTCACTTAGTTGGGGCAATTTTTAGAGAGGTTCAAGGGGAGATTTTCATCAAGCAACACAAGGTAAGTGATTCCAACCTATTATTAGTTAAATACATGGTTTGTATATGGATTTAAACTTGGAAATTAGTAGAAATTTGAGATTTTGGTAGAAAACCTAGAATTTGGTATTTTTGGATTTTGACCACGAAATAAGACATGGAACTAGGAATAAATTATATATTTGAGTTCGTGGTGTTATGGGTAAGGTTTATCTTTAAAAAAATTCGGAATTCGGGCACGTGGGCCCGAGGGTTGACTATAATGATTTTTAGAGCGGAGTTGGGGATTGTTAGGAATTGATTAATCATAAGCATTGGAGTATATATTGATTGAGTTGCACATTGTTTGACTAGTTTTGGATCGACGGGCATCGGTTTGAAGTGTTAGAGAGGCTTTGGAGCCGATTAAGGAACTTCGGAGCGAGGTAAGTCTCATGTCGAACTCTGTGAGGGGGAAACTACCCCTAGGTGATGTATGTGATATGTGCTACTTGTTGTGGGTGCTACGTACGCACGAGGTGACGAGAGTCCGTACGTAGCTAAAGCGTGTTTATGTTCGGGTAGACTTAGGATCTCATCATATAATAATTGAAATATTTGGACTCGTTATGTTGGCTTAATTAATTAAAGTTATAACTGAATTTAATTTAGCAATAAATATATGTATAATGGGCCGAGCCTTAACACTTGAGTTGTGGGAGAGTTATTTGAGAAACGATAAAGATTGTATCCATTTTGTGCTCATGTACTGTATTGTAAGCATATGTCTCGTAATTCGGTAACTTCCTTCCTTTCATGTGGAAAGGGCCGAACGCCTCGACAATATATAGATGCATCTATGGTTTGTGCCGCACGACCCTCGGCAGTGTACACATTATTTTAGATCGGGCGGAACGACCTCGACAGAATCGTGCGTTATATCTCTAGTAGTCTAAATGTTCATGAGATAAACCTTCCACTGATGCCCGGTATTTTATGGTATTCCTTACTTATTTGATATTGACACTTGGCATTTTCTGAGCTGTTAAGGTAGAATACAAGATCGAGAAATTTATACTTTAAAAGAAATAATAGGAAAATTATGAAATCATAGGTTACTCCACTATTGTTGTGCACGTCATATCTGTTATGAATTATCATATTATTTATTTGGACCTCTAGTATGTGTTGATGTCGACCACTTGTCACTACTTCTCCGGGGTTAGGCTAGATACTTACTAGGTACGTGTTGATTATGTACTCATGCTGCACTTCTGCACTAAATGTGCAGGACCTGACATGTCATTTGGTGATTATCTTGGCGCGTAGGCGTATCTGTTGAGAAGACTTTACGTGAGCTATAACTCAGGCTACGCATCCCAGTCCACCGAGTCTCCATCGTACTATTTATTTTATCCTGTCTTATTTACATTCTGGACAGATGTTGTATTATTATTGTACTCTTTAAAAAATGTTCATGTACTTGTGACACCGGATTTTGGGGGTTCCTACGGGTTGTTCATTATTGTAGTCATGTAAATATTGTCATTTACCCTATAAATTCTATTTCATACGATTTAATTAAGTAAAATTATGATTTCAGAGCGTTATCTTCACTTAGGTCTCACGAGTCATAAGCGACTCTAGTAGAGTCTTGCAGATCGGTACGGAGACGTCTGTACTTATCTTTGAGAGGCTACAGGGCTATTAGGAGCACTTCCCTTCTTGATTCCTCATCGTGCAATTTGATTCCTTTGAGGCTTATGCCTTTGTTTCCTTCCTACTCAATCTTATGCGACGTGAAGCGCTTACTATCAATTGGGAGTCGAGGAGTTGTGGTGGTACCGCAGACGTGGTGCAGGATATTTTTCCCTCCGTGTTCGGGCGGGTTATTATCATTGCCTTGCAGAAGGATGTTCAGTCATTTCGACTCAGTATCTATATTCCCTATGGTTTTGAGGCTATGCACCGGTTTTTATGATGTTCATGCATTGTTATAGCACAGTGTTGGTGTAATGTTAGGGTACGTGTTTATATGTCGAGGCACTGAATGACTTGAAAGGAGGATTTCTTAGTGCGGGATTTAGAGGTTCAGCATTTAATTCCAGCAGAGGAAAGGCAATCGGACTATAGATGTCCAGGTTTGGTTAATGAAGTAATGAGACTTGATATTTTTTAGCGTGGTGGAATTCTCATTTGTGATGTAGTGTCATCGTCTTTGTTCGAACGTATTAGGGTTCCCCGGTGTTATGGTCTTCTTTGATTTTGCCTTCGGGGCAAGGTGTTGTGAAATGGTGCATGAGAAGCGGTTGTCAGAGATAGCGGAGTGTAGCAGTTTCGGAATCAAATTGGTATTTCTAATATTGATCTCTCGAGAAAGATGATCTTCTAGGAGGTTCAGAGTTGGTAGCAATCCATTGGTCTAGGTGCTACATGTATGGATTTGATTTGAGGCAATATTTGGGCAGCGAAGTATGAGTTAGGACATGGAGGGAGGTGTCTCGCGGTGGTTGAATTACTAGCAGGTCAAGTATGAGAAGCGGAGGTCGAGAAGTTGCTTAAAGGAAATGGTTTGACCGAAGTGGGAGTGGCAAAGTAGCATATGGATTCTGTGGTAGGATAGCCACGTACCTTGAGGAAGATTAGAGCGATTTGGGAGGTATGGTGGAAAGTGACTAGGTCTACGGATTATAATTGGAATGGTGGTTACTGTACGGAGAAAGATTGAATATGGCATAAAGGAGTTTGCTTGAAATAAAGAGGGGTGTGAAGATTTGACTATCGTTTCGGATGCAACATGACTTTGAGTTTAGAAGGTATTGTTTAACTTTCAGTTGATGTCAAAGGGGAAGGAACAGACTTGTACAGCTAGTGGATGAGCACGGGCTCAGGAGGGTCTACTGATTACGTAGTAGTTGTACCTAGTGCAGCGCCATTGGAAGATGTCGGCATGGAATTCCACATATGGGTTATCTCCTGTGAGCAGGTTAGCGGTTACGGGTTAACGATACGGGGTCATGGTAATTGATAAAGAGGAATCGTTGTGGGCTCTACGTTATGTGATGGTAGCTTAAAGCTAAGTGGGGGAGCTCCACCATCTACGATTGGATCACGTGGTCCTCTACTTGTGCGGTATTCTGGTTATCGGTGTGTTAATGGATTATTTATGGCTAAGAAAAGAAAACATCAGGGGTAATTCGAGCAAAGGATTTGAGGAATGTATGCTATATTTTGGCCTTATCGATTCATGTTCAGGTTTTTGGGAAGACTTAAAGTTTATGCTTCTGGTACATGTGATGTACAAGGAAAAATAATTCATCCAGTTGTTTCTTTGGGAGTGATCATGTGCTGACAACGCACTAGAGTTTCGCTTATATTCGGGGCCAAGTCAGAGTGGGTGACTCTTAATAACGGTTCTAATGGGTTCGTTACGCTGATGGAGGCCGGGATATTTGCAGCAGAGTGTGAAGAATACTTGGGGAATTTTCTATGTTATCATCGGGTCTGCGGGGCAGTAGAGAGAGGACAGGGAGGCTAAGAGGTCTCTGACGAGCGCAAAACACACACTTAAATATGCTCGCCAGTCAAAGATAGTATAGTATAATATCGTGTTCACAGGAATTGGATTTAAACAGTGTTCTCGTAAATTGTAGCTAGACTACTATCCAGGAGAATCAATAATTGATATTTATATGATTAATAACTAAAATTAACTAAGAATCTAAAGTTATTGACTAATGACAATTGCAACAAAGGTAAACAAGAAAATTATCAATGGGAGAAAATAGGGTTTTGACGGAATAAGTGCACGATAATTGTCTAGGATTTAACTCTAGATAATTCATTTCTAATGTTCAAGTGAGTCTCTCGAATTCACTTAATTATCAGTAGAAATGTCTAGTAGAAACTCCTCTCTCGATTAAGTTTCAACCTCATAATATGAACCAAATTAAGCTCTGTGAAGATATGCAAGAATATGTCGTGGATCGGTCTTTAGGAAAACCTCTTTCGATTATTCTCCTAACTAGATTTAATTAATGATTCAACTAGACTCTTTCGATTACTTAGAAGAATCTATGAACTCAACCAATAATATAGTGCAAGGATATAACAAGTTATGCCTCTTTGGATTACAAGAACAAGTGAATATAGATGCAACAATTAAATCTTCCAAAAATGATTCAAATACATAAAAATAGAGTTATAATCCACAAACAATCATCAATACACCAAATCCATCAAAACCCAAAAGAATCTACTCCTTAGACATGGAGAAGTTCTTCACAAATATAACAAAAATATAGAAAAATATAAATTCAATCCAAACCCGGATCTTGAGTGAGGAAGGAATGATGAAATCCTTGTGCTTGTGTTCTTCTAACTCCTCCTTAGCCTCCTTGGCCTCCTAAGGTCGAAATCTGTCCAAAATCTAGAAAATGATATTTTCCCCATGTATTTAAGACACCTCCAATAATCCCTGGATGAAAATACCCTTTTTTAGCAGAAATGGGAAGATACTCTAATATTTTTGTACTACCGCGCCTCATGACGCACCGCGGCATGCGACGCGCTTGTGGGCAATTCCAGTACGATTTGCAAACCACTTTCTGGGCAGAATTTGCACGGCCGCGCCGCACTAGGCGACGCAGCGTGTGTCGCGTTAGTGGAATTTTCCAACAACTTTCAATTTGCACAAAATTGGTCAAAAACCTTTGTCCCCCACGTATGCAGAAATGCTAATTAGATATGACTCTTTAATGCTTTGTCCCCCAAGAATGTTCACTTTAATGCTTTTTTCCTAAATTTTCATTATCTCTTTCCTTTCCCAATTATTTGTGTTTGTCTTCTAATATTAGCTTCAATCCTTTGCATTGTGCATTTTTCCACTAGCACCTCATTAGTCACGTACGCTTGTACCATAATTTCATCTAGTTTCTATGCATACTCAGTTTTTGACCCCGAACTCGATCCCGACTTAATCCCTTGGGCCTTTACTCAGACTTCAAAACTTCAAATAGCTTGAATTAGCTCCGTAAAATCTAAATAACTCGGGATCACTCCTATACGGCATAAAACACATAATAAGTACAAAACACTACTAATTAAAGCTCAACATAAGTAAAGTGCAGTGAATTAGAGTGCAGTAAGCGACTAAAACACGGGATTATAGCCTATCATCAACAACCCATACTTAAACCATTACTCGTCCTCAAGTAATCAAACTACACTTCACATAGATACAGCCTTTTTAAACAACTCTCTTAACTCATCACACCAAGAATAATAGAGCAGATTAAGCACAATACAGTAACATCCGCGCCTCAAGAGTTGACTCAACAGCACTACGCATTTTTCACAACCTGGTCACTTACTCTAACATAGAGGTTAATGACATTACCTTTCCTTCATGAATTAAGTGCCCTCATACAACAATAGAGAGTACTTCCACACATAATAAAGTTTAAGAACAATTAGGAACTTAAGATAGGAAGATTTCGCTCGCTCTCAGAAGCAACATTCATGTGCCACAAAAGAAGTACCATAAGCTTTTTCGTAATATACTACTCTACTAATTAAGCTCATTCAGTCAAGGATCAAGTAGGACTTTGTTTGGTTGCAATGTAAGCTGCGGGATGGGTAGGATATATTTGATTGACTACACCTCCTTAAGCACTTTAATACAAACAATTTAACCATTTAAAATTCCATGCTTATGTCAAACCACAACTCTACCTTCACATCTGTATATGTCAACTCCCAACTTCTTTAAGCACAAATGCATCAAAAGTTACCACTATCAATCAATATTTGCACAACAATGCAACTATATTGTTTTTTCAATACAAGTGGTTCTTAATTTTCTTTTCAGAACAGTGCACCTTTCTCCTTATTTCATTAGTTCCACTCAAAATCCAAACCAACACCCCACACTTTAACTTTTACGAGGTTCATAACAATTTCAAGTGCTCGCGAGAGATAAAATGGGTAAAGCTTGTAATGTGGTTGCCAAAGAAATAGGATTACATGATCAAAGAGGTTAACTAAGATACATAACAATTAGGTGGGTACAACATATAGCTGGCTCAACAAAGAAATGCCTATATCACTTTCAAGACTGAATGAAACTACTATTTCACTTTACAAATACACGGGGTAAGTTCTAGATATCAAATGCAATGCACAAAATACACAAAGTCTCACACACACATGGAACAAAACTCACTCAGGATCGGACTCATCAAAACACTCTAATCAAAGTAGTTAAGCAAAGTTAAGATCATATAATTTAAGGTGCTTATACAAGAGTCAAAAATCGAGCCTAAGCGTCACAACTAAAGCACTTACTATTCTCAAGGCATAATATAGTCAAGAGATATTGCTTTCTTTTCAAATCACAGCACAAGGTTTCGTACTCCTAAAAAAAATAAAAATTAACTACACCCGATTCAAATAAAACTCTTGAAAAAGAACCGCGAGATAAAGAAAAACCAGGGGGGATTATTATACTACCTAAAGAAAATAATATATTTTATTTCGATTTTAAAAAATTCGATCAAAAGAAACAAAAACACACACAAGAAACAAAAACAAACAGTTATTTACATATTTACATCCCCACCCCATACTTCAAATTGCAGCATGTCCCCATGACACACAAATAAAAAGCAAGAGGTAAAAAAAACTCCCCTGGACTTTTTTCGTTTCCGAGAACTTGTGAACTCCACCCCTAATTCTGAATTCATTTTTCGTTTTCGCTCCTTCGGATTCTTTATGGAGCTCATCAGACCAAATTCCTTTAGGGATATTTGAAAGACCCGCTCTATTATTTCTTTCTTGGCCTTATTTTGAGCGGTGGATTATTCTTATAGGATCATACTCAACTTGTTTCTACATTCATTTAAAAGATCAATTCATGCATATTCCTGTAAATTCCCAAAAATGAAATCCACATGATCAAGGTTAGAATAAGAAATTGAAGAAGAAAGGTCATGTGAGTACTCCTCTGGTAAGTCCAAGACCATTTGTTCCTCATTCTTTTCTACTAAAAATTGCAATTGTGGATAGGTGGGTGGGGGTTTGAATTCTTATTGTATTGCTTCATAATCAACCAAAGCCTCATTTTCGATCATTTCAGTTGAAACAAAGTCCTCTTGCAGAGTGAAAAACTCTATCTGTAGATGTTCATCATCTCGGTCAGGCTCATTCTCAGTGGGTGTCTCCTCCATATATTCACCTTCATAATGCAATGAGCTTTCTGAATGTGTACTTATTATTTTACTCACTTGCATTGTTAGGTTGTTAATGGCTTCATCATCTTGTGTAAATCTATCTTCCGCCTTATCTATGAACTTGTACATAAGCTCTTCTAAACTACCATTATCACCTTGAGGTGGTTGTCTCACTTCGCATTCATTCCAGTCATAATAAGGGTATTCATCCCAACCAGAGTTAGAATTGTACCCATATGAATCCTCATACTTGTACGGACTAGATACAAAGTGAGAGTGTTCAAAAAATGAACCATAGGAAGAATACATACCTGCTTGACAATCAACCCATAGATGATTTTCACCGCATTTAAAACACATAGCAGACCGCTGACAATGTTGAGCTGCTAACTCTTCAACCATTTTCTTAGGCTGGTTGTACTCTATATTTACAACATTTAGAGTTTGGTATCAAGAATATGCTCTTCAAGATTTCTTCAACAAAAGAAATCTTGAAGAGAAATTACCACTAAAAAATAAAAAATAAATAAAAATTAAAAGCTAATTCCTGAATTAGCACTACAAACTATTTCAAATACTATTGATTGCCAATCCCCGATAATGATGTCAAAATTTGACGAGCGCAAAACATGCACTTAAATATGCTCGCTAGTCAAAGATAGTATAGTATAATATCGTATCCAAAAGGATTTTATTTAAATAGTGTTCTCGTAATTTGTAGCTAGATTGTTATCCAGGAGAATCAACAATCAAGATTTATATGATTAATAACTAAAATTAACTAAGAATCTAAAGTTATTGACTAATGACAATCGCAACAAAGGTAAGCAAGGAAGTTATTAATGGGAGAAAATAAGGTTTTAACAGAATAGGTGCAAGATAATTGTCTGAGATTTAACTCTAGAGAATTCACTTCTAATATTCAAGTGAGTCTCTCAAATTCACTTAATTATCAGTACAAATGTTTAGTAGAAACTTCTCTCTCGATTAAGTTTCAACCTCACAATATGAACCAAATTAAGCTCTGTGAAGATATGCAAGAATGCATCGTGGATCGGTCTTTAGGAAAACCTCTTTCGATTATTCTCCTAACTAGATTTAATCAATGATTCAACTAGCCTCTTTCGATTATTTAGAAATATCTATGAACTCAACCAACAATATAGTACAGGGATATCACAAGTTATGCCTCTTTGGATTACAAGAGCAAGTGAATATATATGCAATAATTATTTCTTGCAAAAACGATTCAAATACATAAAAATAGAGTTATAATCCACCAACAATCATCAATACACCAAATCCATCAAAATCCAAAAGGATTTACTCCATAGACATGGAGAAGTTCTTCATAAATATAACAAAAATATAGAAAAACATAAATTCAATCCAAACCCGGATCTTGAGTGAGGAAGGAATGCTGAAATCCTTGTGCTTGTGTTCTTCCAACTCCTCCTTAGCCTCCTTGGCCTCCTTAGGTCGAAATCTGTCCAAAAGTCCCGAAAATGATATTTTCCCGTGTATTTAAGACACCCCCAATAATCCCCGGACGAAAATACCCTTTTTAGCGAAAATAGGAAGATACTCTAATATTTTTGTACTAACGCGCTGCATGCCGCACTGCGGCATGCGACGCATTTGTGGACAATTCCAATATGATTTGCAAATCACTTTCTGGGCATAATTTTCATTGTCGCGTTGCACTGGGCGACGCGACGTGCGTCGCGTTAGTGGCATTTTCCAGCAACTTTCAATTTGCACAAAATTGGCCAAAAATCTTTGTCCCCACATATGCAGACATGCTAATTAGATGTGACTCTTTAATGCTTTGTCCCCCATGAATGCTCACTTTAATGCGTTTTGACTAACTTTTCATTATCTCTTTCCTTTCCCAATTATTTGTGTTTGTCGTATAATATTATCTTTAATCCTTTGCATTATGCATTTTCAACTAGTTTCTCATTAGTCATGTTAGCTTGCACCATAATTTCATCTAGTTTCTATGCATACTCAATTTTAGACCCCGAACTCGATTCCGACTTAATCCCTTGGGCCTTTACTCGGACTTCAAAACTCCAAATAGTTCGAATTAGCTTCGAAAAAGCTAAATAACTCGGGATCACTCCTACATGGCATAAAACACATAATTGGTGCAAAACACTACTAATTAAAGCTTAATATAAGTCAAGTGCAGTGAATTAGAGTGCAATAAGTGACTAAAATACAGGATTATAGCCTACCATCAGTCTCGCAGATCGGGGAGATCTACTGAACCTTATTTTGGAGGTAGAGTATGGCATGGTAGAGGTTTTGTGGGTCAGCCAGTTCAGTTTGCACTTCACGATTCATAAAGTATTTCAGGTGCCCATGGGTCTCAAAGTACCCGTACCGCACAGTTTCCACAGCCACGTCAGCAGAGAGGTTTCTTTTTTGGAGATACCAGCCACATGGTGAGGGATTGTCCCAGACTCTGGATAGATATGTCA
Source organism: Nicotiana tabacum (assembly GCF_000715075.1). Lineage (NCBI taxonomy): Eukaryota > Viridiplantae > Streptophyta > Magnoliopsida > Solanales > Solanaceae > Nicotiana > Nicotiana tabacum. The sequence continues at coordinate 50,955,465 of NC_134101.1, read as the reverse complement.
CAGTGGGTTATCCAGGCTATGAGTTCGGTTCCAACTGTTAATATCCCTGCATCGCCAGCTTGGGGTACAGGTCAGGCGAGTAGAGGACGCGTAAGAGGAGGAGGCCCGGCCCATTAATGTGTTTTCTACAGTAGGCCTGAGGTCGATGCACTAGATGATGTCGTACAGGTATGGTTTCGATTTGTCATAGAGGAGCATCATTCGTATTTTGTTTCGATTTTTCTTATCGGGATGAGTCCTCCTATTTTGCTTCACATGTGAGTGAGTTTCGTGATTTAGTACTCTGCTTATGTGTTTATCCCTGTTGGGAGATTCCATAGTGGTAGACCGTGTCTACCATTTTGTTTTTATTCATTATTGAGAGTTATGAGATTTTGAGTGGCTTTTGTTCCTCATTCGGTAGTTTTGATGTGATTTCTGGGTGATGGGTTACGACTTGTGATTTAGATGCTCTACCGGTGTGAGAGTTCAGTATGTGTTGTGATTTTATCGACGGAATTGAAAAGTGGAAGGTTTCAGTTGGTATGATATGTATGCTACCTGCGATTTAGAGCTGAGGATGGGATCCTCGAGTCTCCATGTGATTTGATACGTTTGAACCGGGTTGCGGGCCACGATGGAGTGATATTAGGATGAGGTCCTTGTAATTATCCCTTGTGAAATTGATTCGTAGTATGGTACTGATAGAGGGTTGTGCTTGTCGGGCTTGTTTGATAATTCTCTCATGTGTTTCTATTTACATATTCAGTCATATTCGCGTTGTGCTTATTGGGTTTTAGCTTGAGAGGTGTGTGCCCAGGTGGCGTTAGATGTAATATGTTGATTCGGGTGAATAGTTGTGAGGTCTTCATGTTTATTTGCATCATTTTCAGTGTTGTGAAAGTTTGAAATAGGGTTCTATCGGATATGAGGCCAATTGCTAGTACTGGATTTGATTACGGGCAGCTATGGTGATCAGAGATATTGTTATGGGCATATCTGTGATTTGTTACATCGTGTGGTTGTACCTTGTGGGTGTAAGCATAAGTTGTTGTAGCTGGTGGAGGCTAATATCGGGTGTGGATGTAGGAGTCAGGTATTTTGGAGAATGGTGAGAATTTCGGTTCTAAGGCTTATTGATATTGGTGGATGGGGTAAATTTCAGTCGAGGTGGCGTCGTTGGACCTATGTGGATTGGGGTGACGTGGGATCACCCGCGGGTGTATGTAGGATAAATACATTTAGTGATTTTATGACTTCTGGACGATTCTTAGCACGTTCGAGGACAAACGTTTGTTTAAGAGGGGGAGAATGTAACGACCCGACCGGTCATTTTGAGTATTAGCGCTCCATTCAGTGGCTTAAGGTCTCGAGCAGCTCCGTATTATGTGTTATGACGTGCGTGTGTAATCGAGTTCGGAGTTCGGATGATTCAGGATTGATGTGGAAGAAGGATTCGTGTTTTAGAAGTTTAAGTGGTAAGAGTTGACCGAAATTTGACTTTTGTGTAGACTACTCTGGAATGGAATTTTGATGGTTCCAATAGTTTTGTATGGTGATTTGGACTTAGGCGTGCGTCCGGATTTGGATTTGGAGGTCCGTAGGGTAATTTGAAGCATTTCGGCAAAAGTTGGAAAGTTGAAGTTTTTGGAAGGTTGAGGGGTTTGACCGAGAGTTGACTTTGGTGATATCGGATTTGAATTCGATTTCGAGAGTTGGATTAGCTCTGTTATATCATTTGGAACTTGCATGCAAAATTTGACTTCATTACGGGTTGATTTGATGTGTTTCGACATGGGTTTTAGAAGTTGGAATATTCAAAATTTCATAAGTTCGATTCGAGGTGCGGTTCGTAGTTTCGACATTGCTTGATGTGATTTGAGGCCTCGAGTAGGTCTGTGTTATGTTATAGGACTTGTTGGTATATTCGGACGGGATCCCAAAGGGCTCGAGTGAGTTTCGGATCAATTGGAACATTTTTGGGTGAGGCTGATTTGGGCTGAGTCTGGTGGTCGCACTTGCGAACTCTGGGCGCAGGAGCGATGGTCGCAGGTGCGAGAAGGGATGGGCTTGGCAGTCCTTGTAGATGCGGAATATTGGTAGGCATCTGCAGCTCTGCAGAAGCAGAATATTGGATGCAGAGGTGAGCTGGAGCGCATAAGCGATATGGGCATCCGCACCTGCGGTTGCACAGAAGCGGAAGGATGTCCGCAAGTGCGAGAGGGAAGTTGGTCAGTGGGCTTCGTAGATGCGGTTCTTTTGTCACAGAAGCGGCTAATTATGTCGTCGTTGCGGTCATACCTGGGCAGAATCATATAAGTCGAGAGTTTGGGCATTTTCAACATATTTGAGTTGTAGACCTCGGTTTTGGGAGATTTTTCGTGGGTTTTTCAAGCAAATCACTGGGATAAGTGTTCTTCACCCGAAATGTATTATATTCCCTAATTCCATCTTTATTTTATTTTATAGTTAGTATTTTGAGTTGAAGAAAATGGAAATTTTTGAAGAAATCTTTCAAAATATAAAATGATGATTTGAAGGACGAATTGAGGTCGAAAATTGATAATTTTGGTATGGTTGAACTCGATATCGAATGGGTGTTCGATTTTTGTAATGTTGGTCGGGTTCCGAGACGCGGGCCTAGATCGATATTTTGGAGCAATTTTCTAATTCTTAGCTAAGATCATTATTTAAATTAGTTTCATATAGTTATAATTATAGTATGAAATTATTTTGGCTAGATTCAAGTCGTTCGGAGTTGGAAATTGAGGGAAAAGGTCTACTAATCGATTGATTGAGCGTGGTTTGAGGTAAGTATCTTGCCTAACTTTGTGTAGAAAAAATTACCCCTTAGGGATTGAGTTGGGTGCTAATTGTGTCATGTGAAGTCCGTGTACGCGAGGTGACGAGTACATGCTCGGGCTTATTTGTGGAAAGTTGACCTTTTAGGGCTCTTAGGTTCTTATGCTTATTAGATATGAAGTTGTTTTGTTATGCTAAGTTCCCCATTTATTAGTTTCACCTCTGCGTGTCTTAATTTGAATTAATTGCTTTCATGTTCCACTTTTATTGCCTATTTGACTCTTGTGTGCCTTAACTGAAGTTGTTGCCTCTTCGATTGCCATGCTATCCTTTCCTAATTACTTATCCTTAATTGAATTTGTTGTACCTCTTCGTAATTGCTGAACCCTAAATGAAGCTAGTTATCATTTATCGTAGTGGCCTCATCCTTATTTGGAATTATTGACTCATGTTATCTCCCTTGATGTCAGATTGTACTTTTGTGGAATCATTTGTTACATATAATTTCTCCCTTGTTGAGCTGCTCTTATTGAAACTAGTATTTTCTATTGTGTTTATTCTTTGTGAGCTCGTTCTACCGCTTCTTTATGAACCAAAGCTCTTGAGTTGATTTACTTGTCGTATTCTCGTGCTATTGTTGTTGTTGTTGCTGCTGTTGTACTCAGTTTGTTGAGCCGAGGGCCTTGCGCGGTTGTGGTATTGACATTGTTTAGATGAAATATTGTGAAATATGTGCACATGTTGTGAAAGTCATATTGTGATGTTGTGTTTTTGGCGCGTGATATTGTTGGGAGGTTTTGTTCGGGTATTGGCACGAGGTTTCTGCCGTGCTGTTATTACTATTGATATATGCACATGTGGCGTGACAAGGCAGGCTATATATGTGGGTTTGCGCATGTGGCGAGACAATGTGAGAATATTATTATGCGCGTGCGGCGAGACAAGGCGGGCATTTACTTTATTATTGTGCATATGGCGAGACAAGGTGAGCTATGTCGGGGATTGATTTGTGATGACTTGTGATGGCCTGGGGGCATTGTTGTTGTTGATATTTGTATAATGGTGTGCCTAACCTGTGTGAGTTTTACTTGGTGCAAATTGTGGGGATCGTTCCTTATGTGTCGTTCATTTTTCTCTACTCTTTTTCGTTGGCCCGAACTGTGATAGAACACTTGCACAAGCACACGCGTACTTTATCACCCTATCAGTTTAAAAAGACGAACACTGATGCTACCGATCATTTGTACGTACTCCGTCTACTTGTCTTATATGTGAGATAGGGTCTATTGGCACGCGAGTAGTCCATGCAGTTATCAGTTGTAATGGGGGCACGAGATGCCAAGTGATTAGGGTTCATGAATTGGGACCCGTGAATTATGTGAGTTTTGAGGTTCGGTACCTCGTGGGGATTATTCAATAAACCTTGTGCCAAAGCGGTTATTCTTATTAGGTTTCTACTTGTCTTTCCTTCATTTGTTTTTCACCGAATTTAAACTGTGTCCAGCTCATTCTACTGTGTTATTACTTGTGGTATCCCGCTGTAAATTGTTGCTTCTATTTCCTACTGTGAGCACCATATTATTGTTGTCATTATGCGTAGTTCTGTAGAGATATCATAATATGTTAGTTCTATACCTATACTCAGGTTATCTAGTCCAGTAGGTGTCTTAATTGTCCCTTGTCACTACTCCACTGAGGTTAGTCTTGATACTTACTGGGTATCGTTGTGGTGTACTCATACTACACTTCTGTATATTTTTGTGCAGATCCAGATAATTCGGAGTCAGTCGTTCGCTAGCTGGTTGTACGGATCTTGATGTGGAGACTCGAGGTAAACCTGTTATTGCGTTCACAGGCCTCGGAGTCACCTTCTGTTATTGTACTTGCACTGTTTATCTCTATTTCGAAACAGTTATATTTAGAGTTTTTTTAGCAAACTCAATAGGGCTTATGACTTGTACTACCGATTTTTAGGAATTGTAAGTTGTGTAATAAGGTTCTATTTCATAATTATTAATTGTTGGTCAAATTCTTCTATTAATTCAGTAAGTATTAGGCTTACCTAGTCTTAGAGACTAGGTGCCGTCACGACATCCTACGAAGGAAAATTTGGATAGTGATAGTGTCAAAAAATACTTTTTGAAAAATTTGAGGTGTTTGGCTAAACAACAACCTAAGCTGTTTTTCTGCTTTTGGGGAGAAGCTACAAATTGTAACTTCTTCTAAGAAGGAGAAGAAGAAAACTAATTTATTCAAGACAAAACTAACCTTACAATAAATTTATATTTCTAAATTATCCCTTATTAACTTAACCTTTTTCTTTTTCTTTTTATTTCTATCGTACCTTTATTCTCTTTTTAATTTCAATCATATTTTTATGCTCTTACTCCCATTCATATTTAGAATAGTCTCACTAGAGTAGATTTTCAATTTATATTGAATGATGTATTTTAATATATTTAAATTATCATGTAAACAATGAGTAAACCCAGATACTCAAATATTATTTTGGGATAGCTATATTTTATATTAAGTAGAATCTTTAATTTCTATTTTTACTTTATGTTTTATATTTTAATTGAATTTTTTATAATAAATATTTAAATTTATTTCTCTTTTAAATAATAATAATTGCATACTGAATCTTTACTATTCTTTTTCGAAATTTGATACATAAAAGTACTTTTGAAAAGATTGGTCAAATACAATGTGCTTGCAAAATGCACGACTCAAATGAATTGGCTAAACACAAATTATTATTTTGTAAAAATACTTTTTTAAGCAAAAATACTTTTTAAAATAAGCAGTTTTTGGTAGCTTGGCCAAACGAGCTCTTATTGGAGGACAATCAAATGTCGTGAAAATTTTCTAGATTTTATAAGGTTTTGGGAGTATCCAAAGTAGCCTGAAACCGTACAGTGTTTATTTTTGGAGAATTTCATGCACAATATGACACTGAAATCTAAAATGTCAATGTTAAGAAAATTTTCATTTAACCTTATATGATTTTAGGAATAGCAAACACATCCTAAAATCATAAGGTATTGGATTGTGAAGAATTTCGTTTGGAATTGAATATGACATTGAAGTAAAGGATTAATATCATTTTCTTAAATCTAAGGTTTTAGTATTGTTAATACGTAGAGGTATAAGGTATTAGATTTTAGAAAATTTCATACGGAGTATGACGTTAAAACAAAATACTAATACCAAAGGTTACACGTCTCTTAGCAGTAGTGTATAGGTTCAGTAATTTTCTAAAGTTGTCTGTACTTAGGGTACTAATTAAAGACAACAGAGATACATTTTGAACCACCTTGAGCTAGATAGTGATTTGCATTTTTAGAGGGTAAAGTTGCAGCCCCCGTCCCCGCTCCACATTTGTTCTCTCTTAAATAATGAAAATAAAGATGGTGTTTTAGCTTTAAAAAAATTAAACAATCTTAAAGAATCACCAAATTGCATGATATAATAAACAAAAATTGGAAATTTAATTAGATCCCAATCCACAATTACCAGTGAGACGAAAGTTTCGCAAACCTAAAAGCAGGAAGCTCGCATATTTAACGTTAAGATCCATTGCTTTTATTTTTATGGAGTTTTGAATGTTTAGAGCTTTTTTTGTTGTTCCCTCTCCAAAGTTACAAGGTATTGGACTTGGACACATCTTGTGCCGCCTTTTACAAGGTGGGAAAAACATGGCAATTCCAGAAGAAATACTCTTTGAAATATTTTCAAGGCTTCCAGTTAGGTATTTAATGCGTTTCAAGTGTGTTTCAAAATTTTATAATTCTCTAACTGTATCAAATGCAGTTTTCATGAATATTCATCAATGCCGCTCTATGAATTGTTCCAAATTCCTTGTTCGTGAACCGAGATCTATTTGCGCTATAGAACAAAAAGAAGATGGAAACGTCTCACTTTTTCATATTTAGGAATTTGATAAACTAGACATCCGTCAGCATTTTTGTTTAATGTGCGTTAATGGTTTGTTTTGTTCATGGTATAAATCGTCGCAACCTGTAGCAATTTTCAATCCGAGTACAAGAGAAGTAAGATTTCTTACTGAAGTGGACCATGTTGATGATTCAAAATTTTACTTTTCATTAGGATTCGACCCTGAAGAGAAGATGTATAAACTTTTGATGACCTCCACAATTCCTATGGGATTTGCAAATCTGCAAAAGGAAAATGTTAAATATAGTAGGCGTGAGGGAGTGAAACTTCGCCTATAAAAGGAGAGCTTCGGCTCTCATTCTACACACCAATAAAAAGAAAGAAAGAGTGAGTTTTCACAGACAGGATGTAAGAAAATAGTCTGTGAGAAAAATAGAGAGTGAGCGATATTATAGTGATGTGGGAATATCAAAAAGAGGTTATTTCTTTTGAGTATTGTAGTGGTCTTTGGAGTATTTTACTCGGACCTACAAAGTATAAAATTCCTTGTTATAGTGATATCAGTTGCTCGTCTCGGGACCGTGGTTTTTTCCCTTATTCAAAAGGGTTTTCCACGTAAAAATCTTGGTGTCGTTGTCACTCTTTTATTCTTGTTAATTACCGTATCTCGGTGCTACGTTATTATTCCACTTTTATTACCATAAATATTATTTCTGTAGGGGGTTTATTCCAACAACTGGTATCAGAGCACAGGTTCTGTTCGTTCATAGAAATACTATTCACTGTCGGTAGTACTATACTCGGTGAAAAATAAAAATGTTCGGAGTAAAGTACGAGGTAGCAAAATTTAACAGAGATAGTGGTTTCTCAACATGGCAAAGAAGGATAAGGGATTTGTTCATCCAACAAAGATTACACAAGGTACTAGATGCTGATGCCAAAAAGCCTGATACCATGAAAGCTGAGGATTGGGCTGACTTGAATGAAAGGGCTGCTAGTGCAATCAGGCTACACTTATCACATGATGTGGTAAATAACATCATTGATGAAGACACCGCATGTGGCATTTGAACAAGGTTGAAAAGTCTATACATGTCCAAAACGTTGACAAATAAATTATACCTGAAGAAGCAGCTATACGCCCTACACATGGGTGATGGTACGAATTTTTTGTCACATTTAAAAGTGTTTAACGGACTAATCACACAGCTCGCCAATCTCGGAGTAAAAATTGAGGAAGAAGATAAATCCATCTTGTTGTTGAACTCGTTGCCATCTTCGTACGATAATTTGGCAACAACCATCCTGCACGGTAAGACTACCATTGAGTTGAAAGATGTCACATCGGCTCTTCTACTCAATGAAAAGATGAGAAAGAAGCCTGAAAATCAAGGACAGGCTCTCATCACAGAAGGTAGAGGCAGGAGTTATCAAAGGAGTTCGAGCAACTATGGTAGATCTCGAGCTCGTGGGAAGTCTAAGAACCGATCCAAATCAAAAGCTAGAAATTGCTATAATTGTGATCAACCAGGTCACTTCAAAAGAGATTGCCCAAATCAAAGGAAGGGCAAAGGTGAAGCTAGTAGCCAGAAGAATGACGACAACACAGCCGCCATGGTGCAAAATAATGATAATGTTGTCCTTTTTATAAACGAGGAAGAAGAACGCATGCATTTATCAGGTCCAGATTCGGAATATGTGGTTGATACGGCAGCATCTTACCATGCCACACCGGTAAGAGAAATTTTTTGCAGATATATAGCATGTGATTTTGGAACTGTAAGAATGGGTAACACGAGTTACTCAAAGATTGCGGGGATCGGTGGCATTTGTATCAAGACAAATGTCGGATGCACATTGGTTCTAAAGGACGTGCGGCATGTATCTAATTTGCGGATGAACTTGATCTCGTAAATTGCTTTAGATCGAGATGGATACGAGAACTATTTTGCAAATCAAAAATGGAGACTCACCAAGGGATCATTAGTGATTACAAAGGGAGTTGCTCGTAGCACGTTGTACAGGACAAATGCAAAAATATGCCAAGGTGAATTGAACACGGCATAAGATGAGATTTCTGCAGATTTGTGGCACAAAAGAATGGGTCATATGAGCGAGAAGGGATTGCAGATTCTTGCCAGAAAATCACTCATTTCTTATGCCAAAGGTACAACGGTAAAACCTTGTGACTACTGTTTATTTGGTAAGCAGCATAGAGTCTCATTTCAGACATCGTCTAAAAGAAAATTAAATATACATGATTTGGTATATTCTGATGTTTGTGGTCCAATGAAAATTGAATGGATGGGCGGTAACAAATATTTTGTTACTTTTATTGATGATGCTTCACAAAAATTATGGGTTTATATTTTGAAAACCAAAGATCAGGTGTTTCAAGTTTTTCAGAAGTTTCATGCTATGGTGGAAAGAGAGACAAGTCAAAAGCTAAAACGTCTCCGAAGTGACAATGGATGTGAGTACACTTCAAGGGAATTTGAAGAGTATTGTTCAAGCCATGGGATCAGACATGAAAGACAGTTCCTGGAACCCCATAACACAATGGCGTAGCCGAAAGGATGAACCGCACCATTATGGAGAATATGAGAAGCATGCTCAGAATGGCTAAACTGTCTAAGTCATTCTGGGGTGAAGCAGTTCAGACAGCCTGTTACCTGATCAATAAGAGTCCATCAGTTCTGTTGTTGTTTGACATCTCAGAGAGATTTTGGACCAACAAAGAAGTGTCCTACTCACATCTGAAGGTGTTCGGTTGCAGAGCTTTTGCACATATACCAAAAGAGCATAGAACAAAGCTGGATGATAAATTTATTTCCTGCATATTCATCGGATATGGAGATGAAGAGTTTGAATACAGATTGTGGGATCCTGTAAAGAAGAAGGTCATTAGAAGCAGAGATGTAGTCTTTCGAGAAAGTGAAGTTGGAACTGCTAATGATATGCCAGAGAAGGCCAAAAATGATATAATTCCTAACTTTGTTACTATTCCTTCTACTTCTAACAATCCCACAAGTACAGAAAGTAGGACCGACGAGGTTACCGAGCAGAGGGAGCAACCTAGTGAGGTTATTGAGTAGGAGGAGCAACTTGATGATGATGTCGAGCAAGTGGAGTACCCCATTCAGGAAGAAGAACAACCTCAACCTCTGAGGAGATCAGAGAGGCCAAGGGTAGAGTCATGCAAGTACCCTTCCATAGAGTATGTCCTCATCAGTGATGAAGGGGAGCCATAAAGTCTTAAGGAGGTATTGTCTCATCCAGAAAAGAACCAGTGGATGAAAGCCATGCAGGAGGAGATGGAATCTCTACAGAAAAGTGGCACGTACAAGCTTATTGAACTTCCAAAGGGAAAAAGACCACTCAAATGCAAATGGGTATTTAAACTCAAGAAAGATGGAAATGGCAAGCTTGTCAGATACAAAGCTCGATTGGTGATAAAAGGCTTCGAGAAGAAAAGTGGTATTGATTTTGACAAAATTTTCTCACCTATTGTCAAAATGACTTCTATTCGAACAATCTTGAGCTTAACAGCTAGCCTAGATCTTGAAGTGGAGCAGTTGGACATGAAAACTGCATTTATTCACAGGGATTTGGAAGAGAAGATCTATATGGAGAAGCCAGAAGGATTTGAAGTAGCTGAAAGGAAACACATGGTGTGCAAACTGAATAAGAGTCTTTATGGGTTGAAACATGCACCAAGACAGTGGTACAAGAAGTTTGACTCATTCATAAAAAGTCAAACTTACACAAAGACATATTCTGATCCATGTGTATACTTCAGAAGTTTTTCTGATAATAACTTTATTATATTGTTGTTGTATGTGGATGGCATGTTGATTGTAGGAAAAGACAAGGGGCTGATCACAAAGTTGAAGGGAGATTTGTCCAAGTCATTTGATATGAAAGACTTGGGCTCAGCATAACAAATTCTCGGTATAAAGATAGTTCGAGAGCGAACAAGCAGAAAGTTGTGGCTGTCTCATGAGAAGTACATTGAACGTGTACTGAAACGCTTCAACATGAAGAATGCTAAGCCAGTAAGCACACCTCTTTCTAGTCATCTAAAGTTGAGCAAGAAGATGTGTCCTAGAACAATGGAGGAGAAATGGAACATGGTTAGAGTTCCTTATTCTTCAGCAGTCGGAAGATTGATGTATGCAATGGTATTCACTAGACCTGATATTGCTCACGCAGTTAGTGTTGTCAATAGATTTCTTGAAAATCCTGTAAAGGAACATTGGAAAGCAGTCAAGTGGATACTCAGGTACCTGAGAGGTACCGCGGGAGATTGTTTGTGCTTTGGAGGATCTGATCCAATCTTGAATGGCTATGCAGATGTTGATATGGTAGGTGACATTGATAACATATCCAAATCCAAATCCAAATTCGAAGCCGAAGCCGAAGCCGAAGCCGAGCCGAGCGAGCGGCGACGATGACGGCGCGAGACTTGCTTTCTTCTTAACTCTTTAAGAGCTAGAAGAAGAGCAATAGTATATATACCCATCAAAAGCCTTTTTGTTACAACCCAAATTCGCGTACCTTAGATCACGCCGTAAGTTAGTTGACGTAAATCCAAGAAGATATTATCTTTGAGATGATAAGAAGTTAATCCTATTGGTCTTAAACCATACAAGGGTGTATAAGAGTGGTTAACAAGTATTAGAAGTTAAACGAATCAAGGATGTTGTAACCCGTATTTTCGGGTAACACTAGAAGTGATTAACTGTCCTAAGAGGTCTTGTTTTAATGTATTTGAATCATATAATATCTGTATCATAAGTCTTGAAGTCAAGCGAGTTATGAAACAAAAGTCGATAAAAGTTGTCGCAACTTAGGTTTATAATTTTACTTAAACTTTAGGTCAAATGTTACTGCATTTTTCTCCCAATGTGCTTGGAATTATGGGGTGATCTACCTATCAAATTGAAGATCTATGAGTCTAGTTTCCAACGCATTAAACCGTTTGTCGATACGATCTCGGAATAGAGAGATATTCGCGTTTTCGCGAGAGTGCGCCAAGCTGCTCTCTATGGGGCCCACAAAGGCGGTTTAAGACATATGGACATATATAAGATACCTCAACCCCATTTTAAGTCATTATTTTTCAGTATATTCAGACCTTATATCCCTAAAAACAGTCTCTCAAGGTTCTCTCATGATCCAAGACCCAAGCAAAGGGCAAACAACACAAATCAAGTGTCGGGAATCCCGTGGCGCTAGTAAGTTTCTTGTTCTTCTTGTTGTTGCTGATTTTTGTGTTGTTCCAGCTCGTGTGGGAGGTTGTTTTAAGTGTTTTATGTTCTATAAATACTCCTTCAAGTTTTTAATATCAACTCTAGGTGATTTCAAGTCTTCTAAAGTAATTCTAGTGCCGAAAAACCCGAATTAATTGCTAGTTTCGCTTTCTTGTTCTTGTGGCAGAATTGAAGGGATATTTCGTGGAAAATTAAGGTCAAATTAGAGTTTTTATTTCTTTTTAAAGGTAAGAAACCTCTTACTCTATATATATTTAAGATTATCCAAGTTGTGGCTAAGTCGTTGATGCTAGAACTTGTGAAATATATATCGAAAGGCTTGGTAGTAATGTTGTTAGTTGGTGGACTGTTTTGGAGGCTCAATATGATTATTCATGATGTTGTTTGGGCTGTTTGGTGATTGTATTGACTTGTGGGAAGTCATATAAATAGGGGAGGTGATGTCCGTTTCATCGTAAAATAGGTTGCGGTCGATACATAATAGTTACGACGCTTAAACGATAATGATAGTGTCATTTCTCTTATTGTAGACTAAGGAGTCGTGACATTTGCATAGCTTGAGGTTGGGAAGTATATACAAGGTATGTGAGGCTATCCCCTTCATTCTTTTACACGACTCCGATTGTACATAATGTAATGAACGAGCTCCCAAAGATACTCTACTCTTAGAAGCTAGCAGTACTTACATTGCTGCCCTTCTTATGAAACAATTGATATTGATGTTACTTCTCTTATTCTTATATTATCAATGTTGTTGGTAGTTCCTGATTCTTATAAGATTCTTGATGAATAGTTAATCCTAATAATGTGTACGAAGGGTACCGACCTTACGTCACTCCGAAAGGTTCAAAATGTGATTCCAATGAGTCCAGCATGCATCATATATATGTATCTATTTTACTCTACCGAGCCGCGCTATAGTCGGCCGGGTATGGCACCTATTGTGCAACCACTGATCAGTTGGGTTTTACCGAGCTCCGCGTGGCCGGGTACGATTCTACCGAGCCCTATGATGGCCGGGTACGTTTTACCGAGCCTATTATGGCCGGGTATGATATGATACGATATGATGATGATGATGCCCACAAAGGCGTATGTTTTAAAAGTTTATGTATATATATATATGTATCATGTATTTCATGTCAGTAGCCCTCAGAGGTACCCAGATGTCACAGGTTGTATATTCCCTATCACTGTTTACATTATTGTTCTTACTTATGCTTTCCTGCCTTACATACTCAGTACTTTATTCGTACTGACGTCCTTTTTATTTGTAGACGCTGCATGTCGTGCTGCAGGTCCTGATAGACGGGTAGACGCAGCTCCCCCATCACAGTAGGCTATCCGGTTCAGCGGTTATTGGCGAGATCCCTTCTCCGGACTTACCGTGGTCTTGGTATGTATTTTTGTTATAGACATTATGGGTATGTCGGGGCCCTGTTCCGGAAATGTTGTAGCACTTATGTTATTTTAGAGGCTCATAGACAGGTGTCGACTCATGTATGGTTTGGAATGCCTTGTCGGCTGATTTTTGTTGTATAGTCTTTCATGGCACCATGGTAGCTCGTACCTTATATATAGTTTCTTGACAGTCTTGTCGTCCCATGTTACGTATGTTCATGACATTATCTTTCATTGTTGGATGTTCATGATCCATGTCTACTATTTATATTGGTCTTGTCGGCCCTTAAAGATAATAAGGAAAGTTAGATAAAATGTACGTTAGTGCTCGGCAAGTATGGCCCGGGTTCTAGTCATGACCTTCCAGTTAGGTCGTGACAAACTTGGTATCAGAGCAAGTCCGTCCTAGGGGTTGTCTATGAGCCGTGTCTAGTAGAGTTTTGATTATGGATGTGTAGCGCGCCACATTTATAATCAGGAGGCTACGTGACATCTAGGGTTGTTACCTTCTTCCTGAATCTAGATCATGCGTAGAGTTGAGTCGTAAGTGTTCATATCTAATATTCACCTTGTTTTCTTTCAGCGATGCCTTCGACTAGGAAGCAAGCGATTAGTAAACGGCTTGATACAGCTGTGGGAGAGGGTAACATTCAGGTGCCTCCAGCCAGAGCAGGCCAAAGTGAGGCTCAGAGTGAGATGCCGTCTCATACCTCTCCGTCTCCTCCACAGGATATTAGGAGGCACCCAGTACATCCAGTCACTACAACAAATTCGATTATCAATGACAAATTATTTTGTCACCTAAAATTCATATTTCGTCACAAAAAACTTTTTTTGACGAAAATATTTTTGTCAATCATTCGTCCTTAAATGCACGTCACTAAAGGTATACAAAGACAACTTAGTGATTCGTCACTAAATAAAATTATATTAACTACGAAATTAATTTTTGTCCCCAAATGTATAGTATTTGTGACAAACTTATTTGTCAAAAAAAGTATTAAAAAATTGTAGTTGATAGTATGTTTTCGTTACTAAAGTAGTCATCAATATCGACGAAACTACCTTGTCACTAACTATTTAGTTTAATTAGTGACAACATTAATTGTCTCTAAAGTTATATGTATTTCGTAGTAGAACAAATTTAACTCTGTCACTAAAAATTACCTATTATATACAAAAAGATATTTCGACCCTAAATATAAAAATTAGTGACAAATTTGTTTTAATAAAATTGGCTTACAATTTTGTAGCTAAAACTATCATCTCATCGCTAAAAACATTGCTATTACTGACAAAATAAAATTGTCACTATAAATTATCATGATAAATGACAAATAAAATTATCATAAAATATAAAGTTACTTTGTAGTCAATAAAGCAGTTCTGAGAAATAAAAATATATAAGAACCTTTCATTGCTAAAAAGTCAAACAATATAAAGTATTCTAATATACATTATAATACATTTTCTATGTATATATACATGACCCAAAAAATAACATAAAAGATCTCCAAACTGTTCCTTTGCCTTCAAACTCCTCCTAGTATGTGGTTGACTTCATTTTCTGTTGTTGGAAAACTGTATCCTTCATATATTAAAAAAAATAGCAAAGGATCAAAAGAGAGAAAGAAATTAGAAAATTCTAATAATAATCCAATTATAATTTATCAAAACAATCAAATGCAGAAGTAAAAGATAGCACATACAATGGCAATCAGATGTTGGTAAGAAATTCAACAAGACCTTAAGACTTGACAAATATAATTTCCTGTAACCATCAAAGATTAGCATTAGTATGAGATAATTCTAACAAGGCTACTTAATGAGTTTACTTAATGCTTATATAGTGGTGTTACTAATCTAAGCTTGCTGACAACAAGAACATCTAATTATTTTAAAGATAAGATGCAGCTCTTACATAGTTAAAATTGAGATATGCCAAAATTTTACAATGGTGATAATGCTTAAACATCAACAAAGAGAGGATTGGCGTATCAATAATCCAAAAACATCCTCTTTATCAATCACATAATACAGAGACACAAGTTCTTAATTGTGTAACAATCAAGCATTCATTATATTGAAACCATATAAAATTTGCTCTATTTTAAACTTATCATATTTTTCAAAATAACTCATTACATTTCCAATAGTATCAGAATTTGTGACATGAAATACTAGATAGAAAATTTTCGGGAACTAATCAGACCATAAATTTAGTAACCATGACATATAACTTATATGATCTTTTACACAGATAAATTGAGAAATACCCTGGAGCAACGATTGAACTTCCTAGAGGAACCAAATTCAAGAAAAATATTCTCTATCTAAATACCTAAGCATTGTGAAGTGGGAACATACCTTGATTGAAGTTAGAGAAAAGAACTCCTCATTAGCGTAATGCTGCATCCAATTGAATTGTAGATGTTGCTTTGTTCAGCAATTTAAGGAACTACGCAAAAGCAGGATAACGATAACAACACCAAGGGAATATAAAATACAAAAGAAAAGAGTTAACAATCTAACAGTCACACTAGGGTGCAACAATAGATTTACTGAAAAAGATGCATGTTAGAGTAAGGAAAAAAAATTCAAGTGGTAGCACTAATACAGAATGTTGATACCCTTGCATGTCCCTCTATGGAGTAATGAAGAGTTCACCATTAACAAATTCAAATTCGAAGAAAATACACCGGCCATCCTTGTTCATAGTGGTTGGAAGTTCTCTCCAAACTACTAGGTCAAGGGTTCAAGATTGGTTGACAATCTCAAAAAACTTATAAAAGAAATGATTATGCAGACAGAAGGCAATGATAGTAAAGAAAATTATCTCTTCATTAGAAAAATGTATCAATAGCCAGTTAGGACATATCAAGTCCACTTATTCAAGTAAAAAATTTAAATGTAGAAAGGTCAGATTAGCTCATTTGTCTAATAGTTAATTCTACCAGTTTAACTCCTCACTAAGAATAGACTAGAACTTATTCTGAGCCTCAGCATGTCCCATCATTTTAGTATGCATCCAACTTCCATTATATAAGAAAAAAAGGAGATAGGTGCACAGTCAAAAGGTGTTCCCCAACCATCTTTTTCTACCGAGTGAATACCAAAAAGAAATAGCCTCTAAAACTAACACAGTGAAGTCCAGGATCCCAAATGGGTGCATATAAAAATTTTAGTTGCAGCACATGCATTCTAGTTTTTAGAATAGCCATGGTACTTATTTGACGTGTTTGTTGAAAAAATTAAACTTTAGCCTCTCTACCACAACATGTTAGTTCAGCTTAACTATTCTTCACCCCACTCTGCTCACCCCCTAAAAAAGAACGAAATTGTATATGACATAATTGATATTAAGTTGCCAATCCAAAAGAGAAGCAAAAGTGTTCATGTTATATACAATTATTACTGTCTCAACCATATCCCAAGTCGTACAGGATTACTGAAAAAGATATTTATATGCAACGAGCTTATGGACAAACGCACAAAAACTCTAAAGATATAAGGTCATTCAATTAAAGTGACATTAAGAGTCTAACCTCAATATTAGGCCCTCATCCCTGCACATAAAATTTAACAAATTGCTAATATGTTCAATGAAAAAGAAAAAGTTTAACGAATAAGTAAAAATAAGGCTTCGACAATGCAAAGTAAATCACATAAACAAGGAATGAAAGGCGTTTCATTCTAGTGCTATAACAACAAAGTTCTGTTAAGCTGAGATTTAGTAAAACATACAACACCTATAAGTTAGATGCATACCTGTCCCTAGATAAATAATTACAATGAAAAGAAAACATAATATGATCTAATAGACAAACTCCAAATCAAAAAGCATTTCAATAAACCTAAGTAGTTAGAAAACCAAATAATGAGACAATGTATATGGGAAGTGCAGATACATTTTCTCGAAATCCTCCACATAAATTGAGCCCCAGCCTATAATTATTTCAGTACCTTTTAAGCTGATACACAAATAGCAAATAATATATTCTGGTAATTATATTTTCTATTTCAACTGAAAAATTCTCGGATTTAACAATAAGTCATGAAGTTATTCCGCCAGTAACAAAGCATTCGAGTTGCGAAAGCATAAGAAT
Organism: Nicotiana tabacum; assembly: GCF_000715075.1. Taxonomy (NCBI): domain Eukaryota; kingdom Viridiplantae; phylum Streptophyta; class Magnoliopsida; order Solanales; family Solanaceae; genus Nicotiana; species Nicotiana tabacum. The sequence goes on along the minus strand of NC_134101.1, from coordinate 50,938,007 downwards.
CTATTTGTACCCAAAATTTAGCAAATCTAACAAATTTTTACATGAAAATCAAATTAAACCCTAACCTTGAAACAAGAGGAGAATAAGCTTACCATTTCAAGCCCTAATTTTGGGTTGAGGGAAGGCCGGAGGATCATTCAGATCTCAAACTTCGGAACTCTAGTTGAAGCGTCTGGTAAACTTTGGGAAGGGTTTACCTTATCAAAAAAAATATTTGGGAAGGGTTTGGAACAAAAAAGGGGGAAGTGTTCGACTAAAAACCAAAAGAAAGAGAGGGAAGTCCTCCGCTTTACTTTTGCACAAAATTGTGGAATTTTAATCAGCAAATCATTTTTAAACCACAAAGGCACTTTATGGTTGAAACAAAAATAATATTGTTGCCAGTAATATAATTTAGTAATATAACTCAAGGACACTTTATAGATTACCTGAATAGTATTAATTAAAATATTTAATTCAAGAGTTTAAATTATTAGTGAGATTCAATTAAGTACAAACTTTTTATTTTACTGTTGATTTACTTTTTTTACCTCTGGAAGTTCAATATATTGTTCTATATTTGATTTAAATGCATAAAAATTTATGTCTTAATTCATGTAAATTAATCACAATTAAATTAGTATATTGACTATTTTAAATTTGTGTGATTTTGAAAGTTTGATTACGTTAAAATAATATATCGAAAAATAAAATTTATCATAAATTTTTCTTTTTAATGATGTTAAATATTTCCTCCCGTTAAATTCTTCGATGATAAAGTTATAACTTTTGTACTTCGTAATTTTTATTATATGATTTCATTGTTCATTTATTTGTTTACTGTATAACTTATACTTAATATTATATATTTAATTTAACATCATCGACTTTACATAATTCTATATATTTTATGATCAATTCATATACTATGAATTTATTCATTTTTTTCAAATTTATTCTTAAGTTAAAATTAAATTATCATTTTCATAACACAATATCTAAGAATTCATATTCTAGTATGCTTTGCTTAATGAGTAGCATAAAAAAAGTTCAAATTTAACTTTCTTCAAACTTACGTACTCTCGGATATAGTATAATGTGATTAAATGATAAATCTCGAAAATGTGTTCCCTAATATGTGAAAACAAATAGAGAAGAGAAGATTGGGCTCAATTCAGCCTTGATTAAATTGAAATAGAGTTCGATAGGGCTCAACTCAACTTGGTATTATAAAAGTTGACTCGCTCGATACTAAAATAGGCTATGTTGGGATCGGCTCGATGTTAAGGCCTCAAATAACCAAATTAAGAAAGAAATGAGTAAATAACTCTAAGAACCTAGATCTATAACATGACACAAGTCTGATACACTTCGTATATTTTTAAATTAAACTACTATTAGAGCTTGCGCTGTCACGACCCGAAATTTTCACCTTCGGATCGTGATGGAACCTAATATTTTACTTGCTAGGCAAGTCAACGTTAGAATGATATTAACCAATTTTTAAACAATCTTTAAATTTATTAATAACAAAGAAATAAACGCGGAAGTAAGGTCTGAAATATAGTGATTAATCCATAAAAAATAACAGTGTCTAAATATGTCACGACCATAAAACCTAACCTACCATGATGGCGCCTATCGTGGAACTAGGCAAGCCGACTCATTTCCAAACAAAACCGATATTTTCATTTCCAAGATAATTTTGATATTATTTAACATAAAACCTTCATTTAAGGAGTTCAAATCAAAGAAAAATAAAAGTGCGGAAAAGAAAAGCCCGACATTGGGGTGTCACTAGTCACGAGCATCTAATACAATCTGTCTAACAATATCAAGGCTAACTCAGCCTGGAAAATAGCTAAATACCACTAGAGGAAGATAAGAGGGAGAAGAGCAGGGGTTGCGATCGCCAAACAGCTACCTTGCTATCTCCAAAAAAATCTACAACCAGAACACTCAATAACCACTACCGTGTCCAGCTATACCTGAATCTGCACACAAGGTGCAGGGAGTAATGTGAGTACGCCAACTCAGTAAGTAACAACAATATTTGACAAAGAATAAGAGAGAAATAATTATTATAATAATTAATTTATGATTAAAAATAATTTATGATTTTTCAAGTAAGCATGCAAACAATTAATTTGACGACGTATAGGCACTCGTTACCTCGCCTATACGTCGTTCACATGCAATTCACATAACAAATAATTTAAGGGTTCTATTCCCTCAAGTCAAGGTTAACCACGACACTTACCTCGCTTTGCAGATTCCAATCAATTATTAAACTACAACTTTTCTTTTTAAATTTCCCTCCGAAAGCTTCAAATCTATTCACAAACAATTCGATACATTCAATACGAATCATAAGAATTAATTCCATATGAATTTATAAATTTTCCGGATAAAAATCTAAAATTCATTAAAATATTCGGCAGTGGGACCCATATCTCAAATCCCGAAAAAACTCGCGAAATCCGAACACCCGTTCCGATACGAGTTCAACCATACCAAATTTGCCCAATTCAGATATTAAATGGACCTTCAAATCTTAAATTTTTATTTTTGAAAGAATTTATAAAAATCTAATTTTTCTTCCATAAATTCACGGATTCATGATATAAATGAGTATGAAATCATGAAATATAATCAATATAGGATAAGGAACACTTACCCCAATATTTTTTCGTAAAAATCGCCCAAAAATCGCCTTACCCGAGCTCAAAAATGGGAAGGAATTGAAAATGGGTCGAAACCCCATTTCCAGAACTTAAGTTCTGTTTCTGGGATTTTTACCCTTCGCGTTCGCGAAGGTACTCTCGCGAACGCGAAGTACAATTTGTGTTGTCCAATTTTTACTCTTCGCGAACGCGATGCTTGCCTGGCTTGGCCTTCGCGAGCGCGAAGGCTAATTTTCCCTGGCCAGTCTCTTTCCCTTCGCGAACGCGAGGCTTCTATCGCGAAGGCGAAGCTTTGAACCTCAAGCCTTCGCGAACGCGGTCGCTATGTCGCGAACGCGAAGCACAAAACGTGCCAGCCCCAATTTGCTCTTCGCGTTCGCGAGAGTACCTTCGCGAACGCGAAGAAGAACATACCAGAAGCCTGAAATATGCAGAAAACCAGATTTCCTAAGTACGAAAACATCTCGTAGCCTATCCGAAACTCACCCGAGCCCTCGGGGCTCCAAACCAAACATGCACACAAGTCCTAAAATATCATACGAACTTGCTCGCGCGATCAAATCGTCAAAATAATGCCTAGATCTACGAATCGGACACCAAATCAAAGGAAGTTTTCAAGAAAACTTTAAAACTTATACTTTTTACAACCGGACGTCCGAATCACGTCAAATAAACTCCGATTCTCACCAAATTCGGCAGACACGTCATAAATATTATAGTGGACCTATATCGGGCTCCGGGATAAAAATACGGACCCGAGGTCAATAAATCCAACATAAGTAATTTCTTAGAAATCATTAAGCTTTCATGCTATTAATTTTTCATCAAAATTCCATATCTCGGGCTAGGGATCTCGGAATTCGATTCCGGGAATACGCCCAAGTCCCAAATTACGATACGGACCTATCAAAATTGTTAAAATACTGATCCGGGTCCGTTTGCTCAAAATATTGACCAAAGTCAACTTAGTTGAGTTTTAAAGCTCTATTTCACATTTTAATTATTTTTCACATGAAAAGTTTTCCGAAAAATTTTACGGATTAAGCACACAAGTCGAGGAATGATAAATGGTGCTTTTCAAGGTTTTAGAACACAAAATTACTTATTAAATTTAAAGATGACATTTTAGGTCATCACAATATTTTTAATAAATTACCAGTTTAATACAATACAATTCATATAATTTTGTATTGTTCTTAAAATTTAACTTGACTTTATTTTGTATGTCTTTCTTAAATTATATCGATATTTAAATTTATCAATAATATTTTTGAGTATTATGTATTTACTTAATTTTATCAAATAAATTTAAAGTGTAAATAGAATCACATTATATCTATTCTCCTCTTTTATACATTAGTTTTTGTTCTATAATATCTTAATTTGTTTTCATTTAATGTTTATATATAATACGAATATTATTATATTATTTTTCTAAATAATGGTGTTGAATTAGTTCAAAGGTTCAACAGAGAAATTCTTTTTTTAAATGTCATAAATCTACTAATTATTATAATTATAATTATTTTTGTATTATTTTCAAAAAGAAATTAAATTGAATTCTTCTTCCCGTTTGTATTTAATATGAAAGTTCAACGTTTTTATTAAAATTACTACATAATAAGTTAATTATATCTTTATATATTTTATTTATTTCTTAAAATTATTGGTTATGTTTTTGTCTTTAGTTTTACCTATTATAATATTTTTAGTTACATGATCTTATCCATATAGCATGACCATATGAATTACTATTATTCAAAAACTTTCTCATCTCAAAACATAATTTATTCTTATCATTTTGTATATCTCTAAATTGAAGTTATTTATTTATATATTTTTTCTTTTTTTATAATAGTTTTCCTTCAAAATATTCAAATATTTAATTATTTTTAATTCAAATAAAAAAAGGGTAACTAATTATTAACTAACCTAACTAATTTTGTCCTAAAATTTGACACTTGTTGAATTTTTGTTGTTACACTTGGTATCATCACATTGATTTGCTTCTCATATTCTACATAGATAGATATTTACACTTGCTATGTGAAGAAAATTTTAAACAATAAAATCATGTTAATAATATGAATTACCTATATAATATACCTAACAATTGCTCATCTCTAGTAAAGTAATTTTGAAATAATTTGAAGCTATACAATAAAAAGGTAAAGTAAAAGAAAAATGAAAAAAATATGTATATTAATTAACGTAGGCTCGTTAGATATTTGGAAATATCAAATATAAAATTGAATTTGTTGTCACTAATTCAATTTAAGTCGTCGCTATATAAATATTGTATATTTTATGACAAAACTTTGTTGTCACTAAGTTACGGTTTGATTAGAGACAATAAAATTATTGTCACTAATTATTTATACTTTTAGTGACAAAAAGTAAGGTCACAAAAAAGTATACAATTTTATGGCTAAAGTTTACACCATTTAGTTACAAATTTTGAACCGTCGCTATTTGGCAATACATTTTTAGTGACGAATCCTTTTCGTATCCAAAGTTCAGCTAATTATAAGACAAATAAATTTTCGTCACAAATTGTATGCAACATTGGTGACGAAACTAATTTGTCACGAATAATTTTACTTTTGTGGCTGATACTACACAAAAAATGGCGCCAACTTATTTTTTGGTGGGAAACTTTTGTGGACGCAATTTTCACCACGAAATTTTATATTTCGTCACTAAAAGTAAGTGGCACATGTATTTAAAGATGAAATGCAATTGATGTCGCAAAAAGTGAACAATCGGTGACGAATTTTGTATCGTAGCTAATAATTTTGTAGCTAAATACCACTTTTGTTGTAGTGAGTTCCCCCGTCTGGCACTACAGACCACGATATGCGCAGTGCGGTGCAGTTGTTGACTAGCTTGGTAGCTGCTCAGGCTCAGAGGCAGAATACCGGTGCTGCTGATAAACCGGTTAGTGCGAGAGTTCGTGATTTTATTAATCTAGACCCTCCAGTGTTTACCGGATCAGACCCCAAGGAGGACCCACAAACATTTATTGATCAGGTTCATCGTACATTGCGGGTTATGCATGCTAGTGATACGGAGGCAGTAGAGTTGGCTTCTTATCGGTTACGGGATTTAGCGATTTTCTGGTATGATAGTTGGGAGAGATCTAGGGGTCCGAACGCTCCTCCAGCCGTGTGGAAGGAATTTTGTGAGGCCTTTCTTCGTCACTACTTGTCAGTTGAGATACGACGAGCTAGAGCTGATAAGTTCTTGAACCTTCGACAGGGTAATATGAGTGTACGAGAGTATAGTATACAGTTTGATTCTTTAGCAAGGTATGCTCCCCATATGGTGTCCGAGATGAGTGATAGGGTGCATCTGTTCGTGAACGGGTTGGGACCACATCTGATAAATGAGTGCACAACAGCCTCCTTGGTAGAGGGCATGGATATTTTCCGTATTCAGGCTTATGCCCAGACGCTAGAGGATCGTAAGCGCCAGCAAAGGGCAGATAGGGAGCAGGATAGGGGCCAGCATAAGAGGGCGAGATTTGCAGGGTATTCTGATGAGTTCAGAGGCAGTATCAGGCCCCAATCTTCGAGGAGTTCGGCGCCACCTGTAGCTAGTGCTCCTCCACAGTTTCAGAGGCCTCGGTATGATCGATTTACCTATTCTGGTTTAGGTCAGAGTTCGAGGGCATCAGGCTCATAATTTCATAGAGATACTAGTCATACGAGACCCCCAACACCTTGTTGTGATCAGTGCGGCAAGGCCCACTTTGGACTGTGCCGTCGAGGTTCCGATGCGTGCTATTCTTGCGGACAGCCTGGCCATATGATGCGGGATTGTCCTAACAAAGGAGGTGGTGGTATGGCTCAACCGACTGGATCTGTGTCTAGTTCTTCCTCATCAGTTCGACCTCCAGCACAAGGTTTTCAACAGTCGACAGGTCGTGGTAGAGGTAGAGGTTCAGTGCCGAGTTCGAGTGGTGCTCAAAATCGAACCTATGCTCTAATAGGTCGACAAGATCTCGAGTCATCTCCGGATGTTATTACAGGTATATTGTCTGTGTTTTCTTATGATGTATATGCGCTAATTGATCCAGGATCTACCTTATCATATGTTACACCCTTTGTGGCTAATAAGTTTGGCATTGAACCTGAATTGATAAGTAAACCACTTGCGGTATCCACTCCGATAGGAGATTCTGTGATTGCTAGAAGGGTATATAAAGGTTGCACTGTGATGATTTGTAGTCGTCAAACCTCGGCAAATTTATTTGAGTTGGAAATGGTTAATTTCGATGTGATAATGGGAATGGACTGGTTGGCCTCATGCTATGCAAATGTTGACTGTCGTACGAAGATGGTTAGGTTTCAGTTTCCGGGTGAACCCGCCATTGAATGGAAGGGGAACATTGCTACGCCGAAAGGTAGGTTTATTTCCTATCTTAAGGCAAGGAAGATGATCTCAAAAGGTTACATTTATCATCTTATTCGCGTTAGGGATGCGGAGGCGAAGCCGCCTACTCTACAATCAATCCTCGTGGTCAATGAATTTCCAGATGTTTTCCCAGATGAACTCCCAGGCCTTCCTCCTGAAAGGGAGATTGAGTTTAGCATTGATGCGTTGCCTGACACTCAACCGATCTCTATCCCTCCATACAGGATGGGCCCGGCAGAGTTATGAGAGTTGAAGGCGCAGTTGAAGGACTTGCTGGATAAGGGTTTCATTAGGCCTAGCACTTCACATTGGGGTGCGCCAGTCTTGTTCGTGCGGAAGAAAGATGGGTCGTTAAGGATGTGTATCGATTATCGACAGTTGAATAAGTTTACAATAAAGAACAAGTATCCACTTCCAAGGATTGATGACCTGTTTGACCAACTCCAGCGTGCCAAGTATTTCTCCAAGATTGACTTGCGTTCAGGGTATCATCAGGTAAGGGTTAAGGAGAAGGATATTCCAAAGACGGCCTTCCGGACAAGATATGGGCACTTTGAGTTCTTGGTGATGTCGTTCGGGCTAACAAATGCCCTAGCAGCTTTTATGGATCTCATGAATAGTGTATTCAAGCCCTATCTTGATGTGTTCGTGATCGTATTCATTGATGACATTCTGGTGTATTCTCGTTCGGAGGCGGAACATGCGGGCCACTTGCGGATAGTATTACAGACCCTTCAGGATCATAAGTTATATGCTAAGCTCTCTAAATGTGAATTCTGGATGAACTCAGTAGCATTCCTTGGCCATGTGATATCTGATGAGGGTATTAGTGTCGACACTCAGAAGATCGATACAGTGAAGAATTGGCCGAGACCTACAACACCGTCAGAAGTCTGCAGCTTCCTGGGGCTAGCAGGATATTATAGGCGGTTTGTAGAAGGGTTTTCCTCTATATCAGCACCATTGACTAAGTTAACACAGAAAGCTACCAAGTTCCAGTGGTCTGATACTTGTGAACATAGTTTTCAGGAGCTAAAGAATCGATTGACATCCGCGCCAGTGCTCACTCTCCCAGAAGGAACAAAAGGTTATGTGGTATATTGTGATGCCTCAGGTATAGGTTTGGGGTGCGTATTAATGCAACGTGGGAAGGTGATTGCTTATGCATCAAGACAATTGAAGAAGCATGAAAAGAATTACCCGACTCATGATTTGGAATTGGCTGCAGTAATATATGCTTTGAAGATATGGCGGAACTACTTATACGGCATCCATGTTGACATCTACACAGATCACAAGAGTATAAACATCTTCAAGAAGAAGGAGTTGAATTTGAGGCAGCGTAAGTGGCTTGAATTACTGAAAGATTACGACGTCGAGATATTGTACCATCCAAGTAAAGCCAATGTTGTGGCAGACGCTCTCAGTCGTAAGTCAATGGGAAGCTTAATACATATTAAGGCAGGTAGACAAGGGTTGACCAAAGAGCTTCACCAGCTGGCCAATATGAGAATCAGATTGTTGGACTCTGATGACGGAGGTGTTACTGTACAGAATACAGCAGAATCATCTTTGGTAGCCAAGGTAAAAGCACGGCAATATGAAGATCCTACCTTAGTAATATTGAGAGAGGGAATTCAGCAGTGTAAGATTACAGCTTTCAAGATCGGAGGAGATGGGACACTGAGATACCAGAGCCGATTATGTATGCCTAGTATGGCAGGGTTGCGAGAGAAGATTATGATTGAGATTCATCAGTCCCGATATTCTATCCATCCTGGCTCGACAAAGATGTATCATGACATTAAGGAGCAGTATTGGTGGGATAACATGAAGAAGTCTATTGCAGAATTTGTAGCCCAGTGTCCTAATTATCAACAAGTAAAGATCGAGCATCAGAAACCCAGTGGATTGATTCAGAATATAGAGATTCTGACCTGGAAATGGGAGGTGATTAATATGGACTTCATTATTGGATTACCTCGCTCTTATCATAAGTTTGACTCCATCTGGGTGATAGTTGATCGACTTACAAAATCTGCCCATTTTCTACCAGTTAAGACAACTTACACGGCTGAAGATTATGCGAAGTTGTATATCAAGGAGATTGTTAGGCTTCATGGTGTGCCGGTATCTATTATATCAGACCAGGGAGCTCAATTTACGGCTAACTTTTGGAGGTCTTTTCAGAAGGGTTTAGGCACACAAGTAAATCTCAGCACTGCATTCCATCCGCAGACTGACGGACAGGCTGAACGTACCATCCAGACGCTTGAAGATATGCTACGAGCATGTGCTCTAGATTTCAAGGGGAATTGGGGTGACCATCTGGCACTTATAGAATTTGCCTACAATAATAGCTACCATTCCAGTATTAAAATGGCCCCGTATGAGGCACTATACGGGAGGAGATGTAGATCACCAGTTGGATGGTTCGAAGTCGGTGAGACAGAATTATATGGGCCAGATTTGATTCACCAAGCCATTGAGAAGGTGAAAGTGATACAAGAGCGACTGAGGACGGCACAAAGCAGGCAAAAGTCTTATTCCGATGTCCGACGTCGTGATCTGGAATTTGAGGTTGGTGATTGGGTTTTCCTGAAGATCTCGCCGATGAAGGGTGTTATGCATTTTGGGAAGAAGGGTAAGTTGAGTCCGCGGTATATTGGGCCGTACAAAATTCTTTGACGAATTGGACAGGTTGCTTACGAGTTAGAATTGCCATCTGAATTGGAATTTGTCCACCCGGTATTCCATGTATCTATGTTGAGGAAATGTATTGGAGACCCTTCTCGGGTCGTCCCTATCAAATATGTACAAGTTACAAAGGATCTATCATATGATGAAGTGCCAGTGGCTATATTAGATCGACAAGTCCGCAAGCTGAGAACAAAGGATGTAGCTTCCGTGAAAGTATTATGGAGGAACAAGAATATAGAAGAAATGACATGGGAAGCAGAAGAGGAGATGAAGTCTAAATACCCTTACCTATTCCAGAGTGAAGATAACGAGGATGCCGGGGGAAAGAAGGACGCATTATAAGGTGAAACGGCTCTATGAGGTAAGCAATAGCTTGTGAATACTCTTTTTTTAATACAAAATGGTGATATGCAGATAATGTACATATCCATAATGCTTTGTATAGTCTTGTAAGGCCATAGGTTGGGTTTAACTGCTTGCAAGTTTGGCTAGTGTCAATTTTATAGGGAAAACTCAGCCGGAAATTTCCGTCGGAATCCACGATGAGTTAGATACCCCATAAACCCTTACATTCGAGGACGAATGTTCCTAAGGGGGAGAGGGTGTTACAACCCAAATTTACGTACCTTAGATCACGCCGTAAGTTAGTCGACGTAAATCCAAGAAGATATTATCTTTGAGATGATAAGAAGTTAATCCTATTGGTCTTAAACCATACAAGGGTGTATAAGAGTGGTTAACAAGTATTAGAAGTTAAACGAATCAAGGATATTGTAACCCGTATTTTCAGGTAACACTAGATGTGATTAACTGTCCCAAGAGATCTTGTTTTAATGTATTTGAATCATATAATATCCGTATCATAAGTCTTGAAGTCAAGCGAGTTATGAAACAAAAGTCGATAAAAGTTATCGCAACTTAGGTTTATAATTTTACTTAAACTTTAGGTCAAATGTTACTACATTTTTCTCCCAATGTGCTTGGAATTATGGGGTGATCTACCTATCCAATTGAAGATCTATGAGTCTAGTTTCCAACGCATTAAATCGTTTGTCGATACGATCTCGGAATAGAGAGATATTCGCGTTTTCGCGAGAGTGCGCCAAGCTACTCTCTATGGGGCCCACAAAGGCGGTTTAAGACATATGGACATATATAAGATATCTCAACCCCGTTTTAAGTCATTATTTTTCAGTATATTCAGACCTTATAACCCTAAAAACAGTCTCTCAAGATTCTCTCATGATCCAAGACCCAAACAAAGGGCAAACAATATAAATCAAGTGTCGGGAATCCCGTGGCGCTAGTAAGTTTCTTGTTCTTCTTGTTGTTGCTGATTTTTGTGTTGTTCCAGCTCGTGTGGGAGGTTGTTTTAAGTGTTTTATGTTCTGTAAATACTCCTTCAAGTTTTTAATATCAACCCTAGGTGATTTCAAGTCTTCTAAAGTAATTCTAGTGCCGAAAAATCCGAATTAATTGCTAGTTTCGCTTCCTTGTTCTTGTGGCAGAATTGAAGGGATATTTCATGGAAAATTAAGGTCAAATTGGAGTTGTTATTTCTTTTTAAAGGTAAGGAACCTCTTACTCTATATATATTTAAGATTATCCAAGTTGTGGCTAAGTCGTTGATGCTAGAACTTGTGAAATATATATCGAAAGGCTTGGTAGTAATGTTGTTAGTTGGTGGACTATTTTGGAGGCTCAATATGATTATTAATGATGTTGTTTGGGCTGTTTGGTGATTGTATTGACTTGTGGGAAGTCATATAAATAGGGGAGGTGCTGTCCGTTTCATCGTAAAATAGGTTGCGGTCGATACATAATAGTTACGACGCTTAAACAATAATGATAGTGTCATTTCTCTTATTGTAGACTAAGGAGTCGTGACATTTGCATAGCTTGAGGTTGGGCAGTATATACAAGGTATGTGAGGCTATCCCCTTCATTCTTTTGCACGACTCCGATTGTACATAATGTAATGAACGAGCTCCCAGAGATACTCTACTCTTAGAAGCTAGCAGTACTTACATTGCTGCCCTTCTTATGAAACGATTGATATTGATGTTACTTCTCTTATTCTTATATTATCAATGTTGTTGGTAGTTCCTGATTCTTATAAGATTCTTGATGAAGAGTTAATCCTAATAACGTGTACGAAGGATACCGACCTTACGTCACTCCGAAAGGTTCAAAATGTGATTCCAATGAGTCCAGAATGCATCATATATATGTATCTATTTTACTCTACCGAGCCGCGCTATAGTCGGCCGGGTATGGCACCTATTGTGAAACCACTTATCAGTTGGGTTTTACCGAGCTCCACGTGGCCGAGTACGATTCTACCGAGCCCTATGATGGCCGGGTACGTTTTACCGAGCCTATTATGGCCGGGTACGATATGATGATGATGATGCCCACAAAGGGGTACGTTTTACCGAGCCTATTACGGCCGGGTACGATATGATGATGATGATGCCCACAAAGGCGTATGTTTTAAAAGTTTATGTATATATATATGTATGTATCATGTATTTCATGTCAGTAGCCCTCAGAGGTACCCAGATGTCACAGGTTGTATATTCCCTATCACTGTTTACATTATTGTTCTTACTTATGCTTTCCTGCCTTACATACTCAGTACTTTATTCGTACTGACGTCCTTTTTATTTGTGGACGCTGCATGTCGTGCTGCAGGTCCTGATAGACGGGTAGATGCAGCTCCCCCATCACAGTAGGCTATCCGGTTCAGCGGTTATTGGCGAGATCCCTTCTCCGGACTTGCCGTGGTCTTGGTATGCATTTTTGTTATAGACATTATGGGTATGTCGGGGCCCTGTTCCGGCAATATTGTAGCACTTATGTTCTTTTAGAGGCTCATAGATAGGTGTCGACTCATGTATGGTTTGGAATGCCTTGTCGGCTGATTTTTGTTGTATAGTCTTTCATGGCACCATGGTAGCTCGTACCTTATATATAGTTTCTTGACAGTCTTGTCGTCCCATGTTACGTATGTTCATGACATTATCTTTCATTGTTGGATGTTCATGATCCATGTCTACCATTTATATTGGTCTTGTCGGCCCTTAAAGATAATAAGGAAGGTTAGATAAAATGAACGTTGGTGCTCGGCAAGTATGGCCCGGGTTCTAGTCATGACCTTCCAGTTGGGTCGTAACACTTTTCTTCCTCCAATATGGGACAATGTCCCATTGCCAAGGAGGGAAACTCAAATATTTTATTTTCCTTCCATTTCCCATTTACCCTCTTTAAGCTATACCAAGATTAAAATTAAGCTAAGCCAAGCTTAAAAGCCCAACAATCCCCCACATGAATGGGGAATGGCTATAAAATAAAGGAATGCACGGACATGTGTGTGTTTTACATGCAAGAATTAATTGCATCTGGATATACTCGGTCATTCAGAATATTTGATATCTTTGAACCGTCGAGATTTGTTGTATACCTAGACAACATAAGTCACACAATTAACTCTTAACCATCTATGGTTCTCACAGTTGTGTTCGTTTCAGCCATGAACACCGCCTGGTTTCATGAGTGCTTAGTGAATGGGCCTTTACTTTCATTCCCCTTCAAGCGGCTTACACTTCACACTTACATAGGTGATTTCTAAACGTGTAATCCTATAGACACACTATCTGGTCATATCCTGCCAGACTTAGCAAATCATTAAAAAGCTTTAAGCTTTATTGACTCATCAAAAATCCTTAATGTTTTACCTCGATTTCTGAACATTATCTTCATCACGAGAATGGGTTGAGTTATTTGACAATATTGAACCATCATTCATAACTTTGTTTGATCTCTTTGAACCTAGCTCTTGGGATCTCCAGTCTGCTAGGTAGGATTACCGCCATGATGACTTGTCCTAGGCCTTAATCCCATTCCCTTTGATGATCTTTCAACTGCCTCTCTAGATAGGCCTTTTGTAAGTGGATCCGACACGTTATCTCTTGACTTTACATAGTCAATCGTGATAACACCACTAGAGAGTATTTGTCTAACGGTATTGTGTCTCCGTTGTATATGACGAGATTTTTCGTTATACATAACGCTCTGTGCCCTGCGTATTGCCGCTTGACTATCACAATGTATACAAATAGATGCCAAAGGTTTGGGCCAAAATGGAATATCTTCCAAGAAATTCCGGAGCCATTCAGCTTCTTCACCGGCCTTATCTAAAGCTATGAATTCAGATTCCATTGTAGAACGGGCGATGCACGTTTGTTTAGATGATTTCCAAGACACTACTCCACCCCCAATTGTGAAAACATATACACTCGTGGATTTAACTTCAGATGATCCAGTGATCCAATTTGCATCACTATATCCCTCGATCACGGAGGAATATTTGTTATAATGCAAAGCGTAATTTTGGGTATGTTTGAGATACCCCAAAACTCGTTTCATTGCCATCCAATGTATTTGATTGGGATTACTTGTAAACAGACTCAGTTTACTAATAGCACATGCTATATCTGGTCGCGTACAATTCATGATATACATCAAACTTTCCAATACTCTTGCATAGTCCAGTTGTGAGTCACTTTCACCTTCATTCTTTTGAAGTGCATAACTCACGTCAATTGGAGTCTTGGCAATTTTGAAATCCAAATACTTGAACTTGTCAAGTACCTTTTCAATGTAGTGAAAGTGTCATAATGCTAGACTTTGAGGAGTCTTATGAATTCTGATTCTTAAGATCACATCAGCAACTCCTAAGTTTTTCATGTCGAATTTGCTAGCCAACATGCGCTTAGTAACATTTATATCTACCATGTTTTTGCTCATTATCAACATGTCATCAACATATAAACAAACAATGACTTCATGTCCTGGAGTGTTTTTAATGTAAACACATTTGTCACACTCGTTGATTTTAAACCCACTTGCCAACATTATTTGGTCAAATTTGGCATGCCATTGTTTGGATGCTTGTTTAAGTCCATAAAGTGACTTAACAAGTTTGCACACTTTCTTTTCTTTACCAGGAACCACAAAATCCTCAGGTTGTTCTATGTAAATCTCTTCCTCCAATTCTCCATTTAAGAAAGTTGTTTTAACATCTATTTGATGGATTTCAAGACCATACACGGCCGCTAGTGCCACTAACACCCTAATAGATGTTATCCTCGTTACTGGCGAGTAAGTGTCAAAGTAATCAAGGCCTTTCTTTTGTCTATAACCTTTGACAACAAGTCTTGCCTTATACTTGTCAATAGTTCCATCAACTTTCATTTTCCGTTTAAAGATCCATTTCGAACCTAAAGGCTTATTTCCCAAAGGAAGATCAACCAATTCCCATGTATGGTTATCCAAAATTGATTGAATCTTACTATTGACTGCCTCTTTCCAAAACGCTGAATCAGAAGATGACATAGCTACTTTAAAAGTTTGAGGCTCATTTTCAAGCAAGAATGTCACAAAATCTGGTCCAAAGGAAGTAGATGTTCTTTGACGTTTGCTACGCCTTAGATCTTCTACACTTGGAGTATTTTCCTTTGGTTCTTCCCGAGGTCGTTTAGGTCTTTCACTTAATGACTCGCATTCAGTTTTATACGGATAGATGTTTTCAAAGAATTCTGCATTATCTGATTCCATTACCGTATTAACATGAATTTCGGGATTATTGGATTTATGAACCAAAAACTGACATACTTTACTGTTTGTAGCATATCTAATGAAAACACAATCTATAGTTTTTGGTCCGATTTTAACCCTTTTAGGTAAAAGAACTTGTACCTTTGCTAGATACCCCCACACTTTGAAATATTTCAAGTTGGATTTTCTTCCTTTCTATTTTTTATATGGAATAGATTGTATTTTGTTGTGGGGTACTCTGTTGAGTACTCGGTTAGCTGTAAGGATAATATCCGATTTTTTCTTTCTGCAATTTCATTAGATTGAGGTGTGTAAGGTGTAGTAGTTTGATGGATAATTTCATATTCCAAACATATTTCTACAAACGGAGATTCATATTCTCCACCCCTATCACTTCTAATCATTTTGATCTTTTTATTCAATTGATTCTCCATTTCATTCTTGTATTGCTTAAATGCTTCAATTGCTTCATCCTTACTATTAAGCAAATAAACATAACAATATCGAGTGCAATCGTCAATAAAAGTAATAAAATACTTTTTCTCACCTCGAGATGGTGTCGACTTCATATCACAAATGTCAGTATGAATTAAGTCTAAAGGATTTGAATTCCTTTTAATAGACTTATAATGATGTTTTACAAACTTAGATTCAACACATATTTGACATTTTAATTTATTACACTCGAATTTAGGCAATACTTCTAAATTAATTAACTTCCGCAAGGTTTTATAATTGACATGTCCTAAACGGATATGCCATAAATCATTTGACTCCAATAAATAAGAAGAAGCTGAAATTTTATTCATACTGTTAACAACCATTACATTTAGTTTGAAAAGGCCCTCTGTGAGGTAGCCCTTTCCAACATACATTTTATTCTTGCTTACAACAACTTTATCAGAAACAAATACACATTTGAATCCATTCTTAACAAGTAAAGAAGTAGAAACTAAATTCTTCCTAATAGTAGGAACATGAAGAACGTTGTTGAGCGTTAACACCTTGCCGGAAGGCATTTTCAAGAATATCTTCCCATAAACTTCAATCTTGGTTGTTGTAGTATTTTCCATGGAAAGCTCTTCTTCGGGACCAGTAGTAGAGTAAGTCGCAAATGCTTCTTTGACAGCACAAACATGTCGAGTGGCTCCAGAGTCAATCCACCACTCTTTCGGATTTTAAACTAGGTTGATTTCCGAAAGCATTGTACACAGATCATCAATGTCATCATTCTTCTCCACTATGTTGGCATGTCCCTTCTTCTTATCCTTTTTTGGGAGACGACAATCAGGGGCTTTGTGATCAGCTTTTCCACAATTGTAGCAGCTGCCCTTGAATTTCTTTTTGTTCTGCTCCTTAGTCTGTCCAGAAGACCTCTTTCTCTTCTTACTTTTTGGAGCAATCTCCTCAACAATATTAGCTCCCATGATCGTTAAATTTTCACAAGACTTCTTCTCGGCTGTTTTGTTGTCTTCCTCAATCTTGAGACGAATCACAAGATCTTCCAACTTTATTTCTTTGCGCTTGTGCTTAAGATAGTTCTTGAAATCTCTCCACGAAGGAGGCAATTTTTCAATCATTGCAGCCACTTGAAATGCTTCATTCACGACCATACCTTCAGCAATAAGGTCGTGAAAAATAAGTTGAAGCTCCTGAACTTGGGTTCCAACAGTTGTGTTGTCTATCATTTTATAGTTTAGAAATTTGGCAACCATGAACTTCTTCAAGCATGCATCTTCAGTCTTGTACTTCTTCTCAAGTGCGTCCCATAATTCTTTCGAAGTATTCATCACACTGTTCACATTGTCCCTTCTTGAATAGGTAGGCACATAAGTCATCCTCTAAAGCGCTTAAGATATAGCCTTTGCAAAGAAAATCTGCTTGTTTCCACGCCTCAACAATCAAGAATTTCTCGTTGTCCGACATGTCCGCAGCAGGCACTGGAGGTTCTTCATTAGTGTATTTTTGCATACCAAGTGTGATAAGATAAAAGAACACCCTTTGCTGCTATCCTTTGAAGTTGGCTCCAGAAAATTTCTCCGGTTTCTCGGCCGGTGGAACAGCAGTTCGGCTTGACGAGGCTATCATTGTTGCCGCAATAGTCGCAGAAGGATTTTCGTTATCAATTGCTATTTCTCACTGTCAATAACAAAAGAGTTCAATTAATGGCAGAAAACAGAATGGTAAACAATACTGTAATTTACAATAAATAGTACGTTTAATAAATAAAAACCCAAAGTTTTAATATTTGTTTCACAGAAAACGATGAAATTTTTATATTCTTCAAATCGTTTCTGAATTTCAATATTCTGATGAAGTTTTTATATCTTCAAGCCAGAATAGTAAAATTCAGAAGGAGTAGAAAACCACATAGGTTTTAATCTCCATAAACAGAATACATAATACAATAAAATAATTTCCTTAAGATTGTTAACCACTCTGTATTACTGTAATAAATAATAAAAAACTATTAAACTTTGTGAAATAGAAAAAGAAACAGAAAGTTAGTAGAACCAGTTTCACGAAATAAATTCTGAAAAATTAATATTGGAATAAATCGAGTCCACTGAATACACAGTGTGTACTTAAGAAAATTATTCCCCTCAAGTACCTGAGGTGTTGGAATATTATCCTCCCATGATAGAACGATTTAACTCACCAGCGTATTGGTACCAAAAACTCCGGTGAACTTCGAACCACTCAATGGTCGCAAAACACACTGAAAAATGTTGTGCAGAAGAAGAAGAAGATAATCAGAAAATTTAGTAAGTAAAGATTCCGGAATTCAAGGCATATTTATAGACCATTTGGCACTACTTCTGAAAAGGTTTGCAACCTTTCAGAAACAGCCATAGCTGTTGGAACAGGTGGAAATATTTCTGTTGAAATATTGCGAAAAAATAGAAAAAAGGATTTAAAATAATTCGGGAAAGAAAACGGGCCGGACCGGACCGGGTCGCAGGTCATGGGTTATTCCGAATTAAATTTTTGTTAATTAATTTAATTAATTAGTTAAATAATTGAAAGGAATTTTGTCCAAAAAGATTAATCAATCCGAATCCGAAGCCGAAGCCGAAGCCGAGCCAAGCGACGACGGCGACGGCGCGAGGCTTGCTTTCTTCTTAACTATTTAAGAGCTAGAAGAAGAGCAATCGTATATATACCCATCAAAAACCTTTTCTTCCTCGATATGAGATAATGTCTCTTTGCGAAACTCAAATATTTTATTTTTTCTTCATTTTTCATTCATTATCTTTAAGCTACACCAAGCTTAAAATTAAGCTAAATGAAGCCGAAAAGCTCAACACAAACTGCCTTAATGAGACGAAGTGGGAAAATCTGGAAATATTTTATACCGATGTGTCGCATAGGGCAACGCGGGGCGCGTCGCATCTGTGTATTTTGCATTTTTGCTCAATTGTCAATTTTCTGAACTTTTCACAAGTCTGTTTTGTTGTCAGATGCCCCAAACTCCAAGTCTCTGAACTTTTTAAACTTTTGACGAAATTGTGTACTAACGCGTCGTATTATGCTACGCCTTATGCGACACACTAACGCAACCTATCCCAAGTTTATTTGACCAATATATATTGGTCGATTCAAAAAAGTGGTGTAGCAATAACCCAACGGCTCATCTCATTTTCATTTTAGGTGTATTAGTACTAGTACGTTCAGAATGTACACCTACTTTCACTTTTCTAAAACTTTACAAGATTTTCAAATAACTTTTATTTGTTTGACTGGTTGTACTATAAATATTCAAGTTTACGCTTAATTAATTCCCTTCCCTTTCTGAATTAACAAATCAAAATGAGATTGAAGAAGCTATAAACAGCAACTAGGGGAACAAAATTCTATTTTCATTTCAAAGTTTATAATACAATCTAATATTACAAAACTTGCCGTATCTGAGTATGAATTACTATGGTTTAGGTCAAATGAAAAGTTAACCTTGAACCCACTCAAAAGCTTGTGGAAGTAACCGATGTTGGAATCTAAGAGAATATAACTGATTGATCACCTTAAAGAGAATAGTACTAATTAATCAAGTAGTAAAATTATTAAATTTCCTTATGCTGTTTCCATAGAATGGGAAAGTTACATATTCTAGCCGAAGAAGCATTATGGATTGACGAGATGCTCAATTTTGTCTAATACTCTCACCGTTTCAAATTAGATGAGTTACTTTTCTTTTAGTCTTTTCCAAAATAAATGACACATTTCTAAATTTGAAAATAATTAACTTTAAACTTTTTATTTTATCCATTTTACCTTTAATGAGAAATTTTTGTAACTATAAAAATATCATGGTCCCACAAAGCTTTTACCCCTTAAGCTTTTAATACCACAAATTTCAAAAATCTTTTTTTTCTTCTTAAATTTCGTGTCAAGTCAAACTACCTCATCTAAATTAAAACGGAGATAGTATTATTAAAGCAAAGAAATGCAAATTTTAGTGTACGCAATATGTTCAAATGAGATTTTCTGTAGTTCTAATTTCCTATAACTTTTGTATGAACTGCTCGTCAAAAAATGAGAGTGGTTATTTAAATGCCCATAATTGAGTCTCATCAAAGTCAAAACTAATACTATAACTTTAGTTTAAGGCTCTTTTCTTACTTGAAAGTGAACTTATAGGTCCCACTTGCTTGTTTTAAAACAAATTTAAATAAAAAGATAAGTTTAAAGTTCAATTTTTTTTTAATTAAGATAGATTTTGGCTTTATTTTGTCAAAAACAAATTGAAAACATTATTTGTTTATAAAATATGATTATATTTTGGAAAAAATTTTCAAGCTCCCAAAAACTAATTTAGGGCAGTTTTTGGGTGCAATTTTTTCTTCCACTCACAGAACTTCAACTTTTTTTCAAATAACATATATGTCCAAACACAACTTCAACTTTCAAAAATTATTTTTTTAACACAACTTCAAACACTCCTAATAAAATTTAAGGGTCCACCAAACTATATAGAGAACCAGGTTCTCTATAAGTTCCCACAGATATAAGTCCCTACAGAAACCACGCACACTGCAGTGAGTAAATGACAGGAGGAATTTTACGTGAAAAATTTTCTGCTTAACGGGAATAAAAATCACGACCTACCCTTGTAGGATTTCAACTTCACTACTGAGCAACTTTCAGATTACAACCTATTGTAACCTAGAAATTAACCTCTTAATCCCTCACTAACTTGTAACACTCTATTACAAGCCACTTTGTAATAACTCTATTATAAAGACTTTACGACTCGACTAACTCTAGCCAAGACACAAACACAAGGGTTTATGATTTACAAAGGGTTTCCTACGCAAAGCTTCTAAACAAGCTAAGTAGGAATTACAATTGAATAACTATTATAAAGTTACAACTCAACTAAGGACATACAATAACTTGATATGGGGAACTAGTCCGTAGTAGTGTTGTTCTTTGTTCTTGATGCACTTGAGAATCATTTTCTTGATGATCAATCACAGTGAGTGTGCTTGAGTAAATTCTCTAAGTGTTTTAGTCATTTGTTTTACCTTCCTTGATGTTAATAGTGCATTTGTGACATCACTAGGATAATGTAAGCAAGGTAGGTAAAAGACACTCCCCATAAAGTTGACTGCTACACTGTTTATGCGCTGTAACGTGTGCAGGCAGCAACTTTACAGTTAGGACAGTTGACTTGTGCAGTTTTCTCGGGAAACGGTAGCTAGCTGTTCCCTCTGTTGTTCCTTTGACTCTGAAGAGTTGAACCATATCCCAAGCTAGAACCTTTTGATCTTAAGGTTTTGAGAATGTGTAACACGTTCCTTATCTAGTTCTTGACAGTAAGTTTGTTAGATCATCAAAACATAACAGGGATATACATATAGCCTATCAATTTCCATTTTTTGATGATGACAAACTCATAATTCAAGTTCCCCCTAAGAACCAGCATTTCCTGAATTACCCCTGAATCTGTTTCCCATCCTGTTCTCTCTGAATTATTTTTTCCCTTTTTGGCATCATAAAAAGATTAGTAACAGCCTTATAGCAGATAGAAGTCTAGCTTGAGTTAACTCATGCCACTTGTGTGCACACAATATGACTAAAAACAGAGCAGAAAGACAAGACATATACAGCAAAAAAAGAAAAAGCTTCCATTAAACAATTTGGATTTGAAAACGGGGAGCAGAGTCAATGTTACTGACAACCATCCAGAATTCAGAACAACAAAAACAAATACCACAAATATCATAAAAAAAAATAATCATAGGAAACCAATACTTAAGACTTGACACTGAGAGGACACTGTTTAGGGAGCACTGGAAGGAGAGGGCTTAGAGTCAGAGGCAAGGGTTTGGAGGACGAGATCCATTCGAGCATTCGCCGACATTTGCTCATTGAGAAGTTTCTTTTTCAGGTCCTCCACCTGTTTCTTGAGCTCAGCATTCTCCTTGGTCAGACATGCAACCTCTTCACTTTAAGAGATACTGGAACCAGGTGCCTCCTGAAGCTGACTCAACTGACTCTCAAGAATAGCATTTCTTGCTTTTAACTGCCTTATCTAAGCAGTAGCACTGTTCTAAGCATTGATCAACTGAGAAATGGTAGAAGTGCTTCCAACTCCTCCAACCCTATCAATGCACTCACATTCTTCCATAGTGGACTTGGAGAAGGTTTGCTTCTTAGTGCCCACTTTAGCTTGTCCCAGAGGAACCTTGAAGTACTCAAAGACCTTTATGAGAAGGAACCCATAAGGCAACCCATGATTACCATCTTTAAAATCTACCACTTTCTGCATGTGCTCTATCATGATCCCAGGCAGGTTGATGGTAGTGAAGTTGTCCAGTGCTTCCATGAGGAACAGGTCTGCACGAGAAGTGATAGATCTTCTCTCAGCACGAGGGAGCAAGACCTTGTTCACCATCTCAAATAGCAGTTGGTACACTGGAATGAGGGCCTTCTTTTGTACCTGTTTCCCTTGCTGAACTGCTCTGTCCTTCAAGATGGCATTTCTGAAATTTTGAGAACAAGATCCCTGAACACTAGACATCCCTTCAGCAGGCACACCCAAAATAGATCCCAACAAAGCAGAGTCCATTACCATATCAACTCTATTCACCAGCACACAGATGTGATCATCCTCAACTTTGAAGAGGTCGGCATAGAAACTTTGAACTTCCTCCTCATACACCTTTGGAGCATCACTTGTGAACAAATGTGTCCACTGTTGAAACTCACAAATTTCAACCAGCTGTCTCATACCAGCCTTCTCCAAAATGTCAGGGGCAAATGTGCGGCCCATAGAACCTTTTGATTCCTCAACTTTTCTTTCCATGCACTCCTTTGATCACTAACCTTGGCCTTCTTTGAGGAACCAGGTTCCTCATCAGTATCAATTTTTCTCTTAGCAGACTTTTCCTTTTTCATCAGAATTCACAAACTTTTCACTCAATTCTTCCATCACCCTGACAGCAGACTCTTCTATCAACTTATCACCAGATTCTTTCACCATTTTTTCACTAGCGACAACATCATCGAACTTGTTCGGATTTTTAGCAGACACAGAGATACCCTTTTAGGCTTGGGGAGACCATGCTTCTGTGAGCATTTTATAGTCAAGGAACCAAGTTCCTCTTCTACTTCATCATCCACATTCACAACTGGCACTGCCTTCTCGCTCACAACTTTTCCATATTTCACTAATTTTCTTCTCCTTGACTTAGCTTGGTTGTTCTTGAGCGCAGACTCAAGAGCCTCCTTCCTTTGCAACCTTGTAGTAGGTCGCTTAGGAGTAGACTCTTGAGCAACTATTGGTCTATGCCTAGTCAAGCTAGAAATTGGCATATCATCAGAATTCTCTTCACTTTCCCCAACTACTTCTTCAGAATCAGATCTTATCTCAAGCACAACCACAGACAAAGGCTCAGCATCGAAATGAGGGGAGGGAGCAGGATTAATATTGACCTGGGGCTCTTGAGAGGACCCCTGAGTTGGATCCTCTGAGGAGGGATCGGGTCCCTCATTTGGTACCCCAGTAGTATTGTCATGTGCCGATTGTTCAACAGGTACAAGCTCTCTACCCTCTACCACAGTCTTAGACTCTTCCCCTGAGCCTCAGACCCATCCGCACTTCCTTCGATAATAACCCCTTTATTAGCTATAGATAGCATGTTTTCTATTTGTTCTTTCTCTTGTAACTCTATGGAAAACGCAAAAGAAGAAGAAGTTGTACTTGTGGGCTCAAGATTAGGAACTGAAGCATTCTCAGAACCAACAGTTTGGTCTGCATTTGAGCCTTCATACAAAGGAAGACTGGAGATTTCCTGATTTTCTTCTTCGTCAACTGTACCCTTTTCACCCAGATTTTTCGGAGAGGCAGTAGGAGAGCTCGTAGCCACAAACCTTTTAGGAGTCGAGATTTTGTGACTCCTATGAGAACCAGAACTTGATTGGGTAGGAGAGGAAACTGAGAGTGGGGGTGATTCTATCCTAGGGTTTTAGCTAGTAGTAGTGGGGAGCGAGGAGTCCAGCATTGGTGTTTTAACTGGTGAGGACTCAGTTGGGGTATTACTTTGAACACTCGAGTTTTTATGATTTTCATCCATAGTGAGAAGTGATGAATTGAAGAAAAGGAATGGGTAGTTTGAAGAGAGGAAGAAGAAGGGAGAGTTTGAAGTTTGATGTGAAGAGTTGTGACAGTGATGGATGTATTTAAGATAGATGAGGGACCGGTTAAGAAAGGGCGACAGTTTTGGGAGTCGGGTCGATTATTAACGGGTAAGACGTTTGGGTTCAAAAGAAGCAAGGAAAAGAAACTGACGCACTGATGATGTGGCACTTGTTTTAACCGTTCAAAATTGTGCATAAGAGAACAAAAAAGGTACTAACCTGTGTCAGGAGAACCAGGTTCCCTGACTAATCTTGCATCTATAAGCTTTGCCCTTTTTACCAGCGTGTACTGCATCTACTACCTATTTGCTTTGTAATCATCATGCGTGTCTATCTGTAACGGTATAGAGATGAGTTAGACTTAGCCAGAAAATACTTTTTAACTAATTTTACCTGAACATTTCTTTCATAGCCAATCATCGAGGGACCAGGTTCTCAATTGGGTTTTATCAACCCCAGTGCCAGGCTATTTCTTTCAAAATGTTCTCTGCTCAAGGCCTTGGTAAATATGTCTGCAATTTGATCTTCTGTGCTGTAGAATTTCATGCAAATAAGCCCCTTTTCAACATTGTCTCTGAGGAAGTGGTGACACACATCAATGTGCTTGGTTCTCTTATGTTGGACTGGATTTTTGGCCATATTGAGTGCACTTGTATTGTCACACAGGAGGGGCACACAGTCAGAGAACACTCCAAAGTCCTCCAACTATTGTTTGATCCACAACAATTGAGCACAGCAAGAAGAAGCTTCTACATATTCCGCTTCTGCAGTTGAGAGTGCCACGGAGTTTTGCTTCCTTGTACCCTATGAGATTAGACAGGAACCCAGGAAATGTGCCATTCCAGACGTGATTTTCATGTCCACCAGATATCCTGCATAATCAGTATCAGCATACCCAACAAGATTAAAGCTGTCACCTGAGGGATAGTAGAGAACCAGGTCCGGCGTTCCTTTGAGATATCTCAATATTCTCTTGGTAGCCTTCAGATGAGATTCCTTTGGATTAGATTGAAATCTTGCACAAAGACCCATGCCAAATACAATGTCTGGTCTGTTTGCAGTGAGATACAAGAGTGACCTTATAATCTCTCTATACATGGTCTAATTTACAGGGGAACCAGGTTCGTCCATGTCTAGATGAGTAGTTGTGGCAATAAGAGTGTCAATAACTTTTGATGCTTCCATGTCAAACCTTTTCAGCAGCTCCTTGATGTACTTCTGTTAACTTATCAATGTCCCCTTTTGAGATTGCCTCACTTGAAGTCCCAGGAAGAAATTTAATTCTCCCATCATATTCATCTCGAACTCACTCCCCATGAGTTTTGCAAACTCTTCACAAAGAGAGTCAGTTGTGGCTCCGAAAATGATATCATCAACATATACTTGAACAATGAGTAGGTTCCTCCCTAGTTTCATCAGAAAAAGAGTGTTGTCAGTTTTCCCTCTTGTAAAGTCATTTTCTAGAAGAAACTTTGACAACCTTTCATACCAAGCCCGGGGAGCCTGCTTTAGCCCATACAGTGCCTTGTCCAGTTTGAACACATGCTCATGATGCTCATGACTCTCAAATCCAGGAGGTTGCTCGACATAAACTTCTTCTTTTAGGAAGCCATTCAGAAATGCACTTTTGACATCCATTTGGAACAGTGTGAATTCCATATGTGATGCAAAGGCTATAAAGATTCTGATAGCTTCCATTCGAGCAACTGGAGCAAAAGTTTCATCATAGTCAATCCATTCTTCCTGATTGTAGCCTTAAACTACAAGCCTTGCCTTATTTCTTATTGTGTTTTCAAACTCATCAAGTTTATTCCTGAATACCCACCTGGTTCCTATAACGGTTCGATTTGTAGGTCAAGGAACCAGGTGCCATACTTTGTTTCTTTCAAATTGATGCAGCTCTTCTTGCATGGCATTGATCCAGTCTGCATCTTTCAAAGCTTATTTGATGTTTTTGGGCTCTATTTTAGAAAGAAAGGCTGAGAAGGCAAGTGAGTTTCTAGCTTTTGACTTAGTCTGAATTCCTGAGTCGAGAGGAGTGATTATGTTGTCAAGAGGATGTGAGCTTTTGTGCTTCCAATTTGGTACCTGAATCTTATTGGTAGAGGAGCCATGTATATCTGACTGAAGTTCTTGGCCTCTTCTTACTTCAGCAAGTGGAGTACCTTGGACTGCATCAATAACTCTATTTTCAGCTTCAGTTGTTGTGATTGTGGGACTAGGTTCCTCTCCAATGGATGGAGATGTAT
The DNA here is from genome assembly GCF_000715075.1 of Nicotiana tabacum. NCBI lineage: Eukaryota > Viridiplantae > Streptophyta > Magnoliopsida > Solanales > Solanaceae > Nicotiana > Nicotiana tabacum. Next base: position 50,911,717 of record NC_134101.1, on the reverse strand, counting down.
TTGCACCATCTTCACTGGATTCCTTGACATGACTCAGTATGTCTGCCTTTCCATTTGCCATGTCAATAACTTCACCTGGAACAGATAAAGGTTCTCCATCTTGGTCAACACGTCTGCCCTTCTCACATGAGAGGTGACATTCATCAAAGATCACATGTATACTCTCTTCAACACATTGAGTCCTTTTGTTGTATACTTTATAAGCTTTGCTTTGAGATGAGTATCCCAAAAAGATTCCTTCATCATTTTTGGCATCAAATTTTCCAAGAGTTTCCTTTCCATTGTTGAGGACAAAACATTTACACCCAAAAGTCCTTAGATAAGTCAGTTTGGGCTTCCTTCCATTCAGTAGTTCATGTGGAGTCTTGTTCAGAAGGGACCTGATCATGCACCTATTCACCAAGTAGCAAGCAGTATTGACCGCTTCTGCCCAGAAATTCTTTGAAATCCCACTGTCAACCAATATTTTTCTTGCCATGTCTTCAAGAGTTCTATTCTTCCTCTCCACAACACCATTTTGTTGAGGTGTTCTTGGAGCTGAAAAATTATGAGTGATACCATTTTCAGTACAAAACTCATCAAATTTGGCATTGTCGAACTCTATCCCATGATCAGACCTGATGCAGGCTATATTATTACCCATCTTCACTTGAATCTTTTTGACGAAGACAACAAACACTTCAAAGGTTTCATCCTTGGTTCTGAGAAACAGAGTCCAAGTGAATCTAGAGTAATCGTCAACTATAACGAAGATATATTTCTTTCATCCCCTGCTTTCCACCCTCATGGGTCCACATAAATCCATGTGAAGAAGATCAAGTGGCCTTGAGGTACTGATTTCCCTTTTGGGCTTGAATGAGGATCTGACTTGCTTGCCTTTTATACATGCATTACACTCTTTGTGATCCTTGAAACTTGACTTGGGCAGACCACGAACCAGGTCCTTCCTAACCAATTTGTTCAGCAACGTGAAGCTTGCATGACCCAGCCTCATATGCCATAATTCAGCATCATTATCAACAACACTTAGACAACTGAGATCACCATTCTGCAGAGACTCAAAATCAGCAACATAGATATTTTTGTATCTTTTTGCTACTAGCACTACCTCACCAGTCACTAGGTTTGTGACTGTACATATTTTTGACACAAATTCCACCTTGTTTCCCTTGTCACAGATCTGAGAAATACTTAGCAAGTTGTACTTCAACACGTTCACGTAGTACACATTTTCAATTAAGTGTGAGAGAGACTTCCCAATCCTTCCAACTCCCAGAATATATCCTTTCTTGCCATTTCCAAAGGATACACTCCCTCCTTGCAGGACCTTAAGTGAAAGGAAATCATTTGTACTTCCAGTCATATGCTTTGAGCAGCCGCTATTCATGTACCATTGTAGGTTGCTTCCTTTCACTGTTCCCTTCCATTATAGGCTGCTTCCTTTCCTTTCAGGAGTTAGATTTACGAACCCAAATGAGTTTGGGTCCCTTGTAATGAGGAAAGGGGTGAATGAGGGATCTTCTGGTCCAAGCAGGTATCATGCGTTTTTTATATGAGGGACTGGGTTCTCTACTAGTAGTTACTTTTTCAGCGAAAACTTTATTTTTCTGCTATGACTGAAATCTGGCCTTACAATTTTCTTTAAAGTGCCCAGTGTTGCCACAGTGAGTGCAAAGCCAATTATCAGGTACAGTAACGTACTTGCTATGAGGATTGTAAGGAATCTTTTCCCTTTGGAACCTAATCCCCTGCCTGTTTCCCCCATTGTTGGTGTACATGGCAGTGATAGCATCAGAGGACCAGGTCCACTTGACTGATTTCTCAAGGTCACTCTTCACTCTTTTTAGTTCTTCATGAAGTTGTTTGTTTTTATCAAGCTCAGCACACAGACTGGACTTCACTGAATTTAACTCACTTTCAAGCTTAATGTGTGCCTCACTTGCAACTTCCTTTCCCTTTTGACAATTTTCAAGCCTACTCTCCATTTTAAGTTCCCCAATTATTTCCTTCAAGTCCAGTAGCACCACTAATAGGTCATCTCTCACATGCTCAATGTTAGCAGCCCTCTCAATTAAAACTTCTTTTTCTTTTCTTACACACTCAATGGTTTCTTTTAGGTCTACCACAACGACCATTAGATCATCTCTTTCATGTTCTATATTTGTAATTTTTTCATCTAAGGCATCCTTCTCTTTCTTCAGTTTCTCAATTGTTTCCTTTAAATCAACTACAACGAATACTAGGTCATCTCTGGTCTATCCTGCTTCTCCTAATTCCATAGTTAAAGTATCTTTATCATTTATATGACTGTGATAAGCATCAATTAATACATTTGCCAAAGACATGAGTTTTTTAGGAGAATAAGATTTCAGATTTCTCTCAACATCCAGAAAATTTACCTCATCATCGTCGTCATCTTCATCATCATCAGACTGAGCCATCAAGGAAAATATTGAGTCATAATCATTTGCTTCACTTTCTACTGCCATCATTGAACTATCACCATGATCATTTTCTTCTTCAGATTCGCTGGAGGAATCTTCCCGTGCAGCAAGAGCTTGTTTCACAACATTGTCAGCAGCATTCTTTCTCTTGAAGTGTTTATCAGGAACCGGGTTCCTCTTGGCTGCTTTATCTGTGTTTTGCCTGAATTGATCCTGCTTTAGGAGGGGACGGTCCTTGATGAAGTGTCCCAGCTTGCCACACTTATGACAGAGGTCATAGCTTTTTGGCATGCTAGAACTCACCCTTTTGGAATGCCTCCATTTCTGCGAACCGTCTTCTGAAATCTTCTTGTCAAGTAAGCCATATCACCATCCTTACCACTTGAATCATTGTTGTCCGTCTTGAGGACCAGGTTCTTCTCTCTTTTGTGCTCTCTTCTTTCACTGTCCTTCTTTTTTTTCATTTCATATGTTCTCAGATTGCCAACGAGTTCATCGATGGTCAGCTTCTGCAAGTCCTTCGCTTCTGTAATGGCGTTCACTTTGCTTTCCCAAGAACTGGGCAGTACACTAAGAATTTTACTGACAAGCTTGTTTTTTGGAATAATTTCACCAAGAGAGTGGAGCTCATTAATGATAGAGGTGAAGCGAGTAAGCATATCTTGGATGGATTCATCATTTTTTATCCTGAAGAGCTCGTATTCAGTTGTAAGCATGTGGATTTTGGATTGCTTGACCTGTGTTGTTCCTTCGTGAGTTGTCTGGAGAGCTTCCCAAATTTCCTTGACTGACATACATGCCGATATCCTATTGTATTCATCAGGACCAGTACCACAGACAAGGATTTTCTTTGCACGAAAATTCTTCTCTATGGCTTTCCGGTCGGCATCATTAAATTCTTTTCTTGTTTTGGGAATAGTTACAGCAGGGTCACCACTGGTTTTTGTGGGAACGAAAGGTCCATCAAAGATGACGTCCCAGAGCTCGGAATCTTCATCCATGATAAAATCGTGCATCCTTGTCTTCCACCATCCATAATACTGGCCATTAAACCTTTGTGGCCTGTAGGTGGACTGACCTTCTTCAAAGTTTGGTGGAGCAGCCATGAGGATCCTTTCTAGGTATTAGCTTGATAGAAAGAATATACTCTGATACCAATTGATAAAATTTAAGGGTCCACCAAACTATATAGCAGGTTCTCTATAAGTTCCCACAGATATAATTTTTCACAGAAACCACGCAAACTGCAGTGAGTAAATGACAGGACGAATTTTACGTGGAAAATTTCCAGCTCAACGGGAATAAAAACCACGACCTACCCTTGTAGGATTTCAACTTCACTACTGAGCAACTTTCAGATTACAACCTATGTAACCTAGGAATTAACCTCTTAATCCCTCACTAACTTGTAATACTCTATTACAAGCCATTTTGTAATAACTCTATTACAAAGACTTTATAACTCGACTAACTCTAACCAAGACACAAACACAAGGGTTTATAATTTATAAAGGGTTTCCTACGCAATGCTTCTAAACAAGCTAAGTAGGAATTACAATTGAAGAACTATTACAAAGTTACAACTCAACTAAGGACATACAATAACTTGATATGGGGAACTGATCCGTAGTAGTGTTGTTCTTTGTTCTTGATGCACTTGAGAATCATTTTCTTGATGATTAATCACAGTGAGTGTGCTTGAGTAAATTCTCTAAGTGTTTTAGTCATTTGTTTTACCTTCCTTGATGTTAATAATGCATTTGTGACATCACTAGGATGATGTAAGCAAGGTAGGTAAAAGACACTCCTCATAAAGTTGATTGCTGCACTATTTTTGTACTGTAGCGTGTGCAGACAGCAACTTTAGAGTTGGGGTAGTTGACTTGTGCAGTTTTCTCGGGAAACGGTAGCTATTTGTTCCCTCTGTTGTTACTGCTGGAAGAGTTGGGGAAGTTGACTATGAAGAGTTGAACCATATCCCAAGCTGGAACCTTTTGATCTTAAGGTCTTGAGAATGTGTAACAGAGGTTCCTTATCTGGTTCTTGATAGTAAGTTTGTTAGATCATCAAAACATAACAGGGATATACATATAGCCTATCAACTCATTTTTTCAAGTTTTAATCAAATCTATGTCCAAATGCTAGCCTAAGTTTCTCCGCACAATATCCTTTTATAACAATAAATAATTTGTATCCACCGGTCTCAATACTTGCTGATCGTTAAATTTCCCTAAAATAACCATTAGAAAATTCAGTACTACTGATCAGTTAATTATATAGAACTTCTTCTTCCCTATGAGTACACATTGATGTAATATTTTTTAGGATGAATACATGTACAACCCCTTAAATTTGTCGAGATTTTTTATTTAGACTCTTGAACTAATGATCGTATCTATTAGACACCTGAACCCAACCTCAAATATGCTTATTAGACATGTTTTGCAGTGCTCTCATTCTCAAACTCTGTCAATGCACAAGAATTAATGACTGGGTATTACGTGCACATTCAAGACAATCATCAAGCAAAGAACATAAGTTCATAATGTGACTACTACTGTAAAGATAAATCCTTAATCAACAAGATCAAACATAGCAGGGTCTTTCCATATGTCTTTTTTGCTTTCAACTATCAAGAATGAAATTGACAATTCCTTGGTTCATGTTAACAGTTAGGGAACTGAGAGCTAATGATGTTATTCTTGCTTGAAGAGTTGAATCAAAACCATTGAAATTCTGTATCTTTTTCACATGCTGATTGGTATGAGCTTAGGTCCCGTGAAACATTAGAATTGAATCTAGTTTCTGGTCGTGACGCCGTTATTGCCAGCGACGAGCCAAACTTGCTGGTTAGTTCGTTGAAAATGGGGCGGGAGCTAGCCGATAGCTCCGACAAGTAGACAAAAGAAAAAAAAGAATAAAGTTTATTTATTACTATTCTAAGGTCAAAGGATAAAGTTTATTTATTTCACGCATCTTATTTTTTTGGAAAAATACATAATTGCATCTTGTACAAAGTCAGTTTCACGCTTTATGGGTGTCCTAAGACCTCCCTTTTCTTGTTCAAAGTGGAATTAACACCCTCCTAAGACATATAAAGCCTGCTGCGTATTGGGAGATGTACTTACACACTCGCTCTTATGTCTTCTCATTTTCATAGTATAGAGGTCGTAAATGTGTGATTTTAAAATATACAAGGTGTATCTAAAATTGAGTCATATTATAGAGGTGTTAGTATAATTAACCTTTTTTTTTCTTTTGTTTTGAATAATGTGATAATTCGATTTTTTTTTAAAAAGGTGAAGAAAGAGAGAGAAAACATATTTGTTACCATCTAATGTTTACCCGTAAAACAGTACAGTTAAATTTATATGTGGTTTATAGACAAGTGAATCGATTTGATCCCAAAATAATAAATAAATTAAACAAGAATGTAAGACTTAGCATTGAAATTGAGATAAGACAATAGAAATCTTGGTTCCGGAAGCAGAGCTTCCGAAGGCAATAGTAACGATATTAATAAGCAAGAAGATAAGATATTATTGAGCTTTGAACAGTATATAGTATAAGCTTGTCAGAAAATTCGTCCTCTACAATGGATGTTGAGCTCACTATTTATAGTTGTCCCTAGGGAATAAGGTCATAGGATCAAGACCCTCTTAAATGATAATTATGGGGGTCATTGAGGAATGTGTAACGGTAGGCAATAAATGTCATATTTTTTGTAACGGATGACGTACTTAATGCTATAGAATATTCTCCATTAAATGCTACCCGGTGGAAGGCATTAATTTTGTCTTTATGAGCATCATTCCCTTCAGGAACAAACGAGATTGTTGCCTTCAGACCTAATTGTCATTTGTCTTTCTTTCCATCTGCCTTCGTCTCCGCGTGTCGCTTTATTAAGAGATCATTTAATATGAACATATTTTACCCTATACAGATAGTCTCCCTGCTTTCCGGTGGTACATCCTTGAGTCACCGGGAAGTTGGCGAAGATACCTTTCTTGGCGGAAAGTTCTCTAACCCCCTCTGAAAGGTTTTTGACGATTGATTAGACGCATGTCTCACCGCATTTAATGCCCCAAACACGCATCATCCCATGATTCAGCAACATTTTCTCCAGTTCTCGAGGTAATTATGGCCACGAGTTTAGCCGCATATTCCTTTACTTATACGTATCAATCTTCTCTTTTTACGCTTCATAATTTTCTAAACTCTCTCAAACTCTTTTTACTCAAATCACACTTGTTTTCAACTTCCTTTAATCTTCTTCTTCAGATAAAAAAACCCTTACTTCCTTCTGATAACAATGGTCTCCTCTTCCAGAAATTCCAGTGCTTCAAAGAATAAAGAAAACACTGATGATGATGCTCCTCCGATGGTGATCACCATTATCCCCCAGAAGGCTTACTACAACTAAAGACTTCAAAGAGAAATACCCTTCTGTTAACCCCCGCACATGGGTTGTTGGGGTATATCCTTCTTCCATCCTTCCTTCTAGCATCCCTGTTGTGAAGGAAGACTGTGGTTGTCAAGACTTGAACATCATCGCTCCTGACCTAGCAGAACGGGTAACCTTATCCAAGAAGGGTTTTATGTATGTTTATACGTACCCCTTCACTTTGGGCCCATTCTCATTGATCGGGGGCTTGACTCCGTTATCTTGGAATTTTGCTTCTGTTACCAAGTATGTTTAGCACAGGTGAGCTTTTATGTATGGCGGACCGTTGCTTGTCTTCGGCGTCTATGCTAACATACGGGAGAAGAGTTATCCCTGGCTCGACTGATGAACCTTTATTCCCCCAAGATTTTTTGTGGGGTAATGATAAACTTCAGCAAACGTGGTCATCGTGCTTTGCTAACTAGCATGGACGATGACAATGACCGTGGATGGATGAAGTGGTTTGTTGCAGTTGCCAACAGGGATATCACCCCCACCACGACTCCATCCTTTCCTAAATCATGGAACCGTACTCGTAAGTTCACCGTCTATCTTTCCTTCTAGTTAAAGATTACCCCATGCTATTACTGATCCTTCTTCTTTCATTATTTCAGCAACTCGGTGGACACCTCCAAGGGGTTGAAGGCTTGGACTAGTGGGTCCAGAAGATTTTAGATGTCACTACGCCTAAAACCCGCAAGTGAAAAGAACTGGCTCTTAAATACGGGTAGAAGGCCAAAAATCATGGTAGATTGAACTTATCTTGTTTTTACTTTTTGTATAGGAAAATTGGTTAACTTTTCTTTCTTGTTAAATTCAGGTCTTCCATAAGGCTCTGTTATCGTCTCCGATGAGGACGATTTGGCTGATCTTACTGATACGGCGAGGTTGCTGCAGGAGGCTTTCCCCCAAACGGGTATCATCAGGCCTGCTTTCGATGCAAGTGCTTCTTCTCGGAGTCCCCGGCCGGAGAACAAGCAACAAAAAAGGTGACGTTACTCCATGGCCGAGGGCAAAAATAAAAAGGCGAAGAGCACCTCGCCCGAGCCAGCCATAAACACTGTGGTGATCGATGATAATGGAGAGCCAGTGATGAGAGGGCTTCTCTACATAGAAGACGATGACCTTCATCATCTTAGACAGAATGCTTAATCTGTTGAGCTAGTTACGCCAATCGAGGATGACGTCCCGGTGCTCTAGGGGAATATGATGTAGTTGAAGATGCTAACTCTCGTTTCCGAGTCCCAGTTGCTTTTCCCGGTACCGTGAGGCTGGGTACTAGGTCTCTTCTATCTTCGGTTGATGAGAAACCAACAAATAGCATTGCTTTTGCCGCAGCTGCTTCTCAACTTACAATGCCATCAACTTCATCTCCTTTTTTGCTAACTTTGCCTTAGCCACCAGCAACTACTACATCATCTCCACCGGCCGCAGTCATCCGAGAGGAATATGTACCTCTTCCCCAGTCACCAGTTCATCAAAATTTGGGGCATGATTATCTTGCCCCCACCTAAGATCCCTTGTAACGACCTGATCGGTCGTTTTGATTTCTAGATACATGTTCCCCTGAATAAGATACCCCGTATATGCTTTTACTATTCTATGACTCGCGGGGATGGTTAGTTTGGGATTTGGACGGGTTCAGGTTGAAATCAGAACACTTGGTTCCTTAGTTTAGCTTTAAAAGGCTAAGTTTGACTTTGGTCGTCATTTTTAGTAAACGACCTCGGAACTGGGATTTGACAGTTCTAATAGGTTTGTATGATGATTTTGGACTTGGGCGTATGTTCGGGTCGGGTTTTGGCTGACCCAGGAGCGTTTCGGCGCTTAATATTGGAAGTTGGCGCATTGAAGGTTTTAATGTTCTTTAAATTTGGTTTGGAGTAGGTTTTGGTGTTATCGAGGTCCGTTTGGGATTATGAGCCTAGGAACAATTGTGTATGGTGATTTAAGACTTGCACGCAAAATTTGGTGTCATTCTGAGTAGTTTAAGTATGAATCGGCGCATTCGGAGTAAGTTGGAAGAATTTGAAGTTCATAAGTTGATCCTATTGGTTTTGGGTTGCAATTATTAGTTTTAATATTGTTTTCCACATTCCGAGGGTTCAAGCAAGTTCGTCTCGTGTTTACAAACTTATTGGTATGTTTGGACGAGGCCTCGAGAGGCTCAGGTGCAATCCGGACGATGCACAGATCGATTTAGAGCACAAAAGGGCCATTGGTGCACCAGTTCTGGTGTGACCGTATCTGGGAGCTTTTGGCCGCAGGTGCAAGCCCGTAGATGCGAGCTCTTGGCCGCAGAAGTAGCTTTGGGCATTTGGCCAGTGGTCTGCATAAGTGGAGAAACACGCGAAGAAGCGGCCTCGCTTCTGCGATGAGTAGCCTGCAGGTGCGAGGGGGCTGTAGATACGCTTCACCATCCGCAGAAACGGGACCACAGAAGCGAAGCCAGCCAGCCTAGGCATTTCCGTAGAAGAGGGCCTTGTTTCGCATAAGCAGTGCCGCAGTTGCGGCCCTGTGACCGTAGATGCGGAAGTCCTGGAGGCAGAAGGCTTCATTTAATATGGGACTTAAGCCATTTCTAACCTATTTCTCTCACTTCTTGGGCGATTTTAGAGCTTCTTAGAGAGGGTTTTTACCTAGCTATTGGAGGTAAGTAATTTCTATCTAATGTAAGTTAAATACATAGATTATGGGTAGATTTTAACATATAACATTGTAGAAATTATGGGTTTAGTTGAAAAACCTAGATTTTGATAAAAATGGGATTTAACCACGAAAATGGTTGTGAGTTTGAGTGAAAATTATATATTTGAGTTCATGAGGTTATGGGTAATATTTATCTTTGAAAATTTTTGAAATCCGGGCAAGTGGGCCCGGGGAGTGAATTTTAGGAATCTTTCAATTTGGGTTGGGTAATTACTTTAATAGTTAAATTATGAACTTTTGAACATGTATTGATTAATTTATACAACATTTGACTAGTTTCGGATTTTTCAACACCGAGTTGAGGCTTTAGAGTGAATTTGAGGTCGCAAAGCGATCTTTGAGACAAGGTAAGTCTCTTACCTAACCTTGTAAGAGGGAATTTACCCCATAGGTGATCTAAATTGCTATTTGCTTCTAATTGTGGGGGCTACGTACGCACGAGGTGACGAGAGTCTGTATGTAGCTACTAATTATGCTTATGTCTGGGTAGTTTAGGACCTGAATCATGAAATACTTGTAATTTTTGCACCATACTTGTTAATTAAAAAGCCTAAATTATATTGGAACTTGATAAAGGAATTGTAAAAGGCCGAATTTTACTTACTTGAGTTTTGGCGGGTTACTTGACCGTTAATAGAAATTGTGCTTCTTTGCGTATTAACCTTGTAATAACTTTTAAATCGGACGGTCATAAAGTATCATCTCTTCTTGTGGAGCAGGCCGAACGCCTCGGCAGTATATAGATGCATCTATAGGTCATGCCACACGACCCTCGGTAGTGTATATGTTATTCTGGATCGGGTCGTGCGACCTCGACATAATCGTGCATGATAATACTCAGAGTTTGATTATATTTGATATGTTTTTAATGGCTTGAGAGGTTAAAATTATATAAGGGAGAAATTGATTTGGGATGTATCATTTTTAAAAGGATTATTTATTTTCCTGTTTGTTATTGAGTTATTATTATTATTTACATAACCCATGCTTATTTAGAACTTCTGTATTTCTTTATTGTTAGCCCATAGTAAGTGTTGATATCGACCCTTCGTCACTACTTCTTCGAGATTAGACTTGATACTTACTGGGTACATGTTATTTATGTACTCACCCTACACTTTTGTACTAACCGTGCAGGTTCTGATGCAGGTGCATCTGGTGGTTTTCCCGGCACGCACTCCTGATACTCCAAGACTTAACGGTGAGCTGCTTCCCAAGAACGTTCTGCAGCACCCGAAGTCTTTCTTTTGTACTTACTTTCTGTCTACTTTATTTCAGACAGTAGCTTAGTGTTTTGTATATTCTACTAGTAGCTCATACACTTGTGACACTAGGTCTTGAAATTTCACTAGTAAACACTTGATGACTTTGAGTATTTACTTCACTACACCATATTTGTTCTTATAATTGTTTACACCTCATTTTACTAAATTTCTCACCTCTTACTTACTTAATAATTAAAAATCAACTATTTCTAAAATATTAAAGAATACACACATGGTTAGTACATCGTTGGCTTGCCTAGCGGCGACGTTGGGCGCCATCACAGCCTGTAGGGAAATTGGGTCGTGACATCCTCGGAGGAGGAGGAGTGTTTCCCTCTCGATTTCTACTGAATGTCATATGATGTCCTAGCAGGTGGAACTTACTAATTATCTGAAGCCTCTAGCTTCAGAAAAGTATAGGAATAAAACACAATCTCTCTCGATAGAGTGTATGGTGAACAATGCCATGCATAACGCAACGGCGGTATAATCTTTGTTTCCTCTATTGTTTCTTTCATCTTTGTTCTAGCAGGATTTTTAGTTTGTACTTCTATTTTTCAGGCTAACTTCTTTGTTTCTGAGGTCCTTCAGAAGTTGATCCTTGACAAGAAGAAACTCACCTACGAGCAGGATCAATTGTTGGCCGAGCGGGAATCAAATTGATGCTCGCCTCCCGAAAGTGGAAGCGCAAGTTGCTGAGGCCGTTGAGTTGGAGGCTCTGTTACAACAAAGCGAGCAAGATGTAGTGACCCTCGGCCAAGAGGCCGCCCTGTTAAGGGTAAAATTTGAAGAAGCTAAGGCAAAGTGGTTTGAGGTCCAGAATGTCGTTCTTGCTACATCCGATCATGAGGCTGCCTCTACTGAAAGATTGAATAATTTGGAGGCAGCCTTGAACTCCAAAGCTGAAGAAGTTTCTGCTGTTGAGGAGAAGTACGGTCGGTTGGAAGAGCGGCATAAGAGAGTTATAGAGCATAATAAAGTTTTTAACTCCACTATCTGTGACCTCGATGTCAGCCTTCAAGCCATTAGGTCTCAGAGGAATAACCTTTCAACTGAGTTTGAACAGCTTAAGGAAGAGCTTCAGCGCCGAGCATCTTCCCTCATTGTTGAAAAAATGTACTCTATGTATAGCATGAGGAGAAAAACCTTGGAAGAGGCCAAAATAGGTGTCATTGATTTTAATGCCGAGATCACCAAGGCCCGTGAGCTGGAGTCAACTGCCCGAAGAGTTCTCCCGGTCTAACCTGATGTTACTGACTATTTTGGTTCCGGTTTCGAGTTCTCGAGAACTGAAAAACAACTAAATGGGATGATGGTGAAGGCCAAGATCTTGAGCCAGCGGCGGATCCGACTACTTCTCCTGGGGTACAAATGCTTCTCTCCCTCCAAATTTTGGGGATGCAGTAGCTTAGCTTTTTGTTTTCTTTTCATGAATTTGCTTTTCTTTTCCATACTTTTGTACTTGTGTTGCTTGGAACGTTTGTTGTATATAGAAGTACTTTTTCGTTTAAGTATTGTGCAAGTATTTCTCTTTGCGTACTTTGCATTTAAGTATTGTGCATGTTTTACTTTTTTGCGTCGAGTTATGCAAGGCTTCAGGTGTATTTTTTCCCGATAGCATTTGGAGGGCATAAGTTCTTCCGAAATCAACTCTTTACTGTAAGGGTTTCATAAGAGAGGGCCCTATTATGTTTACGATGATCTAGAAGAGGGCGTCTTCTGTTCATTACATCACTTGCATTTAAAGTACTTGTTTAACTTTCAAATGATAAAATTAATTCACCGATAGGACAAGAAACAAGATAAAAATAAAAGAACTTTACATTATTCCTTCCATTTTCAAAAGTACATAAGCATTCATTGTGCTAAAAAGAAATTGTCATTACTATGGCTAACTTGTACAATGTGTTTTTACTGGGTTGGTCGTGTAGTCTCCGGTCCCGATGATAAAACTTTGTTCCCGGATTTCGTAGTCTCGGTCGATGTTGCAGTCATTGCCATATTCTCATATCATTTCCCAAGTGTTCGAATGCGAATAATGCGAATTTGAACACTAGAAGTCTTGCTCCTTTGAAGATTCCACTAATGAATGGTTGGATAATCTTTAGTTCGATAGCAAGCTTCACTTCGCCTTAGGAACTTCGCTGTAGAGCCAAAGATTATCTAACAATCCCCTAGTGTCTTGCACTTGTGAACGGTCGGGTAATCCTTTGCCCGATAGCTAACTTTACTTCCCGTAGGAACTTTGCCACCGAGCAAAAGACTATCTAACTACTCCGTAGTGGATCGTTGCCTGCATGCCTTGTCATTTAAAGGTCTTATTTCTGCTAACGAAGCTTCCTTCGTAGTATGCTTTCCGTTGCTGCCTCATTAAAAACCTTGCCAAAAAAATCCAATCGGGACAAAAACTGGACGAAGGGAAAAAGAGTGCATCATATACTTTCAGTAGAGGCGACGCTCGTCAACAACAGTACCTTTCGAGGTGTGGCATTTTCCAGTTGCTTGGCAATTTTACTCCATCTCGATTTTCCAATTTGTATAACCCTTTCCAGGTGATAGTTGAAACCCGGTAGGGGCCTCCCCACGTCGGACCTAGCTTTTCTGCGTTGAGCTCCTGGGTGTTCCGAGTTACTTTCCTTAAAGCCAAGTCTCCTACTTTGAAATAATGGAGGTTGTCTCTTCAATTATAATATCTTGCCATTCTCTATTTTTAGGATGCCATCCTTATATGCGCCAAGTCCTTGCGTTCGTCGAGCAGCTCCAATTTGACCAACAATGCTTCGTTGTTTGTTTCTTCGTCTGCCCAGAAATATCTCAAGGTAGGTTCCTCTACTTCCACCAAGATCAAGGCTTCTGCTCCGTATACAAGAGTGAAAGGATTCTCCCCCGTGCTTGATTTGGATATTGTTCGATATGCCCATAATACTCCTGGTAGCTCTTCGGGCCATTTGCCTTTGGCTGCTTCCAATCTCTTTTTGAGATTTTGGATAATCACCTTGTTTGTTGATATGCTTGACCGTTTGCGCTCGGGTGATAGGGTGATGATGTGATCCTTTTGATTTTCAAGTCTTCAAGGAATTTTGTGACCTTTGCGCCTATAAATTATGGCATGTTGTCATAGGCTATCTCTTTTAATATCCTGAATCTGCAAATTATATTCTCTCACAAGAAATCTACCAATTCGCGCTCACCGATTTTCTGGTAAGGACCTGCTTCAACCCACTTAGAAAAATAGTTAGTTAGAATCAAAAGAAATCTTACCTTACCGGGGGCCAACGGCAGCGGACTGACTATATCCATTCCATACTTCATGAATGGCCAGGGCGACAAAACCGAGTTCAGTAGCTCTGCTAATTGATGTACCAACTATGTGTGGCGTTGGCATTTATTAAAATTCTGAACATAAGCTTTGGCGTCTTGTTCCATCCAGGTCCATTAATATCCTGCCCTAATGAGCTTTAACACTAAGGAACCCACGCTTGAGGGGTTTCTACAAATCCCTTCGTGGACTTCTCTCATGACATAATTAGCTTCGGAAGCTCCTAAACATCGGGCCAACGGGCCTTGGAAAGACTTTCTATACAATTGGCCTCCCTGAAGCAGTAACCAACTGCTTTAGTGCGCAGTGCCCGGGATGCCTTTGGATATTCGGGTAGTTTTCCGTGCTCGAGATAGTTAATGATCTCATTTCTCCAGTCCCAGACCAAATTGGTCGCATTTACTTCATAAATAGCCATCTACGTCCAATACGGAATACATAAGTTGCACGACCGTACCGGACTATGATCTCTTCATTTTGGTGGACGATCCCAGATTGGCTAGTGCATCCGCCTCAGCATTTTCTTCCCTCGGGATGTGAGTAATTGACCATTCCCTGAACCGCGCGAGCAGAGTCTTGACTTTCGCTACATATTGTTGCATGCGTTCCTCTTTGACTTCGAAGATCTCGTAAACCTGATTTACTACTAATTGGAATCGTATTTGATTTTTATGACCTCAGAGTCCAATATTCGGGCTAGCTCGAGTCCTACAATCAAAGCTTCATACTATGCTTCATTGTTAGTCAGAGGAACAATTCTTAAGGCCTGACTTAGGGTTTCCCCCGAAGGCGTGATTAGCAATACGCCGAGCCCGGACCTTTTCATATTGGAAGCTCCGTCCGTGAACAAAGTCCAAACTCCTGATGTCATTTTGACACCAACACTGCTTCTTTGGAAGCCAAAGGTAACAGTCCCGGACTGAAATCGGCCAAAAAGTCGACCAAAAGTTGTGACTTAATTGCGGTCCTAGGTTTATACTCTATGTCAAATTCACTCATTTCGACTGTCCATTTGGCCAGCCAACCTGAAGGTTCAGGTTTATGAAGGATATTCCACAGGGGAAATGTTATCACCACGGCTATCGGATGACATTGGAAATAAGGCCTAAGCTTCCGAACGACGAACATGAGAGTTATGGCCAATTTTTTCAAATGCGGGTAGCGATTTTCTGCTCCCATTAAAATTTTACTAACATAATAGATAGGAGATTACGTATCTTCATCCTCACAGACTAAAACGTCACTTACCGTTACCTCCGAGACTGCTAAGTAAATCAGCAGATGTTCACCTTCCTCCGATTTTGATAGTAATGAAGGACTCGATAAATACCTTTTTAAATCCTTTAGAGCCTGTCGGCATTCTAGAGTCCATTCGAATTTGTTCTTCTTTTTGAGGAGTGAAAAGAAGTGATGGCATTTTTTTGAAGACCGGGAAATAAATCTACTTAAAGCGGCCAGTCTTCCGGTCAACCTTTGAACCTCTTCCACACTTGATAGTTGGTTAGAGATGTCTTTGATGGCTTTAATTTTATCGGGGTTAACTTTGATCCCCCTCTGCGACACTAAGAATCCAAGAACTTACCAGAGCTGACTCTGAATGCACACTTCTCGGGGTTAAGCTTCATGTTGTGCTTCCTTAGGATGTCAAAGATTTCTTGTAGGTGTTTAAAATGATTGCATGTGTTCAAAGACTTAACTAGCATATCATCTATGTAAACTTCCATGGATTTCCCTATTTGTTTCTCGAACATTTTGTTTATGAGCCGATGATAACTGGCTCCAGCGCTCTTTAGCCCGAAAGGCATCACATTATAACAATATGTGCCGAAGTTCGTTATGAACAAAGTTTTTTTCTGATCCTTTGGGTTCATCTTGATTTGGTTATACCAGGATTAAGTATCGAGGAAACTCATTAACTCATGCTCGGCCATCGCATTGATCATTTGATCAATGTTTGGCAATGGAAATGAGTCTTTGGGGCACGCCTTATTTAGATCCTTATAGTCTATGCACATGCGAAATTTATTATTGTTCTTTGGAACTACTTCTACATTAGCTAGCCATTCATGACACTTTACCTCTCAAATTGAACCGATATCAAGCAAATGGGTTACCTCTTCTTTGATGAATTTGTTTATGACCTCGGCAATATGATGTTTTTTCTGCCTCACCGGAGGGATGTTAGTATCTAGGCTTAGTTTGTGCATGGCAACTTCTGACGGAATATCTGTCATATCCGCATGCGACCACGCAAAATAGTCAATGTTAAATTTAAGAAATTCTATAAATCCTGACCTGAGCTCGGGGTTTAGTCTTTTCCCCAAGTGGAACTTCCTCTACAAGAACTTTTCGAACAACGCAACTTGTTCAAGTTCTTCCGTCGTGGGCTTTGTTGCGTCCGTTTCTTCTGGTACCTGAAAATATCTTGGTATCTGATAGGATTCCAATGACTTATCCCTCTGGTTGACTTCGCTCGGCTCGGGAACAAACGTCGGTTCCTGTAATTGCTATGCCGCATGCTCCTTCTCTTTGCTACTGCAAACTGAGATTACATCCATCTCCCTCGATGCCGGTTGGTATCCTCTTATTTGTTTAACTCCCTCGAAGGTTGGGAACTTCAGTAATTGATGATATGTTGATGGCACAACCTTCATTTCGGGTAACCATGGTCTTCCCAGGATAATATTGTAGCCCATATCGCCATCTACTACCTCGAAAAGGGTCGTCTTCATTACCCCATCGGCATTTGTGGGCAGCAGGATCTCTCCTTGGGTTGTCACGCTTGCCAAATTGAATCCAGCGAAGAGTTTTGTAGATGAAATGATACTTTCGGTCAGCTTGGCTTGCTCCAGCACTCTCCACTGGATAATATTGGCCGAACTTCCTAGGTCTACCAAAACGCGTTTAATTTTAAAATCTACAACATTAAGAGAGATTGCCAAGGCATCATTGTACGGCAGCATTAGTCCATCTGCGTCTTTCTCCGTGAAAGTAATGTCGTCCTCAGTGACTTCCCGAAGTTTCTTACTGGGGGTTACTGATACCTTCATTTTTTTTGCCGCCAAAAATGTCACCATTAATCTCGTCCCCCCCCCCCAAAATTCATGTTGATCGTCAAACGAGGAGGGTCTTCTCCCGCTTTTGAGGATTCTGCATTATCATGATTGCGGCCGTAGTTGTTTTAATCCCAATCACTTAAGAACTCTTTGAGATGGCCGTTTTTCAGATACGTCACCACCTCTTCGCGCAAATGTCGGCAGTCTCGTGTCCGATGGCCATTGGTCCCATGGTATTTGCACCACAAATTAGGATCCCTCTGACTGGGATCAGATCTCATTGGCTTCAGGAATCATGCTTACTTAATGTTCCTCATGGCCAACACTACCTCTACTATGCTGACGTTGAAGTTCTATTCGGATAGCCTGGGGCAGGAGGAATCTCGGAACCCCGATATCTCCTTGTCCAGCAATGATCTGTTATTCCTGCCACGATCAGCTCTCCTATCGGTAGTGAATCTATCCATCGACCAAAAACTTCTGCCGCATCCTTCGGCC
Organism: Nicotiana tabacum; assembly: GCF_000715075.1. NCBI lineage: Eukaryota > Viridiplantae > Streptophyta > Magnoliopsida > Solanales > Solanaceae > Nicotiana > Nicotiana tabacum. Next base: position 50,893,982 of record NC_134101.1, on the reverse strand, counting down.
ATTTCATAAGGCAAAAACTGACCTCTTGAAGACCATCGATCTGTGTCAAAATTATCCTTTGACTTCTTCTTGTTCTTCTCCTGGTCCCGACCCTTGGTTGATGTCGGGTAAGCGAACTGATCGTCCTCAATTCTTATCTTTGACTCTTACCAGTTGTGAACATCCACCCATGTTGTTGCCTAAAACTCGAGCAGACTTTCTTTCAATTTCTGGGAAACATCGGAACTTCTCGGATTCATCCCTTTAGTAAATGCTTCAGCTGTCCATTCATCTGGTACGACTGGTAGCATCCTCCTTTCTTTGTGGAATCTGGTCACGAATTCTGATAGCAATTCAGACTCTCCTTGTGCAATCTTGAATATGTCAGCATTACGGGCATGTACCTTTCTGGGCCCGACATGGGCCTTGATAAAAGAATCCGCGAGCATCTCGAAGGAATTTATTGAATACTCAGGTGTTACACCCTACATTTTCGTATATGAAAGCACGCCATAAATAAATTGATGAGAGCTCGGAAATGAGATGTTACATCCCGTATTATTTTTTGTACGCTAATATTTCGTCGTAAGTTAATCGACGTAAGCTCAGGAACGAGATTATTTTGGGATTATAAGTATTATGTTATTCCAAATAAGTGATGAGAATATTCATGAAGGAGAGAGGGTAAGCGAATCAAAGAAAATAAAATTCCTCGAAGTTTGACAATTTAGGATAAAATACGGTCCGAGCTATAATACCCGATATTTATGGATTAGTGCCATACAAGGTACCATATGGCCATGATAGTATGATGTATAAAGTGTATTAAAAAGGAGTAGTATTTTAGGTAATTCTTAATTATGCGGGTAATTGGTTGATTACCGAGTAACGAAATATTACCTAATTAATTAATTGGTTATGGGATAAGATTAAAATTATCCCCCCACCCCTACGTGGCAGCAAGCCACTTCATAAAGAGATGACTCTTAGTCATTCTTGATAGGTGGCAAAATGATGTGTTACCAAAACACGTCAACAACGTGAAGTGTTACAAAAACACTTCAATTCCAAAGATCTTTCAAAACAAAACCATAACTACAATCAGATCCTAAACCTCATTCCTAATAATCTCAATACCAAGACCTTACAACTAGAAGTAAACGTTAGCAATTCTCCTTGCAACAAATTCCAGCGAGAATGTTTAGAGTCTTAGCAACGGAGAAATTTTGCGGTTCTAAAGAAGTACGGTGCAACCTTTTTCAAGAATATCATATAGAGTTTTCCATACTCCAGGTATGTTAAGGCTATCCCTTCTTTCTTTTTGGCATGATCTATATGAAACGAGCAAATGCACAATTTCCATAAATGACTCTATTCATAGAAATATTAGGGGTGTCTATATTCTTGATTCCCGATGTTAATTATTATTATATCTTCTGTTCATGGGTCTAAAAAAAATACGTATTTGATAAAATTTATCCGACAGGCATATTATTTTTATGACATTCCGAGAAAATCTTATTAACGTATTTCTTAAGGCATATTATTTTTATGACATTCCGAGAAAATATTATTAACATATTTCTTATGCATTTATACATATACGTTGACCCATGACAAGATGGCGTTATATACGCGTATATATATATATATATATATATATATATATATATATATATATATATATATTATATGTATATGGGATATGAAAAAAGGTTACGGCGTTATATACGCACCACCACCTGATCAGCTGGTATACGTTGATGATTTGCCCACAGTGGCTGAAATGATATGATGGGATGCCCTAAGAGGCTTGATGATGCTATGAATGCATATACCTATGCATGGTATGATATTTATACGCATATGCATGACATTATAAAAATGAAATGACTCACATAGCTATGCACACGTACATGTCGAGTCTTTTACTCCATATTTCTCTCATGTCTATTATTTACTGATTTTCATTCCTTACATACTCGGTACATTATTTGTAATGACATTCCTTTTGCCTGGGGACGCTGCGTTTTATGCCCGCAGGTCTCGATAGACAGGTCGAGAGTCCTCTAGGTAAGCGATCAGCTCAACATAAGATATTGGTGCACTCCATTTGCTCCGGAGTTGCTTGTTTGGTCAGTATGATTTAGAATTGTATGGTTTGGAATGGCGGGGCTCTGTCTCGACCTTTATGATAGTTATGTACTCTTAGAGGCTTGTAGACATATGTTGTGTACGTGAAAGATTGTACGGCCTTATCGGTCTATGTTTTGAGTTTATAAATGATGATATTGGCCTATTAGGCCTGTATGTCATGTGTATATGATGATAGTAATAAGAAAGATACGTTACGGTGGTGCTCTATTGAGTAAGGCACCGGATTTCCATCGCGGCCCATCGGTTTGGGTCGTGACATTGGGCAAGAGAGAATACCATGACAGGGCCCCCTTTATGAGGGGCTCCCCGAATTTTTTCAATAAGACCGACTCAATCTCGTGCGGAGCTAAATTGTTCCCTTTCACCGCCATTGTATAGGTGGTGATGTGCTCCTACGGATCCAAAGTCCCATCATACTTCGGCACGTCTGTCATCTTGAACCGCTTCGGGATCAATTTTGGTACCACACTTAGTTTGAACGGCAACTGGGTGTATTTCTTTGAGTCCGGTTATTTCAATACCGGTGGTGCGCCCGAAATTTGATCTATTTAGGCATTTATTTCCCTCATAAACTGCACGAGTTCGGTTTTAAAGGGATTATTCTCATTGTTGTTACAGAATCCGATGTCGTTCCCCTCGTCCCTGTCAAAGCCGACTTCGCCCCTCGGGGTATTGTTGTCGACCCTCTACGTTGCTTGGTTTGCGGGAGCACCGGGAGGTACTGGACCTCATCCATTCGCGTTGTTAGAAGCACCATACAACGCCTTCCTCAACTCCATCATGACCTGATCCTGTCATGAGAGGTGACCCATAATAGCCTTTTGTTGCTCCATCAAGATCCTTACTGTTTCAGCGACGTGCTCGTCTTCAGCATCATCAGGAGTTGCCTCTCGAACATGTCGTGGCTATTTCCAGCCATGGACTGGCATGGCCTCATCCCCTTCGTTGCGAGTATCACTGATCGAATCTTCATGCTGAGGCTAATTTCCTTGGGCCTCAATATTGTGTGCGATATTGACATCGTTATCAACCATTTTCTATGATTTTTTCTAAGAACAAAGAATCAAACGAATTAGTAATAAATGCGAGGATCAACTCAATTACACAACTGTCTAAGCCCCACGGTGGGCGCTAAACTGTTTACTCGTAAAATGGTACAGTTGAATTTATACATGGTTTATAGCCAAGCAAATCGATTTGATCCCAAAATGATAAATAAATTAAATAAGAATGTAATAATTAGCGTTGAAATCGAGATAAGACAACAAAAATCCTGGTTCTGGGAGCAAAGCTTCCGGAGGCAGTAGTAACGATATTAATAAGCAAGAAGATAAAATATTATTGAGCTTTGAACAGTATATAGCCCGATGTGAATTATTATTATATCTTCTGTTCATGGGTCTCAGAAAAATACGTATTTGATAAAATTTATCCGACATGCATATTATTTTTATGACATTCCGAGAAAATCTTATTAACGTATTTCTTAAGGCATATTATTTTTATGACATTCCGAGAAAATATTATTAACGTATTTCTTATGCATTTCATGCATTTATACATATACATTGACCCATGACCAGATGGCGTTATATACGCGTATATATGTATATTATATGTATATGGAATATGGGAAAAGATTATGGCGTTATATATGCACCACCACCTGATCAGATGGTATACATTGATGATTTGCCCACAGTGGCTAAAATGATATGATGGGATGCCCTCAGAGGCTTGATGATGCTATTAACGCATATACTATGCATGGTATGATATTTATACGCATATGCATGCCATTATAAAAATGAAATGACTCAGAGAGATATGCACATGTACATGTCGAGTCTTTTACTCCATGTTTCTCTCATGTCTATTATTTACTGATTTTTATTCCTTACATACTCAGTACATTATTTGTATTGACGTCCCTTTTGCCTGGGGACGCTGCGTTTCATGCCCGCAGGTCTCGATAGACAGGTCGAGAGTCCTCCAAGTAGACGATCAGCTCAGTAGAAGATATTGGTGCACTCCATTTGCTCCGAAGTTGCTTGTTTGGCCAGTATGATTTAGATGTGTATGGTTTGGTATGGCGGGGCTCTTTCCCGACCTTTATGACAATTATGTACTCTTAGAGACTTGTAGACATATGTCGTGTACGTGAAAGATTGTACGGCCTTGTCGGCCTATATTTTGAGTTTATAAATGATGATGTTGGCCTATTAGGCCCGTATGTCATGTGTATATGATGATAGTAATAAGAAAGATATGTTATGGTAGTACTCGGTTGATTAAGGCACCGGGTGCTCGTCGTGGCCCATCGGTTTGGGTCGTGACAAAAGTGGTATCAGAGCAGTTCTGTCCTAGGTAGTCTACAAGCCGTGTCTAGTAGAGTCTTATTTATGGGTGTGTTGTGCACCACACTTATAAGCAAGAGGCTACAAGGCATTTATGATTGTCACTCTTTATTCTTACTCTATATCGTGTGGTAGAGCTCAGTTGTAAGAACTCAATTTCCTAAACTATATCCTATTCGTAATACAACGATGCCTATATTCAGAAAGGCGGTTGGTAAGAGATATAGCTGTGGAAGAGTTGAGTCAGAGGAACTTGATTTTTCATAATGCCTATGATGAGAAAATGTAAGGTTTTCAGTAGATCATGTGTGTACTAAAACGTTTAAGCCTCTTGATAAAGAGCCTTAAGGCAAGGATATCTATCCACCCCTATGGTGAAAGGCAATGAGAATTCAGAAGATAGTACAAGTCTCAACAAGTAAATGAAGCAAGGTGAAGAAGGGTACGAGGCGCCCAGTTAATAAAGACTATCATTATTTACCATTCATGACGGGAGATATAAGCATTTTGAGTTACCTTCAATAGTAGCAGAGGTATACAACTGGCCACACCCATCTCATTTATGCCATATGGAAGCTAATAGAAGTAGTATAAGAGAAGGACGGATATCAAGGTCCGACTGGGGTTAGAGTGACCCAAAAAGGGTGGATGGAATATTTGAATTGGTTGACATTTCCGAAGGATAGTGCAAACATGGTAATGGATCTCTTGGTGAGACACCTCGATGGTGCACCCTAAAATAGTACAGCTAGATATGAGTACTACAAATATAAGCACTGGAAGCCTAGAAAGGATAAATATTATCTTAGTATGGCTCCCGTACCTAGTAGAGAGAGAATGTTAGGCAACCCAAAGAGCCAGTAGATGGAGCAAGGGGAGCTAAAAGAAAGAGAATGTCTTGTTGAAGTTTTCAGAATAAGGTGATAGACAGAGATGTTAGCAGGGAAATAAGAAGAGAGTTAATGAAGCATTATGGGTAAGATGTCAACATAGATGACAATGGTAGATCAAAACAAAAATTGCAGTATTATAGAGTCAATAGTCAGGGGAAGAAAAATACGAGAGGTGACAGGCCTTGAGGCAACAAAAGAGTATAGGCCATAAAGTCATATCCTCAGTTCAAAAAATAAATTTGTGACTCCAACGCAACTACCGGAAGGAAAAGTTAGACCCCAAAATAATAGAAATCAGTATGGGCTGGTGAACAAGATAAATTAAACATGAATTAGGGACTGAGTGACTTGATAATAGTTAGCATCACGAGAATTTTAGATTTCCATTCCGGCGATAATAGAATGGACAACAGAAGACGATTCATGAGAAATTCATAATATGGTCATTCAGGGAGACGCTTCTCTAAAGCAAGCAATATGAGCAAAGTTAAGCTTAAGGGATTGTATGTGCCAGTTGCACTAAGTGTCACCATTGCGAGTAAGGGAATTTGTTATCCTTGGTACAGAAGGATTGCCGCAAGGCGAGTAAGGGTCATTGATGTTGTAAAACGATGCCAAAGATGAAGAGGTAAAACATCTATAGGTAGATCGTCGTGGCTTCAGCTCTTAGTACTCCCCTAAATGGGGAATATGGAGTTACGTGGCATTAAGTCGGAATTAAGTAATTCTAGTAACTATGGAATGGTAAAGGAAGCGTGCGACAAAAATGAAAAGGGGATGAGATTGCACTTATTCAAATCCTACAGATGTGCTACGATTCCAGAATATTATACAAGCACGACGTCAAGGAGAGGAAGTAAGGGTTCCTGCCTGAGATGTTATTGATAGATAAGGAGCACGTGCAAGACATAAGTTAAGATAAAGGAAATGACCCAAGAAAGATTACGCGGAATATTGATATGATAATGGGCCAACGAGTAGTTAGTAATTGATTCAGGAAGAGCCTAGTTATGGCTAAACATGAGGTTACAGACGAGGTAGCAGACCGTGCAAGATAAACATAGTAAAACCCAATATGGGGAATTCAGTCTCGTAGATATGACCTCGGAACCCTTGAGAAATATTCAGATAGAAGTTGGGGTAGTTAAAGGTGACGTATAAGTGTTACGAAAATAAAAGAGGATGCCACTGGAAACAGACAAAATTTAAGTTCAAAAGCAACCCTACAAGTACACGAGCGTAAACTATGGATAATTATAGGAGAGAAAGGACATTAAGTATTCGGTGTAATTAGCTCGCAGCTTTACAAGAGTCAGAAAATCCTCCCTAAATACTACAATGAAAGACTGGCTGAGAAAGTAAGGAAGGAAGCTTTAACCTAAGCTGGGTAACCTAAGGAGGAAATGGTCTTATAACAACAGTTTCACAACAACATTGCATGCACTCCATAAGAAAATAGCACCTACTGTGGCTAATGAACGGGAAGTAAAATCAGAAGTGATATTCAAGATCATATGAGTTGTATGGAATTCCAATATGCATGGGCACGAAGATAAGCTAAGTATGTATGCAAAAAGGGGGCAGAAAGACCAGGAAAAGTAATTGCTTACGTTTGAAGAAAGCTGAGATGGAACAAAAAGAATTATTAGATTCATGATCCAGAGTTAGTTACATTATGAATGCACTTAAGAGTTTGAAAGTTTTATACATGCAACATATATATCCGTAGAAGATTCCGGTACAAGTTAAAAGAAAGAATTGAGCCCAGGTCATAGATGAAGGATTGTATAATTAAAGGATTGTATCATGGACATTCCTCAACGCCCATGAAAGGTTAAACGTAATAACTAATACCATGAGTCACAGATCAAGAGATAGCTTAAGCCTACATAAAGGCTGATCAGAAGAAGGAGGAAATTAAAGAGTTATATCAACGAAGTAAATCAAGAATCTGATTATTGGACCCAGAAAATTATAGAAATCGTGATTGAGAACATTACAGGATCACTCTTAATATCAGAGGTACCATAGGGATAGTACAACAACCATATTCTATAACGGCCCTACGATAAAGCCGATTAGAAAAGTACCAGCCTCATAAGAAGTCAGTACGAAACTCCCACCGGATTGTATATGCACCAGAGGTGCAAGTATTATAATAGAGCTTCAAGTTATGGACGTGAATTATACCTATGTGGAAGGGAGGTCATGAAAGAGATAGAAGATACGATGCGAGATTTTAAGGTAAGTAAGGTAAAGGTGAATAACGTACAAGATATTCAAAGGCAGAAGATCGTGAATTGTCCATGCTTAGGATAGAAGGCTAGAAGCACTGGTATTCAATGCCCAAGAACGATAGCAGCGTCATCAGTGGCGTACCTTCTGGCCTATGGTTTCTAAGTACCAACAGATCTAGTCAAGAGAGTAAAGAAGAGTTAGAGACGATGTGATGTCTCGCTTAATGTTCCAGAATAACATAAGGGAATCAATGGTGCAAGCAAGTTGAAGGAAGGTTATGAATAGTATGAATAGATACGTAGAGGTCGCAAGCTAAAGTATAGTAAAGCGACAAGGTTTTATGACAGGAGTAAGGATGAGAAAGGGCGAGTAAGAAAGTGACAAGAATAGGTCAGTTCTCGGGATTAAGCTCATGAAAACATGAGAGCCGATGGGTTCTCTAAGTTATAGAAGGCTCAGTATAGCCTGAATAAACTCAAAAGAGTCTAAGACTAGTAGCATTTAGAAGAGATGGAATGATGCCCCGGTAGTGAAATGAAGGTGTAATTGTGACAGATAAAAGATAACGGTTGGGCCTTCGACTGAATAATGATTTGAAGAAAGAAAAATAAATGGGAGAAGGAGAAAAGATTTCGCGAATGACACGAGATCAAAATACCCCCATAAGGCGAATCATATCGAGATACTATGAAATACGATTACAGAAATCACTTCAAATATTCCTTGATGCAACATAAGCCCTAGTGGAAAGGTTTTACGTAAGAAGTTTCAGGCTATCGGTGGTATATTATAGATCAATATTGAGGTGAATCAATAATGGATGGACAAAAGTCACAAAGTACGAGATGAGATTAGACCGTCGTTCTTAAGATGAACAGTAATGAGGAAGCATTAGAGGACTTAGATTTATACATATGGGATAAGCAACGAGAATAACCTGGAGTTTGGTAGCAAGCCTCAGTAACAATAAATCGAAGTAAGTGTTATGGTATATTATGACCTACCTAGATGCAGTAAAGTCACACGGATGGATAACTGGGGCTATGAAACAATATGTAGCAATAGTAGTAAGTTCGACAAAGTACCGAGGGAAGGACTTCAGTATACCTATAAATGCCCAGAGGGACATCTTTAGTTCTGTATATGTTCACAAAGTGAGACCTAGAGATTGGCTAAAAGCCGAAGGAAAGAGTCGCATCGGCGCATTTACAAGGTCAGAGTCGTACATGATGCATGATAGAAGGTAGAAACAGTTACGAGATTGGAAGAATTCTGACCACAAGTCGTGGTATGAGAAAGAGGCCTAAAGGGAGGGGATGCCCTGGCCATTGGATTTATTCACAGAACAGTTGCCTAGATGGCAAGGAGAGTAATAAAGTATTTGGAAGACATAGTCTATGAAAATGATCAGTGCATCAGTCAACATTCGAGGACGAATGTTCCAAGGGGGGAATGATGTTACACCCCACATTTTCGTATATGAAAGCACGCCATAAATAAAATGATGAGAGCTCGTAAATGAGATGTTACATCCCGTATTTTTTTTGTACGCTAATATTTCGTCGTAAGTTAATCGACGTAAGCTCAGAACGAGATTATTTTGGGATTATAAGTATTATGTTATTCCAAACAAGTGATGAAAATATTCATGAAGGAGAGAGGGTAAGCGAATCGAAGAAAATGAATTCCTCGAAGTTTGACAATTTGGGATAAAATACGGTCCGAGCTATAATACTCGATATTTATGGATTAGTGCCATACAAGGTACCATATAGCCATGATAGTATGATGTATAAAATATATTAAAAAAGAGTAGTATTTTAGGTAATTCTTAATTATGCGGGTAATTGATTGATTATCGGGTAACGGAATATTACCTAATTAATTAATTGGTTATGGGATAAGATTAAAATTATCCCCCCACCCCCACGTGGCAGCAAGCCACTTCATAAAGAGATGACTCTTAGTCATTCTTGATAGGTGGCAAAATGATGTGTTACCAAAACACGTCAACAACGTGAAGTGTTACAAAAACACTTCAATTCCAAAGATCTTTCAAAACAAAACCATAACTACAATCAGATCCTAAACCTCATTCCTAATAATCTCAATACCAAGACCTTACAACCAGAAGTAAACGTTAGCAATTCTCCTTGCAACAAATTCCAGCGAGAATGTTTAGAGTCTTAGCAATGGAGAAATTTTGCGGTTCTAAAGAAGTACGGTGCAACCTTTTCCAAGAATATCATACAGATTTTTCCATACTCCAAGTATGTTAAGGCTATCCCTTCTTTCCTTTTGGCATGATCTATACGAAACGAGCAAATGCACAATTTTCATAAATGACTCTATTCATAGAAATATTAGGGGTGTCTATATTCTTGATTCCCGATGTGAATTATTATTATATCTTCTGTTCATGGGTCTCAGAAAAATACGTATTTGATAAAATTTATCCGACAAGCATATTATTTTTATGACATTCCAAGAAAATCTTATTAACGTATTTCTTAAGGCATATTATTTTTATGACATTCCGAGAAAATATTATTAACATATTTCTTATGCATTTATACATATACGTTGACCCATGACAAGATGGCGTTATATACGCGATATATACATTGACCCATGACCAGAAGGCGTTATATACACATATATTATATGTATATGGGATATGGGAAAAGGTTACGGCGTTATATACGTACCACCACCTGATCAGCTGGTATACGTTGATGATTTGCCCACAGTGGCTGAAATGATATGATGGGATGCCCTCAGAGGCTTGATGATGCTATGAATGCATATACCTATGCATGGTATGATATTTATACGCATATGCATGACATTATAAAAATGAAATGACTCACAGAGCTATGCACACGTACATGTCGAGTCTTTTACTCCATATTTCTCTCATATCTATTCTTTACTGATTTTCATTCCTTACATACTCGGTACATTATTTGTATTGACGTTCTTTTTGCCTGGGGACGCTGCGTTTTATGCCCGCAGGTCTCGATAGACAGGTCGAGAGTCCTCCAAGTAAGCGATCAGCTCAACATAAGATATTGGTGCACTCCATTTGCTCCGGAGTTGCTTGTTTGGTCAGTATGATTTAGAATTGTATGGTTTGGAATGGCGGGGCTCTGTCTCGACCTTTATGATAGTTATGTACTCTTAGAGGCTTGTAGACATATGTCGTGTACGTGAAAGATTGTACGGCCTTATCGGCCTATGTTTTGAGTTTATAAATGATGATATTGGCCTATTAGGCCTGTATGTCATGTGTATATGATGATAGTAATAAGAAAGATACGTTACGGTGGTACTCGATTGAGTAAGGCACCGGGTTCCCATCGCGGCCCATCAGTTTGGGTCGTGACATCGGGCAAGAGAGAATACCATGACAGGGCCCCCTTTATGAGGGGCTCCCCGAATTTTTTCAATAAGACCGACTCAATCTCGTGCGGAGCTAAATTGTTCCCTTTCACCGCCGTTGTATAGGTGGTGATGTGCTCCTAAGGATCCAAAGTCCTATTATACTTCGGCACGTCTGGCATCTTGAACCGCTTCGGAATCAATTTTGGTACCACACTTAGTTTGAATGACAACTAGGTGTATTTCTTTGAGTCCGGTTATTTCAATACCGGTGGTGCACCCGAAATTTGATCTATTTGGGCATTTATTTCCCTCATAAACTGCACGAGTTCGGTTTTAAAGGGATTATTCTCATTGTTGTTACAGAATCCGATGTCGTTCCCCCCGTCCCTATCAAAGCCGACTTCGCCCCTCGGGGTATTGTTGTCGACCCTCTACGTTGCTTGGTTTGCGGGAGCACCGGGAGGAACTGGACCTCGTCTATTCGCGTTGTTGGAAGCACCATACAACGCCTTCCTCAACTCCATCATGACCTGATCCTGTCATGAGAGGTGACCCATAATAGCCTTTTGTTGCTCCATCAAGATCCTTACTGTTTCAGCGACGTGCTCGTCTTCAGCATCATCAGGAGTTGCCTCTCGAACATGTCGTGGCTATTTCCAGCCATGGACTGGCATGGCCTCATCCCCTTCGTTGCGAGTATCACTGATCGAATCTTCATGCTGAGGCTAATTTCCTTGGGCCTCAATATTGTGTGCGATATTGACATCGTTATCAACCATTTTCTATGATTTTTTCTAAGAACAAAGAATCAAACGAATTAGTAATAGATGCGAGGATCAACTCAATTACACAACTGTCTAAGCCCTACAGTGAGCGCTAAACTGTTTACTCGTAAAATGGTACAGTTGAATTTATACATGGTTTATAGCCAAGCGAATCGATTTGATCCCAAAATGATAAATAAACAAGAATGTAATAATTAGCGTTGAAATCGAGATAAGACAGCAGAAATCCTGGTTCTGGGAGAAAAGCTTCCGGAGGCAGTAGTAACGATATTAATAAGCAAGAAGATAAAATATTATTGAGCTTTGAACAGTATATAGTATAATCTTGTTAGAAAATTCGTCCTCTACAATGGCTATTGAGCTCACTATTTATAGTTGTCCCTAGAGAATAAGGTCCTAGGATCAAGCCCTTCTTAAATGACAATTATGAGGGTCATTGAAGAATGTGTAACGATAGGCAATGAATGTCATATTCTCCGTAACAGATGACGTAATTAATATTATAGAATATTTTTCATTAAATGCTACTAGGTGACAGGCATTTATTTTGTCTTTATGAACATCATTCCCTTTGGGAATAAACGAGATTGCTGCATGCGGACCTAATTGCCATTTGCCTTGCTTTCCATCTTCTATCTCCACGTGTCGCTTTGTTATGCGAGCATTTAATATGAACATATTTTACCCTATATATCTAATGCATTGGTCTTGTTTTTTTTTTCTCGGTTCCTTTAATTAAGTATCTTACTTAAGAAAATCTTTGATTATAAAGTTTTCTTTTGGTTTTATGTTTTAAAGGTAGCAAGTGGGACATATTAATTCACTTGTCCACAGAAAACATATTGCTTTTTCTTCTCTTTTTTTTTTTTTTGCTAAAAAGCATGTTAGGTTTTCCTAAATGATTGTTGTAAAGTATACCAAAACAAAAAATTTCAGGAATTTATAGCGTTGGGGCCGCGGGCATGGCTCATGTTGTCATGCATACATAGTGATTCACTAAGAAAAGAAAATGTTAAGTGTTCATGGCAAAAACACTAAGAAAAAAAAATGTTAAGTGCTCATGGTAAAAAGGGATTAAGGCTTGAGGCAAGGTATTTTCTTCAAATATCTAAACTTGTTTTTTCATAAAATATATAGCAAAGAAGCATATTTATGTATATAATTTTAGAGAAATGGATCTAACATAAAAAAAATCAAACCTAAATATCAAAAATCTTATGAAATAATCTAAATTGAATAATCTATATGAAACATATAGTGCTTCAAAGTCCCATTAGTCCCCTTGTGAAAAAAACGCTCTTGGGTGAGTTGGGTTATTTCATCAATTCTTTGATTTCAAAGAGGCTCAATCATACCCAATAATTGAACAGAAAAGAGGCCCCCAGTGATATCTCACATTGCTCCCATAAATTGAACCACATTGAAATAACTGCATCCATGTAAATTCCATGAAGTTATAATCTGACTTCTTATCTTGTAGGTTAATCTCCGAATATTAAAAACAATACGAAGTACTCATAAATAGACTTCCTAAGTATTTCTAAATTTATAATCCAAATAATACAAAAAAACTATACCTTCAAAATGCTGAAAGAAAATTTCTATATCATAAATTTCTACACACTTTTATTCAATACTCTCCCTAATTTTTCAGATATCAGAGTCAATATCTCGAATCAGATGACGGCGTCTGCATTGTAGCAATCAAATCTTATATGCTTCATTATTCTCATTTTTATAGTTAGGCTCATGCGAATTGAATTGTTAATCATCTCCCACATTCAATAGAAACAGATTCAAGTTAAATTCTTCCTGAATCAGCATAAGATGTACCACATAACCGTCGAGTCGATTGAGTGTTCAATCTATTTGTAACGATCCGACCGGTCTTTTTGAGAATTTGCACTTCGCTCGGTGGTTTAAGGGCATAAGTAGCCTCGTATGATGTATTATGACTTGTGTGAATCGACGATTTTGGTTTTTGGGTTATTTGGAATCGATTTGGAAGAATGAACTTTATTGTTGAAGCTTTAAGTTGGAAGAGTTGACTAAATTTGACTTTTGTGAAATTGACCCAAGAACAGAGCTTTGGTGGTTCCGTTAGGTCCGGATGGTGATTTTGGACTCGGGTGTATGGCCGGGTTTGCATTTGGATATTTCTAGAAGGATTCGGCACTAATTGGCAAAAGTTGGAAATTTGAAGGCTTGGAAAGTTCATAAGTTTGACCGGGAGTTGACTTTTATGATATTGAGTTTGGATTGTGATTTTGGGAATTGGAATAGCTTCATTATGTCATTTGGGACTAGTGTGAAAAATTTGAGTTCATTCCAAGTTGATTTGATATGTTTCGGCACGAGTTTTGGAAGTTGAAAGATTCAAAGTTTATTATATTTGATTTGAGGTGTGATTCGTCGTTTCGATGTTGTTATGCGTGATTTGAGGCCTCGAGTAGGTCCGTGTTATATTACGATACTTGTTGGTATATTTGGACGGGATCCCGAGTGGCTCGTAGGAGTTTCAGACGAGGTTCAGATCGTTTGGATCATTTTTGACTATGCTGGTTTGGTAGGGATCCTGGTGTGACCGCACATGTAGAGCCTTGGGCGCAGGTGCGGCACTGCAGACGTGGTATTTGCAGCGCAGGAGCGAAAGTCTTATCCTTGGAGCAGAGTCCGCATGTGCGGAAGTTGGGGCGCTGAAGCGGGTCTGCAGGTGCGAACATTTTGATCGCAAGAGCGAAAATGGAATGTGGGCGAGAGGGTCGCAAATGCAGTGAATTTAGCGTAGAAGTGCGACAGCAGAAGCGGTGGCTGCTGAGTTTGGGCCTATTCGCAGGAGCGAAGGCAGGGTCTCACATGCGACTCCGCAAAAGCGGCTGGGATGTTGCAGATACAACGAGGACTGGGCAGAACAATATTAAATCGAGGCTTTTGATTATTTTATCATATTTTGAGATTTGGGACTCGGATTGAGGCGAGTTTTGAAGCGATTTTCATCACGTGGATTAGGATAAGTGTTATACACTCGGTTTTGATTATATTTCGTGATTCTATCTTCGTTTTTGGTAATTGGATTATGAATTTTACAGAGAAATTGGAGGTTTTAGCCTAAAGTTTCATAGAGAGAGTTTTTGAGTTTTGAATATCAGTTCAGAGTCGGATTTGGGTAAAACTAGTATGGTTGAACTCGTAATTGAATGAGTTATCGGATTTTATGAGTTTTGTCGGGTTCCGAGGTGCGGGCTCGGGTTTGATTTTTTGGTTGATTTTGGGCTTTTGAGTAAAGATTCGACCTTTATCAATTGGGCTTATTTCCTTTGGCATTATTTGATGTATTTGAGTTACTTTTGGCTAGTTTCGAGCTGTTTGGAGGTTGGTACGTACGGGATGGCATTTTTAGAGCATCGCTTGGCTTGCTCAGTATTGGATTTGGCTTATTTGAGGTAAGTAACACTTCCAAACTTGGTGCTGAGGATATGAACCCCTGAATATACATGTTATGCGCTTAGTGTTAAGGTGACGCACATGCTAGGTGACAGGCGTATTGGCATGCACCGCGTGAATTATGACTCGATTGATTCTGTGATACTGTGTAGTTACTTAATCTTGTTTCTATCCATGAAATTTTCACGTGTTAGAGAAATTGAGCTGTGAATCATATTAGAAATCATGTTTAGGCTATATGCTTATTCTGTTGGTACCTACTAAGATCATATCTGCCATTGACTTATTTGCTTAAATTTCATCTATATACTCAGTCATGTTCATTCATTTACATATCATATCTCAGTCTCTGTTATCATTCGTTGTCACATCATATTGTTGTCATTGTTTGGGCTGATTGGCATGAAATTTGTAAGCCCGAGAGACTGTAGAGATTGATTGCTGAGTTAGGGCCTGAGGGCCAGATTGTGAGTGATATTGATGGGATCGGGCTGCACGCCACAACAGGTATTATATATATGTGGATCGGGTTGTATGCCGCAACAAGCCTTATGGCTATACATATGTGGATCGGGTTACGCGTAGCAATAAGTCTTACGGCTATATGTGGATCGGGTTGCACACCGCAGCAGGTTATATTAGCGCTTGGGCAGGATCCGCCCCTCCGGAGTCTGCACACCCACAATGAGCGCAGGTTCTATTGATTATGATGGGATCGGGCTACGCGCCACAGCAGGTACCATACAGTGCTGAGTGACCGAGTGTGTTGGGTGATTGAGCGTGATGAGTGGGAATGTGAGACAGTGAGATTGAGTACTCTAAGAGTGTGGGTATATGAGTTCATCACTGTGGTGCATTGCATTGACATGTATACTTGGCACACAGGCATAGAGATGCATCCCCTCTTGTTACACGGTTTTGTGACATTTATGATATTCACATGCACATTGACATGTAGGCATAGAGATGTACTTTCCTCATGCCATCTGATAATGAGACTTCTTAACTATTGTTGAAAGTTTTTGGGAGAAATCATAGTTTTCAAACTTACATATATTTTTGGTGTTTTCGGTGAAAGATTTGAGATTTACTGTTATACTTGAAAAGCATGCCTATTTTCCGTAACTGTGAACAAGATGAGCTATTTCTTGAACTATCTTTATTATATTGTTATGAACTATTGCTGGTTATTGAAGTTTGACTTTGACCCTTGTTCCAGCTTATCACTACTTTCAACCTAATGTTAGGTTTGTTACTTATTGAGTACATAGGGTCGGTTGTACTCATATTACACTTCTACATCTTGCATGCAGATGTTGGATGTTGATGTTGCTGTGTACGGCGGGAGCTGGATTTGAAGATGTGCCTGCATTCCGGTCATAGCTTCCCTCTTGATCTTGGTTACTTTAGAATTTTAATCTGTTCGCGAATAGTTCAAACAAATGATGTACTTTATTTCATACCAGCTTTGTAAATTCTAAATCTTAGAACCTCATGATTTGTACTACTAGTCCTTGGGGAGTTATATAAAATTCAGTTATCTTATCTTTGATTCACATCAATTTTATTATATTATGTTATTTTGTTAATTAGGTTATCTAGCGGGTTGGGTTAGGTGCCATCACGACGTTTTGAATTTTGGGTCATGACACTATTGCATTACGATTCCTGCTGAGTTTCTCCATCTCCCTTTCGATGCGTTGAATGAGTTGATGGAATCTATTGTTTAGAAGTCTATTTCAAATACAATCAAACTCATCCGGCTCTACAATAATCTCTCTCTATTCGACAAATGCTTCCAAATCAGTCTTCACAAGCTTCAAACCTATACAGTAATGGATTATCTTATTATTTTTGTTCGTCCTGTCCAGCTGCGACTGCCTTAATTGTTTGATCTCGCGCTTATATGCTTTTCATATCGTTGGCGGCTAATTCAGGACCATTGTCATTTTTTAAAATTTTCCACTAGTTCCCTCAGAAAATGAGACGATCAGTAAATTCATACTTCTCGCACATGTGCGATCGAACCATTTCGAGATCTTCCATGAGATTTGTAAGGAAAATATCATATCATAAAATTTTGAGAGTATTGAATTCATATTATCCTTCGTAATTGCCATTTATAAGAATAAGCTCGAGAGGTAGATTGGAACGGGAGACTAAGTTTAGGTCAGAAATTGAAACATGGTATGAGAAACGTTAATGAGCGCAATACTACTATATATTGGGAACAAGCGAGCGACTGCTATGTAAATTTGAAATATGGTGTGGAAAACATGATCAGAGTACTCGTTCATTTAGATGAGTGACTGATTGAAAAAAGAATTGTGAATAATCAAATGGGAAACTTGAACCTTGCCTTATACATTAGAATCATCGGTATGGTTGTGTAGGTAGGATTGTGTTAGTTGCACAAAGTTTAGAAAATATTTTTATTGCAAGTTTTTGGTATCAGCGATATACATGTTAAAATAATTAAAATAACAGAATTAACACTTATGTAGTAAATAAAGCTTTATATGGTTTAAAAAGAGTAAACATATATTATAAATTAAATATTGTGTACTAATCTATCGAACTATAATTCATCAAAAAATAATTTATGCATTACTAATTTATACATAACGAATTTATGCATTACTAATTTATGTATTAGTAATCTTTGTATCGTTAAGAATAATTGTTTCTTGATATGTTTTGACTTATTATTTCATTATATGTGTGCAACTTTCTACGCATAATCGAATAGAGTATATAAAGCTAAAAAATATATCTCAAACAAACTAATTCTAGCATTACTAAAACAGTACTATTCTTACATATACAACCAAACGACTCCTAAGTTTTGTTGTTTAATTCATTAATCTTTTTAGCCACCAAATTCTGCAAAATGACATTTTAATCCTCGAGTGTTAGTAGGAAAGGCGTTAAGGCCAAAATTTCAACCACACCAATATTCCGCCGTGGTTGGTTTGCCGCCGGCTTGGCAAATTCTTCCTCTCTTTTCAAGTCAAGGTCAGTAATCAGTATAAACTGTTGACCAGCTCTTTAATCTCATTCCTTTCTGGTCAATTTGTTTAGAGATAAAGATGGGGCTGCATTGTTTTTATTTTCCCGTATTTTCCTTTCTTTATTACTGGCCATATACTGTAGGATCCGAGGCTATCTATTACAGTGTATTTGTTGAAGGCTATATATTTGCAATTGATGAAACGTAGATTGAGGTTGGCCGAGTTATTTCATGTATATATTTCGAATAATTAGAAAGCATCCTGGTTTTATTGACAGCTAATAATTTTTCAAATTGAATAAAATTTCTGTTCCTTACTGTCCATATGCTGTAAGATCCAAAACTGTATATACATTGTGTCTGTTGAAGCCTAGCTGTCTATGAATTTGCAATTGCTGAAGCATAGTTTGGGAATACTTTGTTGCTCATATTTATTTTGAATAATTAGAGCATCCAGGTTTAGTTTGATCGTCTTTATGATTTAGCCACCTTCCGTTTTACCTGGCACTCTGCATGTGAGCTGTAGCAGGCTGCCCAGTAGATCAGTGTACGACGTTAGAGGAATTGTGTACAATTAGAAGCATAACGGCTATAACCTAAACTGCAACTCTTTTGGTCAAGATACTCAATTTGGTCAGCATTTGTTATTATCTCAGGGATTGTACTAATTTATCCGCCTTATCAGAAAAGATGGAGTACAGAAACAAGCTTGTCTTGGCTCCAATGGTCCGAGTGGTAAGCATCTTCAACTGAAATTGATGAATTAGAGCATCTTTTGCTTCTTTCTTTCTTTCTCTTTTTTTCTTTTTTTCATTTTTTGATACCTGTTACTTGTTTCTTCTATGGTTGCTTTCTTATTCATGTTCCTTGTCGCTAGATCTGTGTTTCTCTTTCTGAAACTCAGTT
This sequence comes from Nicotiana tabacum, assembly GCF_000715075.1. Classification (NCBI taxonomy): domain Eukaryota; kingdom Viridiplantae; phylum Streptophyta; class Magnoliopsida; order Solanales; family Solanaceae; genus Nicotiana; species Nicotiana tabacum. The sequence goes on along the minus strand of NC_134101.1, from coordinate 50,874,829 downwards.
CTGGCATTCTAGGAGCTATTAACTTCACTAGGAACATAGTTAAGACTGCTCTTAGTATGTCTGTTCTTTATCATGTGTTGTTCGTAGATGCTTATGGATCTTATGCTTTCATTGACTTTTTGTCAGGGTACATTGCCGTTTAGGCTGCTTGCTGCCCAATATGGTGCGGACATAACCTATGGAGAGGAGATTATTGATCATAAAATCATCAAATGTGAGCGGAGAGTTAATGGTAATTTCTTATTCATCATTTTTAGCGGCATTCTATCTGTATTGTCCTTTAACCTTAAGTTTGTTATATATCTTAAGTATCATGTAGTATGTAGAGATATACTACTTATGTGAAAGGATGAAATCAACAACTTCAAAAACTACCAATGAAGCAAGGACATTGCCGGTCTTGATTTTATGCAAGATCCTTTATTTGATGAGTATAACCTTGCTCTGAATGTGTTGTATATGTCAAATATTTCTATATTTAGTGGATTATCAAGTTGTTACTCCCTCCGTTTCAATTTAAATGACACGCTTTCATTATTAGTCTGTTCCAAAAACAACAACAACAACCCAGTATAATCCCACTAGTGGGGTCTGGGGAGGGTAGTGTGTATGCAGACCTTACCCCTACCCTCGGGTAGAGAGACTGTTTCCGATAGACCCTCAGCTCCCTTCCTCCAAGAACTCCCCACCTTGCTCTTGGGGTGACTCGTTTCTATATTAGTCTGTTCCAAAAAGAATGACATATTTCTATATTTGGAAATAATTTAATTTTAAACTTTTTATTTTACCCGCTTCACCCTTAATGAGAAGCTTTTATAGCCACGCAAATGACATGATACCACAAAACTTTTACCCTTAAGCTTGTGGGACCACATGTTTCAAAAGACTTTTTTTTTTTTCCTCTTAAACTTTGTGCCAAGTTAAACTACATCATCTAAATTGTAACAGAGGGAGTATATGTTAGTGAATGAAGGATGAGGACTCTGAACTTCATTATGTTATGGCTCTCTCTATCAAGAAATTGAGCCTTTTGATTGAAGATATTTGATGATGAGAAGTTTTACCTGGATACTTAGCTTAAGTGGAATATTTGAGAGATGATTGAACCTTTACTGATGATAGTTATACCAGAACTTTAAAACAAAAAACTGGATGTTTTTAGTGTGAGTGGTCATTGCCCAAATTGAGCCTTTTAATTGAAGATATTTGATGATGAGAAGTTGTACCTGGATACGTAGCTTAAGTGGAATATTACAGAGATGATTGAACCTTTACTGATGATAGTTATACCAGAACTTTAAAACAAAAAACTGGATGTTTTTAGTGTGAGTGGTCATTGCCCAAATTGAGCCTTTTAATTGAAGATATTTGATGATGAGAAGTTGTACCTGGATACGTAGCTTAAGTGGAATATTTGAGAGATGATTGAACCTTTACTGATGATAGTTATATCAGAACTTTACAACAAAAAAACTGGATGTTTTTAGTGTGAGTGCTCATTGCCCCTCGAATACCAAACACAGATTTGTAAGCTATTATCTAGGCCCTGTACATTGACATAGTATAGATGTCATATGATAACTGATTCAGTAGCTTTCCAAGTGGAGAAGATTGATTCAAAGACATTTTTCTGCGTAGGGTGAGGCTGGATTCACAATTTATCGCTAAGAAAGAGAGTTTCAAGTACCTTGGATTTGTAATCCAAGGTAATGGAGAGATTGACGAGGATGTCACACATCGAATTGGAGCAGGATGGATGAAATGGAGGCTCGCTTTCGGGGTTTTGTGCGATAAGAAGATGTCACCAAGACTTAAGGGTAAGTTCTACAGAGTGGCGGTTAGACCAACTATGTTGTATAGGGAGGAGTGTTGGTCTATTAAGAACACCCATGTCCAGAAGGTGAAAGTAGCAGAAATGAGGATGTTGAGATGGATGTGTGGGTATACTTGGATAGATAAGATTGGGAATGATGATATTTGAGACGAGGTTGGAGTGGCCCCCGTGGAGGACAAGATGTGCGAAGCTAGGTTGAGAGGTACGAGCATGTGAAGGAGGTGCATAGATGTCCTAGTGAGGAGGTGAGAGAGGCTGGCCATGGTGGGGCTGGAGAGAGATAGAGGTATGCCAAAGAAGTATCGGAGAGAGGTGATTAGGCATGACATGGCGCAACTTCAGCCTACTGAGGACATGACCATTTATAGGGGGTATGTAGGTTGAGAATTAGGGTAGTTGGTTAGTGGTTAGGCGGGCATGTCTCATTTTCATGCTGGTAGCATTAGTATTAGTCTTGTATTTTCGTTTCTCTTTATTCGCAAATTTCTTTTACTAAATGTTGTTTCCTTCGCGTCGATTAATCTATCACCTTATCACATTTGCTTGTTGTTGTTAGTTGTTACTACTTGTCATTTCTGCTTTTTTTTTTTTGGAGCCACGGGTCTATCGGAAACATTTTCTCTAGCTTCGTAAGGTAGGGGTAAGGTCTGCATACACTCCAGCCTTCCCAAACCCCACTTTCTGGTATTACACTGTTTTTTTTTTTTTTTTCTTTTGTTGTTGTTGTTGTTGTTGTTGTTATTACATTTGTCTGCGAAGGCTTTATGAATTGCTGTTTTTTGAGATCGGTATTATTAACTTAGCACTATGCTTTATGCCTTGCTACTTTACTTCATATTTTTGGGTATTATGAGCATGGATGAATAGGATTCATGGACACTTATTTTTTAAGGGGAAAAAGAAATGAAAAGATAAAATATCACAGGTGAAGCTTCGCATTTAGTGCAGGTTAAGATGGCAAAAAGAAAAAAAAAGTTGCTAAACTCGGTGCATCTAAAATGTTTCTCACGAGTTTTACCCCTTATTCCTTAGATGTCTTAGGGACAACTGACATATTGGAGAAGGGAACTGATAATGTTGTTTTCAGAACGTGCCCCGAGGAAAGAAATCAAGTTGTATTTCAGATGGGCACTTCTGATGCCATGAGAGCTCTCAAAGCTGCTGAAATAGTGTATGTTTCATTCAGTTCTTTCTTCTTTTTTCCCCTATCATAATCTTTGTACTTTAATTCCTTCTGCTCCACCCCCAAACGCACACACAATCTAATGTTCACATGGTCATACACACATCCACAGTCCTATAGACAGCCAGATTGGATTGGATGCCTATGATAAAATTGCACTTCTATTTCCACTTATTTTATTATACGTCTTCTGGCATTTTGGTGATATTTCCTTAAAGTAATGTGATGCATTATGTAGAATATCCATTGGTTATGCAACATCATTGCATAGAATTGTGATTATGAACAAGCCAAGCAATGCGAGATGTGAAATCCCCCCCCAAAAAAAATAAAAAATAAAAAATAAAAAATAAAATGAATTGCATTCATCAGGAGCAAATACAGATGCCATTAGTTAATAACTGCTTTCCACCGGCATGCGGGTCCTAATAAATTTGTACCATTCTCTCTCTGACTATAAATGGTACCAGCAGAAGTCTTCTTGTGCCATGAAACATTTTCTTGATAACAGTAGATCCTATTGGTGGAAAAGTAAATATCCCCTGCCCCAGGTAGGGAGAGATGAGGGGTGAGGTAAAATTTAAATTTAACGTTCATGGGCCGAGGGTCTTTCGGAAACAGCCTCTCTACCTTCATAGGTAGGGGTAAGGTCTGCGTACACACTACCCTCTCCGCAGATGGATTGTTGTTGTTGTTGTATAGGTAGACTTCATATTCCTGGTCCCTATATTGTACATCAATGTTATAAATGATCTTGTTGGATTTCTTTTACTAATTTGCTCGAGGAACTGTCCTTGAAGCGGACTCAGTGCTTTTGCTTTTCATTTTCTCAATGATATCATATCCTTTTTCTGCATTGGATGTCTAGTTTTTGAGGTTAACATGTTAGCAGTATTTACAATCGAAGTTTCTGACATTATATGGATGATGGGTGTAGCTGATGTTTGTTTAAAGTAACAAGCTTGTCTGAGCTAAACTTATTAATGTTGAACTGCAACAAGCCACATTGTTAAGAATTTTATTCTTTAGGAATTCTTTTTTATACTGAATAGCTATCGTAAAATTCCACGAATCACATTCTTGTAAGGTTCAGGATCTACTTCTTAAGATAATGAAGAAACTTCAAAGGACTTGCTTGATTTTTTTTTCTAGAGGTCTTCAATCATGATCTAGGCGTGAAAGTTTAAATCAGCAATTATGCTCAATTTCAACAGGAAGTTACTGCATCTGATCAAAATACTGGGCAAAATAAAAAATTGGCCGGTCAGTCAAAACTAATTGCATTCGCTAGCCAAAAAGTGTACAACATTTTTGTATATAATACACATATATACAAAAAAACATACATGTTGGCTATTAGTTTTGAGAGCGGCTAAAAATTTAGATTTCTCTAAAATATTGTCTGTCCCTTCTCAGGTGTAATGATGTAGCAGCAGTGGACATAAACATGGGATGCCCCAAGTCATTCTCTATTAGTGGAGGCATGGGTGCTGCACTGTTGAGCAAACCAGAGCTCATTCATGATGTATGCATTCGTTCTTGCTCCTTCACCCTAGTAGTAAAATTTCCTTCTAATTCAGTATGGAAGTGCATGTCCTGTTCATGATGTTCCTTTCTTCTGAACTCAGATTTTGACAACATTGAGGAGGAACTTGGATGTACCAGTAACGTGCAAGATTAGATTATTAAAATCTCCGCAGGATACAGTGGAATTGGCACGACGAATTGAGAGGACTGGTGTCTCTGCCCTTGCTGTCCATGGAAGGTAGGTTATTTTTTGTATATCTGCTTCTCATTGTTCTTTTTAAACCTAACCTTGTGCTGTGTCATCAACCAACCCTTTGAACGTTCAGATTGCCTTCTTTAGGGGGTCAAGTTATTTGATATGGTTATTGGAGTCTTTTTGCCAATATGAGGTGGGGATTGCTGTAAATTCAAACAGTCCACCTTATAAGTGGGGCGGGGACCAATTAGTCTGCTTCTTGGTTATATTGGAAAGTATTGTCTGTCCATGTTTTTGGTTCCCCCACCTCTCTGTCCTTTCATTATTTGTGTTTTTAACTGATGTTTAAATTTGAATGAATTAGTAACCGCATCTCTGGTAAACAGGATTGTTTTTAGTTCTGATCTTCCTTTCATTTGTGAGGGTGGGTTGTTCCGGGTGAGTGGGTAGGTTGATGCACACAATTGCCTTTTCTGTGAATTATGTCTGTGCTGTCATTTTGTGTAGTCCGTGCTAGATGATTTAAATACAGAAATTGAACATGCTATACTTGGAAATGATGTCAGAATTGATTTATGAGGGTGCAATTTGACAGTTCTCTAAGCGGCTACTCTGATTATGTCTCTGTTTCCATGGAATATGGTCATCGGTCATTTTTTGTTTTGTTTCGGATAGATAGTCATCACTGATTGCTTGTTTGTGCTTTCTTCTATTTGGGGCTTTTAATTTGAGGTCAAGTGATATTGATATTTCCTCTGACTAGCAAATGCGACATGCTTATTGATTAAACTATAGGAAAGTTCAAGACAGGCCAAGAGATCCTGCAAAGTGGAGTGAGATTGCTGATGTTGCTGCCGCTCTCTCTATTCCAGTTATAGCAAATGGTGATGTTTTTGAATATGAGGATTTTCAACGTATTAGAGATGCAACAGGTGTGCTTATACTTCTCATAAATGTTCTTGTTCTCACATTGTTCTCTGATGAATCCATTTGCACTTTCTGGGTGGAGTTTTCTTTAGATGTTAATAGATCTGAATGTTTTGGCACAACTATTTTGTCACAATATGACAAGAAATTATATGTTTATTAAGATAAACATATCCGTATATGGGTATATATCTTTGGTTTTCATCAGATGTCCTTAGATTTAAGGAAACAGGATCAAATAGCTTATATATTTTTTAATATGCTTAGTTGGCATTATGCTTAGACACTTGATGGTTCCTTCTTGTGAAAGATGTATACGGACATTTTGTATGCAGGAATTTTCCCGTCAATCACTAAGTTAATTACTTCTACAAAAAATGTAGAAAAAGCTTGAATTCTTGCTTCTGGATACTTCTTTCTTTCGCTCTAAAGAATTGTGGATGCATTTGACAGTTTTAGGTGTTCAAGATTAAGGATAGATGCTATATATAGGTTTCATTTTTATCCAGCTTTTATCAGTACAGTCTAAGAACTTTTTTTTTTTTTTTGGGTTTGGGGGGGGGGGATAAGTATATATGGGTTTTATATGGTCCAACATCAACTGATCGTCACATGGAAGCTTTGGTTCTTCCTTGTCTTCCTTTAGGGACAAACATGTTAATGCACTAAAAAGGAGTTTTAGCACAGCTCTGCAACAACAATAGCTTCATGCGAAATTGTTGATGGTTGATTTGCTTGAACTAAGTCTTATAGGTCCTCTAACTGCTTAACAAATTCATCATGGATGCTTGCAGCTCAGGCCCATTAACTCTTTTAAGCTATGTTGTTCGGATCCTCCAAAAAAGCCGTTGCACCCGTGTCAGACCCTCCAAAAAATGCATTTCCGGAGGATCCGACATGGGTGATGATATTTTTGGAGGTTCCGAGCAATGTAGCTTCTAATTCAAAAAGCTATAATCAGAGAGATTTTATGCCCCAGAAATACAAAATTAATCTTTGTAAGCATGCTTCCTATTGACACAGCAAATAATGAACAATCTGTGTGTGAAATGCATTGTTCTCATTAACTTGATGATTGTCTTTCTATCTGTTTTTATGAATATCTACATGGTTGTTTCTGCTTATAGTTTGCAACATTTAACAACTTTATTTTATAGGTGCTTCATCTGTGATGGTTGCAAGAGGCGCCATTTGGAATGCTTCTATATTCTCTTCCGAGGGGAAAATACCACGGGAAGATGTCAAAATAGAGTATGTCAGAAAGGTATTAGGACTGTGAAATCAGATGTGAATCAATCTTTATTACATGTTAAAATTAGACTCTGAATTAAGTAGCCACTTTGTCCATCCAGCGTATTAGTGAAATAGACTAAAATGTATTCAACATTTGTTTGAAATTGAAGATGATGAAGTCATTGGCTTCCTATATGTTTGGTGAAAAGGATTAACTCATTGGCTTCCTATATGTTTTTCACTGCAAATATAAGTAACAGGTCTGGGTGCTTTGGTTGCAGAGTATACTGTGGGATAATGATATCAAAAGCACAAAGCACACCCTGAAGGAAATGATAATGCAGTATTCTTCCCTTGGGCTCCCAGAGGGACAGGCGGTAATTAAATCGGATACCTTGGCTGATCTAGCGTAAGTTTTACTGTCTGCTGCTCTTACTTCTATCCGTAGTTCCATGTGTCCGGAGCAAAATTTAGTTTCTGTTCAGTTAGTTTCCGAATTATGTTCGTGTTCTGATTCCTACTATGGGTAGTTTGGATGCTGTGGTCTGGTATATACATAATATATACAGACATCTTCTTCACCCTCTCTCCTTTCCTTTATTTTCTACGTATTCACATTATTTGCTCATTTGAACAGTTGCTCAAAATTTCTGACTCAATAGAAACAAGGATTTAACTTTTGAGAAGGTGACATGGTGACTTTTACAATTCATGAGGTTCTTAATCATTCTTTCATCCTTGTACCATTATTCACTTTGAGATCTGTCCAACATTGGGCATGGTTCATAAGTCCACAACATTTACTACTATTTCCATTGTTACAACTCTTCACATTTAAGCTGTATATTGATAGAACTAGTCAAGTGACAATGATTGGACTAGTTAGTTCTGAAATATGTTATCCCGGGGCCTTTGTTATTGTGGTTAGTGCTACTTTGGGTAGGAGGTAAGGAGAACAGAGAGAGTATTGATACCTTTTTCAACCCCTCTGTAAGTGGTCAGAAATGAGTTTAGAGGGCATTTGGAAGATATCATCCCTAGAGATTTCTTCCTTGGATGGGAAGCTGCATCTGAAGCAGTACTTATCCAAGACAATCTTCCCCAAAGTAAAAAAAGAGGAAGATTGTGGTTTAATAGATAGTTCATTTGGGTGCTGTGGTCTGGTATATACATAATATATACAGACATCTTCTTCACCCTCTCTCCTTTCCTTTATTTTCTACGTATTCACATTATTTGCTCATTTGAACAGTTGCTCAAAATTTCTGACTCAATAGAAACAAGGATTTAACTTTTGAGAAGGTGACATGGTGACTTTTACAATTCATGAGGTTCTTAATCATTCTTTCATCCTTGTACCATTATTCACTTTGAGATCTGTCCAACATTGGGCATGGTTCATAAGTCCACAACATTTACTACTATTTCCATTGTTACAACTCTTCACATTTAAGCTGTATATTGATAGAACTAGTCAAGTGACAATGATTGGACTAGTTAGTTCTGAAATATGTTATCCCGGGGCCTTTGTTATTGTGGTTAGTGCTACTTTGGGTAGGAGGTAAGGAGAACAGAGAGAGTATTGATACCTTTTTCAACCCCTCTGTAAGTGGTCAGAAATGAGTTTAGAGGGCATTTGGAAGATATCATCCCTAGAGATTTCTTCCTTGGATGGGAAGCTGCATCTGAAGCAGTACTTATCCAAGACAATCTTCCCCAAAGTAAAAAAAGAGGAAGATTGTGGTTTAATAGATAGTTCATTTGTGAACGGTGTGACAAAATTTGCTAATCATCTTTCTTTGCAAAATGGGCGTGGTGAAGGATCAGTCGAGCATGTTGCTTTTTGTTTGGGATAGAGTGAGTATCGCTCAGGTCAGTGATGAATTGTTTATTTAGTTGGATGGGTTATACTGTATGTACGACTATCTAAGAATTTTGGACACTTCTCATAGCACGGTTTGATATTTAAAAATTGCTTAGTCATAGAATGGAGTAACAAGCACTTGGTTGTACATGCTCATTTAACCTTCACTTGGTGGGATTATACTGGATATTGTTGTTGTTGTACATGCTCATTTGCTTCCGAGGCGCTGGCGCTGACATAAAGCCATGTCACCTATACCTAGATTGAATTACTTTGATATATGATTTCATATACTTCCTCAAACATTTTTACCCTTCCTCTGGGTGGTCTGGGGCACCTAATATTTTACTAACTGCATATTTATTGTCTCTCAGGCAACTTTATGGTGAAGAAAAATACTACGAATATGTTGCAGAAAAACGGAAGAGTAGATGACATATATAAATGGTTTCTCCCTCTCTGATCGTAGAATTCAATATACGAAGATGTTGCTCGGTGAGAAGACGGCCAACTATAATTTATAAAGCTAGTGGAGTGTTTGAAGCAAGTGATAGAGGTGGACCTTGCACATGAGGTTGTTAATGAGTTGAAGAGTAACGTATTTGTGGCTTCGTTCCGAGCTCTGTGACTCTATACCCGAATGATATCTCTTGTTTGAGTTTAACGAAACATTCAAAAAAAAACTGAAGAAATCCCCCGACTGCAAAAGTCCGAGCAATATTCATTGCAGGCCTTACACCAAATTGAACAGGTGGATTACCTGCATAAAACGATGCAATAGCTTTGTATCTTTTGGTTGTAGAAGGGGTACTATTGAAGTCTTTGCTTTATTCCCTTGGTTCATTTTGCAGACATCCTTTGCAAATTTAAGATATTTATGGGGAAGTGAGATACTGAAATCATGTACACTAAACAATTTCTCCTAGTATATTTCTTCAAGTTTGTGATTTTGTTTTTGATAAGACTATCTGCATTTGAGTAATCATGATTTATCCCAATTAATCGTGATATGCCTGGGGTAGGCCAACTAAGGAGGTAAAACACTCTCTACCAAGAAATTTTCCATTTCTGGTGCTCGAATTCGAGACCTCTGGTGAAGGGTGTGGTTGGATGCAAACCATCCCACCCCACCCCTGTTGCTGATGTATTATTTTGTTCATTTCCTTAGGATTGATATGACTATCCAAGATAGAAAACGATCCATGCATATGCACCCAACTCAGAAAAATGGTGCTGCCTAAGGTGCTAACTGGTACACTCATTTGGACTTCTTTGTATATACGTGACGTTATTAACAAAAAGACGAAAAGAGGTTTTCAGACGATTTACTGCATTAATATAATAGTATTTGTTACGTGACTGATATAACCAAAGCAAGGAGTCTTATTTTAAAGTAAAGACATGAAGAGACAGAAAATGAGTCAACTTACTTCAAAGTAAAATACTTCATTTAGTCAAATTTCATGAATCAGAGTTGGAATCAGCTTTCAAATAGTAATCCAACTGACGGGATCAAATTGCATAAAAATGAATGCCCAAACTATTGAACCTGAGGAAATTTTAGTAGAAGAGATTGGTTCGCAAGAAGCTTCTTGGCAGAGTTTAGTTTCATTAAATATCTTTTAGCTTACATAGTACAGCAAATTTCTCAAGATGAAGCCACAGAAGGTTGTTGTGGTGCAAAATGAGTAAGGTATGCATCGGCCAACATTTGGCCTAATTTAACTTGGGCCTCTGTGGTTAAATGGAGGTTATCTTCCTTAAGCTGCAATCCCATGGCATCAACACATACAACATTTGGGAGGTCAATCCCCTTTTGCGCTTCTCGAATCTTTTCAATGTACTTCTCATCTCCTGATGCAATTGCAACCTGTAAGACAATGCAACCGTTACGAGTACATGTGAAAATGACATTGGACCTATCAATATTCCATAAAAGAAAGCAAACTATATTAGCTAACCTGAATAATTGGCAGAGATGGCAGATGCAAATCAGCGCGAACATTATGTATTAACTTCTCCATATTAGCCTTATAGGTCTCAGCGCAATGCTGAGATAATGTATCACTCTCCCCTTGATACCAAAGCAGTGCCTTGATTTCTAAACCTTGATGCACTGAAGCTATTGCTCTCTTTACCATATTCTCATACAAATGCTCCCCCTGCGCCCACTCTTTTATCGCAGTTCCACCTACAGCACATGGCACTAACCCAATAGCTTTTACACGGTCCTTGACCGCATTTGCAAATGACATTCCAGGTCCAACACCACAAGTCTTCTTGGCGTCAATATCATGGTGGAGCGGCTCACGTGCAACCTCCCAGTGGAGATCTGCGCTAAGACGGAAGATTCTAGAAGCATCGGGAGAGCACTCGTTTGGTACGACGCCATCCCAATGCTTATGCTTGTCTACTCCACCACGACCAGCCATGTTACTTTGGCCAGATAGAATGAATATACTTTGGGGGGAAGGAGCTTCATTTTCCAGGGTTGAGGCCATAGCTCACAGTTCAAGATACTGTGATTAAAAGCGGTTGCTGCTAACCTAAAACAAAGATGGTGAAACAGCTCAAAATCCCTCAAATTTGGACTATCTGTCAGTAATTCTTCTCAATTCAACACATATGCTGCTGTTATACAGATTAAAAATCATATATCAAAGGCCTAAAACTGATAGGACCCGCATTGAATATCCCTCTTACATATCACGAGACTGACGGAAAAAAAAAAAAAGGCAGCTCGGTGCACTAAGCTCCCACTATGCGCGGGGTCTGGAGAAGGGCCGGACCACAAGAGTCTATTGTACGCAGCCTTACCCTGCATTTTTGCAAGAAACTGTTTCCACGCCTCGAACTCGTGACTTCCTGGTCACATGGGAACAACTTTACCAGGAGACTGATGAGATAAAGATGATATTTACATACTTCAATGAAAACTACTAGGAAATTGAAAAGGATACAGTCAATCAAAAAGGATAAACCCCAATTGCATTTATAATTATAGCAGAAACTTTGTTTGGCAATCATAAACAACAACCAGTTGAGGTCAACTACATGAATCATCACTAATCACGTTACTCCATTTAAACTCGATGCTGATTAATCCAATCAACAATTATAAATGCTGATTAATCCAATCACATATTCCAAAACAAATTAAGTCTTAAATAAACTTAAGAAACCTCTGCAGTAAAATTAGATCTCTGCATTTCATGTCAACAATAACAGCAAAATTAGACACAGATTGATTTGTCTTTGAAAATAAAACCTAAAGATTTCACCTACATCGAAAAATTACACAACTTGCAATATTAAAGGAACACTTTAAAAGCTTAATAAAAAGTATATTAGGAAGCCAGAAGTCGCATTCTTTTCTTTTATATGAAAATCTGCAGGACGAATATTAATAGATTAAATTCTTGAAAGCATCCAAATATATTTAACAAAGCCTCTAAGCAGCTCTAAATGACAGCTCCCAATAGAATATTTATGTCACACTCCCATTACTCCGTTTCTAAAAGAATGATACACTTCTATATTTAGAAACAATTCAACTTAACTTACTAGTTTACCCTTAATGAGAAACTTTTATAGTCACAAAAATAATATGACATGTTTAATACCGCAAGTTTCAAGATGTCTTATAACCACTAAATATTACGGCATGTTTAAGACCAACAACAACAACAAAAAAAAAAAAAAAAAACTCAATGTAATCCCACAAGTGATGTTTGGGGCATGTTTAAGACCATAAGTTCAAAAAAAAATATTTTTTCCTAAAATTCGTGAAGAGTTAAACTATCTCGCATAAATTCAGTACCTTAAAATATCACGGGAAGTCAATCCTCTTATACTCATCAAAAATCAGCTTAAGCCACCAAATTACACGAAGTCAATGATCCAAACAGGTAAAATAAGACAGCAAAAGTTACTGAATCAAGCTATTAATGCTAATGTAAGGGTTTATTTAAGTTAAGAATGAAAATTTCAGACTGAGGATCCAATTAGTGGAATACTAACATACGAAAAAATGGAACAAATAGTAAAGAAACTCGGCAATGGAAATGGGAGATCACCAGAGAAAAGGATCCAAGTAAATTCCCACAAAGAAAGCTGACACCCGGATCAAAGATTGTGCGTAATTGTGAAACAGATTCCAATGAAGAATATGGATAATTTGAGAATTGCGTGGATTGCCTAGAAATGGATTGTAACGATGTCGTAAAGGTTCACCTACTAGACATGTGGGACACAATGCAAATAGGTGAAATAGTACGGGCTAGCCAGTTTTCGGATTGGTAATTAAAAAATAGTTAACGTTTGCAAAGTCATTAAAAAATAGTCATTATTTTGCTGTAACACGGAAGTTTCAGCATAATATACAGGAGATTGGTGCATCTATGTATGAACTTCCACCATATTATGTTGGAACTCCAACACACGGAAAGTTCCAGCATAATATACCGGAGATTTGAACACATGTGTATGAATTTCCAGTATATTATGCTGGACCAGTTTATTATGCTGGAATTCCAGTATATTATGCTGGAAGTCTAGTATATTATACTAGAACTCCAGTATATTATGCTGGAATATTTTTCGGATTTTGAACAATGTTTTCGTTCAGATTTATCTTTACATGAAAAGTGGCTAAATCTTGATTATTTTTAAAACTGTGGCTATTTTTCAATTACCACTTGTAAATTTGACTATTTTTAAATTTCTCCCATACAAATATTATGTATGGGCCGATCAATAAAGAAACATTTATTATACATGGATTACTTATTTTAAAAGGATAGTTTTGTCTTTAAATAGCTTAATTCATAAGTTTCTAATACTCATCTTTTTCTATATATTATCCAAATAAAAACTACATAAATTCTCGCATGTATAATGCAGATATTATTTTATATCGTAAACCAAACACTGCATGAGTTATTTAACGATTATTTTGTTTAAGCAGCCAACCACATATTGCAATATCTTATACGAAAATTTATGCAGAAATTAATTACTCTAATACAACAACCAAACGTCCCTTAAGGGTTTTCCTATTGCCTAAGTCTTGACATCATGACGTGTTTGTGGAAAGGTATACCTACCGGACGACGACAACTATTATAAGATGAGTAGTAACACAAAATTCACTATCGTTTTCTCTAATTACAGAAACACTGCAATCTTTTTCTTTTTTTTGGTAAAAAAAACACTCTAAAAAACTGATACAGTTCTGATACAATATTGTATTATACTTGTATCATTAGTATATCATGTATTGTTTCACATATTGATACATCATATACAATAATTCTGATACAAATTTGATACAATCCTGAAAGAATTCTGACATAATTCTGATACAATTATGATACAACTTAAAGTTAACTCTAAACTTAAACTGATACCTATTGTATTATACTTGTATTAGTATTGTATCATGTATTGTTTTAGGTATTGATACATCAGCTACAAGTTTGATACAATTATGATAGCTTCGTGACACAAATCAAAAAAATTGTGATACATCTCCGATCTTTATCTTCTTCAAGTTTCAATCTGAAATTTTCTCCTAAAACCAACTCTAAACTTAAATTATAATACAATACTACTCCCTCTGTTCCAATTTATGTGAACCTGTTTGATTGGACACGGAATTTAAGAAAAAATAAGACTTTTGAAATTTGCGGTTCTAAACAAGTCAAAAAGGGGTCCAGAGTATTTTTGTGGTTATAAAAGCTTCTCATTAAGGGTAGAATTGGAAGTTTAAGCTAAATTATTTTTAAATTTAGAAAGGGGTCATCCTTTTTGGAACGGACCAAAAAAAATAGGTTCACATAAACCGCAACGAAAGGAGTATATTATAGTTATATTAGTATTATATCATGTATTATTTTAGGTATTGATGTATTAGATACAATTCATATGCAAAGCTGATACAATTATTATACAATCGTGATACAATTCTGAACCGTATTCTTCTTTGAGTTTCAATCTACAATCGTGATGTGTTCTTCTTGTGTAAATACGTACACCTAAGTCAAAACTAGGTGTGTTAACCACAACTTTTTCAGTATATTTTCGGGGAGATCTTCGAACTGTTACCTATTGGTGTATTACCAACGTATTATTCGCTATGTTTTCTCTAAGATTCATGATTTGGTTTCTTACCCCTTGTTAATTCAAACAAGGTCGAAGCCAAAAAAACCATTGCAACTCCACAATATTAAAGAGATATTGTTTAAATAGATAGATAACATGAAGAAGAGAAAATATAGAGAAATTGGTACAGAGCCATTGTTAATGTAGAAGAAAGCTTGAAAATTAGAAAAATTAAAGAAAGAAAACTAGATTCAAAACTTACCCACAACTTGATTCTACAGCAATATAGCGAATTTCGTCGGTATTGTATCAAAAAGAAAGAGAGATTTTGGGTGATTAGTAAGAAGGAGGGAGATTGTGTTTGAAATTCGTTGGAAAAGGAAAAGAATCGGAAATGTAAGGGGGTTATTGAAAATGGGGATAGGTATCTTGCATAGTAACAGATAATGATTAAATTTAAGGGATCTTCAATTTTTTTTTTATTTTTTTTTTTATGATTTTGTACATAAATTGTAAATATAGATATACAATGTAATTAAGAAGGAACCTAAATAAATGTGATAAATATGTTTCTATTATAGTATAGCTAAGTAAATTTTCCTTCTAAAAAAGCAGTTGTATCATAACAAAAAACAGGCGATTAGGACCATAACTACGAACATGCGCAACAGTTTTGGAAATTTTAACTTGATTAAGAGCCGCTTTGGATTGGGTTAAAATTATCACGACCCGAAATTTTTACCTTCGGGATCGTGATGGCGCCTAACATTTCACTTGTTAGGCATGCCAACGTTAGAATATAATTATCCATTTTAATTTATTTAATAACAAAAAAACAAATACGAAAATAAAATCTGGAATAAAGAGAATAATCCATAATAATCGCGATATCTAAATACCATCCAGAACTGGAGTCACGAGTGCACAAGCTTCTAGAATAATACAAACAAGGGTTTGAACGAAATAAAGCTGTCCGAAAGAAAGCACACAGCTAAAATACAGTAGAAGGGGACTTCAGAGCTACGAACGTCGTGCAGCTATACCTCAAGTCTCCACTGGTAGCTGAATCCGAGCAAGTCTATGATACGTCGCTGGGACCAACTCCGAAATCTGCACAAAAAGTGCAGAGTGTAGTATCAGTACAATCGACCCCATGTACTGATAAGTGCCGAGCCTAACCTCGACGAAGTAATTACGAGGCTAAGGCAGGTCACATACATTAACCTGTATGCAATAACAATAATAACAACAATAATAGAAATAAAACAAGTATCTCTTTTCAACAGTTGAAACCAACTCGGCAGTCATAACCAATTATTATTTCAATCAGTTTTCGTTGCGGCGTGCAACCCGATCCCACAACATATTCATAGTCAATTTTGTTGCGGCATGCAACCCGATCCCAATATATCTTTTCAATCAATTCTGTTGCGGCGTGCAACCCGCTCCTCCAATATATTCATTTCCATCAATTCTGTTGCGGCGTGCAACCCGCTCCTCCAATATATTCACTTTCATTTCTGTTGCGGCATGCAACCCACTTCTCAAAAAATATAATTTACTAATTCTTATAAAAGAAATTACACCAATAAATGCAACAATTAATATAAAATTATAAGATAACAAGCATACAATAATTATGATTTATTTAGAAATAAGTGATGACAAGTAGTAATTAATTCACCCCTACGTACGGCAGGCCCTTCTTCAAGAGTGCCCTTTCCCCAGCCTCCAATCGTCTCAGAAGAGAAGACTAAGCTCAGACGAATTGCAGTCCGCCCCGGCCCCTCCTTAGTGACTTTGGTCAGGAAAGGGAATAGGGCAATAAATAGAGCTTCGGCTCAGAATTAGACCTTCTGTAGACGGAACTTCAGACTTCTGGATAGGCCTGAGAAAGCCTAGACCAAAGGTGCCTAATAGCCTAGCCAGACTCATCGGGTAGGGAATCCCATCCTCAGCGAAGCCAGTAAGCAAGCCCAAGTCCATGCAAGAAGGCCCACTGGATCTATCCAAATTCAAAGCCCATCAAAGACTCTCCTAATCTTTCTTGGTATTAAAGTCTTCAATCTGTGAGGAAGTAGCCCATTCTTCATCTACGCAAAGATGAATTACTGCTTATTCGACCGGTCCTACCCCGGCTTATTAGGATAGGACCTTCTCTTATCCCGGATGACTTGAGCTTGTCTTGGCTCTCTTCTTTGACAAATAGGACTTTGCTTAGATGGTTTGGCACGCTTAGCTTTCGATCGAGAAAGACGGGAATTTGTGAAAGCGGGCTTATTGCTTAAAAGCCTTTTCGTTGTCACCACTTACCTAGATCGATATGGCTAGTTTTCTAGCGAGATTTCTAGCTTGAATTAAGGCTTCGAAGCTCTAAAAACCAATATATGAACAAGAGAGCAGACGGGGTAATAAAAAGTCAATCAATCGAATAGCTAGTCCTTCCTTTCTTTCTCCTTCCCCATTTCAGGTTTTAGAAGAGTTAGTTTCGCGCAGGGCACCTTTACTAATTTTCCCCTTTCTTTTATGGCTTGCTGGCTAATCCTGGCTGGATTAGCTAGCTTCAAGGCGCTTATTTGAAACAAAGTACAGAGAGAATTTAAGGTTATCACACTTTATTGTGACGATTTATAGACAACCGGGGTATCAGCTCTAGAATCTATAAATACCTTTTCCACTCAAGAAATGCTAAAGCTATTTAGAGTTGGTATTTCTAACTAAGTCGGAAGGAGGGCTTTGGGCAAAGAGCAACTCGAAAGTACTTTACTTCAGTCCCAGTACTGAAAGACGTGACTTCAGGAGTGGATTCCGCGCTTCGAAAAGTCTTTTTTGATGCGTCTGTAATAGCCTATGTGTCCCAAAAAAGAACGTGATATGCCCGGCCCACTTTTCAGTAGATGAGATTAGGATGAAAGGGCTTTCTTTCATTAACATTCAGTGAAGGTGCATAGCTTCTTTGAATGTCCCGCTGATTGACTACTACATCTAGGGACGGGACTGATCCCGAAAGAGAGGTCTTTCTTTATGGTTATGAAATCGCTTTGATTGAAAAGCAAGTCGATGATGCCATAAGTCAAACGGGCGGGTGAGGCGAGAGTCCTTCACTGCACTCACTGGAGAGAGGGTAACATATCCTATATAGTAGTAAGGTCTTATCCCATTATTAGTAGCCGAAGTGTGGGCCGGCTAATTCAGGAAAAAACCAATCTTTCTTAACACTTTGTACGCTTGAAGGCCCCTCCTCTACGGAAGGGTACAAAGACGAGGCCTTTGATCCAACTCTTTTTTACATAAAGAAATGAAAATCCAAAAACCGGGGAATCCATCGGTCGGATAACAATTTTTTCTAGTAGCACCCACGACAAAATGTCCGGAATATACATCTTTTTTTGGGACGGAGGCACGCGTGCTAAAAAAAACATCAACTTGGAAACGCCATACATAATATAATAAAGAAAAAGAATGAATATGCCAGCAGAGGACCCTGCTCGAAATAAGTTTTTAAGGTTTTCTCTTAGCTTCCAGCGAGCTAGGTGCATAAGCTTTTTTTACTACAAAAACGATTCCTCCCCCGGCAAAAAGTGGTCCGCCAACTGAACTTGCCTTGTTGTGATAGGGGTACCGCCTTTTCATTCCCACCAAGGAGCCGTAGCTTTACTTAGATAGGGCTTGACTGCCTTACCTTCTATTATATTAGTAAAGGGCCTTTAGGCTTGCTCGTTCTGTTCAATTGAGACCTTATAATGCAATCGCATTCTCTGGTCCAATTGCTGTTTTTGTTTCTGTATTTCTGATTTATCCACTAGGTCAGTCTGGTTGGTTCTTTGCACCTAGTTTTGGTGTAGCAGCTATATTTCGATTCATCCTCTTTTTCAAGTAGCTTCTAGCTCTGCAACTAAACTAAAGGCTCTGGAACATAGTATACGCCTAGAACTGGTGATGCAGATAATGCGGTATCTCTTGGAATTGGAGCGAATCCAGATGAAATTTACCAAGTCAAAGCAAGGGGTTGAAAAAGCACCACAAGGGACGGGAACGACGTCCTGACTAAACAAGAGTTTCTTCAATAATGGCTTGGTCGAAAGTCGTAAAGAAGGCACCGGATAAGCAGCTAACATAAACTACTACCGTAAAGCGCATCCCGTGGGCGGCCTTCAAAGGCTATCATTTATAGGACGAGACACTAACCTACACCCGTACATTTCAACCTGTCTCCTTGGGACTTAGCTCTGAAGATGAATTCCCGATTAGCCGATTACCTTGCCCGGTTAGTCTGCGCCATTGGGCCAGCTAAACTTGCTCTGATCTAGTGTGCGTCCGCTCATGTTCGGGCTCACTCAGCAGAAAGCTAACTCTCTTCTCCTGCTTTAGCTTGAACCCACCCGGACAGACTCTGGTACTCGCGTGATCAATCGATGGACGGGGGAATTGCGTGAATGATGAGACCGGCCTAATTAGTAGCAGGGTATCAAACCGAATATTCAGGTATCAAATTTGGTTTATTTTACATTGCTTCATATCTGATTTCTCCCTTGTAGCCGTTACCCGAATTCGCGCAAAGGACTTCGCTAATCATAATAAGGTTGGTCTCACCTTCGTCCGGGGACTCGAACGAGGTATTTTGTGCTTGCCCTATTGAGAGTCTCTTCCATTCTCTCTTCACCAGACAGATAGACAAATAGGCAATCCGATAGATAGATTATGGCTTCCTCACTATCAGCAAGCTCCCACAGGCGATGAACTGCTTCCGACTTCTTCATTCGGTTTGTAGCCATACCGTATAGAGTGAAAAATTCCTTTTAATGGGAGTAGCTATATTCAAGCAAGCATTCCAGTGAAACGATCCTTTGACAATGGGCTCTGCCCAACACTGGGACTGATCTCAGTCTATCTCTTTCTCTACTGAAGATCTAGCCTTCTTTTGTTCACCGACCCCGAACTAGCTTTCTCTGATGCTAAAGCTTCCTTTCAAAAAAGTGCACAGTCGCCTCCTTTGCGGGGGAAAGATCCTTGTTCCTCTTCAGGGTTCCAAACTCAACGATGGCAACTAAACACGAGGGTTGCGCTCATTGCGCTAGAGAACAGGCGGAAAGAGGTTCATCAGAGCGATAGGGAAAGCTTATAGAGGGGTGGTCTTACTACGACAAGTGAAGCCAAGGTTCCCTTTGTTCGGTGTCCGGGGAAGAGAAAGGAATCTATTCGGGAAGCGCTTACCAGCCCCTTTACCGATACCAAGGGGAAGCAGGAATTAGACCAATAGGGCAGCATTTCAATTCTATTGTATTTATGTAGGAGCCGTTGTTTTTGCTTTGTTTGCCGGATTGGTACGCTTTTTTTCTAAAAACCCTTCCGGGTTAATCTTGTCTTCTTGAAGAATTATGGATTCCTAAACAGCGTTATTTGACTCGCTAAACTTTTTTGGTTCACCCCAACATTCCCCACTTGTCCGACTGTTGCTGAGCAGTTTTTGGATATCAAACGGACCTCCCCAGAAGGTAATTTTAATGTGGCCGATTTTCCCTCTTTTGCAATCAGTTTCGCTACAGCACCCGCTGCTCTAGCTAATTGTCCACCCTTTCCAAGTGTGATTTCTATGACCTTTTTTTGTCCAATCAAAAATGATTTTATCATTTCGGAATCCGCAATTCAATATAGATGGATATATACCCCATCCATATGTCTCTCTTCCTGCCATTTTGCCATTAAATTTGGAATACTTGAACGGTCGATTCTTTTTTTTTATCTTCACTTTCGCCTGAAAGCGGAGGAATGTCTCATTAGTTATAACTAACCATTTGTAACAATAGGGACAGAATTTTTTCAATTCTAATCGATTAGGCGTATTGTGCCGGTTCTTTTGAGTAATATATCTGGAAATACCTCTTGATACCTTATCAACACTGTTTCGGACACAACTAGTACATTCCAAAATCACCGTTACTCGGACATCTTTCCCCTTGGCCATGAACCTCCTTTGGATTTTTGATTTACTCAACTCTTCTATTTTCGATTCAAAACGAAGAAAGGATAAAATAGAAGTTACTAACTTGAAATCCAATTCTAAAAGTAAAAGATTAAAATCAAGAAAATAAAGTAATAGTAAAGCAAAGTCATAGTAAAATACAACGATTTTTCTAAAGTATATTTCAAACTGAAGTAATCATTTAAGTATCTTGTATAATACTCTTGCCCTAGATCTTCTATTCTACCCCCATTCCTCTATTATTAATATTCAGCTTGAGCCCGAATGTTGAATCAGAACATGGAGTGTGAATCAAACCCATGTTTGAATTGAAATTGAGATACTGATGCAAGTTCTTCCCTTCTGAATCAGATAGATTCATATCTGAAAGAGGTTGACAATAAGTTCTTTCAAAATTGACTATTTGCCCCTCTGTTAGAGGTGTTCCAGAAATGTCTGCGATCGAGTAAATAGCTCTACAAACGAATGGATCGGATCGACTTGGAAAATGAAAAGATTTGTACAAGTTATACGTTTCGTCACCACTTTGTGGAAAATCGTTAGGTATGAATATGTTAGATACCTGTGACTCGATTGGTGAAATAGTATCTCTCCCCCAAAAAGCATGTTTTTTTTACCGACGCACAAAGAAAATATTTTGTTGCGAATGAACAAGATATTGAGGAATTGTCCATACGTAAAATCAGAATTATTGATACGGGGCTTTTCCACAGAAAAGGGGAATCTTGTGTTCCAATAGAAGCAAATGGAAGAAAAAAATCTGTTGATAAATGAATTCCAATTTGTTGACTATTACTTATAAAATCTTGCTCTATAATCTGGTTTGATCTTGTAGTCCAAATAATCCCGTACCATGACGTATCTGAAATAGTAGTAATTAGTGAAATAAAAAGACTTATACAAACCATCGAAGTAATTCCATCTCCTACGGTCCAAAGATGAAAATCTTTGTAATATTCTGAACCATTCATGAACATCACAGCAAAAATGATTAAAACATTTATAGCTCCTACGTAAATAAGTAGCTGCGCAGCAGCTACAAAATAGGAGTTAGATAGAATATAGAATAACGATGTACAAACAAGAACCAATCCCAAGGAAAATTAAGTCACATAAATCAAACGAGCATGTAGAAATTATAGCATGGATTCAAGGCATGATATTGAGCAAAGAACACGAGAGAAATAATTAATACAATAATTAATTCATGATTTAAAAAGATTTATGATTTTTCAAGTAATTATGCAAATAATTAATTTAACTATGTATAGACGCTCGTCACCTCGTCTATACGTCGTTCACATGTATTTCATATAACAAATAATTTAAGGGTTCTATTCCCTCAAGTAAAGGTTAACTACGACACTTACCTCGCTTTGCAACCAAATTCAAGAATTCAATAAACCTTTACCTCGCGAATTCGTGTCCGAAATCCTCAAATCTAGTCATATACAATTCAATATACTCAATATAAATTGTAGGAATTAATTCCATATGAATTTACTAATTTTTCGGATTAAAATCCAAAATTTATTTTAAAAATTGACAGTGGGACCCACGTCTCGAATCCCGAAAAAACTCACAAAATCCGAACACCCGTTCCGATACGAGTTCAACCATGCAAAAATTATCGAATTCCGACATCGGATTGGCTTTCAAATCTTCATTTTACATTTTTGGAAGATTTTATAAAAATCTGATTTTTCTTCCATAAATTCACGGATTCATGATGTAAATGAGCATGAAATTATGAAATATAATCAATATAGGATAAGGAGCATTTACCCCAATGTTTCCCCCTGAAAATAGCCCAAAAAAGCTTCTTACTCGAGCTCAAAATCGAAAATGGTGGAAAATAGAACGAAATCCCATTTCTAGAACTTAAGTTATGTTTGCCCAGATTTTTACTCATCGCGATCGCGGTAATTCGTTCGCGATCGCGTCGAACAATTTTTGCCTAGGTCCATTTTAATCTTCGCGATCACGGATAATTCTTTGCGATCGCGAATCATGTTTTGGTTGCCCAGAATTTTAACTCTACGCGATCGCGCAAATGGCCATGCGATCGCGGAGAACATTTTCTCAACCTTACGCGATCGGGTACTGATTTTTGCAATCGCGTAGCACAAATGCGTGCCCAGCTTCTGCCTTCATTCCTTCTATGTGGACGCGACCCACTCTACGCGTTCGCAGTGCATTGGAAGCTAACCTTCCGCGATCGCGTGCCTATCTTCGCGAACGCGAAAGATAAAACTCACGGCTTAACATTTACTCTTCGCGATCGCGAAGCACCATGCACCAGATGACAGTAGAAGCTCAAAAACCAGATTTTTTTCAAAGTTCAAATAGTCCGTAGGCTATCCGAAACTCACCCGAGCTCTCGAGGCTCCAAACCAAACATGCACACAAGTCCAAAAACCTCATACGAACTCGCTCGCGCGAACAAAATACCAAAATAGCTCATAGAACTACGAATCGGATACCAAATCAAATGATATTTTTAAGAAAACTTTAAAACTTCTATTTTCACAACCGAACATCCGAATCACGTCAAATAAACTCTGTTTCTCACCAAATTCGACAGACAAGTCACAAATGACATAACATATCTATTTCAATTTTTCGAATCGGATTCCGGCCCCGATATCAAAAAGTCAAATCCGTGTTCAAACTTTGAAAATCTTTGGCCTTTAAATTTCTAGTTTCCCTTAAATGATCATAACTTGAGCTAAGGACCTCCAAATTAAATTCCGGGCATACGCCCAAGTCCCAAATCACGATACAGACCTACTGGAACTGTCAAAATACTGATCCGAGTTCGGTTGCTCAAAATATTTACCAAAGTGAACTCAGTTGAGTTTTAAGGCTCTATTTGACATTTTAATCCATTTTTCACATAAAAACTTTCCGAAAAATTATACGAACTGTGCACGCAAGTCGATGAATGATAAATAGTGCTTTTTGAGGTCTTAGAACACAAAATTTATTATTAAATTTAAAGATGACCCTTTTGGGTCATCACAAAAATAAATGACTTTTCAGCATAAATAGTTTTTAAGCCAAAAAATAATAAATTGGGGTTGCCCAACATATTATTTTAGACTTATTTTAAGCAGTTTTAAACTTATTTTAAGCACATTTTAATTTTTTCAAACGCAAAAAAAAAGAACTTAAAAATTAATTTGACCAGCTTAAAAGCCAATCCAAACACCCTCTAAAGCCCCATTACAATTGATTAAAAACACTCGTTACGAAAAAAATTTAACAGAAATCATTATCCAAGTTTAATTTATTGAACTCGGTGTGGTTGATTTTAATCAATCTTTTCTTATCGAATTCTTCAATCAATTTAAATATGTGCTTTTGAATGGTGCTAAATGACGTAACTGTTATAAAATAAAAATAATTTAGTAAAACATGAACAAGACATGTTGTTATGAAATAAAAGTAATTTAATAAAACATGAACAAGAAATAGAGATAGAGAGAAGGAAGAGATTTTCTTCTTCAATTGTGTGCATTTTCTTATCTATTACAAGGCCTTTATATAGGCATGAAAAATGAAGAAAAATATGTCATTGAATATGTCATTAAACATAAAAATATGTCATTGAATATGTCATTAAGCATTTGAGAAGATCATGGAGGAAGAGTAGACATTCATCATAATTTGATTTTTCTTATAACACTCCCCCTTGTATGTCCATAGATAATGTGCCTCGTTAAAACTTTATTAGGAAAAAAAAATACTATGGGAAAAAAATCCTAGTGAAGGAAAAAGAGTACACATATTTAGAAATACGCCTTTTGGTTGCCTCGTTAAAAATCTTGCAAGGAAAACCGAGTGGGACAAAACCTTGTAAGGATAAAAGAATACAACGCGTATTAACTCCCCCTGATGAGAGCATCAATTCACACCCTTGAGACTTCGCATCCCAATCTTGTACACTAATTTCTTGAAGGTTGACGTCGGTAGAGATTTGGTGAACAGATCAGCCATATTATCACTTGAACGGATCTGTTGCATATTGATATCACCATTCTTTTGAAGATCATGTGTGAAAAATAACTTTGGTAATATTTGCTTTGTCCTATCCCCTTTATGAATCCTTCCTTCAATTGGGCTATGCATGCTGCATTGTCTTCATACAAAATTGTGGGTAGTTTGTCACACTTTAAACCACATTTGTCTCGAATAAGATGTATTATAGACCTCAACCATACACATTCTCGACTTGCTTCATGAATAGCAATTATCTCAGCATGATTAAATGAAGTAGCCACGATTGATTGCTTAGTCGATCGCCAAGATATGGCAGTGTCTCCATATGTAAACACATAGCTTGTTTGAGATCGAGCCTTGTATGGGTAATATAAATACCCAGCATCGGCATAACCAACAAGATCGGGACTGCAATCATTGTCATAAAATAATCCCATATCGGTAGTCCCTTTTAGATACCGCAATATGTGTTTGATTCCATTCCAATGTCTCCTTGTAGGAGCAGAGCTATATCTTGTTAAGACATTAACTGAAAAAGTTATGTCAGACCTTGTAATGTTAGAAAGATACATTAGTGCACCAATTGCACTAAGATATGGTACTTCGGGACTAAGAAGCTCTTCGTTATTTTCATGAGGTCGGAATGGATGTGCTTTTATCCATATATAATCGCTTTAAAATTATTTTAGGGTATGCTGATTGATGGACAAAAATTTCATCTTTCATATACTCAATTTGTAGACCAAGACAAATTTTCGTCTTTCCAAGATCTTTCATTTCAAATTCTTTCTTTAAATAGTCGACTGCTTTAGGAAGCTCCCTAGGAGTTCCAATGATATTTAAATCATCAACATATACGGTGATTATAACAAATTTAGATCCAGATCTTTTTATAAAGACACAAGGACAAATTGAATCATTCTTGTACCCTTCTTTCAACAGGTACTCACTCAGGCGATTATACCACATGCGCCCTGATTGTTTCAATCCGTATAAGAATTTTTGAAGCTTTATTTAATAAATTTCTTGGAAACCTTAATATGCTTCAGAATAATTTAAATCCTCAATAATTTCCATTATACGCATATCACATTTTTCTTGTATTGCCAGATTAAAATCTGAAATGGCGACATCCACCACAGGAGAACATGTCTCTATATAATCAATGCCAGGATATTTATAAATTTTCTTGTGACACAAGTCGTCTTTATGTTTATCGACTTGACCTTTTTTTTTCGCACAAGAACACATTTATACCTCCACTGGCTTTATACTTTCAGATGTTGGGACTATCCGTCCAACTTCATATTTTTCAGGTGAAATTAATTTTCATTGCGTATTTTTCATTTGGCCAATCATTTATCTGTCCAAATTTCATGACAGATTTGAGCTCAAGATCCTCGTCAATATTAATAATATTGAGTGCTACATTATATTAACAATATCGTCAACAATCATTTTATATCGGTTCTACTATTACCCAATAAAGGCATAACTTATTGAGATCTCTTTATCTTATTATCTTCAGGTACCTGAGCCTCTCCCATGAGGTCTTATGGAGTGTTATGTCGTGGTGCTCTTGCACTTGCCTCCTTATTATGACCATCTTGAACATTTGCTCCTCTCCTTCTTCAAGGAGTTTTATCTTTGGAACCGATTAGTCTATTATGCTTCATGCATGCCATAGACTCTATTAATTATGAACTTTATTTTATTTAGAGCATTAGCAGCTGAATATGACATTTAGTTTTGGGTCAGCAAATACGCCTGGCAATATTTTGCAAATGAATTATCACTTGAACTTCAAGTTCATATTTTCTCGTACGAGGATCTAGATGTACTTATAATAATTCATTACATGCATTACTTTTTCAGCTGCCCATTTTCTCCCCCTATTGTTGGGATCACCAACAAATATCCCTAGCCTTATTTGGGGATCCATCTTTGTGCATTATGGTGGAACAATTAAATCATATAGCACATTCATATTTCTAGATGGAAATTATTTGATTTCTGACCCTGAACCGATTGTGATAGGGAAAACTAATCATAATTTGGCTAGATGCGTACAAGTGTTATTATATATTAAATAATATATCACATATCAAATTTTATTTTGGCAATTTTGTTCTCATAACCAATGGTTTAGATATAATTGGAGGCATACAATTTCTGCTAAACCAACTTGGATTTAAACCAGTATTATCAAGATAAATCATCATAATTTATATTATGGAAATGTGCTCTAATAATTTGAGCAATCAATCTTGCAAAAGCCAAACTGCAAGTTGATAACAAATGCACATGTGACCATAGAATAGATGCATCTATTAAAATCATATAATAGTAAACGGTTCACATGGAAGGTGACTGGGCCCATATTTATCACCTTTAATTCGTTCCATAAATCAAGGGATTCAATCCCAACCTTAACTGGTATATCATGAGAATAAGCAGCAGAAGAGAATTCTTGAAGAATCTTATATTTCTTCAATATATGCCAATATAATTCTCAATTAAATTTTTGCATCATAATTGAACCGAGATGGTCAACCGGTCATGCCAACTAATATTTATTTCAGTAAATCTCTAGTTTACTTGTGGCTTGTGATTGCATCATCATGCTTATACTTGTGTAGTACAAATAGAAGAAAAGTCAGGTAACCTTTCATATTTACCCGGTATGATTATAGTAATATAAAGATATTCAATCTTCTTTTCATTTATAGTCTCAATATGCCAACCACTTTGGCTAATATATTTGTAAATCAAAATATTTCTTTTGAGACTTACTACAAGATTAATGTCATGAACAATTTCATTCATTCGGGTAGTAACAAATTAGTTCTTTCAGATCTCTTAACTGCTTTTGTACTACAAGATCTTTTGTCACACCATCCATATAATGAATGTCTCCTTCACACAGAGAATCATATCATAATAATTGTCATGTTCAAAATCATCATAAGCAAAATAATTTCTTGCTTTAATTTTACTTTTAATAACTTTCATAAGGCTTGACAAAATATTTAGCGTATCACATGTATGCGACCAATGATATATTCATATAAGTATACAATAATATTCATTATCTTTCTTTGTCTCAAACCCCCCTTAGAGGTGAGTTATAGTATTTATCCAACCATGCACTAGTACACTATTATGCATAATCTTTATCACATATATATTTTCACATTCACTTTCAGGAATAAGTATGCATTCTCAATATTTATCACAGGTCACATTCTCTTCAAAGAATGGAGTATAATCATACAATGTGCTTTATTTTATTTTTTTCATACCAATTTGATAGTAAACATTGTCTTGTTCTCCCATTTTATAATTACCATAGTAATAACTATTATTATTTTGGCCTTTCGCATGCCAACATTCATTTTTCAATCACTTGTCTTTATTTAGACTTATCATGCACTGCTATCACATTCACTTCAAGAATGGAGCAAATCAAGTGGGACAAGCTTCATGTTTTTTCATGAAAAATATATTTTTTTCTTTAGTTATTATTATTATTATTATCAATATGGTGCATTAGGACTCAAACCCAATGCCTTACCCATATAAAGGCATGCTAGGCCATAATACGTTGTAACTTGAATCCAGCATTTTTTTATCAACATAGTGCATTGGGACTTGAACCCATAATCTTACCCTCAATCTTTGACATAATAGGCCAAAATTCACTAGGACTCGCACTCGAGCCTTTAAAATATTATTACTTAATAATTATAGGCATAAGTAAATTAAGTTTCAAGAAGACATATATAACTATTTCAATCTTGAAACAGTTCCTCTGCAATAGAAATGCTAGTTAGGATATATGCCATTTTTTTTTTAAAATGATACAATCACTTTTATATTTTAATAAATTAATTAGGGGAAAGATGCAGATAACCTATAACCACTTATATTTCAAAGACTATAAGAACTTCACCAAAAAAATCCAATACAGAAGAATGAGCCTTATGTTTCCAGCAAAAATATTTAAGGCTTAATGCATAACTGTGACTATTATAAATTATAACTATAATGAATTTATATTGATTGTATATTCGAATGCCAAATTTGCAAGGTACTGTAAAATCGCCTACATATTTGATAATTTTACTTTCAATGAAATACATCATGTGATGGTAAAAATATTATTACTAAATTACCTTAATAATTATCTATCATAGTATGTAAAAGGTCAGAACATATATATACGTTGGAATATTATATTTGTCCTATAAGAGATGTAGCAAATAAAGACATACCTTTCCAGTTCTTTATTTCAGTGGATGCAATTGAAAAAAATATTTTAACTAAATACTGCACATAAAGTTAATGCAAAGATATAAAAATATGAATGGGTTTAGATGGATGTAAAACTTATCTTTGTATTATCATCCAAGATATTTTTCATTGTACTTGATCTCATTGTCTGCTTATAATTTACATAGTCTTGACGTAGAAGATCATGAAATGAGCAATTCGTGCTGATAACGTGTTATAAAATAAAAATAATTTAGTAAAACATGAACAAGACACGTTGTTATGAAATAAAAGCTATTTAATAAAACATGAACAAGAAATAGAGATAGAGAGAAGGAAGAGATTTTCTTCTTCAATTGTGTGCATTTTCTTATCTATTACAAGGCCTTTATATAAGCATGAAAAGTGAAGAAAAATATGTCATTGAATATGTCATTAAGCATAGAAATATGTCATTGAATATGTCATTAAGAATTTGAGAAGATCATGGAGGAAGAGTAGACATCCATCATAATTTGATTTTTTTTTATAACAGTAACATAATTATTAGTACATAACTACATATTTAGAACAATAGAAAATAAAATAGAAGGTGAAGCAAATCTTAACCGCGCCTTCACGAAATTATTATATTTCTTTTCTTCATTTAATAAATCCTTCAAGTTTTAAACTGTTCGTTAGCTTCACGAAGACACGAACTACACATAAATTAAGGGTGAAAATTATTTACATTCCCCAAGTTTGCTTTAAGAATCAAACTCATCCTCCAACTTTAAACAATTATCATTCTGCTCCTCATATTAAAGGTGACTTCTTAAAATACCTATTTTACCCTCTAAAATTTTTATCTCTTATTTTTATTCTTTAATATAATGATTTTTTTAAATTTCAATTTATGTTATCGACTTACCTATAGACAAATTAAAGAAACTTTTTCGAAACCAAAAAAAGTAAGAAGTAGTCAAGCACATAAGTTAATGACGTTCAGTAGTGAAATAATGTGAAAAATAAAAAAAATTACAATAAATAATTTACTCTTATCAGTAATTTTATTAATAGCAATCAAAACTCAATCTATTTACAATAAGAAAAAGAGTAAAATTCTTTATAAACTATACAATGCAAGTAATAAAAAAATGATGGGCGTAAATTAGAGGTAAATCATATAGTAAATTGCAAAAAATATCTATTACACTTTACCTAAACTTAAATTATAATTTAGAAAAAATCTACTAATAACAATCAAAACTCGGAACTTTATATACACATGAAGAATAATAAAAATAGTAGAACTTAAATCACACACACCGACATACGTTATATGCATTTTAATCTACATAATATTAAAATAATAATAATAATAAAGCAGCAATACATCTTATAATAAATTTATAATATGATTATTTTATTTATAATGTTTTTGAACTTGGATTGAATTACATAATAAGATATAATATTATTTAAATTATGAATAAATAACTTCATTAAAAAATATCTAGATAATATAAAAAGGAATTACGTATATGGGGAGTTGAAAATGTCAAAGGGTAAGACATTGCGCAGGATAAAAGGATGAAAATGACAATTGTTTAAAGTTGGAGGATGAGTTTGATTTTTAGAGTAAACATGAGGGATGTAAATGATTTTCACCCATAAATTAATTAAAAGCAAAATATGTTCCATCTAAACCACGAGAATTAAATCAGAATAAAGTAATAACTTATTTAAAATTATTATTAAGATGATAAGTGATAATTATAGTAGAATGACAGAACGAAATTGTAACGACCCGACTTGTCGTTTTAAGAATTAACGCCTCATTCAGCGACTTAAGGTTCCGAGCAATTTCGTAATATGTATTATGACTTACGTGTGTGGTCGAGTTTGGTTTTTGGAAGGTTCGGAATTTAATTGGAAGAACAATCTTTATTTTTGAAGCTTAAATTAAAAGACTTGACTGGAGTTTGACTTTTGAGCAAACGACTCTGGAATAAGATTTTGATGATGTCAATAGCTTCGTATGGT
Source organism: Nicotiana tabacum (assembly GCF_000715075.1). Lineage (NCBI taxonomy): Eukaryota > Viridiplantae > Streptophyta > Magnoliopsida > Solanales > Solanaceae > Nicotiana > Nicotiana tabacum. The sequence goes on along the minus strand of NC_134101.1, from coordinate 50,843,681 downwards.
GATTTCGGAGGCGGTACCTCGAGGTTCTTACAATGGTTATTTCCGGCACAGACTTAGTACGAGCAACGCCCTCAGAGGAGTTGTTATGAGTGTGGTGATACTATTTACATCATGAGAGATTGTCCCAAACTTAGGAGGGGGTGGATTTCATCAGAACACTCATGCTACATGATTTATTCCAGTTAATACTCCACGTGCACAACCAGTTAGGGGTGGAGGACAGGCGGGTAGAGGGCCCCCAAGAGGGGGAGGCCCGACACGTTGATATAATTGCTATGAAGTAGCTGAGGCCGATACACCTGATAGTATCGTTACCGGTATGATTTAATTTATAATAGATGAGCACTATTCTTATTTTGATTCGATTCCGATTATCGGGGTGAAATCTCCTTTCATGCTCCCTATATGGTGAGTTTGTGAATTTGTACTCCACTCTCGTGTTTATCTCTGTTATGAGTCCAAAAATGACTTTCTATTACTCACTACAGTGGGTTTTGATGCAATTTCGGGATAATTGATTACAATTTTATGAATTATATGCCATACCGATATGGGGGTTGATTATATGTTGTGAAATTATTTCACAGAATTTATTAAAAAGAAGAAAACAAAATGGAAAATTTCAGTTTACACAATGTGAAAAGTACTTGTGATTCAGAATTGAGGATGGGATCCTCGCGGTTTAATGTGATTTGATATGTTTAACCCGGGCTACGTGCCACGGTGGAAGTTATATCAGGATGATATAATTGTGGTTAACTTCATGTGTTTTAAATTCTCCCTTTGTGAAATTTAATTTGTACTATATTACTAATAGGGAGTCATGCCTTTTAGGCTTATTTGATTATTTTTTTTATGTATTTATGTGCATATTTAGCCATATTCGTGCTATAACTATTGAGTTTTAGCTTACAAGGTGAGTGCCCAGATGGCGTTAAATGTGACTCGTTAATTCGGGTAAATTGATGCTAGTATTGCGAAAATTTGAAACTAGTATTTGATTAATATAAGGTTAATTGAGAATGCTGGAATTAATTATGAACAACTATTATGACTAGAGATGTGGTTATGGGCATGCGTATGACGTATGCATAGGCACGAGTTTCTACAGCCAGTTGAGACTAATACCGTGTGCTGATGTGAAAATGAGATCTTTTGAAAATATTTGGAGTGTAAGAAATGGATTTTAAATTTTATAAATGTGGATAAAACAAATAATCTCAACTAAGATGGTGTTGTCGGACCCATGTTAAATTTGTGGGACGTAGAATCACTAGCGAGTGTGTATGTAAGAATACACTCAGTAATTTAATGTCCTCAGAAAGATTCTTAGCACGTTCGAGGACTAACGTATGTTTAAGAGGGGGAGAATGTAATGACCCGACTTATCGTTTTAAGAATTAACGCCTCATTCAGCGACTTAAGGTCCCGAGCAACTTCGTAATATGTATTATGACTTGCGTGTACGGTTGAGTTCGGTTTTTTGAAGGTTCGGCATTTAATTAGAAGAACAATCCTTATTTTTTAAGCTTACATGAAAAGAGTTGACCGAAATTTGACTTTTGAGCAAACGACTCCGGAACAGGATTTTGATAATGTCAATAGCTTCATATGGTGATTTTGGACTTAGGCATATGTCCGGAATTGGATTTGAAAGTCTGTAGGACAATTTGACGCATTTTGGCGAAAGTTAGAAAATGAAAGATTTTTAAAAAGTTTGACCAGGAGTTGACTTTATTGATATCAGGGTCAAAATTTGATTCCGGAAATTGGAACAGGTCCATTATTTCATTTAGGACTCGTGTGCAAAATTTGGGGTCATTCCGGATTGATTAGATATGTTTCGGCACAAGTTATAGAATTTGGAAATGTCATAAACTCATAAGTTTGATTCGAGGTATGATTCATAGTTTTGATATTGTTTGATATGATTTGAGGCATCGACTAAGTTTGTATCATATTTTAGGACTTGTTGGTATATTTGGTTGGGGTCCCGGGGGCCTCGGGTGTGTTCCGGGTGTTATCAGATCATTTTGGGCTACTTTGGATGCTGGGTTTCTGATGTGCGGTTTTGTTCTTCACGTTCGCGAAGAAAGATTTGGCATCTGGGATTTTGTTTTTCGTGTTCTGGAAGAGACTCGCGTTCGCGAAGAAGGAATTCCCGATGTCCGTCATCCGACTTCGAAAGCTTATATCTTGCAATCTATAAGGAATTTGGAGATGATCCAAAAATGCAAGTTGTAGATCTATGTGTCTAGTTTTCAGAAAATTAAACCATTTGGCATTTGGATTTATCTACAAAAGGTTATGATAGATAAACTACATACTGCCTGGGAAGAGTTTGGAAATCGCGAAGAAGAAATTGCGGATGCACGGGGTTGGCTTTAGAAGCTTATATCTCAAACTCTATAAGGAATTGTGAGATGAGCAAAACATGAAAGTTGTAGACATTGATGTCTAGTTTTAAAAAGTCAAACCATTTATTATTTAGAATTTTGTACTAAATGTTATGACCATTATACTAGAGACTGTCTGAGAAGAGTTTGGAATTGGATGTTGAAAAATTTGTTCATTGCGAACGCGAAGAACAAACCCCTAGGCAGAAGAATAAAGTCAGAAAATGAGACTTCGTTTCATTCTTCCATTTTTGGATGAAGGAAGCTCGGGTGAGGCGATTTTTCAATACTTTTTCAAAGAAAATATTTGGGGTAAGAATTCCTAACTTGATTTTGGTTAAAATACATGAATCTATTATTGTTTTTATCATGAAATTAGTGAATTGGGTTGAAAATGGTAGAAATTTTCTATACCTTAAATTGAGGATTTGGAGGTCGATTCGTTATCAGAATTTAATAAAATTGGTATGGTTGAACACGTATCGGAATGGGTGTTCGGATTTCTTAAAAGTTTTGTCGGGTTCCGAGAGGCGGGCCCCGTGTTAACTTTTTAGAATAAAATTTTAAGTCGACGTTTTATTATTAGGAATTATTTTCGATAAATTTTAATGAAGTTATGCAATTAATTTGGCTAGAAGTGAGCCGTTCGGAGGTCATTTCACGCAAGAAGGCTATTCTGGAATATCAGCCTATATTCAAAAAGGTAAGTATCTTACCTAACATTGAGTGAGAGAATTACCCCTTATGCATTGAGTTGTATGTGCCATTTGTGTAATGTGAAAGCCGGGTACGCGAGGCGACGAGTACATACTCGGGCTTATATGTGCAAATTGTGTTGGTTTAAAGTCGAAGGATTTCTTAAGTATTAAATTGGAAATCTGATGGCGCTTATTAAATCCTTAATTGTCATGCCTCATTCTTTGTTTGTCGAATTTGTTTTATATGATAACTTGGTGTGATTGCTACTTTGATCCTTATGTGGTTTTCGTGTGCTGGTTGAGTTGGCATTTTCTGAAAATAATTATATTTTGGATTTTTCCATCTGCAAATAATTATTAAATAATTTTAAATGGAGACGTTAATATATTTATCAAAAATTTAGATTTTAGAAGAGGTTGTTCGTGCTGAGTTATTCTTCCGTCTTTGCTTGTGTATATTTACTTTGGGACTACGAGACGTTTACTCGGGAGATCCCCCTGTAATTCATATTTACTTTGGGACTACAAGGTGTTTACTCGGGAGATCCTCCTGTCTTTCATATTTACTTTGGGACTACGAGGTGGTACCTCGAGAGATCCCCCTGCTTGCATATTTACTTTTGGGACTACGAGGCGGTTGTAATAACCCGGCCGGTCATTTTGAGAATGTAAGTCCTGTTCGGCGGCATAAGACCCTGAGAAACTTCGTATTATGTATATTGACTTGTGTGCGTGGTTGAATTCAGTTAACGAATGATTCAGAGTGATTTGAGACACTTAGTCCCAAAAAAGAAAGCTTAAGTCTTAGAATTTTGACCGTAGTTGGAACTATGTGAAGATGACTCCGGAATAAAGTTTCATTGGTCCCGTTAGCTCCGTTGGGTGATTTTGGACTTAGGAGTGTGTCCGGACTGTGAATTTGAGGTCCCTATCTTATTTAGGCTTGAAATGGCGAAAGTTGAATTTTTGGAGATTTGAATCGGTAGTGAAAATTTTGATATCGGGGTCGTATTCTGATTCCGAAAGTTGGAGTAGGTCCGTAATGTCAATTATGACTTGTTTGCAAAATATGGGGTCATTCAGACGTGATTTGATAGGTTTCGGCATCAGTTGTAGAAATTTAAAGTTTCAAGTTCTTTAAGTTTGAATTGGAGGGTGATTCGTGATTTTAGCATTGTTTGATGTGGTTTGAGGGCTCGACTAAATTCGTATGGTGATTTAGGACTGGTAGGTATGTTTGGTTGAGGTCCCGGGGGCCTCGGGTGCTTAACGAATGGAAAAATTAGGCTTATGCAATTGCTGAAGATTTTCTGGTTCTCGTGTTTACGCACCTGCGGAAGGGAGACCGCAGCTGCGGACTCGCATATGCGGAGTTAAGGGCGCAAGTGCGGAGTTTTAGCCGCAAAAGCGGTTGCGCAGATGCGGCTATTTATGTCGCATGTGCGGTCACGCCTAGGTAGAAAAGAGAAATTCGAGGGTTTGATTTCATTCTTCGTTTTTGGACTTGAGAGCTCGGAATTTGGCAATTGTTCGAGGGATTTTCAGAGGAAGCTTTGGGGTAATGATTCCTAACTCATTTTTGGTTGTATTCAATTAATCTATAGTTGTTTTCTCTATTTAATTTCGGATTTGGGTTGAAAAGTTGGGAAAATAGGGAAAAAGTTCTTCAACCGAATTTCTGAGTTTTTATTGGATTTAGACATCGGATTTGGTTAATTTTGGTACGAGTGAACTCGTGAGTGAATGGGTATTCATATTTGGTAATTTTTACTTGATTCCGGGACGTGGGCCCGGGTCGACGTTTTAGGACGAATTTCAAAAATTTTGTTAAAGTCTTGATTTTATTAATTAGATTAGTCTATTATAGTTGTATTTATGATATGTAATTATATTTGGCTAGATTTGGGCCATTCAGAGTCGGTTATTCGTGGTCAAGGCATTTGTTACTGATTGATTGAGCTTGGTTCGAGGTAAGTATCTTGCCTAACTTCGTGTGGGGGAACTACCCCTTAGGATTTGAGTCTTCTATGTTGATTGTAGTCCATGTACGCGAGGTGACGAGTGCGTACTCGGACTTATTTGTGGAAAGTTGGCCTTTTAGGGTTCTTAGGTCCTTATATTCACTGAGTATGAAGTTGTTCTTGATATGATTAAGTTCCTATTTACTAGTTTCATCTCTACATGCTTTAATTTGAATTAATTGCTTCAGGATTCACTCTTATTTGGCTTGACTGAAGATTTTACTTTTTCTATTGCCATGATATCTTTTCATATCTGCTTATCTTTATTTGGAATCATTAGTATCTCATCCTATATTTGTTCAGTCTTAATTGAGGTTATGATTATCTTTACATTGCTTATCCTTAATTGAATTGTTGAATATCCTTCATAATTTCTCAACTTTAAATGAAGTTTAGATATCCTATATCTTAGTCGACTTGTTTTATTTGGAATTATTTGACTCGTGTTAGCTTCCCTGTTGTTGAAATATATATTGTGGGATCGTTGCTACATATTAGTTTTCCCTTGTTGAGCTGATCTCTTTACGCCTAGCATTCTTTACTGTGGTTATTCCTTGCGAACTGGTTCTACCGTTTCTTGTGATTTAAAGTTCTTGAGTTGATTTACTTGTCGTACTTTGTATTATTGCCATTGTTGCTGTTGTACTTGTTGTGGTGATGCACGAGGTTTTTGCCGTGCGGTTGTGATTATTGTGATGCACGAGATTTCTTCCGTGCGGTTATTGTTATGGGGTTGCACGAGGTTTCTGCCGTGCTATTGTTACTATTGATATTTGCACATGCGGCGTGACAAGGCGGGATATATATATATATATGTATATATATATATATATATATATATATATGGGTTGCGCATGTGGCGAGACAAGGTGGAAATATTGTTATGCACGTGTGACGAGACAAGGCGGGCATTTACTTTATTATTGCACATGTGGTGAGACAAGGTGAGCTGTGTCAAGGATTGATTTGTGATAGCCTGGGGGCATTCTTGTTGTTGAGATTTGTGTAGTGGTACACTTACCTGTGTGAGATTTATCTTGTGAAAGCTGTGAGAAAATATTCTACGTGTTGTCCGTTTTTTTTTCTTATGCTTATTTCCTGGTATGGACTCTGTTAGGACACTTGCACAAGCATACACGTAGTTAAGCACTCTTATCGGATAAGAGGTGTTCTTGATATTGTTAAGCATAAATGCTCACCCTTGTTTACTTCCGCTGATACTTGTTATTTCCTTTCTTATTGCCATTATTGTATTGCGAGCCATATTGCATAGTCTTTATGTAGATATCTTTTTTCTGTTGTTCATATACTTATACTTGTTTAGTTTATTAGACCAATGAGTGTCTTGACTGTTCCTCGTCACTACTCCACCGAGGTTAATCTTGATACTTACTGGGCACCGTTGTGGTGTACTCATTCTACACTTCTGCATATTTTTGTGCAGATCTATATATTTGTTCGTTAGCCGCTGTGTGGGTCATTACTGTGGAGACTCAAGGTAAACCTGTTGCTGCGTTCGCAGGCTTCAGAGTCACCTTCAAGTTTTCGTTTGGCACTATTTATTCTTAATTCTGGACAGTTGTATTTAGAAGTTTTCTAGCAAACACTTTGTAGAGCTTATGACTTGTACTACCGGTTTTGGAAAATTTTAAATTTATTTTGGAGGTTTCCATTTCAAAGATTGTTAGATGTTATTTAATTATTGTTGTTATTTAATAAATATTAGGCTTACCTAGTCCCTAAGACTAGGTGCCATCACGATACCCAACGTAGGGAAAAATTGGGTCGTGACAGCGGTACCTCGGGAGATCCCCCTGTAGAGCATTTACATTTGGGTTTACGAGGCGATACCTCAGGAGTGCCCCTATTATTTACCTCTATTTGCTGTGCTGTTACTTATCTGTAAAGTAGTTCACTCCTCAGTCATTTTATTAAGTTATTATGTCTTTTGTCTTGTAAATTGCCCGTACGGCTGGGATAGAAATGTGGGCACGAGATACCGTGAGATATGAAAGTGGGCTGAGACCCGAAATTTTTAGGATTATAAAGTGAGGTGCCAACCGGTGATTTTACTTGAAAGAATTATATTCGAAAGGTTTTATTTAAAAGAATTATATTCGAAAAGTTTTTATTTGAAAGAATTATATTCGAATGGTTTTATTTAAAAGAATTATATTCGAAAGGTTTTTATTTGAAAGAATTATATTTGAAAGGTTTTATTTAAAAGAATTATATTTGAAAGGTTCTATTTCAAAGAATTATATTCGAAAGGATTTTATTTGAAAGAATTATATTCGAAATGTTTATTTAAAAGAATTATATTTGAAAGATATTTATTCGAAAGAGTTACATTGGGAGATATTTATTTGAAAGATTTATATTCGTAAGATATTTATTTGGAGGAAGTATATTCGGGATATATTTAATTGAAATGATTACATTCTAAAGATTTTTATTTGGAAAACTTATAGATAAATGATATATATTTTGAAGGACTTGATTAATTGGTTGTCCTTGTCTTTATTATTCGTGTGAGCAATATTTATGGTGTTCTTGCTGCCTTGCTATTTATGTCGCTAGTTGATTATTGTTTCTATCACTACTATCTGTTTCTATTATATTTTGTATGCTATGTTGCACAGGTTATTAGACTAGTGAGTGTCTTGACTGCATCTCGTCACTACTCCACTGAGGTTAGTCTTGATACTTGCTGGGTACTGACTGTGGTGTACTCATACTACATTTTTGTGCAGAGCTAGGTATTGGAGATATCATACTCGGGCAGTGTTAGGATGTTGATCGCAAGGATTCAAGACAGAGCTGCTTGGTCGTCGCAGTCCCTTGGAGTCTTTCTATTTTATTGTATTGTCAATTCTTATTCAAACAATATTGTATATTCGATACTTGAGATCATTCCATGTATTAAGTTAGAGTTCGTGACTCAGTATTACCAGTCTTGGGAGGTTGTTTGAATATTTCCGCTGTTAGTTTTGACACTTGTATTATATTATTAGCTAAATTACATGTTTAAAAAAAGACTTGAATTGTTATTATAATCAGCTTACCTAGTATTAAAGATTAAGTGTCATCACGATGCCAGTGACGGAATTTTGGATGGTGACGATAATATTCAGATATTGTTCGAACAGAGAAGAGCAGAAGTCGCGAAACGAGTAACGAACTCTAAAAATGTCAATCTACTGTAACTATTTGTGAATTGTTTTCCTTGGAAAAAATCTCATATATAAGTTTATAGAACCAACAATTTAAAAAACATCGTTATGATTATTTATGTAAGAGTATGTTATCGTATTAAAAAAGGTCCTTAATATTAACTAATCCTTTTATTTTCGCAAAGCAAGCACTATAGCGCTTATCTATAAACACAAAATCACATGAAAATATTAAATCATAAATTGATACAACCCACTTTTGCACAGGGTAGAGAGGGTAGTGTGTATGCAGACATTACCGCTATCTCGAAGTGATAGAGAAGCTGTTTCCGATAGACCTTCGGACGAAAGACAAACTAATTCCAAAATTGTTCAATCCATTTACTAGAATTTCCTGAAACAACTTCCTTTTTCTTTCATTTGTAATGGATCCTAATTCCTAAGGTATACTTTATTAACATAATTTGAGGTAGAAGAGAAGCCGAACACAATTTAACAATTGAAAAAATAAAATAATAGCAACAAGTTTATTTACATGCCACAACCTATGAAAATAAAAATAAGAAGTTAATTCTTAATACTACTCCATTTAATAGTAAAATAAATGAAACAATTAAAAAAATAAACTAACTCAAAGCAGCAAAACCACCCCCTCTCATCATCTGCTTAAACTCAGCAAAATTCACCATTCCATCTCCGTCAATGTCCACTTTCTTTATCATTTGCTTACAATCCTCTATTGTCCGTCCTTGCTTCAATCCTAACGACGCCAACACAGATTTCAATTCATCTTCACTTATGAAACCATCTCCATTTTGGTCGAACACATTGAACGCCTCACGCATATCTTCTTCTTCGTCGCGTTCGTCCATTATCGTCTGGTAAAGTGAACCGAATTCGTCAATGTCGACGCATCCGTCGCCGTTCACGTCGATTTTGTCGATCATTTCAGACAATTCTGAATCTGGAATGAATATTCCCATGTTCTCTAACGAATCGTTTAACTCCTTTTTCGTTATTCTTCCGTCGCCGTTTCGATCGAAAATTTGGAAAATTCGTCGGAGTTCCTCTGTGGCCATTCTTCTTTTAATTTGTGGCGTAATTGGATGTCGGAAAGGGGGACCGGCGGTTGTTGTTGCGGCGCCGGTTACCGCAAGTGGTGTTGGTGGCGGCGAGTTTTTTGGGAATTAAAGAGAGAAGAATTGCTTGTAAATCAAATTCTGAAGAAAATGGCTGGCAATGGAATTGGTTTTAGAGTTTGAATTGGTTAAGAGAGTGTATGAAACTAATGTGTGGTGGTTGTGGTTTTTTTAAGGTTGAGAAAAATTAGGAGACAAACTAGGACAAGTATTGGGGGTAGTATATAAAGGGGAAGTTTGGAAAAATTAAATAATTCAAATATTAAAAAAAATAAAGAAGAAAAAGTACTTATCTAAATTACTTTCATTTTCTTAGTAAGATATATTTATAAATGTAAAACATAATCTTTGGTGCTATAAAATAGGATTCTTCTCCAAAAGATGAGCCAAGGGAATCCAAGACGCAAAGATTTACATCATTTTGAGGACAAATAATATCTTACTGTATACGTTAGATATCTTTGGACTGTTAAGATTATAAATAAATTAATTTTTCTATTTAGAGTAAGTTGAGTAACAGATAGAAATTTGTATCAACTCTCTATCCATGATGTTGGTAAAATATTTTTCATTTATTTTATAAGAAATAGCATTTTATACATTAGTTCTTGTGCCTATATAAGACAACGAATATCTCAGAAAATTAATTAAAGTGTGCGTAAACTGAGTTGAATACCACAATTATAAAAAAAAAAAAAGTATAGCACCGTTTCAACACTATGCTACTTCAATAATATACTTAGTCACAAATTAGATAGTGTGATGGTTTACACGCATCTGAGTTATGGTTTAGCACTCATATTGTTCAATTTTATGTAAATATAAAAGAGAAAATTTGTTTTTAGAATTACATTATGTGGGAAATTTTATATAGTGGAGGATATTAGAGCTGGTCTTGAATCAATTGGATCTGTCAATTGCGCGTTAGATTTTAGATGCGGATGAGGAGTGGTTATTATTCTATTAATTAATTAATAATAATTAATAATAAAGGTGTGGGATTCTCAAAAAAACGCGTTGTAATTATTGGGTGATTTCGTTTACCTAAAAGCTTTTTATTTAATGGTATCCAACAGGGAATTTGATAATGAACGTACTGCTACTTTTAGGTAGGGGTATACTCAGTTTTCTTAATTAATATTCTGAACCAGTAAAAATACAACTACAATAACAACTTAGTGGAATTCCATAAGTGAGGTCTGACGAGGATAATGTGTACGCATACCTTATTCCTATCCTGGAGGACAGAGAGGCTGTTTCTTAAAGACTCTCGGCTCGAGAAGAAAAGCGAGTAAAATGATAATATAAAAAATCTCTTTGTGGTTTAATTTAATAAATCTATTCACATGCCAAGATATAATTATTCGAACGATTTACAACTTTGAATCTACTTAATTGAGCTTTCTTACTCCTATAGTAACTTATCTCATAGATAGGAACTCTAATGTCTTACTAAAATTGTGGACTACTTAGAACTGGACTAAAATGTCTCAATTTTAAATAGGTCATGATAATTTTAGCCTATTCCTGCTTTAAAAAATATGAAGAATTAACCCAAGTAGCTGTACACTCATTTTTTTAAATTAAAATAACAATGAATATATAATATATGTATAATTATGTATCATTATTTCATATATATCGATTAAAATAAATAAATAATAAATTTGACCGGTTATTCATATAAAAATCCCTTTAAATAATGCATTAGATGGAACCGGCTTCTGCCGTCAAATTTATGTTAACGGCTCTATTTGTAAAGATCAACAAAATGTAAGCCAACTACCTAACTATAATGCTTTTGTGCTTTTGCTTTTGCTCTTTGCTAGCCGTTAGGTGTTAGTATATACCTAACTTATTACGCGTTTTAACCGGCTTTTTAACTCGCACCATTTCATTCCCCAACGTCTTGTTTTTTTGCTCCACACAACCTCTTATCATCGTCTCCTTATGACTTTGTTTTTTTAGATCCGTTAACAACGGCCATTTTTCCAGATTTAGTTCCCTTTGGTTCGATAACTTTCTCTTTTTAAACTTAAAACAAATAAAGATGATTAAAGTGCTGCACGCCAGGCCATTTTATAGATTTCATCTTTTTTTCCTTTCCGTCGACATGAGTAGGACTACTTTTAACAAGTTGCAGTGTTCGTTGGTTTTTAGGGGCGGCAAACGGGTGGGTCGGGTTGGGTCGGATATGAGTAGATAAAAAACAGATAATATAAAAACGAATAAAATATTTGAACCGATCAATATTTAATACGGATAGAAAATGGGTTAGCCGGCAAAATAATATGGATTTGTGGCTTCTTCAAATATGATCACTTTTAGGAGAATTCGTAATCTCCCAAATTTGAGGAGTTTCCAATTTGAGTCGTTGCAAATGTAAAAGTTAAAACTTATTAATTATATTATCCATCTTTTAAGTGGATAATATGAATTTTAAAGACGAGAGAGAGAGAGAGATTTTAAAGCTAAAATCTCTTAGACCACTATTTAGGAAGCTAAATACTCAAGAGTTCAAATATATCAAGCAAAAGATTGAAAGAGCCAAGTAGACCCTATACTGTTCAAGGAAGAATTCATGCACAATGCAGAGATGAACTACTAATATAAGAAAGGAATCTTATGCAAAACCGGGAGAAATGGGACCTGTTGGAAGAAGGTGCTTTGAAGCAAAAGGACAGAGCAAAGTGGATAAAACTAGGTGATTCTAATTCCAAGTATTTTGCGGCAGTGATCAAGAAAAGGCATCATAAGAATCAGATATTGGAGTTAACTTCTCTCACATGAGATAAGCAAAATGAACCGAAAGCCATCAAAGATGAAGTAGTAAACTTTTACAAAGGATTGATGGATTCGCTGCTGATCTCGTCCAAATCACACCTCAAAACAAGGATATAAAACGGTCGATTGCAATAATAGTAACCCAACAAAGAGTCGAGATCGAATCCGTAGGGAGTTTATATGGGAGTTAGGAGTATATATTCTAGTACGTGAGTTTGAACTATCTTAATTTACACTTTCACATATTGGTTTTGTTTCTATTTCTATTTTTAAAACTAAGATTGTAAAGTTAAGAAATAAAACTAAGATAATTGTTTTTGTTGTTTTTCAAGTTTATAAAAAGTCTAGGGTTATGACCATTGCCTAGGTGTTTGCCTAATGGGATATAAACCTTAATGCTTGTTTATTTGATTGGGGTGTATTATAGCTATCAACTCTCAATTACCCATTCAGTTCCTCTCGGTCAAGCAGTAGTTTTGCCCAATTTGGCTTTCTCAAGTCCAAATGGGTATCATACAAAATGGTTGATAAGAGCACAAGTCAGATTATTACTATCTCTAGGTTGAACCCTTTAATTGGGTTGATCAATCTCTCGATTGACCAAATTTCTTGTTAGCCAAGTTTTCCTGGACTAAGTCTCTCTTTCTCAAGTAGAAACTAAGTCAATTAGGCATAAACTAATATTTGCAACGATTAATTCCACAAATTAAAGCATGAACAAGGCTAAATAATAAACACCCAATCATAAACAAGCACTAAATTAGATACCCATAAGGTTACACACTAGGGTTGGGTCACAACCCTAGTAAACATCTAGCTACTCATGCTTGAAATTGAAGAAATAGAAGAAGAAATACTAATTAAACTCATATTGGAAAGTCAAAATGATAAAATCTATGCTAAAATATCCTAAAATGTAGAAAACTATTAAAAGAAGCAAAGAAAAACGGCTACATGACTTGTTGATGTCAAAAGTTGACCTAATTTTGTGAAACTCGTCTATTTATGCAAGGATAGAAATTTCGGACAAAAATGCCCTTCGGGAGGTTCTGCGGTTGCACAATTCCACGCGCGGTCCACAGAAGTCTTCATATTTGTAGGAGATGGGATTCTGCGACCGCACAATTCTCCACTGCGGCCGCGGGGCATTATTTCTGCGGTCCGCAGATTTGTCACTGCGGCTGCAACCTGGTCTTATGAGGTCCTCATCTTTACTTTTGCGGCCGCAAGGCACTCCTTCTGCGATCGCACAATTCTTGTGCGGTCTGCATTCTTGAGGGATTTGGACTTTTGAAAATTTGCAGACCCTCCGAAGTTCATCTCCCGTTCTTCATTTGCGGCTGCACAATTCCTGTGCGGTCCAAAGTTTGCTAGGAAACCCTGTTGGGATTTGCTTTTTTGTTTGCGACCGCAGATGGAATTCTGCGGTCCGCACTTTGCAAGCTATTGTGCCTTTTGTTGCCTTGTGTTTTGATTACTCCTTTTTGAGTCGGATTTCATCTCAGGAGTTCGACTTCCAACATTCTTGCAGATTTTACACATTTCATCAGTTTCGAGAACACAATTAAATGCTTTTAGATTAAAACAAAAGATAAAAGGCGCTAATAAGTAGTCAAAATCCCCACTTATCAACTCCCCCAAACTTAAGTTTTTGCTTGTCTTTAAAAAAATAAAATAGTTTCCATATCCACAAGTTAAGGGCCATTCTAGCCAATCAAAAGTGATCCATTCACACATCAACTGGGACCGATAATTACCCACATTACTTATGTATTATTAACAAGACGACCAGTTAAACTTTTATGCATATGTAATGTGACACCTAAGTATCAAGAGTTGACTTTATTCATTAAGGAAGCTCGCTCTTTCATGTAGGTTATTGTGGATCCCAAACTCCTCCTCCTCTACTCTCTGTTTGCCTACCTCACTTAAGAATTTTAGCGCTCAATCCAAAGATTTGTGAAAGGTTCACTCATCTCTCTCAAGAGAATGTCGCAAGTACGTCTTCAAGTACCATAGGCTTGCCCCTCATGTAGATCGCCACTAATGTAAGCTCACTCGGCTTGAAATCACGTCGGGTTTTTTCGAAATGTAAGGAAGGCTTTTGGACCAAGGTTGGATACACTATGGTTGAGTGAGTTCACCTTTCCTTAAGCTCTCCATTTTTTCCTTCTCGGCTCATGCTTTGCCAATTCCTTGAAGCACTTTCTTTTCCTTGAGAAACTAGAGAGACTTAACATCACTCTTTCTTGATCATGACATTCATTTTCTCCCTCTTTGATTTCTCCATGCTTTGTATCATTACTTTTCTTTGAATCCCTTCAACTTTTCCACTTATTCACTTTCTTTTTTGTATTTTTTTTCCTTTTCTTGCCTTTCCTTCTCATCATTTCTTTTCTAGTTTGTGCCTTGATACCTCTTTCAAGTTCCTTGTCTCTCCCCAAAACTTACGTTTTTAGCCAATTATTTCACAAGAGTGTTAAGGAAAGCTCGAGTGCCAAGAGAGGGTCACGACAAAACTGGTAAAGGCTTGTAATATGATTATCAAATGAAAAAGGCTCGAGGCTCAAATGGGTTGACTAAGGATAAAAATATCGGTAGGCAATGAAAAAATTTAAGCGGGTCAAAGAAAGCCTACAATCATTTCTCAAGCCAAGCAAAACTTAAATTTTGCCTTGAAACACATTCGGGGCATGTTCTAGACCATTCGCACGGGTGCTTAGACTAGCAACAAAAAAACCTCACCCATCACACAACTAGATTGTTAAAGAGGATAGAGCCGAGGGCCCACAATGACCATATTCAAGATTGAAAATCACTATGATTTGATTAAACTACTCGATGATTACCTAAGTCAACACAAGAGTCACAAAGTCACTAACTAGAGCTATTTCTTTCCAGAAACCTTGTTTTTAATCATAAGTACATAGTTAAGTGTGTTGGTGCCAAGTGTAGCATGTTTGACTCTTCGAATATGACTTAATTAGGTCTTTTTATTCATTATTACTACTATTATTACCTAAACACCAAAAATGGACTCAGTCCCTTAAGAAGGTTGTCACGCAATCCATCGCTGGGAAAAGTCACCCGGTTCGCATAAAAAACAACCTTTGGAAAGAGCCGTGGCATTAAGAAAACCAAAGACTTATTATCCACTAAAACATAAAAAGAAGCTACTAAATCGAAAAGAGGCCACTAAATTGAAAAGAAGCTACTAATTCATAAAGAAATTACTAAATAGATAAAAAGCTACTAAATTAAACACTAACTAGTAAGAGAACCAAACATAAAGAAGCTACAAACAAAAACTATTGAAAGCAATACGAATATACATAATGAGAGAAGATATATACATAATGAGATAATGGACGAGAGAATACAGAATAAGAAAAAAGAAGAGAATATTGTTAGTTATTACAAACCAATTATCTCAGAATCATCAAATCATATAAAATAAACTCCACCCCTCCAAATAAAAATAAGCATTGTCCCCAATGCTTAACAAAATAAGAGTAAAGGAAGGGTAAAAGTGAAGAAAACTCCCTATGGCTCCCTGGCCATCTCCGTGTCCACAACAACATCACCACCCTTAGTCTCCTCCAACTGGATCGCATCATCCTCAACTCTGGGAGTGACTGGGTTGGTGAACATATTACGCACTGCCTCAGTAGAGTCTGGCTCCTTAGACTGGCCAATTGGTATTGTAGGTGCTGTGAGATCTGGGCCTGTATGGTGTGGGTCAATCAACATATCAAATGGAATATCTCCGGCTGCCGCAAGCTTGGTAACCTGTCTCCAGAGCTTGTCCAGTGACTTCTTGGATGCCTGGGACTTTCTCATCTTTTTCACTTCCTTGCTCAGTACTTCTATCACTGACCCATGTTGCACCAATGTATCCATAATCATGTTCTGATTCTCCAGGAGCTTCTTCAATGTTTATTCCACTATTTGGGGCATCTGAGGTGCCGGAAAGGAGGACTATGCTGCAACAGTACTAGATATGTCAAATAACTTTGCAGTAGATGTCTGCATCTAGTTGTTGAGGCTCGCCAATATCTGGGAGACTAGCAGCGTAGAGAGTGGGGCAGTAGGCATCAACACCGGCCTCAAAGCCGAGGTAGAACCTATAATAGGGCCTGCTGAAGGCACTGAGGCTGGAGGTGGAGGCACAGCTGCTGCACTAGCTGAAGGCTCGACTGAAGTGGATGGAATGTCAATTGCCTCTGCAGCTACCATCGATGGCTCATCAGACTGGCATGTGGTGGTAGACGGATGACCCCTTTTCTTAGGGTTTTGTGCATCCATCAACGAGTACCATGAGAAGGGCTTCTTTGCCCCCACCTTCGTATCAAAATCTCTCGGCTCCAGCCTCGCATCCGTAAGATACTCAGTAATGGTGTTGGGATACATATAGGATATGTCAGTTTGCCTGGCGACCACAGAGATGTTGGTCGATATCACGACACCCACATTGATCGGGTACCCGACCATGATAGAGGCGACTAGAACTGCCTGCGGGATCTGAAGATTTGTCTTATTCTGACACGGGTCTAGTCGGCTGCATACAAAGGTCTGCCACCCCTTTGCCTCAAAACTCATAGTGTTTCTGTGAATAGCCACCCTTGCTGTGATCCGTGGTGGTGGTGCCCGAGGAGCTGCTAGAATTTCAGCTAGCCACGGGTGAGCTACATCCCCAAGTTCCAACTTCTCCAAATACTTTGTGGGCTCGACATCATCAAACCACAAGTAGGTATTCAATGTGTGCCGGTCAAAACGCACCTTGAGGTTCCTCACTTTAGTTACCTTTGTCCCTTTCTTATTATGCGCCACATTGGAGTAGAATTCCCAGACAAGGTAGTCCTTTGCATCCACCATGCTCTGGGTGAACCACATACATCCCTTGCACTCTCAGAACTGCCTCAAGACTGCAGGGTTGTACTTTTCTAGATCTATCGATTGGAATTGTCGCTCAAGAGTGAGTGACCTCACCGGCCACCACCCACGGAAGCTAGAAAAGGCAGGCAAACTGATGAATCTGTCCTCTCACACCTCTTTCTTCTTCGACCGATCAAGGCTGGAAACTGTAGTATCTCCCCCTAGGCCATCATCTGGGATGTCCTGAACTGAAGTCTCCGGTGCCTGGGGGGCAGGTGTAGTGGAAGGATCTGAAGCTTGACTGGCACTCTTCGAACCCTCAGAGGTGTTATGTGATGAAGACGGCTTATCCCTGAGCTGATATCTCCCTGGTGGCCTTGATTGGACAGTTGGCTGCTCATGTACAGAGGCTGAGTTGCCCTCTGATGCTTCCCGAGATGGGGCATAAGAACTGGTCTCAAAAAGGTCTATACCTCTCCCTCTGTCAGCTACTGTTTTCTTTCTAACTTCAAGTTGTTGGGCACTAGGCAAGGGTCTCTTCCCTAGTCCCCGGGAAGGGTCACCCCTTCCTTTTGAAGTTTCACCTCATCCTCTAGATCTAACCATGTTCCGTACCAAGCAAAGGCGATTGTTAGTTGCAATTCAATTTCAGACACAGAAGAATGCAAGGACACACCAGAGATTGTAGTGAAAAACATTGTAGAAACATGCTTGCAGGGATTAAGCTATTATGCGGCTTCAATGGGATTTCTGCGGTCTGTACATTTTGAATTGCGGCCGCAAAATCATGCCTTACTATAGTGCCCTAATCTTTAACTTCTACGGACCACACAATTTCTTGTGCGGCCGCATATTCTAACAATTATGAACTTACGGTCATTTTTCACCTAGGGCCTCAAATGTTTGCACAATTTTGACATGGAAATAACATCTAAGCTTGAAAGTCAACTTACCCATTCCCCTTAGAGCATTTACCAATCTACCCATTACATATTTACCCAACATGGTTGTTCAAATAGATTCAATCAGACAAATGGTCCAAAATTTCACTAAAAAACTAAAAATTCAAAGAAATTAATCAAGATGATGATGCATACCAGATATGAATTTGTGCAAGAGATGAGTGATCCCAATTTCTAATCTTGTGAGCAGCTAATTTAACAAGAAATTTCAAATTTGTGCACTTTGTGAGCTCAAAGAAGGAAAAAGGAAACAATGCCCTAGCTTTTGCTATTTATAGTGCTCGGGTTCTGGCAAAGTAAGAGGGCTTGAGTGCGGCTGCACAATTCCCATTGCGGTCCGCACTCTGTTACCCGAGGGCCTAGTTGCCCTAGCATTTTGCGGTCTGCAGAATTAGTTGTTCGGCCGCAGGTTTTGCTGCGGACCGCAATATTTGTGTCGCGGCCGCAGATCGACAATTTCTCTGACAGACCAACTTCAGAAAGTTGACATTTTCGTCCTTCAACTTGTGCGATCCGCAATGTACTTGGGTGGCCGCTGAGAACCTTTTGCTGCAGCAACCAAAATTGTGTGGTCCGTACAATACAATTGCGGTCCGCAATTCTTTCCACACTTTAGCAAATTTTTGCACAATTTTGTAAGGTACACTCATCCCTGCAACACACTTCAAATCCAGTTAGCGCAAAAATAACTCATATCTATAAAAGAAAAGAAAAGAAAAAGAAATACGGGTTGCCTCCCAAGAAGCGCCTGATTTAACGTCGCGGTACGATGCAGATTACCATCATTTGAAATGAATCACTGCCACAATGTGGCCATCATCAACCTTTCCAAAATAGTGCTTCACCCGATGACCATTGACTCGGAATACTTCATTATTTTGTTCTTCAAGTCCAATGCACCAAAATATGTCACACCTACAATTTTAAATGGACCACTCCATTTAGATTTCAGCTTTCTGGGAAACATCCTCAATCGTGAGTTGAATAACAACACAAGATCGCCCTTCTTGAACTCCTTGTTCCAAATGCATTTGTCATGAAGGTACTTCATCTTCTCTTTGTACAAGGACGAACTTGCATAGGCATGATACTGGAACTTATCCAATTCATTCAAATGTGCAACTCTCAAGTTAGCAGTTGCATCCCAATCAAGATTCAACTTCTTTAGAGCCCACATGGCTTTGTGCTCAAGTTCCACCGGAAGATGACACGCTTTGCCGAATACCAACCGGTATGGAGACATTCCGATAGGATTTTTAAAAGCAGTTTGATAAGCCCATAATGCATCATCAAGCTTCTTTGACCAATATGTTTGGTTAACATTCACTGTTTTGGACAAGATACTCTTTATCTCCCTGTTGGAGACTTCCACTTGACCGCTAGCTTGTGGATGATAGGGAGTCGTAACTTTATGCGTGACACCATACTTGCTAAGCAAAGTGTCAAAAGTCTTGTTGCAAAAATGCGACCCCCTATCGTTTATGATAGCCCGCAGAGTACCAAACCTTGTGAAATTATTCTTCTTCAAGAAAGCCACCACACTTCTTGCTTCATTGTTGGGTAGAGCAATGGACTCAACCCATTTAGACACATAATCAACAACGACCAAGATGTAGGTATTTCCACAAGAACTCACAAAAGGACCCATAAAGTCAATACCCCACACATCAAAGATATCAATCTCCAAAGTGGTAGTGAGAGGCATTTCATTCTTCTTCGAGATTCCACCGGCCTGTGGACATTCATCACATCTTTTCACCACATCACTTGCATCTTTGTAAAGAGTGGACCAATAGAAACCACAACTTAGCACTTTGGACGTCGTTCTTGCTCCGCCATGGTGACTACCATAAGGCGAAGATTGTAAGCCTCAAGAATATCACTTTGTTCTTCTTCCGGTACACATCTTCTGATTACCCCATACGTGAAAATTCATACAAGGTATTGCTCCTCCCAATAATAATCTTGACAATCTCGTTTGATTTTCTTACTTTGATTTGAAGAGAACTCATCCGGGATGATTCCACACACAAGAAAGTTTGTTAGATCCACAAACCATGGAATCTTCTTCATTGAGATAGCCAAGAGTTGCTCATCGGGGAAGGAGTCATTGATTTCAAGGCCATCATGCGGCCTCCCCTACTCCTCCTCCAAAGGAGACAAGTGGTCTGCCACTTGATTTTCACTCCTTTTTCGATCTTGGATGTCAATATCAAACTCTTGGAACAATAGAATCTATCTCATCAATCAAGATTTTGAATCTTTCTTGATCATAAGATAGCTAAGTGCCGCGTGATCCGTATGAACAATTACATTTGCACCCATCAAGTACGGGCAGAACTTCTCAATTGCAAATACAATGGCAAGGAGCTCTTTCTCCGTAACGGTGTTGTTGACTTGGGCACCATTCATGGTCTTACTAGCATAGTAGACTGGATGAAAATTTTTGTTGATGCGTTGCCCCAAAATAGCCCCAACCGCTATGTCACTAGCATCGCCTATGAGTTCAAAAGGGATACTCCAATTAGGGGCGGTGATAATATGAGTGGTTTTCAACTTGAACTTTAGCAATTTGAAGGCTTTCATGCAATCATCATTGAAGTGAAACTTCACATCTTTCTCTAAAAGCTTGCACAACGGGTTCACCATGTTAGAAAAATCATTGATAAAGCGCCGGTAAAATCCCACGTGACCTAAGAAACTCCGCACCGCACGCCTTTCATCGAAGTCGGAGGTGGAAGTTTAGAAATCAACTCAATCTTTGCCTTGTCGACTTCTATGCCATTATTTGAGATCTTGTAGCCAAGGACAATGCCTTCCTCGACCATAAAATAACACTTCTCCTAATTTAGCACCAAGTTCGTTTATTCACACCTTGTCAATACTCTATACAAATTTGCCAAGCAATCATCAAAGGAATCCCCAACCACCGAGAAGTCATCCATGAACACTTCAAGGTAGTCCTCTACTATGTCCGTGAAGATCGCCATCATACACCTTTGAAAAGTTACCGGTACATAGACCAAATGGCATCCGCTTAAAGGCGAAAGTACCATAGGGACATGTAAAAGTTGTTTTCTCTTGATCCTCCGGAGTAATAAGGATTTGGTTGTAGCCCGAATATCCATCCAGAAATCAATAGAAAGCACGACCAACGAACCTATCAAGTATTTGGTCAAGGAAGGGGAGTGGAAACTGATCCTTCCTTGTGACTTTTTTTAGCTTGCGATAGTCCATACACACTCTTCACCCGGTCACCGTTCTTGTGAGAATCAACTCATTATTGTCATTGGTGACCACCGTCATGCCCCATTCTTTGGGACACATTGCACCGGAGAAGTCCACGAACTATCTGAAATGGGGTAGATAACCCTGGCATCCAACCACTTGATAATCTCTTTTTTTACCACGACTTGCATATCCTCATTGAGTCTCCTTTGATGTTCAATAGATGGTTTGGCATCTTTCTCCAAGTTAATCTTGTAGATGCAAAATGCGGGGCTTATTCCCCTAATATCCGCCAAGTCCACCCAATAGCCTTCTTCCTCTTGTGGAGCACCGCCAATGTAGAGTCAACCTGCACGTTAGTCAAACAAGTGGAAAGAATAACCGGTAAGATAGAACAAGGGTCGAGAAATTCATACCGAAGATGTGGAGTAAATGGCTTCAACTCCAAGGTAGGAGCCTCTTCAATTGAAGGCTTTGTATGAGGCGTTTTCCTATTTTCAAGATCCAAGGAAAGTTTTCGGGGTGCATAGTTGTACGACCCCATCCCTTGCAAAGAGTTCACATATTTCATGAAGCCATCCATCTCGTCATCATCAAAGCTGAGCAAGACGGCCTCCAACATATCACCCACATTAATCGTGGCACTTGTGTCATTAACAATTACATCGGTCACCAAGTCCACGAAAGAACACACTTCATTGCTATTTGATTGCCTCATAGATTTGCACACGTGGAATACTACCTTTTCATCACCCACCCAGAAAGTGAGTTCTCTGGCTTTCACATCAACAAGATCCTTCTCCGTAGCAAGGAAAGGTCTTCCAAGAATAATAGGTACCTCATAGTCCACTTTACAATCAAGAATGTCAAATCCGTCGGAAGAATGAATTTATCAACACAATCCAATACATCTTCAATCACTCCCAACGGTCTCTTCATGGTATGATCGACCATTTGTAATCTCATAGATGTGGGTATTGGTTGCCCAATTCCAAAAGTCTTGAAAACCTAATAAGATAAAATTGATACTTGCCCCAAGATCACAAAGAGCTTTAGCAAATTCGGCACGTCCAATGGTACAAGGGATTGTGAAAGCACCGGGACCTTCCAATTTATGAGCCATTGAATTGCGCTCACTTGATAAGTGACTTTGATAGTTTCAAAATTCATCGACTGTTTATTTGTCACTAAATCCTTCATAAAGTTTGCATAACCGGGAATTTGTTCCAAGTCTTTAACTCATGGAACATTGATTGAGAGACTCTTTCATCATGTCCATGAACCTTTTGAATTGATTCTCTCCATTTTGCTTGGCAAGCCTTTGAGGATACGGAGGAGGAGGCTTAGTCAATGGTGCCTTAGCCTTTTGCACTACCAGTTCTGGTATATCAATAACATAATCCCTAGACGGGTTCACTTCCTCATGAGTGTCTTCCACATTGTCATTAATATCAATCCGCACTTCATCGTTTGCTTGCACTACATTGTTCGAGATCTCTTCTTCTTGTACCACTTGATCATCATCCACAAGCTACCTTTGACTTGAGGTGGGTGCATTCCCACCTTTTCCCCTTCTTGTAGTAATGGCCATGGCATGCCCCATGTTTTTCCCACCCTTTGGGTTCACCACTGTGTCACTTGATAATGCCCCCTTAGGACGAAAATTTAGAGCTTGAGAGATTTGCCCCATTTTTACTTCTAAGTTGCAGATCGATGTGTTGTGTGAGGAAAGTTTGGCATCGGAATCGACATTCTTCTCCATTATTTGCTTGAACATGTTCTCAACATGTCCCATTTCATTATTGAAAGAACTAAGACCTTGGGAAGGATAAAGAGGCGAGTTGCTTGGTTGTTGATATATCAGGGGACTTTGAAAACCCGACCCCTAATTTATCTGGTTGTTACCTCCCCAATTGCCTTAGTTATTGTTGTTAAGCCAATTATCTTGATTATTGCCACCACCCCAATTTCCTTGATTGTTGTTGTTATTGAAATTGCTTTGATTCTTTCCACCACTCCAATTACCTTGGTTGTGAGAATTCCAATTTCCTTTATTATTTTGAGGTCGCCATTGTTGTTGGATTGGGCCTTGGAAGTTGTTTCTTTGCCCTTGAAAGTTGTTCACATGTTGGACCTTTTCTTATTGGTAATTATAAGAGTCATCTTAATCAAACCCACTATCTTCTTGCACAAAATTGTCCACTCTTTGTTGCACTTGTAGACCCTTTGTTCTTCGTTTGTTCACCATCATGTTTACCCATTCCATTGCATTGACTTGCCTCGGGTTTTGCACTTGTTGAAGTTGAGCCTTTGCCAATTGGTTCATGGTAGTGGTCAATTTGACTATGGCTTGCCCATGGTCATGCAATTCTTTGTGAAGGTGAATCACATTGGGATCACATTGTGGAACATTAGCCCGGGATTTCCACGCCGATGAGGTATCCACTATCTTATCCAAAATATCACATGCCTCTGCATGAGGCATAGTCATGAAGTTTCCACCGGCAAGTTGATTCAGTACACATTGGTTGGTTATATTGATCCCCCAATAGAAAGTTTGTTGAATCATATTTTCCATCATATCGTTGTTGGGACACTCTTTCACCATTGTTCTATACCGTTCCCATATGTCGTATAGTTGTTCATTGGGCTCTTGCTTGAATACTAGAATTTCATCCCGAAGTATAGCCATGTGCCCGGGAGAGAAGTACTTAGAAATAAATTTCTCCGCCAATTCATCCCAAGTATGAATGGAAGGGTTTGGAAAACATTCCAACCAATCTAAGGCTTTCCCCCATAGAGATAAGGGAAAAAGCCTTAGCCTCAAAGCATCCTCAGAGACATTTGTTTGTTTACTCCCCCAACATGTATCCACGAACCCCTTCAAATATTTGTATGCATTTTGACCCGGAACACCGGTGAAGAACCCTCGTTGCTCAAGCAAGGTGAGAATCACGTTAGTGATTTGAAAGTTGCCCACCCTAATACGGGGAGGGACTATTGCACTTGCACATCCTTCATTTGAAAACACCCGGTGTGGAACCGCTCGTGGTGGAGGTGGAGGTGGGGGTGGAGAGGGCACATTGTCATGGGGCACTCGGCCTCGTCTATTGGCTTGAGGTTCAAGAGGAACCTCATCCATTTGATCATCCTCAATATCCACATTTCTCCACACATTAGTAACACGGAAGGAAGAGAAGATTTTCCAAAAATACACTCAAATATATAGCTAACACCGTTTTTAACTCCCCCACAACGTCGCCAAAAATTGATCTCGTCCAAATCACACCTCAAAACAAGGATATAAAACGGTCGATTGCAATAATAGTAACCCAACAAAGAGTCGATATCGAATCCGCATGGCATTTATATGGGAGTTAGGAGTATATATTCTAGTACGTGAGTTTGAACTATCTTAATTTACACTTCCACAAATTAGTTTTGTTTCTATTTCTATTTTTAAAACTAATATTGCAAAGTTAAGAAATAAAACTAAGATAATTGTTTTTGTTGTTTTTCAAGTTTGTAAAAAACCTAGGGTTATGACCATCGCCTAGGTGTTCGCCTAATGGGATATAAACCTTAATTCTTATTTTGTTGATCGGGGTGTATTATAGATATCAACTCTCAATTACCCACTCAGTACCTCTCGGTCAAGGAGTAGTTTTGCCTAATTTGGCTTTCTCAAGTCCAAATTGGTATCACACAAAATGGTTGATAAGAGTTCAAGTCGGGTTATTACTATCTCTAGGTTGAACCCTTTAATTTAGTTGATCAATCTATTGATTGATCCAATTTCTTGTTAGCCAAGTTTTCCTTGACGAAGTCCGTCTTTTTCAAGTAGAGACTAAGTCAATTAGGATGAACTAATTTTTGCAACTATTAATTCCACAAATTAAAGCATGAACAAGGCTAAATAATAAACAAGCACTAAATTAGATACCCATAAGGTTTACACACTAGGATTGGGTCACAACCCTAGTAAAACTCTAGCTAATCCTGTTTGAAATTGAAGAAATAGAAGAAGAAATACTAATTAAACTCATATTGAAAAGTCAAAATAATAAAATCTATGTTAAAATATCCCAAAATATAGAAAACTACTAAAAGAGGCAAAGAAAAACGGCTACAGGACTTGCTGATGTCAAAAGTTGACCTAATTTTGTGAAACTCGTCTATTTATACAAGGTTGGAAATTTCTGATAAAAATGCCCTTCAAGAGGTTCTGCGACCGCACAATTCCATGTGGAGTCCACATAAGTCTTCATCTTTGCAGGAGCTAGGAGTTTGTGGCAGCACAATTCTCCGTTGCGGCCGCGAGGCATTGTTTCTGCGGTCCGTAAATTTTTCACTGCGACCGCAACCTGGTCTTCTACGGTCCGCGTCTGTACTTCTGCGGCCGCACAATTCTTGTGCGGTCCGCATTCTTGAGGGACTTGGACTTTTGGAAATTTGCACACTCTTTGAAGTTCATCTCCAATTCTTCATTTACGGCCGCACAATTCCTGTGCGGTCCTCAGTTTGCTAGGAAACCCTGTTGGGATTTGCTTCATTGTTTGCGGCCGCAGATGGAATTCTTCGGTCCGCACATTGCAAGCTATTGTCCCTTTTGTTGCCTTGTATTTTGATTACTCCTTTTTGAGTCGGATTTCATCTCGGGAGTCCAACTTCCAATATTCCTGCAGATTTTGCACATTTTATCAGTTTCGGGAACACACTTAAACGCTTTTAGACTAAAACAAAAGCTAAAAAGCGCTAATAAGTAGTCTTAATTTCCACTTATCAGCTGCCCATAGTTTACCAGCAATTAACAAGGACATAGTGAAAAAAGGTCCCACCTTGTCACAACTATAGAGAATCTTATTGTGTAGGGATGTCACTGAGTAGGAGATTTATAAAGCTTTATGCTCCATTAGTGATGATAAAGCCCCTGGTATTGATGGATTTAATGCCAACTTCTTCAAGAAAGTATGAAATATCATTAAGAAGGAAGTCACTGAAGCTGTTACAAAATTCTTTACTACATGGAGCATCTACAGAGCTATAAACTGTACAGCTATCACCCTAATGCCCAAGACTGCCAAGCCTAAGACAGTTAAGGAATTTAGACCAATTGCCTGTTGCACAGTTCTATATAAGCTTATCTCCAAGATCCTAGCCTCAAGACTCCATGCTGTCATTTCCACTGTTATCAGTGAATCACATGTTGGGTTTATACCAGGTAGGAAGATTGATGATAATATCATCCTAGCATATGAACTGGTTAAAGCCTACTCCAGAAAACATACCTCTCCTAGATGCATGATCAAGATAGATCTCCAGAAGGCTTATGATTCTGTTGAGTAGCCTTATTTGAAACATGTTATAAAGGAGCTGGTATTTCCTCAATTATTCACCTCATGGGTCGTGGAATGCATACAGACTGTCAATTACTCTATTGTAATTTATGGTGAACACTTCATGCCTTTAAATGCTGTCAAGGGTCTCAAACGGGATGGCCCAATGTCACCCTTCCTATTTGCAGTAGTTTTGGAATATCTGAGAAGGAGTTTGCAAGATCTCAAGGCTAATAAAAAGTAAAAATACCACCCTAGGGGGTCGTTTAGTAAGCAGACTAAGTTATCCCGAGATAATAATCCCAGGATTATAATCCCTGGACTATTGTATCCCGCCTGGGAGGTGGGATAAAATAATCCCAAATTTGATGGGATAAGGTGGGATAAGGTGGTATATCCAGTAATAAGTCTGGGATTAAATTTATACCATGTTTGGTTGATGGTACATAGTATAAATTTAATCCCTTACCTTATCCCACCAAACGAACCCTAGATGTTCTAAGCTAGGGATAACACACTTGTGTTTTGCTAATGACTTATTGCTTTTTCCTAGAGGTGGTGTAGTATCAGTGAATGCAATATATCAAAAGTTCCTACAGGTCACTAAAGTATTTGTCCTGCAAGCAAATCAGAACAAGAGTGCAGTGTATTTTGGAGGAGTCACAATAGCATAACAACAAAAGATTCTACTACATCTGGGATTCATTGCTGGAGACCTTCCTTTCAAATAACTTGGGGTTCCCTTGTCTACAAAGAATATGAGTATCATGCAGTGGCAACCCCTAATAGAGAAAATGACTGCAAGAAAACTATCCTATGTTGGTAGGGTCCAATTAGTTCAAAGTGTGCTATTTGAGATTCAAGCTTTCTGGGCACAACTTTTTATCATCCCTGGTAAGGTGATAAAAACAGTCGAAGGTATATGTCGATCTTATGTTTGGCTAGGAATTAATGTGATCATAAAGAAGGCTCTATTATCCTGGGATAAGGTCTGTCTACCTAAAGCGGGAGGGATGGATAAAACCTCACCAGTATGCAAATATGAAATAGAGCAGCCATAGCCAAGATATGATGGGACCTGGCTCACAAATAAGATAAACTTTGGATTAGGTGGATTAACATATACTACATCAAAAGCCAGCAGTTTACTGATCTACCAACACCCCAACAAGCATGTTGGATGGTGAGGAAAATCTTTGAAGCTAGAGGGTCCATAAGTATAAGGCCCCGTTAAAATTTCCTAATGATTTAATATTTTAAAGTGCAAAAACGGTATTCGGGAATAACTTATTCGAGTATCAAAGGAGACCTATGGGGTGGAACCGCATTATTTTGACATCAAAAGTGTTTCAACGACGTTGTTTCTTCGCGTATGAGTGGTATCACCAAATGAGCTCCAAATTTAGTTTTTATTGAAGCACTAGATCTGTATTGAAATTACGGAGCCATAGGAAAAAGAATCGTCGAATTCAAACATCGTATGAGAGAGTTATGACCATTTTCGGGCAAGATAGAAATGATTTCCCATCACCAGCACCCAGGGTAGCATGGGGCGCTACCCCTGGCGCTGGAATTTATTTTAGGTACTGGAACCAGTGCCACAGGCAGCGCCCCACGCCACTTGTGGCGCCCGAAATGCTATATACTCATTCGGGGTTTATTTTACCCCATTTTTCTTGGCCGAACTTTGGGGTTTTCCTCCACTCTCTCAAGACCTCCAACTCTCCCCATATTCAAGGTGAGTAATACCTACTAATTTGGTGTTTCATTCCATCAATTATACCATAAAACTAACTCAATCCTCCATTAAATACATAGATTTTTAAGAAATTTCTTCAAGAACTCAAAGAAGGGTTTTGCAAGATTTCTTCCAAATGGTAATCCTACACCCTTAGACTTACATGTATGGATATATTATGGGAATATGAGTATGAATTAAGAATCTAAACTTATGGTATGGTGATTGGAAGCCATAAGTTCCCAATTTAAATGTATAACCATTGTAGAGAATAAAATGTGATTATTTGATGGAATTTTATTAGTTGGGTGTGGATGGATGGTCATGTATGTGATGTTGGAAGTTATGAATTATTTAAGAATGATGGTGGGATAAATTGTTGGTAAATGGTAGTAATTGGATGAACTAATTCTATGGTTAAGAGGTGTAGAGATTCATGCCTACTAGGTGTTCGATAAAATGCCTAAATGGCCTAAATTATGGAATTTGTTACTAATATTGGTCACATTGGATGTTGTTATTGTAGAATGAAGTTGGTTAGTGTAGTGGATTGTTGTAGTACCATTAAGGGACGGATTTGAGGTATGTTGGCTAAACTTATTTCCTAGAATTGAATCCCATGACGTTCTTGTAAGTCCCGAGTTATTCTTTAAAAATCAACTAATCCGAATAAGCTGTGTTGAAAGGTATGTGTTTGAAATGTATTCCGGATGCTCTTATCATATGATGTTATCCTTTGAAAATGTGTTCAAGAATGATATGTGTATTAGAATGTTATGGCTTTGAGTCGTATTCCAAATGAAAGGTAGTATACCGAATTATGTGAGAAAACCTTGACATGCTTAAGACACTAAATTGCTCATATGTGTTGTGTACCTAAAGTCATGATTAGAAATGCCTTGTTGTTGATAATATATAAAGATGCTCGAAAGAGAAAGAAGAGAGTGGTCATATGAAGTGAGGCCACCATGCCAATAATGGAAGTTATACTTGTGTCCAAGGGTGCCAATGAAATAAAATAACGTGAGAAAGGTTAATAAATGAGCTTTGATTCAACTATTCCAAATTGACTCCGAAAATAGAATTATCCAAAAGCTTATGTACTCAAGTCATGTACAAATGTGGTTGTTCGACCTAATGCTATGCTTGGTAGGTATTTTCAATATGTTTTGAGGTCTTACATAATCATGAGTTGAAATGGTGTATTGCCCTTTTTGGGGAAAGGTAATTCAAGAATAATCTATATGTTGATATTTATGATGATAATCCTTGAAAGTAAAGAAATAAAAGTGTGGAATATGATTATCCACAGTTCCATGAATGAAGAACAATATGTATGGCCAAGGGAGCTAATGAAATAATGATGTTGTAAGTAGTTGAAAATACTAATGAAGTGATATATGGTGTGAAAGGTTATGAGATGAAAGTATTCGTACTTCTGTTTCCAATGTGCGATAAGCTTCTACGTCCTCATGAGGAGAGGCTATGGTGTTCCTAAATATTTTAAATGTTCTTAATATTCTATGATCACCCATGGAAAGTACAAGTAAGTGATAGTATGAACATGAAATGCGGTCGTTTGCCAAAATGAGAATTATGAGGCGTTGTATGTCCAAGTGGTTTGAATCATAGTATGCATGCTTCTAAATAATAAATGTAAATTACTTCGATGTTAAGTCCCCAAGAATCATGAACTTAGCTAATGACCTCATGTTGACAAGTGAGTGAATAACGAGATGAAAAGGAGATGTCATATGCTAAATGATGATGAATCTTATGAAAACGAGTTTGGGCCATGTGCCATTGAAATTGACTTATTGATTCACCATACATGTGCTAATGTAATGATCTATGTTTATCCATGATGAGCATGAACATGAAGTTTTCCAACGATCCGGGAACTTACGACCTTAAATGTAATGCTAATCATGTCACTTTGAGTTTATATATAGTCATGTGCATAATGAGGTGTTATGTGAATCCTATGGACAATCTATGAAATGCATAGGTGTATTGTATATGTAATCCTGTGAATGGTCTATGAAACGCACAGGTGTATTGTATAAGTAAACACTGTGAACGGTCTATGAAATGCACATGTGTATTTGTATTGTATATGTAATCCTGTGAACGGTCTATGAAACGCACATGTTTATTGTGTAAGTAAACACTGTGAATGGTCTATGAAACTCACCAGTGTATGTGTATTATGTAAGTAAATATTATGAACGGTCTATGAAACGCACATGTGTATTTGTATTGTGTAAGTAAACAATGTAAACGGTCTATGAAACACACAGGTGTATTGTGTAAGTAAACACTGTGAACAGTCTATGAAACGCACAGGTGTATTGTGTAAGTAAACACTATGAACGGTCTATGTGTCTAGTTTCCAACGCTTCAAACCGTTCGTCATTTGAACATCCTACAAGAAGTTATGACCAAATTACCAAATTCTGGAAAAGTGCGAGTCTGCGACCAATTCTGCTATCGCAGAATGATTATGCGATTGCAGAAGTAGTTATGCGACCGCAAAATGGTCGCAGACCTATCCAGTGAAGCCCATTTCTGGGTATCAATTTTGCGGTGCATTTTGTGACTCACATACCCATTATGCGGTCCATTATGCGACCGCAAACCTGCTTTCGGAGGGTTAATTTTTCTATTTTCATAACCCGAACCCATTTTGATAAATAGGCTTTGGGACTCATTTTGGAGAAAAAATAGGACATTTTTTAGAGAGAAGGGAGAGTGTTCTAGAAAGAGGAAGAAGCTCAAGTGCTTTGTTCATCAAGATCTTGTTCAAGTTTTGAAATTCAAGAGGTAAGGTTCTAACCCCTAGTCTTCAATTTCGAGTTTGGGTAAAGATGGGTGATTAAGAGTATGATCCTTAGGTGTAATAGTATTATTTATACATATCAATAAGGTTTATGGAAAGATTGTTGAGTTCAAATGGGTATAGCTTGGGTTGAAAATGGTAGAAATCCCCAAAGACTTTAATTGAAGATTTGAGGGTCGAATTGATGTCGAAATTTGGTGAAATTTGAATGGCTGGACTCGGGTGAGGACGAGGTTTGTTATTCTGCCATTTTTGACTGGTTTCGAGACGTGGGCCCAGGGGACGGGTTTGAGCCAATTTCGGATTGTTGGCATATTTATGTAGTTTTTATTGTGGAATTCGATTCTTTAGACTATGTTGATAGTAGTATTCTGATTTTGGTTAGATTCGGAGCTTTTGGAGACCGAGTCCCGAGACGAGGGCATCCTGGAGTAGGATTTTATGCTGTTAAGGTAAGTAACAGTTTTAACTTTGGCTTTGAGGGTATAAACCCGGAGATTTGACATTACATGATTGTTTGGAAGTGATACCCACGCTAGGTGACGGGCGTGTGGGTATGCACCACGAGGGATTGAGACTTAGTCCGTCCCAAGAGGCTATGAGACCTAATGGCTATTATCTGTGGTTATGTGTTTATTTGTTGTTGAACTTATTCGCCTTCATGTTAGAGATCATGCTTAGGCTTTATTCATGCTCACATTAATTGCAATCAGTCATAGATATTATTATACATGTTTACCTCAGTCCCTATTATTTTGCCGATATATTGTGATACTTGACATGAGCTGTGTTTTCCTTATTTGTTGATGATGGTGAGGCTAGAGAGGTACATGACTGAGTGAGGTCGGGGGCCTGTTGTGAGGTATTTGATTAAGGCACGTGAGTTGTCCGTGCAACACGTGAGTTGTCCCTGCAGATCTAGGTATTGATACCATAACACGTGAGTTGTCCGCG
The DNA here is from genome assembly GCF_000715075.1 of Nicotiana tabacum. Lineage (NCBI taxonomy): Eukaryota > Viridiplantae > Streptophyta > Magnoliopsida > Solanales > Solanaceae > Nicotiana > Nicotiana tabacum. The sequence continues at coordinate 50,811,538 of NC_134101.1, read as the reverse complement.
TAGCACGTACGGATCCAGGGATTGATATTATGGTACGTGAGTTATCCGTGCAGCACGTGAGTTGTCACCTAGTGAGTGCATGTACCTATTGAGTGTTGAGTGCGAGTGCCGAGAACCGAGTGCTGAGTGATGGAGTGACATTGCTGTGAGGTTGTATTTACTTTTGCCGTTGCTGCATTTTACCCGTTAATTTCTTTTTAGCATTTATTGAGTTTATGGAATTTACCTGTTTATTTCTGTTTATTTTAAATTGTGATAAAGAAATAATTGAATTGTTCTACTTAGCTCGTCACCACTACTCAGTTCCTTAGTTATTTCTGTTACTACTGAGTTGGTTGTACTCATACTACACCCTGCACTTTATGTGCAGATCCAGGTGAGTTAGAGCGCGACGATCGTTGAGTTCAGGCCGGCTATATTTGGAGACTGTAAGGTAGCTGCTAGCGTCCGCAGGACCATATTACTCCTTTTGTCATTCCTTCTTTTGGACAGTTAGACAGTTTATATATCTTAGTTTATAGTTTTAGACGCTCATGACTTAGTGACACCCCGATGTTTGGGGCTCGTTTTTGAATTTTTTATAATTATATTTAGAGTTGATTTAGTTTATGAAAAATTCAAATGTTGGAAATGTTTTATTAAATTTTTATAATTGATTTAGTAGTAATATTTTGGGAAATAGGCTTGCCTTGTAACACGATAGGCGCCATCACGACCATGGTTAGATTTTGGGTCGTGACAGAAATGCACAGGTGTATTGTGTAAGTAAACATTGTGAACGGTCTATGAAATGCACAAGTGTATTTGTATTGTGAATGGTCTATGAAATGTGTAAGTAAATATTGTGAATGGTCTATGAAATGCATAGGTGTATTGTGTAAGTAACACTGTGAACGGTATATGAAATGCACAGGTGTATTGTATAGGTGATATTGTGAATGGTCTATGAAATGCACAGGTTTATTGTATAGATGATACTGTGAACGGTCTATTAAACGCACAGGTGTATTGTGTAAGTAAACATTATGAATGGTCTATGAAACGCACAGGTGTATTGTGTAAGTAAACACTGAACAGCTTATGAAATGCACAGGTGTATTTGTATTGTGTAAGTAAATACTATAAATGGTCTATGAAGTGCATAGGTGTATTATATAAGAAACACTTGAACAGTATATGAAACGCACAAGTGTATTGTACAGGTGATACTGTGAACGGTCTATGAAATGCATAAGTGTATTGTATAGGTGATAGTGTGAACGGTCTATTAAACGCACAGGTGTATTGTGTAAGTAAACACTATGAACGGTCTATGAAACGCACATGTGTATTGTGTAAGTAAACACTGTGAACGGTCTATGAAATGCATAGGTGTATTGTGTAAGTAACACTGTGAATGGTATATGAAATGCACAGGTGTATTGTATAGGTAATACTGTGAACGGTCTATGAAACGCACAGGTGTATTGTATAGGTGATACTGTGAACGGTTCTATGAAACGCACAGGTGTATTGTGTAAGTAAACAATGTGAACGGTCTATGAAATGCACATGTGTATTGTGTAAGTAAACAGTGTGAACGGTTTATGAAACGCACAAGTAAAATGTATAGGTGTAAGATAAGAGAGGGATATGGACGGTCTAGTGAGACGCATTGTTAACGCAAACATTAGGTGCCACTTTCATTGGCCTTGTTTGTACATGTTTTTTCAATTACTTTATATTATGTACTCCTTGCATAGTTCATATGGCTCAGTTAATCCTAAACGAAGTTTTAAATGATGTAAGCATAACGAGACTTGAAATGTGAATCTATGGGATATTTCGTAGTTCTTGATGTACTTTGTATGCCTCTTATTTGAATTACCATGATTTCATATGTTGTTCTGTTTGCCTTACGTGCGAGTACTATTCCACATATACTCACGTCCCTTTTACCGGGGTGTTGCATCTTTCAAATGGGTACTTATGATGATATGGATCTTTGATAGGTATCTTCTTCACTACTCAGCTTATGGTGAGCCCGCTACAGTCCTAATGGGTGTTTGGGTCTTGTTCATTTTATGTATTTAGGTATCTATTTTAATAGAAGCTCCATGTACACTGTGGGTAATGTAATTAAGGATTTGAGTTTTGTCATGTATTTATGTTCACAGTATTTATGAGGCTACGCACCAAGTTGGGTAACCATCATGAGAAAGAATTTATAGGCCACTGAGCCAAATGTATTTAATATAAAATTCAAGATCTAATTCTATTATGGTAAATCATGCATGAGTAATGATGAGAGGTCAATGTAAATTATGATTGCTCGACTAGGTTTACTCGGTTGAGCGTCGGTCGCGCTCCCTGAGTACGGGGCGTAACAAACTTGGTATCAGAGCACTGTTTAGGAGTCTTAAGGTGTCATGGAGTTGTGTCAGTAGAGTCCCTCTTATCGGTGTATTGTCGGCCACACTTATAATAGGGAGGCTACAACTATATTTAGGAAATATTTCTCTTCTTCTATCCTCGATCGTGCGTTAAGGTTCCAAGTTAGTCTCGGAGTTCCCTTGTTAATACCAAGGAGTATTGGACATCATGCTATGAAATGAGAAAGGCTTAAGGATTAAAGGAATGATGCACATGATAGGTATAATTTGTGAGGTGCCCAATTGTCCTCGCAATGGAGGAAGGAAAAGTCAAGGATACGACCAAGGTAAACAAGGTCATACAGTAGGCCTCGGGAGTTATAGTTGTTGATTTCATGTATATGGTGCAATGTGGTGTTATCTATATGTTGTTTAGGATTGATTTTTGAGATTCTCTCGCAGGTGGATAGGCCCAGTTACAGGGAAAACTCTGCCGAAAGTTTTGGAAATTTATGGAGTTAGTAAAATTGGGAACTATTGGTGTGTGGATGAGGATTTAAGTCACATTGGGTGTCTATGGCGGATTCTAACCCTCATTCGAGGACGAATGATCTTAAGCGGGGGAGAATGTAAGGACCCGTTAAAATTTTCTAATGATTTAATATTTTAAAGTGCAACAACGGTATTCGGGAATAACTTATTTGAGTATCAAAGGAGACATATGGGGTGGAACCACATTATTTTGACATCAAAAGTGTTTCAACGACGTCGTTTCTTAGAGTATAAGTGGTATCTCCAAATGAGTTCCAAATTTAGTTTTTATTGAAGCAGTATATCCGTATTGAAATTGCGGAGCCATAGCAAAAGAATCGTCGAATTCGGACATCGTATGAGAGACTTATGCCCATTTTCGGGCAAGATAGAAACAATTTCACATCGCCAACACCCAGGGTAGCGTGGGGTGCTATCCCTGGCGCTGGGACATGTTTTAGGTATTGGAACCAGCGCAACAGGCAGCGCCCCACGCCACCTGTGGCGCCCGAAATGCTATATACTTATTCGGGGTCCATTTTACCCCATTTTACTTGGCCGAACTTTGGGGTTTTCCTCTAAAGACCTCCAACTCTCCCCATCTTCAAGGTGAGTAATCCCTACTAATTTGATGTTTCATTCTATCAATTTCACCATAAAACTAACTCAATCCTCCATAAAATACATAGATCTTCAAGAAATTTCTTCAAGAACTCAAAGAAGGGTTTTGCAAGATTTCTTCCAAAAGGTAATCCTACGCCCTTAGACTTACATGTATGGATATATTATGGGAATATGAGTATGAATTAAGTATTGGAACTTATGGTATAGTAATTGGAAGCCATAAGTTCCCAATTTAAATGCATAACATTGTAGAGAATGAAAGGTGATTATTTAATGGAATTTTGTTAGTTGGGTGTGGATGGATGGTCATGTATGTGATGTTGGAAGTTATGAATTGTTTAAGAATGATGGTGGGATAAATTATTGGTAAATGGTAGTAGTTGAATGAACTAATTCTATGGTTAAGAGGTATAGAGATTCATGCTTACTAGGTGTTCGATAAAATGCCTAAATGGCCTAAATTATGGAATTTGTTACTAATATTGGTCACATTGGATATTCTTATTATAGATTGAAGTTGGTTAGTGTAGTGGATCATTATAGTATCATTAAGGGACGAATTTGAGGTATGTTGGCTAAACTTCTTTCCTAGAATTGAATCCCATGATGTTCCTACAAGTCCCGAGTTATTCTTTAAAAATCAACTATTCTGAATAAGCTTTGTGTTGAAAGGTGTGTATTCGAAATGTGTTCCGGATGCTCTTATCATATGATGTTATTCTTTGAGAATGTGTTCAATAATGATATGTGTATTAGAATGTTATGGCTTTGAGTCGTATTCCAAATGAAAGCTAGTATACCGAATTGTGTGAGAAAAACCTCGACATACTTAAGAAACTAAATTGCTCATACGTGTTGTGTACCTAAAGTCATGATTTGAAATGCCTTGTTGTTGATAATATATAAAGATGCTCGAAAGAGAAAGAAGAGAGTGGTCATATGAAGTGAGGCCACCGTGCCAAGAATGAAAGTTATACTTGTGGCCAAGGGTGCCAATGAAATGAAATAACGTGAGAAAGGTTAATAAATGAGTTTTGATCCAACTGTTCCAAATTGACTCCGAAAATAGAATTATCCAAAAGCTTATTTACTCAAGTCATGAACAAATGTGGTTGTTCGACCTAATGCTATGCTTTCTAGGTATTTTTAATATATTTTAAGCTCTTACATAATCATGAGTTGAAATGGTGTATTGCCCTTTTTTGAGGAAGAGTAATTCAAGAATAATCTATATGTTGATGTTTATGATGATAATCCTTGAAAGTAAAGAAATGAAAGTGTGGAATATAATATATGGCCACATTGCCATGAATGAAGAATAGTATGTATAGCCAAGGGAGCCAATGAAATATTGATGGTGTAAGTAGTTGAAAGTACTAATGAAGTGATATATGGTGTGAAAGGTTATGAGATGAACGTATTCGTACTTATGTTTCCAATGTTCTATAAGCTTATACGTCCTCATGATGAGAGTCTATAGTGTTCATAAATGTTTTAAATGTTCTTAATATTCTATGATCACCCATGGCAAGTACAAGTAAGTGATAGTATGAACATGAAATGCAGCCGTTTGCCAAAATGAGAATTATGAGGCGTTGTATGTCCAAATGGTTTCAATCGTAGTATGCATGCTTCTAAAATAATAAATGTAAATGACTTCGATGTTAAGTCCCCAAGATTCATGAACTTAGCTAATGACCTCAAGATGACAAGTGAGTGAATAACGAGATGAAAGGGAGATGTCCTATGCTAAATGATGATGAATCTTATGAAAACGAGTTTGGGCCATGTGCCATTGAAATTGACTTATTGATTCACTATACTTGTGTAAGTAAACACTGTGAACGGTCTATAAAATACATAGGTGTATTTTTATTGTATATGTAATCTTGTGAACGGTCTATGAAACGTACAAGCATATTGTGTAAGTAAACACTGTGAAACGGTCTATGAAATACACATGTGTATTATTATGTAAGTAAACACTGTGAACGGTCTATGAAACGCACAGGTGTATTTGTATGGTATATGTAATCCTGTGAATGGTCTATGAAATGTACAGGTGTATTGTGTAAGTAAACACTGTAAACGGTCTATGAAACACACAGGTATATTTGTATTATATATGGAATCCTGTGAACGGTCTATGAAATACATATGTGTATTGTGTAAGTAAACAAATACTGTGAACGGTCTATGAAATGCACACGTATATTTGTATTGTGTAAGTAAATACTGTGAACGGTCTATGAAATGCATAGGTGTATTGTGTAAGTAAACACTGTGAAATGTCTATGAAACGCACAAGTGTATTGTATAGGTAATACTGTGAACGGTCTATGAAATGCATAGGTGTATTGTATAGGTGATACTGTGAACGGTTTATGAAACGCACATGTATATTGTGTAAGTAAGCACTGTGAACGGTCTATGAAATGCACAGGTGTATTGTGTAAGTAAACAATGTGAACAGTTTATGAAACGCACAAGTGAAATGTATAGGTGTAAGATAAGAGAGGGATATGGACGGTCTAGTGAGACGCATTGCTAACGCAGACAATAGGTGCCACTTTCGTTGGCCTTGTTTGTACATGTTGTTTCAATTACTTTATATTATATACTCCACGCATAGTTCATATGGATCAGTTAATCCTAAACGAAATTTAAAATGATGTAAGCATAACGAGACTTGAAATGTGAATTTATGGGATATTTCGTAGTTCTTAATGTACTTTGTATACCTCTTATTTGAATTACCATGATTTTATATGTTGTTCTGTTTGCCTTACATGCGAGTACTATTCCACATGTACTCACGTCCCTTTTGCCGGGGGTGCTGCATCTTTTAATGGATGCAGGTATACTTCTATAAGATGATATGAATCTTTGATAGGGATCTTCTGCACAACAGATTATGGTGAGCCCGCTACAATTTCAGTGGGTATTCGAGTCTAGTTGGTTTTATGTACTTAGGTGTCTATTGTCATAGAAGCTCCATGTACACTGTGGGTCATGTAATTAAAGATTTAAATTTTGTCACGTATTTATGTTCACAGTATTTATAGCTATTTATAAAGTTGTATAACCATCATAAGAAAGAATTTATGGGCCATTGAGCCAAATGTATTCAATATAAAAGCCAAGATCTAATTATGTTATGGTAAATCATGCATGAGTAATGATGAGGGGTCAATGTAAATTAGGCTTGCTTGAATGAATTTACTCGGTTGAGCGTCGGTCGCGCTCCCTGAGTTCGGGGCGTGACAATAAGGAACTTGCAGTATGATCAAATGCCCAAGAAATGCTTGATAAGATAAATATATTTTGACCTGCTTGGGGACTATCCAAGGGTTGAGTGGAAGAGCCTAATGTTCAATAATGCAGCACGTCCAAAAGCGAAATTTATAATGTAGGTGATAATGCATGACAGGATTCTGACGACTGATAGATTGAGCAAATGAGGGATAAATGTAGATACATAATGTGTATTATGCCAAGCACATGAGTAGGTACGAGATCATTTCTTTACGCAGTGTGCCTACACAAGTGCAATCTGGCACAAACTGTGGCAGTGGATAAAGATACAGGAGTTAAGCACCATGAACTGGACTGAATTTAGTCGATGGATTACCAATTGTGCTAAAGGGAAATCCCAAGAGGCCCAGGTCTTTAAATTTGTGTATGCAGAGATTAGTTATCATGTATGGATTGAGAGAAATCTTAGAATATTCTAACACAGGAGCAAGCACTGGGAAAACATTGCCAAAGAGATAGCTTATGTTTGTTGCGCGCAAGCCTCTCCTGGAATTCTCCATCATCTTAGGAGTTTTAACTTTTGAAATGTTCTAGTAGTTGAGTAAGAGGTTATGTTAGACATTGTGTTCCTTTATTAGATAGCTAGCTTTGTTGGCTTAGCTATGGCTTTGTAAATGTTTGCTTTGGTGATTAATAAAATTAAATTAGTTACAAAAAAAATATGGATCTAATCGATATTTGACCAATTTTTAAAAAGCTCATTATACAACCCATTTTTAGTGGATAATATGAATGAATAATTATTTTTTTAATCCATTATGCCACCACTAATTTAGCTTGGATCGATTTTCACTTAGTTAAGGACCTAATTAATTATACTACTATTAGTTTGCTTAATATATACATCGATTAAACTCAATCGATGTTTCTAAGTTTAACTTTTGTTATTATTTTTAATGTTATTTTGTCATTTGAAATATAAATCCAATTCATTCAATCCACTAAAACTACAAATAAATATGTCAAAATCGTTATTATATTTTATGATATAACACTTCACTGGAATTTCAGATGATATTTTCCAATAATACTTGCATGAAAATATACGCGAAGTAATGTATTATTTTCTGCATAATAGAATGTAAAACAAGAATATATACAATAACAATACATGAATTAATACTCAAAAGAATGCCCTTAAAGCAAGTTATTCATATATAGCAATTCCTTTATTTGTAACCACATACTAACTAATCATGTTATTAATATTCGTTGCATTACAATCTCTTCATTATTAATCAACGAGTAAACAATATTATAATTCACGCATAACTAGCATGTGAACCAAAAAACATCTAAGGGTATAAAAGGAAGATAGCTAATATAATAACTCATCAAATAAAATGTCAAAAAAAGATGCATTAAACACCTCTCGTTTATAATCAATATAAAGAGATATAGTGTCCGTTAAAAATCTTTGGGTAAGTAAAGTATTTTAAGTGATTTACACCAACTAAAAAAAATGATTAAAAATTCATACATTTTAAATTACTAGTATCTATTGAATGTACGTTGCGACAAGAGTGGGTTGCTCTAGTGGTGAGCACCCTCCACTTCCAACCAAAAGGTTGTGAGTTCGAGTTACCCCAAGAGCAAGGTGGGGAGTTCTTGGAGGGAGGGAGTCGAGGGTCTATCGGAAACAGCCTCTCTACCCCAGGGTAGGGGTAAGGTCTGCATACAAACTACCCTCCCCAGACCCCACTAGTGGGATTATACTGGGTTGTTGTTGTTGTATTGAATATGCGTTGCACGTTACTAATCGCACATAATGGTTTAAATATTTATTTATATAAAGGAACAATAAAATTTATTTAATGAGAGAAATTTTATATATAATAATACAACAATTATCTAAGTGCCAAAAATATTGTTACATTAGCATAATACGTGAATTCAAAATGAATAGACATCATCAGAACTTACACAGATGGTCAATTTTAGTCATGTTTAGTAAATAATTATGTATTATAGTTTAAAGGTATCTAATGTGATGGTATCTTACCGAACACTTATTTATAGACAATATTTTTTTGTATATGTTTTCTTCTAGTGCTTAGGTTGCTCTGCCATAACCAGAACTCTTGTTGTCGATATTGATATCTCTTGAAAGTGCAACATATAGTTATTCGTGTAAGAAAATATATTGTTATAAATATAGTTCAATAATTAGGATGTTTTTCTTTGTGCTTTATTTATTATAACTATAAAACATAAATATACTGAAAATTATTTTCACACAAATTTAAAAGGATATTCTTTTATTTCAGAAGACGAAAGTTGAATTCGGGGATAAACACATACTTAGAAGCACATTGACCAGTATCATACGTTCTACATGTATGATGTTATTGTCAAAACTTCTATATACCATATGTGTACTATTACATAAGCTATTCAACGGATCTAAGTTTTTAGTAGCATGACTGTGGCGGGATTTTGGGTCGTGACAAGTTGGTATCAGAGCTCTAGGTTCATAGGTTCTACGATTTACGAATGAGTCTAGTAGAGTCTTGAGTATCGGTACGGAAACGTCTGTACTTATCTTCGAGAGGCTACAGAACTGTTAGGAAATTTCCACTTCTTTCATTCCTGTCGTGCGAATTTGTTGAATTTGGAATTTGAGCCTTTGTATCTCTATTCTCTCACAGATGGTGAGAACATGTGCTACCGGGTCAACTGACCAGGCACCTGTGCATTTTGCTAGCCCGCAAGAGGCTGAGGCCGAGGTAGAGGCCGAGGAAGGGCACGTGTCGCGACTAGAGCACCTGTCAGAACAGCAGTTGAGGAGCCGCCAGTAGCTCCAGTTGGGGGGACAGGTACCAGAAGCACCTGTTGTTACACCCAGACTTCAGGAGACTTTAGCATAATTCCTGAGTATGTTTGGTACATTAACTCAAATAGGATTGATCTCGGTTGCACCAAATATTTCGCAGATTGGGGGAATAGCTCAGACTCTTACCACGACTCCAGAGGAGCAGGTTCATATTGGTCAGGTTCCGGATGTAGTACCGGTATGACCTGTTATACCGGTTCAGCCTCAGGTCAGGCCAGGGGCATCAGAAGAAGAACAAAAGAGACTTGAGAGATTTAAGAGGTATAGTCCACCTACTTTCAGTGGCATAGCTTCAGAGGATGCCCAAGGATTTCTAGAAAAATGTCACCGTATTCTCCACACCATGGGTATTGTGGAAGTGAGCGGAGTTGCCTTTACTATATTTCAGTTGTCAGGCGCAGTGTATCAGTGGTGGAATGTTTATGAAGAAGGTAGACCAGCCGATGCAATACCACCAACTTGGGCTCAATTTTTGGAAATATTTTTGAAAGAGTTTGTTCCCCAAACTCTCCGAGATGCGTGGCGCACAGAGTTTGGACGGTTGTGTCAGGATACTATGACAGTGTCAGAATATGCTATTAGATTGTCAGAATATGTTATGAGTGTGGTGATACTAGGCATATCATGAGAGATTGTCCCAGACTTGGGAGAGGTGGATTTCATCAGAACACTCAGTTTATTGGCCCCAATGCAGTTACTACCCCACGTACACAGCCAGTTAGAGGTGGAGGACAGGCGGGTAGAGGGAGCCCTAGAGGGGGAGGCCCAGTCCGTTGATATATTTGTTATGGTGTGTCTGAGGCCACTACACCAGATGGTGTCATTACAGGTATGATCCTTATTTGTTATAAAAGGGTATTTTTCCTTAATCCGATTCGTTTCTGAATATTGAGGTGAGTCCTCATATTATGCTCCGCTTATGGGTGAGCTTCATAACTTTGTGACCCATTTATATGTTTATCCCTGCTGGGAGATTTGATGATGTTAGCCCATGTCTATCATTTTTATTTTTGTACACCACTGAGGGCTATAAGTCCAAAAGTGATCTTTATTACTACTACAGTGAGTTTTGATGTGATTTCAGAATAATTGATTTCAATTTTATGAATTTTATGCCCTATTGGAATGAGGGGTTCATTATGTGTTGAGAAAATTGTTTACGACATTTATTGAAAAGAAGAAAGAAACGAAATTAAAAATTTCAGTTGGCACAATGTGTAAAATACTTGTGATTCGAAGTTGAGGACGAGATTCTCGCATTTTTTTATATGATATGAAATATTTAAACTGGGTACGAGCCGCGGTGGAAGTAATATAAGGACGACGTCCTTGTGGTGAAAATTTTATGAGTTTAAATTCTCCCTTTGTGAAATTAAATTTGCACTATAGTATAAATAGGGACTCATACATGTTAGGCTTATTTGATAATTCTTGAATATTGTTTTGTGCATATTTAGCCATATTCGTGCTGTAAATATTTAGTTTTATCCTATAAAGTGGGTGCCAGGTAGCGTTAAATGTGACTCGTTAATTCGGGTAAGTAATTATGAGGTATTCATGCCTCGCGTGTTGTTGTCAATGTTACAAAAAGTTGAAATGAGATTTTGGTGAATATGAGATTAATTGAGGATGCTGGAAATTAAGTATAAACAACTAATATGACCAGAGATGTGGTTATGGACATACGTATGTCGTGTGCGTAGGCACGAATTGCTACAGTCGGTTGAGACTAATACCGTGTGTTGATGTCAAGAATTCAAAATTTATTTGGCGTGTCAAGGAATTGGCTTAAAGACTTATAAGTGTGAATAAAAGAAATAATCTCCACTGAGATGATATTGTCGGACCCCTGTTAAATTTACGGTGACGTAGAATCGCCCGTGAGTATGTGTGAAATAAGGCATTCAGTAATTTAATGTCATCAGAATAATTCTTAGCACGTTCGAGGACGAACGTATGTTTAAGATGAGGAGAATGTAACGACCCAAATTATCATTTTAGGAATTAATATCCCGTTCAGTGACTTAAGATCTCGAGCAGCTTCGTAATATATATTATGACCCGCGGGTGTGGTGAGTTTGATTTTCGGAATATTCGAAATTAAATTAAAAGAACAATTCTTATTTAGAAGCTTAAATAGAAAAAGTTGATCGGAGAGTTGACTTTTGAGCAAACGACCCCGAAATAGAATTTTGATGATGTCAATAGTTTCGTATGGTGATTTTGGACTTAGAAGTGTGTCTGAAAAAAATTTTGGAAGTCCGTAGTGAAATTTTGCTTGAAATGGCGAAAGTTGAATTTTTGGGAAGTTTGACTCGGGAGTTGACTTTTTGATATCAGAGTCAGAATCCAGTTCTGAAAATTTTCATAGATCTGTTATATCATTTATGACTTGTGTGCAAAATTTGAGGTCAATCGGAATTGAATTGATAGGTTTCGGCATCGAATGTAGAAGTTGGAAATTCTTAAGTTCCTTAAACTTGAATTGAGGTATGATTCGTGGTTTTAGCGTTGTTTTATGTGATTTGAGGTTTCAACTAAGTTCGTATGATATTTTAGGACTTGTTTGTGTATTGGGTTGAGGTCCCGAGGGCCTTGGGTGAGTATCCGAGTGGTTCGGATCAATTTTAACTGCTGAATTTTTATACAACAATGTGCGAAAATTCTGATGCGCAGAGCTGACTTTGGAAGCTTATATCTCGAAATCTATAAGGAATTTGAAAAGTATCAAAACATGAAAGTTGTAGCCCTTTGATTCTAGTTTCCATCATTCGGAGATTTGTACAAAAAGTTATAATCGATTGACTGAAGCTAGTACTGCAGATTTTGGCTACAGCAGTGTGCATCGCCAGAAATTTCTGCTGCACATGGTTGACTTTGGGAGCTTATATCTCGCAATCTATAAGGAGTTGGGCGATGAGAAAAACATAAAATTTGTAGCCCTTTGTATCTAATTTGCAGAAATTTAAACCATTTGGCAGTTGGAGTTGAGTACAAGAAGTTATGGTTGATACACTACAGACTGTCGGGGAAGAGTTTTGGAAGAGTTTAATATTTTCTGCATAAGCATGTAATCATCCAAAGGTCCATGTTTAGTTCTAGAGATTGAAATTTGATTTCGAGACTTCCGGAATTTTGATAATGAATTATAGGAGTGATCTGAAAAGTTTGGTCCAATTCCATCAAGTCGCGGTTGGGTTTTTAGCATGAAACATGAGTTAATTGTTTAACGAGCGAAATTGGTATCGCATTGATCAAATGAGCTCCTAATTGAGTTTCGATTGAACGAGTACGTTCGTATTATTATTTGTGACTCATAGGAATAAGAATCATTGAATTTCGAGTTCGTATGATGGAGTTAGAACGTTTTTAGTGAAAACAAAACTGTTGGTATAAACAGTCCTAGTGCGCACCTTTAGCGACTAGATTTGACACTTTTAGTGACGGGATTGGACTTTTAGCGACCAGAATAGTGTTTTTTGGGCAGAAACTTAAGGACAAAAAATGGTTATTTCCTTCATTTCGTTTTGGATTTTTGGAGCACGGTTCTTGGGCGATTTTGAGGATTTCTTCAAGACTTCAACTTGGGTAAGTATCCTATATACAAAAGTGATTATATTTCATAAATCCATGGTTATATTCATCATTTAATTCGGATTTAATGGAAGAAATTGGGATTTTTGCAAAATATTTCAAAAACAAAAATTTTAGATTTGGAGGCCGAGTTTTTATCGGAATTTGATAAAATTGGTATGAGTGGACTCGTAACTGAATGAGTTGTCGGATTTTGTGAGTTTCGTCGGATTCCGAGACATGGGCCCCACGGAAAATTTTTGAGTTAAATTTTGGATTTTGTTGGAAAATTAGTATTTTCATATGAAATTAATTCCTATAATTAGTATTGACTGAATTGAATTAATTTGGATAGATTTGAGCTGTCCGGAGGTCAATTCAAGTAAGAAGGCAATTTTGAAATATCGGCCTAACTTCAAAAAACAGTAAGTATCTTGCCTAACCTTGAGTGGGGGAATTACCCCTTAGGCATCGAGTCTTATGTGCTATTTGTGAAATGTGAAAAGCTGTGTACGCGAGGTGACGAGTACGTACTCGGACTTATATGTGCAAATTTTATTGGGTTAAAGTCTTAGGCATTATTGTGTAGTAAATTGGATAATTGTTGGCATTTATTAAATCATCTATTTTTCATGCCTCAATCATTGTTTGTTGAATTTGTTTTTATATGACAATTTGATGTGATTATTACTTGAATATTTATGTAAATTACGTGAGTTTGGTGATTTGATATTTCCTGGAAATAATTATATTATAGATTTTTCATCTGCAAATAATTAATGAAATAAGTTTAAACCGAGGCGTTATATAATTATCAAGAATTTGGATTAATGAAGGTGTTGCCCTATACTGAGTATTTTCCATCTCTGTTGTTATTTTGAGGTGTTATACACATTGTGTGGAGCCTTGGGCTATTTGTTGTTAAATTAATTGATTTTGTTATATCTTTGGAATTGATTGTGGCCATTGGGCAAATTGTGATATGAATTGATTTTGTTATATTGCCGTGATAATATTCCGTGTAAATTGTTGTGTTATTTGAGTTATTATTTTGAGAATATAAGGGTGGCATTTCACTGTTGATATTATGTGGGTATAAGGGTGGCATTTCAATGTTGTTATTTGTATTGGGATATTGTCTGGACGGAGCGATAAGGGTAGCTATAGGAGAGATAAGGGTGGCTATTGATATTGTCAGGGCGGAGGGATAAGGGAGGCTATTATAGGAGTGATAAGGGTGGCTATTATAGGAGAGATAAGGGTGGCTATTGTCAGGGATGATATGTGATGATGTAGGGTTATTGCGTTAGTAATTTTCATGTGATGTTGTGATTTTTTTTGTGTTTATTTTTATACCTTGTGCAATTTATCTTGTTGTTGGTAAATTGATAATAGTCTGATCTATGTTGAAATTGGGAGCATGTGGTTATTGCCAGGCGGATTATGAAATAAAATGTGGGCACGAGGTGCCGTGAGTAAATAATGATGATATTGGCACGTGAATTGTCCGTGCAGTTGTGATATGAAATGTAGGCACGAGGTGCCGTGAGTAAATAATGATGATATTGGCACGTGAAGTGTCCGTGCAGTTGTGATATGAAATGTGGGCACGAAGTGCCGTGAGTAAATAATGATGATATTGGCACGTGAATTGTCTGTGCAGTTATGATATGAAATGTGGGCACGAGGTGTCGTGGTTAAATGATGATGATATTTGGCACGTGAGTTGTCCGTGCGGTTTTGATAGAGAAATTGGCATGAGGTGCCGTGGAAATATGAAAGTAGGCTGAGACCCGTATCTTATGATTTTGAAATATTGTGTCACAGGGTGACTTTTATTCGAAAGAGATTTATTTGAAAGATATTTATTTGAAGGAATTATATTTGAAAGAGATTTATTTGAAAGAGAATTATTTGAAAGTATTATATCATGAAGATTTCTATTTGAAAAACATATAGGCGAAAAATTTATATTGGAATGACTTAATTAATTGGTTGTACTTGTATTCATTATTTGTTGCGTAATATTTATGGTGTTCTTGTCGCCCTGTTGTGTATATCACTGGTTGATTATTGTTGCCATCATTGTTATTTGTTTTCTATTATTTTTGTATACTATATTGCACAGGTTATTAGACTAGTGAGTGTCTCGACTGTACCTCGTCACTACTCCACTGAGGTTAGTCTTGATACTTACTGGGTACCGATCGTGGTGTACTCATACTACACTTCTGTACATTTTTGTGTAGAGCCATGTATTGGAGCTATCGGACTCGGACAGAGTTAAAGTGTGATCGCAAGGATTCAAGGTAGAGCTGCTTGGTCGTCGCAGTCCCTTGAAGTCTTTTTATTTTATTGTACTGTTAATTATTAATCAAACAGTATTGAGTATTCGTTCCTTGAGATCATTTCATGTATTCAGTTAGAGTTCGTGACTCGGTATTACCAGTCTTGGGAGGTTGTTATATTTGTAATTATTTCTGTTGTTAGTTTATATATAAAAAAATGGCTTGAATTGTTATAAAATCGGCTTACCTAGTCTTAGAGACTAAGTGTCATCACGACGCCTGTGGCGGGATTTTGGGTCGTGACAATGACAGACATATTTTTCTTCAATATCAACTTATATGCAATGGAAGATCAATTTTAACTTAGTCTATTATATATATGGTGACACTAACATACGTAAGAAATAATGAATTTGACAACACACATATACGGTAGAAGGCCAATTGGTATTAAAGTATTTAAGTATTCTTCTTGGTTGTAATTGTTGGTATCATCTTCTGCTGAATCAAAACTGAAAAATATTTTGTTTTTATCATAAAACTTAGTAATCGACATTTTATTTAGTTGATCAACATATTCATTTCTGCTAGCTAAGATAGCTCTTTAATTTCTATTATATAATTTGCATAAATTGTATTTTAATCTAATGATGAAAATATTTTCCTTACTAAATGCACTAATATTTCCATTGGGTAGATAATCAAGTGTTATAGAAGAACCAAATTATTTTTTATTAGATGCTCCTTTTCATTTCTGACACCAAGAAAGAAGTCACTGAATGTTGGATCTGTTCTTACTTTTATATTTCTTGAATATTTTTCAATTAAGGCCATAAGTATAATTTTGGCAAGTTAGCTTTTACAGTTTCTGCTTTCGTCAATTTTGAAACTATTGATCGTACTTGACAAAAAACACTTCTGAAACTATTAATTTTTCACCAAATGGTTCATTTATATCCATTATATTTCTAAAACTCTGGGCGATTGTCTCGATCGTTTGACGCTTAGACAAAAGCGTTTCATCCCACATTATCACTTTTTCTTTCCTTATAAATTTAGCTCTATTGCTCTGCTTTGATATATATGTGATGGTTATTTCAATTATTTGAAGAGGTATATCAAATCTTAAGTGAGTTGTACGGCCTCATAATAAAATCGTTGTTGGTACACCACTTGTTCTTATTGCTAACAATACCATGCCTCTTGATCTAACAATTTGCGAGTAATGCATGACATAGGAATATTATTTCGATTTCGCCGAAGGCAACTACAAAGGATAATCTCGTTATACCATAGTCGACTTTTTATAATATAGTCTTGAAAACTTATTCTTGTTCAGAATTTAGCTTTGATTGTGGTTCCTCAAACACTTGTATGGCCTTTATAATATTATACTAATTTATTTAATCTCTAACACTCTTTTTATGGAATAAAGTTATGTACCATAAGATTTTTTTTAACTTGAAAAATAATATTACTCATATGATGAATTTAAAAAAATAATTTAAGTGGATTCTCTTGCTAAATAATTAATTGAAAGATTTGATTATTTCGTTTTAACATAAAAAATAATTTATTTTCTGTTGATTCAGATTCTTAATATTAGTTCATCTCATGTTTGAATATTTAACTGTAATTATAGTTTATCCATCATACATTTTATTTTCAAAGAGTAAAAATATTGATATGACATTCCACTTTTAGATCTTTATGTTTGCAAAATTATTAGTGGTATTGACTCGTACCAATATTTTTCTTTTTCTTTCTCACACATTTATATTCTTAAATATTTTCTTAGTTGTTCTTTAATAATTGGGTATATTTTTCTATATTACACAAAAAATTAATAATAAAAAATATTATTTGAGTAGGAAAGCAGTTCAAATATTATATAATAATATATTATCGTAGGAATTTTTTCTCAATTTCAATACTTTATTCAGTCCGTTTAATATTACTTTTATTTTTTCTTGGTATGCAATATTATAGAGTGGTAATGTATTGAGTTATTTATTAACGTATGTCTTTTCTTCTAAAAATTGGTTTCCTAACTATCCATCAAATCATTAATACGTATTCACTTTTTCTCTTATGCTTTAATTAGACACACCATTTTTTGACTTGTTTATAGTATCGACAGAGGTAATTTTGAGATAATGAGATTGAATTCTAGCACTACCGTGATTGCTAACTTGTAGTATTATATGTCTATGCCCGAAAGTAATTATACTAATAGGATTTCTAAAGGTAATCATGAAGGATTCCTAACGTGTAGTATTATGTCCTAAAACTAATAGGATTGTAAGGCTAATTGTAACGACCCGGCCGGTCCTTTTAAGAGTTATAGCCATGATCCCATGTTTACTGCTTTCCCCGTATCTTTTTTTGCTTATGCGATTTGTCGGGAGGTTGTTGTTGTGGTTTCGGAGTGAATTGGGACACTTAGTCCCTAAACGGAAGCTTAAGTCTTAAGATTTATGATCGTAGTCGGAACTGTGTAAAGACGACTCTGAAATAGAATTTCATCGGTTCCGTTAGTTCCGTTGGGTGATTTTGGGCTTAGGAGCGTATACGGAGTATGTTTTGGAGGTCTGTAGGTGATTTAAGCTTGAATTGACGAAAATCGAATTTTTGGAGATTTTGACCAGTAGTGGACTTTTTGATATCGGGGTCGAATTCTGATTCCGAAAGTTGGAGTGGGTCTGTAATGTCTATTATGACTTGTGTGCAAAATTTGAGGTCAATCGGACGTGATTTGATAGGTTTCGGCATTGGTTATAGAAATTTAAAGTTTCGAGTTCATTAAGTTTGAATCGGAGGGTGGTTCGTGTTTTTAGCGTTGTTTGGTATGATTTGAGGGCTCGACTAAGTTCGTATGGTGTTTTAGAACTTGTTGGTATATTTGATTGAGGTCCCGGGGGCTTCAGATGTGTTTCGGATGCTTTACGGATTGAATTTGGACTTATGCAAATTTGCTAAAGTTTTCTGGTTTCTGGTGTTTTCGCACCTGCGGTGGGGAGACCGCAGGTGCGGACTCGCACGTGCATAAGGAGGAGTGCAGGTGCGGTTTGGTCAAGCTTGGTCTGTGGACGCAGGTACGAGGTTGCCCCGCAGAAGCGGAGCCGCATCTGCGGAAGATGGAGCGCAAAAGCGGATGGAGCCTGGAGCGTGTGGATCGCAGAAGCGGAAGACATCTGCAGGAGCGGGCGCGCAGGTGCGGCCCCTTGCTCGCAGATGCAGACCCAGGCCCCCTTAAGTCATTTCCGCACCTGCAAGGGAATTTCCGCAGGTGCGACTGGTGGTCCGCAGATGCGGAATCGCTAGCAGAAAAGATCAATTTCGAGGGTTTGATCTCATTTTTATTTTGGGTCTTTGAGAGCTCGGATTGAGGCGATAATTTGGGAGATTTTCAGAGGAAGCTTTTGGGTAACGATTCTTAACCCATTTATGTTATATTTCACTAATCTATCACTAATTTTATCTTTTAATTTCGGATTTGGGTGAAAAATTTGAGAAAAATGGGTAGAAATTCTTCAACTAAGGTTTTGGGTTTTGATATCGGATTTGAATAATTTTGGTACGAGTGTACTCGTGAGCGAATGGGTGTTCATATTTTGTGACTTTTACCCGATTCCGAGACGTGGGCCTGGGTCGACTTTTTGGGGTGATTTTCTAATTTCTTGCTTTAGCTTTGATTTCATTAATTAGATTAGTTTCTTATAGTTGTATTTATGGTATGTAATTGATTTTGGCTAGATTTGGGCCATTCGGAGTCGGATATTCGTGAAAAAGGCATTGTTACCGATTGATTGAGCTTGGTTCGAGGTAAGTGGCTTGCCTAACCTTGTGGGGGGATCCCTTTAGGATTTGGTACTGTTGTCATATGTGAGCGTTGTGTGCGTGAGGTGACGAGTACGTACACCGGCTATTTGTTGTAAAACCCAATTTTTAATGAGTATCAACCTGTTTTCCTTTTAATTTGAGTTATACTGTTTAAATGAGTATTAGTCTGTTTTTCATTCTTAATTGAACTATTCCAATATATGTAGTTATCCTGTTTAGTCTAATATCGCATTGTCTACGTGCTTTAACTGCTTATTTGAACTCTGTGAAGCATGCCTAGCTGATTCCTGCTTTTCCTTATTCTTTATCAGTATAACTGTAGAAATCTTGTTGTTAACTGTTGTATTTATCGGTTTGAGCTTTGTGTTTACTTTTGAGGCTACGAGGCGGTTTCTCGGGAGTTCTCCCTGCACATTTACTTTTGAGACTACGGGACGGTTCCTCGGGAGTTCTCCCTGCACATTTACTTTTTAGACTACGAGGCGGTTCCTCGGGAGTTCTCCCTGTACATTTACTTTTGAGACTACGAGACGGTACCTCGGGAGTTCTCCCTACATATTTACTTTTGAGACTATGAGGCGGTACCTCGGGAGTTCTCCCTGTATATTTATTTTGGGACTACGAGACGGTATCTTGGGAGATCCCTTGTTGTTTACCCTTGCGTGTTGTACTGTTGCCTTGCTATGTTTCCTTTTGTTAAATTCCAGTCTCTGATTATACTGTATATTCTCCTGCCTTATTTATTATTTACTAGTGGGCCTCACCTGACCTCGTCACTAATCGACCGAGGTTAGGCTTGGCACTTATTGGGTACCATTGTAGTGTACTCATGCTACTCTTCTGCACATGTTTTGTGTGCAGATACAGGTACTTCTTATCATCCCCGCTATTAGCTGAGAGTGCTTGCTGTTGTACGGAGATTTCAAGGTACATCTGTCGCGTCCGCAGACCCCGGAGTCCCCCTCTATTCTCTCATATGTCATTTACCTTCCGTATTTCTTTTGTTAGACTCTTGTGTATAGAGATACTAGATTCCTTCTGTAGCTTGTGACTCATGATATTCCGGGTTTTGGGAAGATTGTGTATTTATAGAGTATTGGTTATTGTACATGCGTCGAGCAACATTGTTACTAGTTATTCAACTGTCCACTGCTGCTAGTTGCCAAGTTTTACTTTCGTTTTTGTTATTTTCCGCAATTTATTAGGCTTACCTAGTCGTAGAGACTAGATGCCGTCACGACGTTATGCGGAGGGAGTTTGGGTCGTGACACTAATGTCTAGAATTCCGATTATATCCTTTTACTATAAGTTATTATGCATAATATTATAAAATTATTTTTGTAAACTGGCATTGTATTTATACTTTTATAATAATATAGAATTATAGATATAGATGAATGTTATATCCCTCACTTCCACATAATTTTAAGAATGTCACCCTTTTTCCTTTAGGGTTCAAAGTGTTAAACTTTCTTGGAAGTACTTGAAGTTTACAGTTCCAGAAACACCTTCCCATTTGACATTACAATTTACAACGATTTATATAGCCACCTCATAACACCCTCCCCAGCAAAACATTGAAGGCAAAATGGTAATACTTATTCATTTCATCTCAGTGAAGTTAATATACAAGGAAATTCTCAGATAGTTTCAAGTGAATTTGGCCACTAATGACTTGTGAACTTCTTGGAGGAAAAGCAAGAAAACCAAAATTTGAAAAAAAAAATGAAAGCAGAAAGCCTAGCTCTGGAGAACTAATTCTTTCCTAGAATGAGATCATCTGTAGAGAAATCAGCTTCTTTCCTGAAAGTTCCCCTACCAAAATCTAGGTTGTAAGAGTCTGTCAAACCTTCCACCAGGTCAAATTCTGGCTTCCAACCTAGCACAGCCTTTGCCTTTTCGACCGATGCAAAGAAATGCTGCATTCATATTTAGAACTTCGACATTAACACCAACGAAAAGGGCATACATAGACTAAATACCGGAGCAGATGCGACATATGATATCAAACAGATAACTATAACTTCAACTAAGGAAGAAAACCTACTGTATCAATACCATTTTTCGTGTAGTATTTTGTTAGGAGTATGATTGACTTTACTAAAAAGTGTTTCTTTTGCAAATATTTACATAAAATCATGTCAAAAACAGAAGTCATAGCTGATAATGCTTATTTTAGGAAGGTATACTTGATCCACAGGGGACTAAACCTTGATAGAATTTGCTTACCACAAAGCAATATCCAACCTAAAAAATTTCAGTTAATATAAAATGCAGATACAGCGACAGTAATTAGACAAATAGTTCTTGGCAACTTTTAGGATAACCTTTATGGAGAAATTTACTGGTGACTCATTTAGTATGATCATATCGTCATTATTATCAATTTGATTTTTGGATAATGAATGACTCGGACCTCAATATGAATGGTAAAATCTGAAATCAGCTCACTAATATTTACCTGGTCACGGAATGGGAATGCTTTCTTCTTGCCAAAGTCAAACTCCTTAGGGTTGTAGTGAACAATCTCGGGCTCAGGGAAGCCGCCAGCCTGGATAAAGAAAATGGACAGTCAATTGTTATCAGCAGAATGGAACTTTTATTTCACTATTTATTTTGTTGAAACTCTGTAAACCCCTTTCGAATTGAATAATTCAGTAACTCACTCAACCCAAAATACTGTATATTAGAAAGCATCAGAGATACTCGAAATAATATAAGCCATTACTGACAAAAATTTACCTTGGCGCAAGCCTTAGCCAATCCATCAAACGTGACATATTTCTCTCCAGATATGTTAAATACTTGCTTGCTTGCTTTCTCATTTCCAAGAACCTGAATAAAAGCCGTTGCAAGATCCTGCCAATATCCAACCAAAAGCAAAACTTTTTATCTTGTAGAAACAGTCGTCATCCTTATTTGAGACGATTTTGCAGCAACGCTCTATTAGTAAGCTCATTTTTATATGTGGTTTAACTCAAGTGCCAATATTTCCTAAATATGGACCAAGAGTATGTTGATCCTACTCTTTGAAAAGACATTTCCTGGTTTCTACTAAATGGAGGCCACTTTTGAATATTGAAGACTTAAAGGACCTAAGCAAACACGTCCCTTGTGGAACTTCTAAAGTGATAGCATTGCTCAAAGCTTACACTAGAAAAAGTGACATAATTTCAAATTTACAGAATGTGAACTACTCTTCCAATATGTGCTGACTAACCTTGACATGTCCAAGTTGAGTTATTTGCAGCCCTGAGTTAGGAATTGGAATTGGGCGACCAGCTTTCAATCGGTGGAAGAACCACTCTTCAACTGGATTATAGTTAAGTGGCCCATAAATATAAACAGGCCTTACAGAAGTCCAATTAACATCTCGTGATTCTAACAAGCTCTCCGTCTCAAGCTTTCCTTTATGCCTGCTCTTTGGGTCAACTGCGTCAGCCTGTTGACACGGGGCAAGAAGTTTTCGTTAGCCTAGATAAAAGAAAAACTATAGAAAGGAACAAGTGTCTTGATAGGAACAGAAATTGAAGGGAGACAGAACCAAGGTGCAAATAGGACATAGCAGCTCTGTTACATATCTGAGGAATAAATCATGGAGTCTAATATCTCTGCTGTGAGACACCGTTCAATAATAAGAAACATGTAAGTGCGTCCAGTTGAACATTATTTTTAAGTTGGAACCTGGGAGTGAATTATTGACAATAATCTCCTGAGAAAAACTCCTCCTTGTTTGAGCACAAAAGTTGCTTTTATGTGTGTCTACTAAGTGAAATGGCAGCCATATGTGGAAGTTTTCCTATTCCTCTTAACTCTGTACTATGACAAGGAGACTTAAAATAAGCTCAAAATATAATCATATGCTACTATACTGACCTCAAAATGTGGTAAATAATCAGTTTTGAGGTATACACCAGCTGAAGAGCAGTATATGTACCTGAGGTTTGCAGCAAAATTAAGATGATCAGATAAAAAGAAACATCACAATCCGGTCATTCAAATAACGTTTACCTAGTCAAGAGTGATTATGCCATACGAATTCCAGCAATTCATGAGCAAATTTAGGAAAATTTCTCAAGCTAATGGTATAACAGTAATGAAGGATATCTGCAGAAAAACTAATTGACAACTGTCTTAAAGTTTGACTTGGCAAAAATGAAGTGTACCATTGCCAATCTTGATCTCACATCGATTTATACCTTTTGTATCTTGATGAAAGGAATTCTGTAGCTTGAGTTCCATCCTACAATTTTAAGTTCTTTTACAAGCAAAACCATTTATCTGTATCATGTTCACCAGCATTTCTAGAAAAGAACACTGATTTCTCATTGTCTGTGTAGTTTTGACGTCTGTTTTCCTTTTAAAATTTTTCATGTTTCGATATTCTTGACAATGCAAGATTCATATGATAAAGGCCAACACGTCATATCCTCCTCCTTAAAAATGGAAGTCATAAATTAAATAGCATGGTGTTGTTTCCTGGTACAGAATCACTTCAGAAATCCATCCTCAAGGTAAATAGTTCATGATATGTATTATAAGAAGATTCATAGCTTACTGTTCTAGATTAGGTAATGCATCCAATATTGGTTCCACCTCTACTGCTTCACGTCCTGAATAACAAAGAAAGATTCATGAACATGGGGCAAAAAAAAAGGAAAAAAATATAGAAAACACACTCCTACTAGAAACAATTGTTTGCAAGGACAAGAAACTAGGGAACACATTGAGATATAGAATAAAAACATCCATAATACCATTTATGTCATACACAACATCAAAGCCCTCTGCAGAAAGACTGCTCTTCACAAAATCGAAATCCATTCTGTCACCCTTCAAGTGCAATAACTGCAGCCGGAACAAAAATTCTCGTTACTTACAGTAACTCAAATTATGAAATCAAGTCAACAAATACACAATGTAAAGTAGGAAAGAGAAAACCACAGCTTTAAGCTCACTCAATATCCTACATACCTTGGAGGAAAAATCAGCATAATCCTGGTCTGATTCACCTGGCAATTGTTGAGAGATTGGAGCTTTTCCTCTTGTGAACAGAGTAACCTGCATTTATGAATCATTGGAAGATTGTGAATTTTCAAAGCACCTTCAAACACCAAAGGTTGTAATCTTTGCTCCGTAATAATTTGATGACAATGTAGAATTCAGAAAATGATTTGAACTTCAAACAGAGTTTAGGCTCGGCTAATTACCTGGTGGCCTTCTTTTACAAGAAGTCTGGATAGGAAGACGCCAATAAATCGAGTGCCTCCCATTATAAGGATTTTCTTGGCACTTGATGCAGTAACATGTAATGCTCCTTTTGGCTGGCATGGCTTCCTCTTAAACTACAACCATATATAATTAGTAAAGCAGAAAAAAATGTCAACTCATAATGCAGCAAAGCAAAGCAGCAGTTTCTACTTTCTTGATATATGTAGAATATGAACAAGTATCCATTGTCAATATTGTCAGTAATTAATACTCAGTCTTCTTATCTTGCTAAAACCAAAGATCACCTTAAAGAGGCAAGAAAACATTGTCACACTGTATACATATAATGAATTAATTATAGGCTAATGTCCAGTAAAAAATACTCCCTCCCTTTCAATTTATGTGGCAGCATTTCCTTTTTTATCCCTTTCAAAAAGAACATCAAACTTTCTAAATTTGGAAACAATTTAATTTAAACTTCTCATTTTACCATTATTGAAAAGTTTTTATAGCCACGGAAATAATATAGTAGCATATTTAAGACCATAAGCTTCAAAATGCTTATTGCAACACAAATGTTATGGCATGTTTAAAATTACAAATGTTGAAAGTTTTTCTTTCTTTCTTAAATTACATGCGCAATCAAACTACGACACATATATTAAAACAAAGGGGAGTAAGTACATTATTATAATCTTCTTGAAACCATAGCAGATAAAGGTAGGATTTTTATGCTAATTAAAAGCATGCCTGAAACAGCTAGCAACTGAACTCAAAACGGGTATTAGTACCTGAAGAGAAGAGATCAATTTGGCACCATTGAAGTCAGAATGGGAAGAAGGGAGGACAGCAAAAGAAGGCTGTTTGTGTTGAACTGCAACCAAACTAGCCATTGTTGTTGATTTGGTGCCTCCTTTCTCAGTGTGAAGGAACTTGGGCTCTGATTATTATTTTCTTCTTCGCTGTCCGTTTCTTTTTCTACTGATCCTACTATGCTTTCTGTTCCTCTCATTCTTACAATTGTGATAAGACGAAGACCCCACCTTTGCAATCCCTCCACAATTTTCAGTTATATCCACAGCTTCCAAAGACCACAGCTTTTACTTCTCACATAAAACAATAACCTCTCAATCTAACCGTTCTTGATTGGTGCAGAAAGACACAATCCTTTTTTATTAAAAAGAGCACTTTTAGTTTTTGGCTTCTACTGCAAAGGGTAGTTTGGTTTTGGGATAGACAAAATTAATTCTATACAAAACTTTTTGTTTTTTTTTAATATAAAATTTAATTGTAATAATATAATCTCAGCATAACTAAGATCTAAATAACTTATGTAAGGTTATGCTTACTAATACTGGTATGACTTATGATGTTATTCACTTATTTGTACAAATTTTATAAGGGATAGAATACGAAATAAGGATATGATGTCTACTAGTAATGTGGATAAAAGTATTTAAAGACGTCAATGAGGTTCATGGAAAAATCTATAAAAATCCTTAATGTTTCATTCTGATCCAAAGGTGGGTTTGGTACGTAGAAAAATATTTTTAAAATTTTTTCATATTTAGTTGAATTAAATATTTTGAAAAATATTATTTTTCTCTAATGGGAGAAAAATAGCTTCCCTATCAAAAGGAGAGAAAATAATTTTTAATTTTTTTTTTTAACTTTTCTCGTCCTATCCCTCACTCACATCCTCCACCAGCACCCCTAACCCCGCCACCCTACCACTCCTACCCCTACCCTTACCCTCGCCATCCTGGTCCCTAGATCCCGACCTACCACTCTTCCCAATGGCTTGGGGGAAATTTAGGTGAAAATTTAATAAATAGCCACTTTTTGGATCAGCTATTATAGTTTAGCCGATTTTTCAATTGTATTGGCAAAGTAGCCACTCATTAATGCCGAAATACAAGTCTAGACAAAAATACACCTATCTAAAATACGAAAAAACTTCAGGAACGACTATTGGACTTTGAACATTTATAAGTTCAAAATCCGAAAATTGTCTTTGGAGTTTGATTGACTTGAAGCAATAGCTCTCAAATGTTGAAGTACAATGTGAATTCAAAAACCAGAAATCGTTCCTGGATTTTACAATAATAAAGGTTCAAAAAACCCACGAATATTCATGTGTTTGAAAACTTAGCCCATTTTTAAACTTACTGTCAATATTCTGCTATTATTGTAAGACTGGTTCGAATTTCGGGATACAATTATTTAATTTGATATATAATTTATTCGCTTAAACTAATTGCCATGAATTCGTGGAACCAAATTATTATGCTCCCTTATTATGCATTGACCAAGTCTGTCTATTTTATTTAATCATGGAGATGAAATACTAAACTTGTAACGACCCGCCCGTTCATTTTGAGCTCTAGTGCATCGTTAAGTGGTTTGAGGCTTTGAGTAGCTTCTCTTCAGGTATTATGATTTGTATAAGTGGTCGGAATTTAATTTCGAAAAATTCGGAGTTGACTTGGAAAGAAAATTCTAATTTTGGAAGCTTTAAGTTGGATTGACTAAGGGTTGGCTTTTGAGTAAATGACCTCGAAATCAGGATTTGAAATTTTCAATAGGTTCGTATGATGATTTCGGACTTAGGCGTATATTTGGGTTGAGTATCGGATCACCCGGGAGCATTTCGACGCTTATTATGGAAGGTTGCCATTTTAAGGTTTAAGAATTTCATAAGTTTGGTTTGAAGTGGATTTTGATGTTATCGATGTCCTTTTGGGATTCCAATCGTTGGAATAGCTTCGTTATATCAATTATGACTTGTGTGCAAAATTTGAGGTCAATCGGACTTGATTTGATAGGTTTCGGCGTCGAATGTAGAAGTTTGAAGTTCTAAAGTTCATTAAGCTTGAATTGGGGTGCGATTCGTGATTTTAGCATTGGTTGATGTGATTTGAAGGCTCGACTAAGTTCGTATTGTATTGTGGGATGTTTTGGTATATTTTGTTAAGGTCCCGAGGGCCTCGGGTGAATTGCGGATGGTTAACGGATTTATTTTTTGGACTTATGAAATGTTGAAGTTGGGCAGCAACTGGTGTAATCGCTTATGCGATGTCTTGGTCGCAGAAGCGACATCGCAGAAGCGAGGTCGAGCTCGCAGAAGCGGGTTGAAGGGAGTTGGGAAGAGGTTGCAGGTGCGAAAGAATTTCCGTACCTACGTGACCGCAAAAGCGGCCCAGTGGTCGCAGAAATAGAAGGGAGTGAGGCAGGCTGGAGGCGCAGGTGCGAGGCTTGTGCCGCACTTGCAAGACTGCAAAAGCGGAGTCTGGTCCGCAGATGCGAAGGTAAGGGGGACCGCAGAAGCGGTATTTGTGGCCGCACTTGCGGAACCGCAGAAGCGCTCAAGTCGCCGTAGGTGCGAGAGGTAGTTGGGCAATGTGTTCTTTTAAGAACGGGATTTGGCCCATTTTCACTTGGTTGGAGCGATTTTGGAGAGTTTCAAGGGGAGATTTTCATCAAGCAACACAAGGTAAGTGATTCCCACTTATTACAAGTTAAATACATGATTTATATATGGAATTAAATGTGGAAATTATTAGAAATTTGTGATTTTAGTAGAAAACCTAGAATTTAGTATTTTTGAATTTTGACCATGAAAATGGACATGGAATTAGGAATAAATTATATATTTGAGTTCGCGGTATTATGGGTAAGATGTATCTTCAAAACAAAATTCGGAATCTGGGCACGTGGGCCTGAGGGTTGACTTTGTCGACTTTACGAGCGGAGTTGAGGATTGTTTAAATTGATTAATTATGGGTATTAGAATATATTTTGATTGGTTTGCACGTTGTTTGAATAGTTTTGGATCGACGGGTATTGGTTTGAGGTGTTAGAGAGGCTTTCGAGCCGGTTATGGAACTTCAGAGCGAGGTAAGTCTTCTGTCTAACTCTGTGAGGGGAAAACTACCCCTAGGTGATGTATTTATTATGTGCTACTTGCACAAGGTGACGAGAGTTCGTACGTAGCTAGATTCATGTTATGTCCGGGTAGACTTAGGTTCCCGCCAAGCTATAACTATACTATTTGAATTGTCGTTTGCCTATTAAATTACTTTATTTTACATTAAGACTTGAGACTAGACTTGCATAGAGTGATAGACTTGCTATTGTAGAGATTTGACGGGCTTTATGATAATCCGCGAATTAATTGTACTCTCCTTACAAAATTCTTCCACGTTATGCATTCTCATCGAAAAGTTTCCTTAAAACCTATAACTCACATGACTATTCATGAGTGGGGTCGAGGACCCGTAAAAGCTTCTTATTCTAATGGGATTGGGCCATTCGCCTTGGCAGGATAGATACATCTATGGTTAATAATATTCGACCCCCTCAGTAGTGCGGACACTATGATGGATCGGGTCGTACGCCTCGGCAGGATTATGTACCACACTCTTATGGGAGCAGGTCATTCGCCTCGGCAATAAAATAGATGTATCTATGGTTCGGCAATGTTATGATGGATCGGGTCGTACGCCTCGGCATTTCTATAAAATACTCTTATGAAATCGTGCGTAATAAT
The DNA here is from genome assembly GCF_000715075.1 of Nicotiana tabacum. Taxonomy (NCBI): domain Eukaryota; kingdom Viridiplantae; phylum Streptophyta; class Magnoliopsida; order Solanales; family Solanaceae; genus Nicotiana; species Nicotiana tabacum. The sequence goes on along the minus strand of NC_134101.1, from coordinate 50,782,420 downwards.
GGGCAAGAAGTCAGTATATCTGTGAGCTTTTCCTGATTGAACTGTGATGACCTACTTGGTAAGGTCCATTGTATATATACTCCGATTGAGGAGGTAACTACTAGCTGAGAGTTTGAGTTATTGCTGAGAGGAGGATTGTACCACGTATTATACTTGTTATTTCGCTTATTTACTCTGAATCACACCTGTTTACTTCTATTGTATCTCTCTTATCGGACCACTAGTAAGTGTTGATGTCGACCCCTCGTCACTACTTCTCTGGGGTCAGGCTAGATATTTACTGGGTACGCATTGATGTACGTACTCATGCTACACTTGCTGTACTTTTTGTACAGGTACATATATGTCTGGTGGTCTTTTGGGCGCAGAGGCGTGGCTATTGCGGGGATTTTTCGTGAACTACATTTCATGTTACGATCTGCAGCCTGTAAAGTTTCCATCAGAGTTGTTTATATTCTCCTGTCTAAATTGTATTCCAGACAGATGTTGTATTTTATCATATTTTCTAGTTGATGCTCATACACTTGTGACACCGGGTTTTAGGGGTTCCTACGGGATATTCGTTATTGTAATTCGTGTAATTCTATCTCACACTATTTAATTAATACAAAAATTATGATTTTAAAGTACTATAATGAGTAATTGAATTGATCAATCACTGTTGGCTTGCCTGACGACGGTGTTAGGCATCATCACGACCTAAAGTAGATTTTAGGTAGTAACAGCTTAGTATCAGAGTGTTAGGTTCACTTAGGTCTCACGAGTCTTGAGCAAGTCTAGTAGAATCTTGCAGATCGGTATGGAGACGTCAATACTTATCTTCAAGAGGCTACAAGACTGTTAGGAGCACTTCCCTTCTTGATTTCCTCATCGTGTGGTTTGATTCCATTGAGGCTTGTGCCTTTATTTCCTTCCTATTCAATCTTATGCGACGTGTCAGTTAGACATCGAGTGGTGGTATTGATATTGCAGACGTAGTGCAGTATGTTTTCCCTGCGTGTTCGGGCAGGCTATTATCATCGCCTTGCGAAAGAATTGTCTTTTGTTCCAGCTCAGTATCTGTATTTTCTATGGTTTCGAGACTGTGCACGGATTGCTACGATGTTAATGGGTTATTATCGCACAATGTTGGTGTAATGGTAAGGTGCTTGGTTATGTGTCGAGGTTGTAAATAACTTGAAAGGAGGATTTTTCAGGACATGATTTAGAGGTTCAGCATTTAATTCCATCAAAAGAAGGGCAATCGGACTACGGATGTTCAGGCTTTGGTTGATGAAGTGGCGAGATTTGGTATTTTCGAGCGTGGTGGAATTCTCATTTGTGACGTGGTATCGTCGTCCTTGTTAGGAACGCATTACGGTTCGTCGGTGTTATGGTCTTCTTTTATTTTGCCTTCGGGGCAAGGTGTTGTGAAATAGTGCATGAGGGGCGGTTGTCAGAGATAGCGGTGTGCAGCGGTTCAGAATCGAATTGGTGTTTCTAATGTTGATGGCTCGAGAAAGATGATCTTTTAGGAGGTTTAGAGTTGGTAGCAATTCATTAGTTCCGGTGCTACAGGTATGAACTTGGTTTGAGGCAACATTTGGGGCAGCGAAGTATGAGGGAGGACATGGCGGGAAGTGCTTCGCGGTGGTTGAAGTACTAGCAGGTCAAGTATGAAAAGCAGAGATTGAAAAGTTGCTTAAAGGAGATGGTTGACCGAAGTGGGAGTGGCAGAGTGGCATATGGATTATGTGGTAGGATAGCCATGTACCTTGAGAAAGTATAGAATGGTTTGGGAATCGTGATGGAAGGTGATTTAGTCTACGAATTTTATTTGGAATGATGGTTACTATACGGAGAAAGATTGAATATGGCAGAAAGGATTTTGCTTGAAATGAAGAGGGGTGTGAAGATTTGATTATCGTTTCAGATGCAATATGACTTGAGTTCGAAAGGTATTGTTGAACTTTCAGTTGATGTCAATGGGGAAGGAGCAGACTTATACAGCTGGTGGGCGATCATGGGCTCAGGAGAATTTACTGATTGCATGGTAGTTGCACCCAGTGCAGCGTCGTTGGAAGATGTTGGTAAGGAATTTCACAGGTGGGTTATCTCCTGTGAGCAGGTTAGCGGTTGCGTGATGTTGACGAAGCTTATACGAAGAATACTACTTGCTACCCGGTAAGAAGTCGAATATATGATTGTGACTGTTGATTTAGAATGTTCCTGAAAAGCTTAACAAAAGACTTCGAGAAATTTGGTGGGTTAACTATACGGGATCATGGTAAATGAGAAGGAGGAACTGTTGTGGGCTCTACATTATGTGATGGTAGCTTAAAGCACAGTGGGGAGCCCCACCGTCTACGATTGGATCGTGTGGTTGTCGGCTTGTGCAGCTTCTGGTTATCGGTGCATTGGTGGATTATTTATGGTAAATAAAAAGGAAAACATCAGGGGTAATTTGAGCAGAGAAATTGATAAATATGTGCTATATTCTACCTTATCGATTCACGTGCAGGTTTTGGGAAGACTCAGAGTTTATGCTTTGTGGATGTAATGTACAAGGAAAAGAATTCAGTCGGTTGCTTCTTTGAGAGGGTGTTCATGCGCCAGTAGAGCGTTGGAGTCTGGTTATGTTCGAGATCAAGTTAGAGTGGATGACTCTCAACAACGGTCCTAGTGGGTTTAAGAATATAAGTGTAGTGCCTAGGGATTTCGGGTTCATTGTATGGTTAAGGATCGAGTTTTTGCAGTGGATCATGAACAGGGCTTGCAATATTCTATGCAATCATTGGGTATGCGGTGCAGTATTGAGGAAAGGAAAAAATAGCTTCGGATGCACGAAAGGTCTTGCAGAATGGGTGCACCAGTTGGAGATGCTATTGTGCGCGTAAGGAGGAATGAGATGATTAATGGGTATTGAGACGACGTGGTATCACGATTCGGATCACTCGAAATGAGTGCGGATTCAGTTCGTTATATTGTGAATGGAGCTATTATATTTCTAAGTCAGGTCAAGAGTAAATTGAAACAAGTTGGGTCAGTTAGTCATGGTTGAATCAGCATGATTATGGTAATGATCAGTTCCTTCGACGTGTGAAGTTATACATGTGGTTTTTGGATATACGTGCGAGCTTGACAGCCACCGTAACTTAATTGACTTAGGAGGTATTTGATTCAAATGGCCTTGTTGTGTAAATGGACTCCGAAAGAGTCATGACCGTCTAGATCACGACTAGAGGTTTGTATTTTCTGCAGTTTAGGAATTCGGTTGCGTGTTGCATTGGCTCTTCTGGAATGAGCTAAGTGAAAGGTTTATAACCAAAGAAGTGGTTATTCTACTAGTAGTTCAAGGGTTATGGTGAATGCGTGTGTTATCGCATAGCGTAATGATGGGTAAAGTGAACGGCATGGGAATTGGAAGTTGAGGATCAAGGTTGCGGTTCGGTGTTGATAAGAATGTCACGAGCTCGGATGAGCAGGGAAGAATTCAGATGTTTAGAGTAAGCTGGCGTTATCTTAGTGTGCCTGAGAATGGTGTTCTATGGAAGAGGCATTGTGTATTGATTTGCGAATTGTGATTTGCCTTACGGAATTAGTATAGTTGGTGGTATGGATGTGCGGACTTTGCTACCTGAGAGGAAGGTCGTGGGAGCGTACCCCACGAGGAGATTTTTATAAGTGTGGCATGTTAGTCACTTTATTGTTAAAGATTAAAACTAAGTATGAAGGTTATGGTAATATCGCAAATGCGAGAGTTTAAGCCTGGGAGATGTCATGTTCCTCAGGTTGTGGACCGTGTGAGATTGTTTTGGATGTGACGGTTGTTCTTATGTGTCATGAATAGGGCCATTGTGGATCTTTGGAAGGTTATTGGGCCAGTATGGTATGATCAGAATGGGTGTGAGGTCCGTTGGTGGGTTTAGTGTGAGTGTGTGCTCTACGTCAGGTCGGATGTGTCGTTCGTCATAGCATTGCTCATGGAGAGTCATCGGGCATTAGATGTTATTCCCGTCGTCAGCTATTCCATATAAATCTCTATTGTGCCATGTGAGTTGTGAGGCGGCTTGATTATTTGCACACGTGTTTGTCCCGTGTAGCTTGTGGTGTTATGTGAGCAGGTGGCTCTCGAGATGCAGGTCATCATTGAACCTTAGTTGTGCTTGGATTTTGTAGCGTATGGCACTATCCGTTTCCTCAGGATTTGTATTATGCACTTGATGTGCTTGTGGTCGATATTCGGACATTTCATAAGTATAAGCGTTACGGCTTGATGTGTGTGTTTTCTTCTTGATGTTATGTGCGGATCGGGTGGCATGCCGCCACGGGTACATAGTCTGGATAAGGTGGCACGCCGCCATGGCCATGTTATGTGGATCGGGTTTCACGCTACAACAGTGTAATGACGGATTGGGTTGCACGCCGCAACAGTAAGATGTTGAGCATAGTTCCTTACACTTATTTTATGTGCCTTCTTTTTCATCCCTGGTGTAGGTTCATAGAATCTATTCGACCGTTTTATTCGTTATGCGGGTTGGGAAGTTCCATTCCATAGTTCGCTTTTCCTTATGTATCGCATTCGAGTTTGTAGCATGTTGGTGCATTGTTGGCGTCATAAGAGATCTTGGTCAGTGTTTGAGGTAGCTTATTGCTTGTGTATCTTACACTGGGTGAGACGAGATTATTGGACCTGAATTTAGCGCAATCAGATTTATATAAGGTACATTAAAGAAGGAATATCGTTATTCAGTTCAAAATGAGGTAATGGTTCTTGTCAGGAGGAAAGCCTCCATGAATTATTGATTCAGAAGGTGGTTATGAGTTTCTACACATCTCTTTCATCGTGGCAGTATTGCGAGAGTTGGAACCGAATTTATATGGGTCATGAGATATATTGTGGGCATCGGATTCGTGAAATTTCAGCAATTTTGGTCGGAGGGTGTTATTATGGGCGACCGACTTATGTGGTGCATGGTGTGATTTCAGCATAGATGCATGATCGTGTTTTGGTACAGTGTGTGGTGATTGGTATGGTGTTTGTACGTTAAAATCAGGTCTTGTATAGGAATTCGGAAGTTGGAACTTGGTTCTAAAGCTTGTTAGCTAAGGTTATAGGGAGGATCTTCAGTCTGACTCGAGCTAATATGTCCAACTAGATTGTGGTGGCACGAGTAAGTGCACGAGGTCTTAAACAGTGATTTTGAACAACTCCAGAGCAGTACTTAGCACATTCGAGGACGAACGTATGTTTAAGTGGGGGAGAATGTAACGACCCAACCGGTCATTTTGAGTTCTAGCGCATCATTAAGCGGTTTGAGGCCTTGAGTATATTCTCTTCAGGTATTATGACTTGTACATGTGGTCGAAATTTAATTTCGGGAAGTTCGGAGTTGACTTGGAAAGAAAATTCTAATTTCGGAAGCTTTAAGTTGGAAAAATTGACTAAGGGTTCGTTTTTGAGTAAACGACCTCGAAATCAGGATTTGAAGGTTCCAATAGGTTCGTATGATAATTTCGGGCTTGGGTGTACGTTCGGGTTAAGTATCGGATCACCCAGGAGCATTTCGGCACTTATTATGGAAGGTTGGCATTTTAGAGGTTTAAGAATTTCATAAGTTTGGTTAGAAGTGAATTTTGATGTTATCGATGTCTATTTGGGGTTCTGAGCCTTGGAATAGCTTCGTTATGTCAGTTAAGACTTGTGTGCAAAATTTGAGGTCAATCGGACTTGATTTGATAGGTTTCGTTGTCGAATGTAGAAGTTTGAAGTTCTAAAGTTCATTAAGCTTGAATTGGGGTATGATTCATGATTTTAGAGTCGTTTGATGTGATTTAAAGGCTCGACTAAGATCATATTGTATTTTGGGACATGTTGGTATATTTGGTTAAGGTCCCAAGGGACTCAGGTGAATTCCTGATGGTTAACGAATTTATTTATTTGGACTTAAGAAATGCTGAAGCTGGGCAGCAACTGGTGTGATCTCTTCTGCGATGTCTTGGTCGCAGAAGCGAGGTCGAGCCCGCAGAATTAGCTTGAAGGGAGCTAGGAAGAGGCCGCAGGTATGAAGTAATTCCCGCACCTGCGTGACCGCAGAAGCGGCCCAGTGGTCGCAGAAACAGAAGGGATTGAGGCAGGCTGGAGGCGCAGGTGCAAGGCTTGTGTCGCACTTGCGAAATCGCAGAAGCGGCTTCTTAGTCACAGGTGTGACACAGCAAAAGTAGAATCTGGTCCGCAGATACGAAGGCAGAGGGGCTGAAGGGGGACTGCAGAAGCGGTATTTGTGGCCGCACCTGCGAAACCGCAGAAGCACTCAAGTGGCCGCAGGTGCGAGAGGTCGTTGGGCAGGTTGTTCTTTTAAGAACGGGGTTTGGTCCATTTTCTCTCATTTTCACTTGGTTGGGGCGATTTTGGACAGTTTCAAGGGGAGGTTTTCATCAAGCAAACCAAGATAAGTGATTCCCACCTTTAACAAGTTAAATACATGATTTATATATGGATTTAAACATGGAAATTAGTAGAAATTTGGGATTTTGGTAGAAAACCTAGAATTTGGTATTTTTGGATTTTGATCACGAAATTGGACATGAAATTAGGAATAAATTATATATTTGAGTTCGTGGTGTTATGGGTAAGGTTTATCTTCAAAAACATTTTGGAATCCGGGCATGTGGGCCCGAGAGTTGACTTTGTCGACTTTTCGAGCGGAGTTGGGGATTGTTTAAATTGATTAATTATGGGTATTAGAATATATTTTGATTGGTTTTCACGTTGTTTGAATATTTTTGGATCGATGGGCATTGGTTTGAGGTATTAGAGAGGCTTTGGAGCTGGTTATGGAACTTCGAAGCGAGATAAGTCTCTTGTCTAACTCCGTGAGGGAGAAACTACCCCTAGGTGATGTATTTGTTATGTGCTACTTATTGCGGGGGGCTACGTATGCACAAGGTGAAGAGAGTCCATACGTATCTAGATTCATGTTATGTCCGGGTAGACTTAGATTCCCGCCATGCTATAACTGTACTATTTGAGTTGTCTTTTGCCTATTAAATTCCTTTATTTTACATTACGACTTGAGACTAGACTTGTGTAGAGTGATAGACTTGCTATTGTAGAGATTTGACGGGCTTCATAATAAGCCGCTGATTAATTGTACTCTCCTTACGAAATTCTCCCGCGTTATGCGTTCTCATCGAAAAGTTCTCTTAAAATCTATAACTCACACAACTATTCATGAGTAGGGTCGAGGACCGGTCAAAAATTCTTATTCTAATGGGATCGGGCCGTTTGCCTCAGCAGGATAGATACATCTATGGTCTATGCCGTTCGGCCCTCGGCAGTGCACACATTATGATGGATCGGGTCATACGCCTCGGCAGGATTATGTACCACACTCTCATGGGAGCTGGCCGTTTGCCTCGGCAATAAAATAGATGTATCTATGGTTCGACAATGTTATGATAGATCGTGTCCATACGCCTCGGCATTTCTATAAAATACTCTTATGAAATCGTGCGTAATAATGGGCAAGAAGCCAGTATATCTGTGAGCTTTTCCTGATTGAACTGTGATGACCTACCTAGTAAGGTCCATTGTATATATACTCCGATTGAGGAGGTAACTACTAGCTGAGAGTTTGAGTTATTGCTGAGAGGAGGATTGTACCACGTATTATACTTGTTATTTCGCTTATTTACTCTGAATCACACCTGTTTACTTCTATTGTATCTCTCTTATCGGACCACTAGTAAGTGTTGATGTCGACCCCTCGTCACTACTTCTCTGGGGTCAGGCTAGATATTTACTGGGTACGCATTGATGTACGTACTCATGCTACACTTGCTGCACTTTTTGTACAGGTACATATATGTCTGGTGGTCTTTTGGGCGCAGAGGCGCGGCTATTGCGGGGATTTTTCGTGAACTACATTTCATGTTACGATCTGCAGCCTGTAAAGTTTCCATCAGAGTTGTTTATATTCTCCTGTCTAAATTGTATTCCAGACAGATGTTGTATTTTATCATATTTTCTAGTTGAAGCTCATGCACTTGTGACACCGGGTTTTGGGAGTTCCTACGGGTTATTCGTTATTGTAATTCGTGTAATTCTATCTCACACTATTTAATTAATAAAAAACTTATGATTTTAAAGTATTATAATGAGTAATTGAATTGATCAATCACTGTTGACTTGCCTGACGGCGGTGTTAGGCGTCATCACGACCTACAGTGAATTTTGGGTCGTGACAAAACTCAAAATGTGCGCATGCATGTGCAACTAAGGATGTGGTAAAGATACAAATTAAGTACATCATTTTGACTAAAGTTTGAAGATCTTGAATGATATTGAGGAAAGGAACGAGCATATGACTGGCCCTTGAGGGCAGAAAGTTTAGTTTTTTAATAGTTAGTTAGTTAGTTATAACTAATTATGTGATTGGTGGTTAGATAGTTAGTGAAGAATGATTAGTCTAGCTGTCATACACAATGTATATAAGTAGGATATAGATCATTAGCTCATTGCATTGCTTAAGATTTGCAATATGGTAGCTCAAATTACTTTCAATGGATATTATTCTCTAGAACCTTCTCATTCATTTCCTTCTCTAACAATCTCACTAAGTTATTCTCAAATCTCCATTAGGGTATCAGAGCGCAGGAGATAGATTCCTATTCACTACGATTATTATTCTCTAATTTCTACAAAGTTTTCTTTGTTGTAGATCGGTTGCGATTTTCTCGATCGATTAAGCTAGGGTTTGTTGATTCCTTCAATTTGCGACTGGAGATTCCGTGAATTGTGAAATCAAAGACTTAAATTGCTTGATTTGACTTGGAGAAGAAATTTCAACTGGAACCAGCATAGGAACAACCATATCAACTATCGATCATCATCATCCTCTGTATTTACACCCATGCGACACTCCAGATAACTCCTTGATTTCAATTCAGCTGACTGAAACTGAGAACTATGCGTTATGGAGTAGATCTATGAAAATAGGATTGATTGGTACAAGTAAGTTGGGTTTTGTTGATGGACGTTGTACTAAGGATAAGTTTGATCGGTCATTGTATGAACTTTGGGAGAAATGCAATGTAATATTTCTGTCATGGATTATGAATGTTGTGAGCAAGGAATTGCTTAGTGGAATTATGTACAAATCGAGTGTACATAAGGTTTGGATAGATTTGAAGGATAAATATGACAAAGTGGATAGATCTCGTATTTTCTTTCTGCATAAGAAAATAGTTTTCACAAGGAATTTCTTCTGTGTCTGCTTATTTCTCAAAGTTGACAGACCTTTGGGAAGAATATGATGCATTGATGACCTGTCCTGGATGTGATTGCCCAGAATCTAAAAGTTATTCAGAGCATTTTGTATATCAGAGGTTATTACAGTTCTTAATGGGCCTAAATGAATCGTATGCACAGCCTAGGAGCCAAAATGTGATGATGAGCCCAGTGCCTTCTATCAATAAGGCATATTCCATGATAGTTTCTGAGAAAAGCCAAAGATCCTTGGGAAAGTTTACACATGTGATTGACATCACAGATGGTATAACATTGTTCGCTAATAAATGAGGAGTGACCACAGGAAAAGATTACAAGCCTAGGAGGAATAATTTATTCTGTGATTTCTGCAACTATAAAGGGCACACAAGGGAGACCTGCTTTAAGATACATGGATATCCAGCTGACTTCAAAATGAGGAAGAAGACCAACAACTTCCCTCAATGACCAATGGTGAATGCAACAACACATGAGGCATAGCAGTTAACGGGTAAAGCAACAGCTAATGCAGTATCTCAGGAGGGGCAGCAGATGATGAACACACTAGTGGAAAATTCAACACGAGCTCAACCAATCATGTTCACTCAGGAACAATATGATCAAATCTTAAAGCCGATCAACAAGGATACAGGTGATAACATAAAGAATTTTATAGGTACAACTAAGACTACTGCAACAAATGACAAAGTAAAGAATAAAAATTGGATAGTAAACTCGGATGCATCCAATTACATGGTTCACACCAAAGAATTGCTTGAGAGATAAACATTGATAGCATAAATACTGAATCTAAAGTGTATTTACCTAATGGTACCTCATTAGACATTGCTTGCACTGGAGAAAGTAAAATTAGTGAAAGCGGTGTCATTAGAATATGCTCTATATTACAGATTTTAAATACAACGTATTGTCTGTTTCCAAACTTACAAGGGACTTAAACTGCTTCATATCTTTCTATCCTGACTTTTGGATCATGCAGGACCTTCATAAGAGGAAAGTGAAGGGGATTGGTAAGGAACTAGATAACTTGTACAATTTGCAGCACTAGAAAAATGAAGTTAAGACAGCACATGTACAAGTACATGATGATTATATGAAAGAAGAGGATTTAGGAATATGGCATGGCAGACTTGGATATGCTCCAAATAAAGTAGTAAAGCAAATTCCAAACATGAAGTTCAAGTCCAATAGTAATAGATTATGGGATTGTACAATCTATCCTCTAGCTAGACAAGGAAGATCGCCCTTCTCAAAGAGTACAAGTATATCAAATAAGCCTTTTGAGCTAATTCGTGTAGATGTATGAGGTCCATATAGAGTGGCAAGTCACAATGGATACAAATCTTTCCTTACTATAGTAGATGATTACAGTAGGATGATATGGATTTACTTGTTAAGACTCAAAAGTGATGTGGTTGTATGCTTAAAACAGTTTCTTGCTTTAATAAAGACTCAATTTGGTGCAACAATCCAAAATTCTAAGGAGTGACAATGGATCTGAGTTATTTAATTATGAATGCAGTAATTTATTTCATTCATATGGAATGATTCATCAGAGTTCTTGTGTCCACACCCCACAACAAAATGGGGTGGTGGAGAGAAAATACAAACATATACTAGAGATGGCCATGGTAATTAGATTGCAGGGTCATCTACCTCTCAAATTATGGGGAGAGTGTGTGCAAGCAGCAGTATATGTGATTAACAGACTCCCTTTATCAGTACTGTCAGGCAAATCTTCTTTTGATATATTGTATGGGAAAGCACCATCCTTGCAGCACATGAGAACCGTAAGATGCCTTTGTTTTGCTAAACTCCTGGTAGGAGGAGACAAATTTGCAGCAAGAGCTAATGGGGTTGTTCTGATGGGATATTCATCATCCTAGAAAGGCTACAGACTATAATATCTTGACTAACACCTTTTTTGTTAGCAGGGATGTGAAGTTCGTGGAGCACATCTTCCCTTTTCAACTTCTAAAGAAAGGAAAGCTGCAGGTTTTTCCCAATTGAGTGATAGAGTCATCTACCAGTAGCCATGATGTATACTTGCTAATAATAATGATGGCTCAGCAGGACCAACTCCTCTAGAAGAAGATACATTCACTCGAGAAGCATCACTTGCTGCATAGACACCATCCCCATCACTTTGAAGATGTCTTTGAAGATGCACAACAACAAGTAGAGTTGTCCTCATAAGCAGTTATTCTCACCAATATAGATGGTCAGCTCAGGAAATCAGGAAGGACTGTGAAGGAACCTATGTGGATGCAGGATTATGTGTGCAATGGGTCATTGACAAGTTCAGTTGACACATTATCTTGCAAGTATCCAATGCAAGACTACTTGAGTCATACTGGTATTTCAGCCAAGTATAAATCCTATCTCAAAATCACCAACTTGAAGGATCCTATGAGCTATGAAGAAGTAGTAGCAGATCCCAAGTGGGTTAAAGCCATGGACCAAGAGTTGACTACCCTCAAAGAAAATGATACTTGGACATTAGTAGACTTACCAGCAGGAAAGGTACCTATTGGATACAAGTGGGCATTCAAAATAAAGTATAGAGACAATGGAGAAGTTGAGAGATACAAGGCTCGATTAGTGGCCAAATGTTGTAATCGGATTGAAGGGTTAGATTACCGGGAAACTTTTTCTCATGTAGTCAAGATGGTGACAGTAAGAGCAGTCCTAGCTTTGGAAACAACATCTAATGGATGTATACAATTCAATTATTCAAAGAGACCTCACTGAAAAAGTCTACATGTGCATACCTCAGGGATTTCACAGCCAGGGGGAGAAAGTATGTAGGTTGCATAAATCCCTTTATGGATTAAAGCAAGCTTCAAGACAGTGGAATTTGAAACTGACTGAGGCATTGCTCAGTTCAAGTTTTTTTCAGAGTCACTTTGATTATTGTTTGTTCACAAAGAAGCAAGGGACCATATTAGTAATCATCCTGGTATATGTGGATGAATTCCTCATAATTGGGAATGACCAATGTCTAATTTCAGAGGCAAATTCCATATTGTAGTGTAACTTCAAGATTAAAGACTTAGGGGAGTTGAAGTTTTTTCTTAGAATTGAAATAGCAAGATCAAAAGAAGGAATATTGATGAATCAAAGAAAATTTGTAATGGAATTGATCATTGATCTTGGACTAGCAGGATCAAAACTAGTAGCTTCACCAATGCAACGCAATCAGAGATTAACTACTGTCGAATATGATCAACACTTAAATCTGAAAGAAGATGAGAAGTTGGCAGATGTAGGGCTATACCAAAGACTGGTGGGCAAGTTGTTGTTGTATCTCACCATGACAAGGTCATACATTTGCTATGCAGTGCATGTGCTAAGTCAGTTCATGCATTGTCCAAAGAAGTTACACATGGAAGGTGCAGTAAGACTTGTGAGGTACATAAAAGGTGCTCCAGGATTAGATTTACTAATGAGCTCAAAATATTTCACAAAGTTCACAGCCTTTGTGATACTGATTGGGCATCATGCCGAGTGTCCAGAAGGTCTATGACAGGATATGTGATGAAGTTGGAAGATTCTTTAGTATCTTGAAAATCAAAGAAGCAATGCACAATATCAAAAAGCTCAGCAGAAGCTGAATATAGTAGCATGGCTGCTGCAGTCTCAAAAATCCTATGGTTAACAGGACTGCGCAAAGAATTGGGTGCAGAGGTTGAATCACCAGTGGAACTGCACTGTGATATCAAAGCAGCAATCCAAATTGCTGCAAATCCCATATTCCATGAACGAACAAAATATATAGAGATAGATTTGCATTTCATCAGGGAGAGAATTCAACAAGGGATTGTCAAAACAAAGTATGTGATGTCAAAGGACCAAGAAGAAGACTTGCTTACAAAGGCCCCGGGAAGATCACAACGTGAACATCTAATGGGCAAGCTAGGAGTGCTCAACCTATTTGCACCACCTAGCTTGAGGGGGAGTATTGAGGAAATGAATAAGCACATGACTGGCACGTGAGGGCAGAAGGATTAGTAAGATATATATAGCCTTCTATGGAGAAAAAAAACACCCTATCTTATGTGGATATTCTTATACTTCCTCTGATCCACTTTAATTGATTTGTTGGCATTTTTTTTTTGTTGGTCTGCAATATTTATATATTTTTCAGATATCAATAAGGAATTAACTTCTTTTTTTTCAAAGTTGTCATTGGAATAAAGAGCCTAGGATTATTTGTTATATTTTCAATGAACAAATTAAAATTAATATGGTTAATTTTATTGTTAATTAATGATAAAAGGTGATTCCTCCATATGTGTGAAAACAACTAAAAAATCAATTAAAGTGAACCGAATGGAGTACTTCAAAACACACTGAATTATTGCTTCTAAGTGATATTATGAATAAAAAGGTCATTAAAAAAATTATATATGTCATCCTCTGTGTGATACTACATAGCAAATTAAAGTGTGTGATATTACTTTGACTTCTGGTCTCTCTGCTATATTATCTGGCTTTCCCAAATAGGAATAAGTCCTCTTCATTTGCAGCGACACTTGCACTCACTTTATCTCCAATCAAATGCAACTGCACCTAGAGTTGTAATGTATCCCATACACATTGACCAACTGTTCTATCCCGGAAAGAAACCAAAATAAACAAAGTAAACACACTTGGCAGAGTTTACTAACGAAATGGTAAATTCTATAATGTATTTATATTATAAAGAATTTATATTATAAAGAATATTTTACATAATTTATTTATTTAAATAATACTAACTATAAAGTGATTTTTACCTGTCATTTGTCATAAGTTGGTACTTGCAAGTACTTTTGGAAAGATTGATCAAATACACATTTATTTCTATAATTGGTAAAAGCACTTCCAAAATGATTTACAAAGGTGCAATAGATTGATTTCAAGATAAAAGAGAGAAGGAAATGACAATGCAAAGTAAACGAGCTTGTGATGTGGTTTTTTAAAAATAATGTTTGGGAATTTTGACTTTGTTCTTATAGAATAATCTGACAAACTCGTATTTTGTTCAAAGCTAAGGAAAAATGCCTCAAAAACAAAAGAAAAATAAGTCAATGCCACTAAACAAGGCATTTGGAGCGACACATCTATTAGATGTTCCCTCCATTATTTACAGCAAATTAACTAGCCGAAATTGAGTTAAAACATTTTCTTAATACCTAACACACCCAAAATGTATCTTGTTTTCACTTGAGTTGGGCCTTAAAAAGACCCCAGAATAGTAGAAATGATACCAGGTAGCCACTCTAAAGGGTTGTTATTTAGAATTTAGTCAGTACGTTTTGAATTTCAGTTTTTCAGTTCAATTTTCCAGAACAAAAATGTTTTGAGTTGTCCTGAAATCAAGATTTTTAGTTTAAAATTCCAGGACAATAAGTACTGGCTAATCTCTAAATAGTATCCCTGAGAATGACTATCTGTACACTTCAGAATATCCATAAAAGAGATCAAATTATTTAAATTAAAATGCTTGCAGCTCCCATGAATTATTTGTTGAGCGGTATATAAATTAATTAAAATTTAAAATCACCTGCATTAAGAGTATCAACTTGAGGATCGATCCGAATTAAAGTAGATTGCTAATTCCGCATCCACTTAATTATTACTGAATCATTTACGCTATTGTTGAGTATCAATTGCAAAAGTAATCCAGAAATAATGGTTTGAAACATACATAATTAAGACAAAGATCACGATGCAGTTATCTTGGTCTTAAATTAGGATTTGCAATCACAGTGTCCATTAAGATGTCATTGTTTTATCCATAAGACCAAAAATTGCTTTATAAAAAAATTTTCCTCATAAAAAAAGAACTTATGGAGTATAAGTTAACTTATGAAATACCAGTTACGTATTTGTAATCTACATGTCTTAGTTTTTCAGCTTACATGCATGGCCTAGATGATACATGCGAAATGTATTACTCCACAAAGTGAAAGAAGTATATATACGTAATTTCCAACTACTGATGGCAATTAATTAGACGAAAGTATAGCTAGCTTTTAAGTAGTACCGTACGTATAATAAATTCAACTAAAATGTAAAAGAGGAATAACCAAGCAGAAAAAACATCAAAATTAATATTGGTCCGCTAGCTGCAACATGTTCCATTGGGATACAATAAATCTTCAGTGGTACGTAGCTAGGTACTACATTGTAATTAAATTGCTATAGTATAAGCCAGGAATTAATGGAAACGATAATAAGACACTATTGCCTAATATATATTAATGGTGTCAGCGTAATACCTTTAAATAATGGAGCACGTACGCAAGTCATTTTTGGCTACAAGCTCTTACTCTTCATCTAACAATTCTTTTCTTTGTTGAGATGGCAAGTTACTCATGTATTTATTTATAGCCTCAACACAAATTGGTAATGGAGACGTTATATCTCTGGCATTATTGTGTATGGTACATACTTTCTTTTTTCTTCTATAGTGCTCACTTTGGTCTGTTGGCTACATTATCTCTGACTTCCCAAATTGGAATAAGTTAATGACACTTGTGCTCCCTTTTATCCCCAGTCAATCCCCTTTTTCTTTCTTTCTTTCTTTCTGATAATTAAACTACACATCATTCAGTAGTTTTATTTTTCAGATACTTGACTTACGCAGGAATTAATTAGTCAGGCAACTTCTGCTGAATCTTATCTTAAAAATTGAACGAAATCATGATTTCAATCAACGAAAGTGAACTGCAATAGCTAAATTGAGGAGCGTAATTTCTCTTTTCATTTATTAGTTCAGTTTTCAAGAATTTGATTTCCAGATATTGAAGGAAAAAGAATGAAGAAATTAAAGAACTTGTGCTTTATGTTGTGCTTATATTCTTGGGAATTTTGACTTTTGTTCTCGTAGAATCTGACAAATTCACATATCGAAATAAATATATGAAATTTAAAGTGCCCCACGGGAAACATTAGAGGAGGTACAGTATTTTATTTATACTGCATCATCGACAATAGTTATATACTTTATTTGATTTTCCTACTTGATGAAGTAATACGATACCATGCTCGTCTTTTTCCTCTCCTTTAGCTTTCATTTGATCTTCAAAATCTCATTTTTTATTACGAGTTTAAATTTTTTGTTTACCTTGAACTTCAAAAGAGATCACACAACAACGGAATGGAACCTCCTCCCACCCCCATTACCCTCTAGTCACACTTACTTCAGAGCTTGAATTGCAAATAATATCGATTCATACAGAAGAAAAGGTTCTCTATTATAACAGATTTGTTGATGCTAGAGTCCACCTGTTGACCTATTCAACAGCTGAGCTAAAAACAGTCTAAACAGAAAACAATGAAGCAATTGGATTCGTGAAAACTGAAGAGAACAAAACTGTTTTTCAAGTTCGTTCATATTCTACATAAACAAGCTTCAGTAATGGAGAAGTCTGAGAAAAGACCATGTCAATACATGATTGTTCGTAGTGGTGGACAATGACGAGCAGTTTCCTTCCATAACTAGCTTGCTCTGTATAAATTGTTCAAACAACACTAAATGCCGACTGTAGAGTAGAGGAGAATCGAGAAGTAAGAGTCTGGGCTGCAAATGCTTGGAGCTGCTTCTTAGCATCTGGATTTCAGAAAAAAAATACTATGAAGATTAACAAGAAAAGGCATACTGGAAAACAAAATAGGAAAAGGGAATAGTACATTGACATCAGATAACAAGAAGTACCAAAAACAAAAATGAAAAAACTGAAACAAGCAGGGCAAGATAGAAACCAATCCAAGATACACAAACTAATGAGGAAACCCAACAAAATCTACCGTCATATTATATTCTTGCATGAAAGTTGGAACACCCAAACAAAATAAAACACCAGCAGTAATGATATTGTTAGGCGCAGAATCCACAGAAGTTATAGTAAGTACGCACCTTTGCGACATCTAGTAAAACCAACAATATTTGCGACGCTGAGAGTCAAGCAAACTCCAACAACGAGAAGATAGTCAGCTTGGAATCTAATGAGGGAGAATATCGCGAGAAAGAACCAAGCAACAGCCTACAACGAAGTACACATATCAGGTGCAACATATCAATGGATAACTATATCACTTTGCAAAATAAGGTACAGATAAAAACCAAATATAATCCCTATAACATATGCTACAATATGCTTTTGAAGTTTGAATCCTGGAATAATAAAAGCTGAAAACAGAAAACAAGAAGCCAAGGTGTGAACGGCCATCGTTCATATCCAAACTTATGTGTTTTGCCAATTTTTCTTGAATTCTTCTGATTAATACATGTGCTCAATTTGTTTATGTTGAACTTTAGAATAAGCAGTCAGTGTGATAAGAGTCTTCACTTACTGTTAGGTACAAAGTCCACCAGAACAGCCAGGAATCCTTCTTGTTCATGCGAGCCATTGACTGAAAGGAAAAGTGAAGGACAAAGGTATGTCCCGGCCAATAAAAAGTTAATCAATTAATAAGACTAAATGCGCGAGCACTTCTAAAATAAACCTATGTATGAAGGGCAAGAAGTCTGCTAAGGAACCTGAGACTAGATTACACACCTCTTGATCAAGGCACTCAAATCTCCACACACTCTCGCCATTATCATCTATTTCATTCCACCATCTTAAACCCACCAGGATACGCCCACTCACATTCTTAACCACCCAAAAGTCAAAAGCAGCTAAAAGAACAGTTATCACAAATATGATAACAAAACTATCAACAAATAGAGCTGACAGAATATAAAACGCTAGTGCTGCTGCCTGTCAATGCAAAGGAAATGTGTTAAGTAAATACAATTTATAAGACATTAAAATAAGAAGACTATAATAAACTGCACCTTGAAGAGCACATGAAAAAAGCATATCTGTGGGTGCGCATAGTCCTCCCCTGCAGGCTGAAAAAGAACGTGATAGTGTAACTAGCATTATGACAGAAAAGATCAACATTTTTTTATGTGCTTCCCTCCTTTCCTTGCACCAGAGAGTGTTCAGGGTGTAAGAGGTAGAGCAACAACGGTAGAAAAGAAAGAAAACAAGGAGGGAGGGTTATCAAAAATAAGTAACAGAGGAAAAAAGTAACCAGAGCCACAAGCTCCTCTAAGCTACAAGTGTTACATATTAAAAAATTAACCTTTTTCACCTACATTGCTTCTCCTAGATCATCTACCCCCCTTCCCATCCGGAGGATGAGAAAATCGGAATGAACTCAAAGTTATGACAATAACAACAACAACACAAATACGACTCAATTCAGCGCTAGTTGGGATTGGCTATACAGATCTGTTTCACTACATTCATACCAGGTTCATTCCAATATTCAATAGTCCGCGACTATCTAACACTAGAGTTCTCTATATTTTCTACTGACATACAAATATCTGAACAAAATAAAAAGAACTACTATAAACATTGGACCTAATGTAAGTATACCGATCTGCTTTTCCATGACTCTTTCATTACTATATCTCTGTTGCTTTAATGCTGCGACTATGTTGTCCTGAGCCGGGGGTCTGTCGGAAACAGGCTTTGTACCTGCACAACGTAGAGGTAAGGTTTGCGTACACTACCCTTCCCAGACCTCACTTGTGGGATTACACTGGGTTGTTTGTTGTTGTTGTTGTAGCTAGTATCTCCTATATGGATCTTTTGCTTCCATCATGTCTATTTTTCTCTAAAGTCTACATGGATTTTAAGAGATTATAAGTCCTTAGAGACAACTTTCATCCACGTGATTTTAGGCCTATTTCTTCACCTTCTAAAAGCTTCAACCGTAACATTTGGAATCTACATAGAACACTACCAAACCATCTCAAGCAACCTCTTTAACTATATCCTCTATGTGTGCTAGTTGTACCTCTTATGACACCAAACTAAAACTTAACCGCCCCAATCACATAGCTAGCATTGTATAGTGGGACTTACTTGACATCCAAAATTAATAGTGCATCTAGATGTTTCAATTTCAAAGTTGCATCAATATATACACACAACAATATCTTTATACAAAACAACTAAGCTTGATTCCCAAACTAATATGGTCAGCTATACAAGTCTTCTACATCTATTTCAATACGTGGGTCCATCACATTCCAAATAAAAAAAATTGTTTTTTAAAGCAAATTAGGAGTTCAATATTTTGAAAATTTATCATATTATCACTTTTTTAACCTATACATAAAGCTATTTCTCCCTCCCTCCTTTCTCTGGATGTGAAACCGGCCCTGCGAAGCTTACATGGACTCGAAAATAGAACAAAGCAAGAACACTAAGCCGTCGCCCAAACATGCAACTATGTTAAAAATACAATTGCTGTCAGAACTAAAAAATCATCTACAGACGTTTTATGCCCACTCGTTTTGAATAACGCCTGCATCATCCATACATAAAAATTGATGTAGTATATCATATCAACAGTAAGGACTTCTTATTGAAACTTGAAACATTGGAAATAAAAATGATTTATGGGTGGAATCAAATATGCTATACTTATAGAAACCAAAAATAGCATATTCAAACTATCTGAAAGTCTATACACGCCAAAAATAGCATATGCAAATTATCAGAAAGTATCTAGACACTACAATAGCATAATAGCACCCTGCAAATTCCAATTTGTTTGAGTATATAAAATAAAATCCAAGTGACACATTTCAAAGTAGCATCAACAAACTAACAATACAACTGCACGAATCAAATTAACCAAAATCTATATATTGGGATACTTCAGCCAATTAACAATGAAGTATATACAAATAAATCTAGCATATGAGTGAAGCCAACTAGCATCCTTTTATTTTCACTTCATTTTTATTTATCTCCCACTGCAGAACAGTAAATTATTTTTCTACTATTATACGCAGTCAAATACTTCTGTCAGTCTAATAAGTCCAAATCTCACCAAACTTACATCTCGTAAGACTTGTTGAAACATGAGAGAGAGGGAGAGAGGGAGAGAGAAAGAATGAAAGGCAAAGAGAAGATCACGGAAAAGGATACACTTGCCAAAGACACAAACTGCTCTAAATACAAACTGACATCAAAAAATGCATTAATGTAGCATATAGTGACACAAAGATGATAGAAAATATATTTAGTTATCTTTTCAGTACTTATGACGTATAATATCTTTTTCAACCAAAACCTTCTAGGAGAAAAATGATATGTGTGGTCCTAACACAAAATAAAAGGTCACTCCACCAGCAGATCCGGTGTCAAAAATATGCCAAAAGAACATAGTCTAAGAATCTCTACGTAGATCAATCAAGGGGATATCTTGAAATAGACTTGTGGCCATAACTATATTATTTATGACATCTGAGACCAAAATAGCAGGTTAAACTCTCTTTGCCTGCTCGTAATACTCAGTAAGACCTTGAACATAAAAGAGTAATAGGACAGCTTAATGCACTACGATAAGATTTAGATAAGAAATGATGAAATGGTATCCTTCTATATTTATTAGTCCATTTATTTTTGTTTACCAGCCGTTAAGGGAATGTGTACTTATATACCAGTTTGGTGTTAAGCACACCTTTTTCACTTTCACTTTTATTTTGTTTTGGTGTGATGATGATATGAATTGAGCTTAAAGAAAGAATTAAGGATTCATATATAGCAGATGCCAACTTGTTTCGGACTGAGGCGTACTTGTTGTTGTTGTTGCTGCTGCTGTTGTTGTTGTTATAAGCAGCCTATGATATGCAGGAGTATTATTTCACAATTCTTCTGGACAATTTATTTTTGACGATTATTTCCCCTAAATTTGCATTAATACTTCATCAATAAGAACAAATTTTATATCTTCCAGATCGATAATACAATTCAAGGATGGAATTCACTAGAGTGAGAATTTTCAATTCCCAAACAGATCGAAAAACAAAAGGAAAAAAAAAAAGAGTAAATCAACAGATCAATTAATCTTCATTGAAAAACTACGAGCTCAAACAAAACCCTAGCCTCAATGCAATGATTTCAAGTATTATCTGATAATGATAAATGATTGTAAATTAGATTGGGTTGGGGGGGGGGGGGGGAAGAGACAAATAATGAAAACAATTAAACTTACTGGGTTAAAATCCATATCGAATAATCAAATCCAATGCCCTTAGGATTTCGCCTGATCTCTGAAAAATGGTCGCGTTTTCTCTCTCTAAAACTGGTGCAACAATTTCGTGGAAATGAAAATAGAGCTGTTTCTTAGATTTGGCATTTGGCAAATTTTTGGAATTCTAGAAAATGAACCCCGAAACTTCTGTTATTTAGGAAATGCTCCAGGAATTTTTTAGCTCTTCAATTCTGGTCTCTGGTAGAGTTTAAATTATCCTCTTCAAATAAGGAAATTAAGGTTTAATAACATAACAATAATTATATCTCAATTCCAAATAAGTAAGTGTCAGCTATATGAATTCTTAAATGAAACTAAAAAGTCGTAGAAGTTCTCTATATTTTCTAAGGTATTCTACTCGTGAAGAAGTATTTTTCGTCCTCAAACCAAAAAAAATAAGGAAAAAAGACTCGAAAAATATCTATGAAAAAGTTAATATTTGGGGGGGAAATCTTGACATAAGATTCTTCAATAGGGGCAAGAGACTCTTAGAAAAGCACATAATCTAATTTAAACGATATTAACATGACTAAATGAATATTCTAAGCTAATTACTATTCATATATAAATCTTTTAGTTTTTGTGTCATATCTTTTGCTAGGTTTGCATTGATTCCAGTATATCGTGGGTCTTTCAATATAATTTTGTTATATGTAATTTTAGATTTATCTCGTCCCTTTTAACACCTTCATGCACAATGGTTTCGCGCTACATATTAGTGCATATGAAAACACAAACGACTTTAATTATCCAGTATTTAAATATAGACACCAGGTTTTGATAATCATATGTATATTCAGCTTGACGTGTTCTAATTTTAATAAATACAAATGGGACCTTACTCAGAAACATTGTTTAAAAAAAATAGATCTTAACTTTTACAATACCAAGCTTAATTTTATCAATTGTATGAGCTAAGATGAAACTACTATCAAGTTATTTTACAAGTAATATCAACTTTTTAGAATTGAAACAGTGTCATCATGGATTATATTTTAATATAGCTTTTAAGTTGTTTGAGATTGAGGTGTGAATATTAAATATTACTGCTAAGTTTATGGTTTGACATTCATGTAGCTTTTCTTCTTGTTAACCTGATAATGATTAACAATTATGTATTTTGTACTGTTCTATTCCGATAAGAAAAGTTTGTTAAACTGTTTTCTTAACAGTTTAATCCATATTTAAATAATTAATATTGGCAGAGACATAATTATACAATAGTATATTCATTATATTCTTGTGAATACAGAAGGTAACTTTTTTCGAAAAAATATTAAAAACATTGGGAGACTAAAGAATGGAAATGAGTAAAGGGGATAGTGATTATTGAGCGTAAAAACTTACCCGCATCCAATATCTAACACAATCCAATAAATGCACGACATGCGCATACAGACTTCTATCATTTAGTCACGTTTAATTGATATATATTATTATTATTAAATCACTTATTAACGATTATATGTTGGTATATTTTGGTGTAAACACCGCACACCTAGTGTAAGTCTTGGTGGTAGTAAAGGTAAATAATTTTATGTCTTTACAATTGAAATTGTAGGTGGGAACAATAAAACAACAAACAGAAAAATGACAAAGACTGTGTTTTTTGCTCGTCTGTGCGAGGAACTGGGGGACAAAGGCGGGGAGAAGAAGTTATTCCAGCCGGCTAAGGCAAGAGAGAGGAAGGCTCGGGATCTGGACCAAGTGAGGTGCATCAAAGACGAGGACGACAGAGTTTTGATGGTGGAGGACCAGATTAAGCGGAGATGGCAGACCTACTGTAACGATCCGGCCGGTCGTTTTGAGTGTATTAGCTTTGATCCCCTATTTATTACCTCCTCGGTGTTATATTGTAGTTACGTGACTTATCAGGGTGCTTGGTTTCAGGTTTGGAAAAGTTTTAGAGCGAAATGAGACACACAATCCCTAAGTTGGAGGTTTAAGTTGTTAGAGTTGACCGTAGTTTGATTTTTGTGTAGACGACTCCAGAATGGAGTTTTGACGGTTCCAATAGCTCTGTATGGTGATTTTGGACTTAGGAGTGTGTCCTGATATTGATTCGGTAGTCTATATGTCGTTTCGGCGAGAATTGGCGTAAGTTAGAAAGTTGAAGGTTTGGAAGGTTGGGAAGTTTGGCCGAGAGTTAACTTTATTGATATCGGGGTTGGATCCCGATTTCGAAAGTTGGAATAGATCTGTAATGACATATATAACTTGTGTACAAAATTTGAAGTCAATCGGAGTTGGTTTGATAAGAATCGGCATTAGTTTTGGAATTCGGAAGTTCATAAGTTTTTTAGGCTTGAATCAATGCGTGATTCCCGATTCTAGCATTGTTTGAGGTGATTTGATGCTTCGAGCGTGTTCGTATGATGTTTTAGGACTTGTTGGCATGTTTGGTTGAGGTCCCGGGAGCCTCGGGTGTAATTCGGATCATGTTCGGCGCATTTCCAAACATTGAAAATTGCTAAATTCGGTGCTTCTGGTTTCCTTCTACGCGTTCACGAAGGTGTTCCCGCATTCGCGTAGAATCTTCGAAGATTGCTGGAGATTTACCTTTCGCGCGCGAAGAAGGCCACGTGTTCACGAAGGGTTAGGATTTTGTGCATTGCAACTGCGGACAGGGAGCCGCGTTCTCGAAGAGGAAAGGCAGGTTAGGGAGACCTCACGCGGTTGTTCTACGCGTTCGCGAGTGAAGCTTCGCGATCGCGAAGCTTGAGAGTTTTGGTCATCGCGTTCGCGAGTGGGTTATCGCGTTCGCGTAAGAGGAAATTTGGGCAGCAACATTTTTGTGCTTCGCGAACGCGAGGCAATTTCCGCGTTCGCGATAAAGGAATCACTGGCAGCAGATTTAAGTTTCAAAGTCGAGGGTTTATTTCATATTTCACATTTTGGACTTAGAGCTCGGTGTGAGGCGAATGTTCGACAGATTTTCAGAGCGATTATTGGGGTGAAAATTCCTAACTCGATTTTGGTTAATTTACATGAATCTATTGATAATTTCATCATCTAATTAGGGATTTGAGTTGGAAAATTGGGGGAAAATGGTAGAAACTTCTTACGCTAAAATTTGAGGATTTGAAAGGCGATTTGAGGTCGGATTTGAGTAATTCTTGTATGGTTGAACTCGTTATCGCATGGGTGTTCAAAATTTATAATTTTGGTCGGGTTCCGAGGCGCGGGCTCGAGTTGACTTTTTTAATTCTTTGCAAATATCGTAATTTCATTGTTTGAATTAGTTTCCTATAGTTTATATTTATAGTATACAGTTATTTTGGCTAGATTCGAGCAATTCAGAGTTGGATAATCGAGGAAAGGGCATACTAGTGAATTGATTAGCGTGATTTGAGATAAGTGACTTGCCTAACCTTGTATGGGGGAATTAACCCCTTAGGATTTGTGTTGGTTGTGATAATTGTGATATGTGAAAGCCATGTACGCAAGGTGACGAGTGTGTACACGGGCTAACTATGGAAATTACCGATTTTAGCTATGTAGATCCCTTTCATACATTAATTGAGTTAGCTTAACATGTCATATTCATCATTATTAGTCTATTTTCACATGTCTACTTGTCTTTTGCTCTTACATGCTAATTGCCATATATGTTTAGTTGAAGTTCTTGTTTCCTTTATTCCGTATTCATTACTTAATTGTTGAACTCTTTACTTGAAGTTGTTAAATCGTGGAATATCTTGTTGTTGAAATTGGTATTGAGATATAAAGGTTGTGATTCACACTGAGGCAAAGTGCTAAGTTGTGAAATATCATTCTGTGGAGTTGTCAATTCTGGTTGTTATTGTTGAGATTCGTGTGTACAAGTCATGGTGTAACGACCCGACTGGTCGTTTTGAGAATTAGCGTCCCTTTCGGTGGCTTAAGGTCTCAAGCAACTTCGTATTATGTGTTATGACTTGCGTGTGTGGTCGAGTTCGGTTTCGGATGATTCAGGGTCAATTTGGAAGAAGGATTCTTGTTTTAGAAGTTTAAACGGTAAGAGTTGACAAGAGTTTAACTTTTTGTGTAGACGACTCTGAAATGGTATTTTGATGATTTCAATAGCTTCGTATGGTAATTTTGGACTTAGGCGTGCGTCCGGATTTGGAGGTCCATAGGGTAATTTGAAGCATTTCGGCGAAAATTAGAAAGTTGAAGTTTTGAAAGGTTAAGAGGTTTGACCAAGAGTTGACCTTGGTGATATCGGGGTTGGAATGTGATTCCGAGAGTTGGATTAGCTCCGTTATGTCATTTGGGACTTGCATGCAAAATTCGACGTCATTCCAGGTTGATTTGATATGTTTCGGTACGAGTTTTGGAAGTTAGAAGATTGAAAAGTTCATAAGTTCGATTCGAGGTGCGATTCGTAGTTCGACGTTGTTTGATGTGATTTGAGACCTCGAGTATCTCTGTGTTATGTTATGAAACTAGTTGGTATGTTTGGACAGGGTCCCGGGCGTGTTTCGGATAGGCTACGGGACATTTTTTTCATGTTTTCGAATGCTACATTTCTAGTGTATGGTGTCCTTCTCTGTGATCGCTTATGTGCAGCCGCGATCGCGAAGGCTGTTTGGTGGGATGGTCCTTTTTCCTCATCGCATTCGCAAGGATCAGTTTGTGATCGCGTGCGTATAAGTGATTGCTTATTCGCGTTCGCATTGGGCCTTTCGCGTTCGCGTAGTGTTGACCCTGCTGGGGAGGCCGGCACTTTGTTCTTCGCGTTCACATAGCTATGTACACGATCGCGTACTTTGAGGCAGTGATGAACCGCGTTCGCCTTTCTTCTTCCGCGTTCGCGTAGTACCTTTTCGTGAGGCACTGTCATTTTTTCTTCGCGATCGCATAGTACATTTTTGTGGAAGTCATTATTCCTTCTTCGCGATCGCATGTGTATTTCCGCGATCACGATGTGCAAATACCTGGGCAACAGAATATATTTTCCAAAATCGAGAGCTTGGCCATTTTTATCATATCTTGAGTTGTATACCTCAGATTTAAGCGATTTTTTGTGGGTTTTTCAAGCAAATCATTGGGGTAAGTATTCTTCACCCGGAATTTATTATATTCCATGATTCTATCTTTATTTTTATCTTATAATTAGTATTTTGAGTTGAGGGAAAATGGGAATTTTCGAAGAAATCTTTCAAAATGTAAAATGATGATTTGAAGGACGAATTGATATTGAATTTGGTAATTCTTGTATGGTTGGACTAGTTATCGAATGGGTGTTCGGATTTTGTAATCTTGGTCGGGTTCCGAAATGCTGAATCGGGGATTGACTTTTCGGTTGACTTTTTAGTTTTAATTAAAGATCGAAACTTTATTATCCGGAACTGTCTTCTATGAGTTTTATTTATGATTTAAAGTTATTTTGGCTAGATTTGAGCCGTTTGAGAGGTCATTTTAGAGTAACAATCTAGCTTCTTTGAGGTATGCATCTTGCCTAACTTTATGGGGGGAAACTATGTCACGATCCCAAATTTCCTCCGTAGGATGTCGTGATGGTACCTAGTCTCTAAGACTAGGTAAGCCTATCAATGCGGAATAATAATAAATATCTGAAATAAATAAACTACAATTCAAATAATTTCAACTCCCAAAACCCGGTAGAAATAAGTCACAAGCTTCTAAGAATTTATTCTCTATGTCTCTATACATCAGAGTCTAAAGCAAATAAGGAAGACAAACATAGTAAGATAGAAGGGGACTCCGGAGTCTGCGGACGCTGGCAGATATACTTCGAAGTCTCCTCGTACAGCTAGTTTACTTATGCGTGGTCTGAGAAGATGTACCTGGATCTGCACAAAAAGATATGCAGAAGCGTAGTATGAGTACACCACAGCGGTACCCAGTAAGTGCCAAGCCTAACCTCGGTAGAGTAATGACGAGGTCAGGTCAGGCCCTACTGGAGAATAAATAATGGCATGGTAAAATATTTAAACAATATTATAAGATAAAATGACGATGGAGATGAATCAAATAGTATGTCACATTTAATTTCATCAAATAATGGCAAATAAATACCTCGTGGAAACAAAACAGAATTTTTTTCAACGTTAAGAAAATCACAACAATAATCAAAGGCAATTGTGGCCATAAATCAATATCAACAAGGGCACTCCCGAGGTACCGTCTCGTAGTCCCAAATCATAAACAAATTCAGAATATCTCATTTCCTTATCTCACCGCGGGAGTCTTCACAATTTATTTGAAAGAAAATATTTTTTTCCGAAATAGCATCCCGCGTTTTAGCCATTCTTATCACACCGCATGACTTCTAGTAGTTCCTCCTACTAACCACGCATATCAAGGCACTCTTATCTTACCGCATGCGTTTCAATACCCAGACCTTATACCACCGCATGCATATCAATATCACAATATATCATAATTTGCACCTCAGGTGCTCAAATAATTTAACTTGCCAAAATAATTCAACAATAATATTTTTCCACAATAAAAATCTCACGGCTCATGTCAAAATAATTTTATAATAATATTTTTCCACAACAAAGAGCTCACGGCTCATGTCAAAATAATTTAACAATAATATTTTTCCACAATAAAGAGCTCACGGCTCATGTCAAAATAATTCAACAATAATATTTTTTCACAATAAAGAGTTCACGGCTCATGTCTTAATAATTCAACAATAATATTCTTTCACAATAAATAGCTCGCCGCTCCATCACAATGAGTACAAAAATATTCAGGAGTAAATAATTTAGGAAAATAATATTTCAAAATCTTTAATACGTTGCTTCAATATCAAGTTTAAAAATGTCAAATACTTCATATTAATAATATTTAATTTAAAGAAAATCAACCTTCAAATAATGCACAGAATAAAAGAAATCAAGTTTCAACTAAACAGGTAAAATAATTAGTAGGAAAAGATCAAACAAATTTGAAGTATATATCTCAGATCAATGATGAAGAATATTACAAGATAAAATAATTTAATAAATGCGCAACAGTGATCTACACAATTTAAAAATATAATCTTTCACATTTAGCCCATTTACACACTCGTCACCTCGTGCACACGACTTTCAACATATTTCAATAATCACATCAATACCAATCCTAGGGGAAATTTCCCCCCTTCACAAGGTTAGACAAGTCACTTACCTCGACTTGCTCCAATTTAACCAAGTATTATGCTTTTTTCTCGATTTTTCTGAATCATATCTAGTCATAATTAATTCGATACAGTCAACAAAAATTATAGAAATTAATTTCATAAGAAAATACTATATTTTTTAATAAAATCTGAAATTAGCTCAAAATTGCCCGTGGGGCCCACATCTCGGAATCCTGCAAAACTCATAAAATTCGACAACCCATTCAATTACGAGTCCAACCATACCAGTTTCACTCAAATCTGACTCCGGATCGACACCGAAATCTCAAAAATTCTTTTCTATTAGATTTCTAAAATTTTCCCAAATTTCTATCTCAAAATACTAATTAAATAGTAAAACAATGATATATTCGTGTATATTGACCAAATCGGAGTTAGAATCACTTACCCCAATGTTTTTTCTTGAAAATATATCAAAATCGCCCCTCCTCAAGCTCCAATTCGTCAAAAATGGAAAATGGGACGAAGTCCCCTGTTTTTATAACTTACATATCTGTCAGGGAGCCCGATTTGTCAGGGAGTCCGATTTGTCAAGGAGCTCAATTTGTCAAGGAGCGATCGATTTGTCAGGGAGCTCGATTTGTCAGGGAGTCCGATTTGTCAGGGAGCTCGATTTTGTTAGAGAGCTCGATTTTGTCAGGGAGTCTGATTTTTGACAGGGTGTCCGATTTTGACAGGCAGCCCGATTTTGACAGGCAGCCCGATTTTTGACAGCATTTCCAGCAGAAAAATTGCAGCACCTTTTGCAGCACCTAAGTCCCACTTTTGATCCGTTAACCATCCGAAACTCATCAGAAGCCCTCGGGACCTCAACCCAATACACCAATAAGTCCTAAAATATCATACGAACTTATTTGAAACCTCAATTCACATCAAACAACGCTAAAATCACGAATCATGCTCCAATTCAAGCTTAATGAAACTTAGAATTTCCAACTTCTACATTCGATGTCGAAACCTATCAAATCAAGTCCGATTGACCTCAAATTTTGCACCCAAGTCATAAATGACATAAACGGAGCTGTGAAAATTTTCAGAACTGGATTCCGACCCCGATATCAAAAAGTCAACTCCCCGGTCAAACTTCCAAACTTCAAATTCATATTTTAGCCATTTCAAGCCTAATTTCACTATGGACTTTCAAATAAAATTTCGACCATGCTCCTAAGTCCAAAATCACCATACGAAACTGTTGGAATCATCAAAACTATATTCCGGGGTCATTTGCACATAATTCGACATCCGGTCACTATTTGAACTTAAACTTTTAATTAATTTATTTTTTAATCAAAATTCCGTATCTCGGACTAAGGACCTCGAAATTTGATTCTGGGCATACGCCCAAGTCTCAAATCACGATATGGACTTACTGGAACTGTTAAAACACTGATCCGAGTCTGTTTGCTCAAAATATTGACCAAAGTCAACTCAATTGAGTTTTAAAGCTCAAAATCACATTTTAATCTATTTTTCACATAAAAACTTCTCGGAAAATTTTACGGACTGCACACACAAGTCGAGGAATGATAAATAGTGCTTTTCAAGGTCTTAGAATACAAAATTAATTATTAAATTTAAAGATGACATTTTGTGTCATCACAAACTACCCATTAGGATTTGAGTCACTTGTGCTAATTGTGTCATGTGAAGACCGTGTACGCGAGGTAACGAGTACATGTTCGGGCTTATTTGTGAAAACTTGACCGTTTAGGGCTCTTAGGATCTTATGTTCATTATATATGAAGTTGTTTGTCATGTTAAATCCCCCATTTACTAAATTTACCCTTACGTGTCTTAATTGGAATTAATTGCTTCATGTTCTACCCTTATTGTCGATTAAACTCTTATGTGCCTTAACTGAAGTTGTTGCCTCTTTTATTGCCATGCTATCCTTTCCGTAATTGCGTAACCTTAATTAAAATCATTATTATCTTTCCGTAATTGCTTAACCTTAATTAAAATTATTATTATCTCTTCTGTAATTGCTTAAACTTAATGGAAGTTTGTTATCCCTTTCATTGTTGATGTATTCTTATTTGGGGTCATTGATTCATGCTATCTCTCTTGTTGTCGAATTGCACTTTCGTGGAATCATAGTTACACATTACCTCTCCTTTGTTGAACTATTCTTGTTGAGACTATTATTTCCATGTTGTGTCTTTCTTTGTGAGTTCGTTCTTCCGTTTCTTTGTGTTTTGAAGTTCTTGTATTGATTTACTTGCCGTATTCTCGTGTTATTGTTGTTGTATTCAGTGTTGTTGAGCCGAGGGCTATGCATGGTTGTTATATTAAAACTGTTTTGAGGAAATGTTGTGGCATATGGGCACATATTGTGAAAGTCATTTTGATGAGTTGTTATGTTTTGGCACATATGTTATTGTTAAAAGGATTGTTATTGTGTTTGCACGAGATTTCTGCCGTACTGTTGTTATTATTGATATGTATGTGGTGGTATAAGGTCTGGGTGTTGAAACACATGCAGTGAGATAAGGTGGCTTGAAACGCGTGGCTAGTAGGGGAACTACTAGAAGCCATGCGGTATGATAAGGTAGGCTAAAACGTGGGATGCTATTTTGGGAAAAATGGTTTTCAAAACTAAATATAAAGGCTCTCGCGGTGATATAAGAAAAGTTGTGATTCATTTTATAATTTGAGATTACGAGGCGGTACCTAGGTAGGTCTCTTGTTGTCATTTCCCCATTTTTTGTACTTGTTTTTTATTGTTGTTTCCTTAGCATACTATCAATTATCTTCGTCCGTGTTGCAATATTTGCTTAGTTCTATGTAGCCAATTTTGTTGTGCTTGCCGTTGCTTTAATTTCATTATTGTCTTGCTTACACTATACATTTCATGGTGATCGCTTCTTATGTGCCATTCATTGTCTCTACTCTCATTTGTTGACTTAAATTGTGGTAGAACACTAGAACAAGCATACACGTAGATGAATCACCCATATCGGTTTAAGAAGATGAATTTTGACGCTATTGACCATTACATGTGCTCTTGTCTACTTGCCTTCTGTGTGAGACCTGTTCTCCTGGCACGTGAGTCATCCATGTAGTTATGAGTTGTAATGCGGGCACAAGATGCCAAGTGAATAGGGTTCATGAATTGGAACCCGCGAGCTATGATTATGAGGTTTGGTACCTCGTTGAAATGCTTGACATATCTGGTGTGAAAGCGGTTGTCCTTATTCAATTGTTGTTGGTTTTCCTTTATTTTGTATCACCGGACTTAGACTATGTTCAGCTTACTCTACAACACTATTACTTGACTGCTTCATGTTAAATATTGATGTTACTAGTGTATCGTTGTAACCATTATTTTGTATCCCTTATCCAGCTTAGCTTTATATTAATATTGTTTCTCTGTTAGTTCTCCTTCACACTTTTTCAAGTTGTTTAGTCCGGTAGGTGTCTTGACTGTCCCTCGTCACTACTCCATCGAGGTTAGTCTTAATACTTACTGGGTATCATTATGGTGTACTCATACTACGCTTCTGCACATTTTTTTACAGATCCAGGTGCCACAGTTATTGTTGATTATTAGCTAGTTGGTTGAGCATTGTTATGGAGACTCAAGGTAAACCCGTCGTCGTGTTCGCAGGCCTCAGTGTCACCTTCTGATACTATACTTGTACTGTTTAATTCTATTTCGAACAGTTGTATTTAGGGATTTTTCTAGCAAATTCAGTAGAGCTTATGACTTGCACTACCGATTTTAGGAATTGTAAGTTGTGTATAAAGATTTATATTTCATATTTATCATTAATGGCTGAATTCTTCTATTAATTTAGTAAGTGTTAGGCTTACCTAGTCTTAGATACTAGGTGTCGTCACGACATCCCACGGAGGGAAACTGGGGTCATGACAAGTTGGTATCAGAGCTCTAGGTTCATAGGCGTTATGAGTCACAAACAAGTTTAGTAGAGCCTCGCGGATCGGTATAGAGACGTTTGTACCTATCTTCGGGAGGCTATAGAACTGTTAGGAAAAAGTTTCACTTCTTTGATTCCTTATCGTGCAAATTTGTTGACTTCAAATTCTAAATCTCTGTCTTTCTATTCTCTCACAGATGGTAAAGACACGCATAACTGGATCTGATGATCAGACACCCGCGCCCACTGCTAGAGCCATGAGAGGCCGGGGAAAAGGCCGAAGATGTCTACATGATGCAGCTAGAGCACCCGCACGAGCTGCTATAGAGGAGCCAACAGTAGCTCCAATTGGAGAGCAGGCACCTGAGACGCCTATTACTACCCAGCACTTTAGGAGACCCTCACCTAGTTTTTGAGCATATTGGGCACTTTATCTCAGTCAGGGTTGATCCCACTTGATCTTGCCACATCTCAGGCCAGGGGAGGAATACAGACTCCCGCTGCTCGTACCCCAAAGCAGTGGGTCCAGGTTGACCAGGTACTAGAGGTCATACCAGTGTAGCCGGTCGCCCCAGCTCAATCCGAGGTTAAGGCAGCAACTTCTGAAGGGGAGCAGCTCAGGCTTGAGAAATACAAGAAGTACCACCCTCCTACTTTCAGCGGTTTGGCTTCAGAGAATGCCCAGGGTTTTCATGAGGAGTGTCATTATATCCTTCGTACTATGGGTATTGTGGAGTCGAGTGGGGTTCATTTCACTACGTTCCAGCTTAAGGGAATGTCTTATCAGTGGTGGCGAGCATATGAGTTAGGTAGTCCGACCGAGGCAGCTTCACTCACCTGGGATGAGTTCTCAGAGATGTTCTTGAGGGAGTTTGTTCCCTAGAGTCTTAGGGACGCATGAGGCGCAGAGTTTGAGCAGTTGCGCCATGGTTCTATGACCGTATCAGAGTATGCAGTCCGGCTCAGTGATTTGTCTAGGCATGCACCAGCCTTGGTTGCTACTGCCAAAGAGCGAGTTCGTCGGTTTATCGAGGGGCTCAACCCTAGTATTAAATTCAGCATGGCCCGAGAGTTGGAGATAGACATCCCATACCAGCAGGTAGTGGAAATCGCTAGAAGATTGAAGGGTGTGTGGGCCCTGGAGAGAGAGGAGAGGGAGGCCAAGAGGCCTCGAGATTCTGGCGCATACAGTGGTGTCCGTGCCCCGGTTGCAGCCTGTCATGGTAGGGGCTATGTGAGCCGCCCTGTTCATTTAGCACTTCCAGCTTCCAGCTGTATTTCGGCCACTCCCAGGCCCCAGGTTCCTCATTATGCACCGCCATTGTCTAGTGCACCTCCTGCATAGGGTGCTTTCAGTGGTCAGTCCAGTCGATTAGGCCCGAGCCAGTTCCAGTAGTCACATCCTCCGAGAGCTTGTTTTGAGTGTGGTGACACTCGTCATATGGCGAGGGACTGTCCCAGACTCAGGAGGGGTGCACCTCCACAGACTACTCAGGTCCCACGTATTCCACAGGGCCCTCAGGCTTCTCAAGCCATGGTTTACCGCACCAGTTGCCACTCCACCTGCACAACCAGCCAGGGGTGGAGGATGGGCATGTAGAGGTCTCCCTAGAGGGGGAGATCAGGCCAGATATTATGCTCTTTCTGCTAGGATGGAGGCAATTGCATCCGATTCAGCACAGGTATTGTTCTGGTTTGTCATAGAGATGCATTTGTCTTATTTGATCCAGGCTCTACTTATTCCTATGTATCATCTTATTTTGCTTTGTATTTGGGTAGATCCCGTGATTCTTTGAATTCTCTTGTCTATATGTCCATGCATGTGGGAGATTCTATTGTTGTTGACCGTATGTATCGTTCGTGTTTAGTTATTCTTGGTGGTTTTGAGACCAGAGCCGATCTATTATTACTTAGTATGGTAGATTTTGATGTTATCTTGGGTATGGACTGGTTTTCACCCTATCATGTTATCCTTGATTGTTATGCCAAGACGGTGACTTTGGCTATGCCGGGTTTTTTGCAGTTAGAGTGGAGAGGTACTTTAGATTATGTTATTAGCAGGGTGGTGTCTTCCTTAAGGCACAACAGATGGTTGGAAAGGGATGTGATGCGTATCTAGAATATGCAAGAGATGTCAGTGTTAATACTCCTACCATTGAGTCAATTCTGGTAGTGAGGGATTACCTAGATGTATTTTCGACGGATCTTTCGAGCATGCCACCCGACAGGATATCAATTTTGGTATTGATTTATTACCGGACACTCAACCCGTTTCTATTCCACCATATCGTATGGCCTCACCAGAGTTGAAGGAGTTAAAGGAGCAGTTGCAAGATTTGCTTGATAAGGGTCTCATTCGGCCCAGTGCATCACCTTGGGGTGATCTAGTCTTGTTTATAAAGAGGAAGAATGGTTTTATGCGCATGTGTATTGATTATCGCTAGTTGAACAAGGTTACAGTAAAGAACAAGTATCCATTGCCACGCATTGATGACCTATTTGATCAGCTACAGGGTGCCAGAGTATTCTTCAAGATTGACTTGCGTTCAAGCTATCATCAGTTGAAGATTCAGGAGCCAGATATCCCGAAGACTACCTTCAGGACTCGGTATGGTCATTACGAGTTCCTTGTGATGTCATTTGGGCTGACCAACACCCCAGCAACATTCATGCACTTGATGAATAATGTATTCCTTCCCTATCTTAACTCATTCATCATTGTGTTTATTGACGACACTCTGGTGTACCCCCGAAGCCGGGAGGATCATAAGCAACACCTGAGGACCGTGCTTCAGACCTTGAGAGAAAAGAAGTTGTATGCAAAATTTTCAAAGTGTGAATTCTGACTTGATTTGGTGGCATTTTTGGGTCATGTAGTGTCGAGTGAGGGGATCAAGGTAGATACGAAGAAGATTGAAGCAGCACAAAGTTGGACCAGACCGTCTTCACCTACTAAGATCCGGAGTTTTCTTATTTTGGCAGGGTATTACCATCGATTCGTAGAGGGTTTCTCATCAATTGCTACACATATGACCAGATTGACCCGTAAGGGTGCTCCATTCAGGTGGACCGAGGGGTGTGAGGAGAGCTTTCAAGAGCTCAAGACAACTTTGACTACAACCCTAGTATTGGTGTTGCCTACGGGTTCAGGGGCGTGACAAGTTGGTATTAGAGCTTGTGACTTGCATTTTCGCCGGGTTTTGGGAAAATATGTATATACTGAGTTGTGGAGATTTTCCTTGCTAGTTGTTGGATTTTGAGCCTTTAAATTATTATTTCGGTTGTCTCTGCATAAATATTAGGCTTACCTAGTCTTAGAGACTAGGTGCCGTCACAATATCCTACGGAGGAAAACTTGGGACGTGACACCTACTTTCATAAACTTCTGAAGGAAGAAGGGGATTGGGATATTATGCTAGGTGAATTGGGGTATTCCAAGAGTCACCGTGACTTTAGGTATTTTAGGCGCATTAAGGTTGAGGAGATCGTAGAGGCTATGCATAAGATGAGTAGGGGCAGAGCTACTGGGCAGACAAAATTTCGGTTGAATTTTGGAGGTGTGTGGGTAGAGTAGGCGTTGAGTGGGTGACTGGGCTGTTTAATGTTATTTTCAAGATGGATAGGATACCAGAGGAGTGTAGGTAGAGTATAGTGGTTCCGTTGTACAAGAAAAAAGGTGATATCCAGAGTTATAACAATTATATGAGTATCAAATTACTGAGTCATACCATAAAAGTTTGGGAGATGGTGGTAGAAGTGAGGGTGAGGAGGACGGTGTCTATTTCAGACAATCAGTTCTGCCGAGATGTTCTACCACGGAAGCTATCCACCTTATTAGGAGGTTGGTGGAACAGTACAGGGATAGGAAAAAGGATATGCACATGGTGTTTATTGATCTGGAGAAATCGCATGACAAGGTTCCTAGGGAGATTCTATGGAGATGCTTGGAGGCAAAGGTGTGTCGGTTGCTTACATTATGGTGATTAAGGACATGTATGATGGAGATAAGACTCGAGTTAGGACAGTGGGAGGCGACTCAGAGCATTTTCCGATTGTTATAGGGTTGCACCAAAGTTCTGTGCTCAGTCCATTCCTATTTGCCATGGTGATGGATGCACTGACACACCATATTCAATGGGAGGTGTTATGGTGTATGTTATTTTCTAATGACATAGTTCTGATTGATAAGACGCGAGGTGGCGTCAACGAAAGGATGGAGGTTTGGAGACATGCCCTTGAATCTAAGGGTTTCAAGTTGATCAGGACTAAGACGGAGTATCTAGAGTGTAAGTTCAGCGTCGAGCCGACAGAAGCGAGATTGGACGTGAGGCTTGACTTTCAGGTCATACCCAAGAGGGGCAGTTTCAAGTACCTTGGGTCAGTTATATAGGGAAGTGGGAGATAGATGAGGATGTCGCACACCATATAGGGGTGGGGTGGATGAAGTGGAGGTTAGCATCTGGAGTCTTATGTAATAAGAAAGTGCCACCTATACTCAAAGGTAAGTTTTATAGAGCGGTGGTTAGACCGGCCATGTTGTATGGGGCTGAGTGTTGGCCAGTTAAGAACTCACATATTTAGAATATGAAAGTAGCAGAGATGAGGATGTTGAGGTGGATGTGTAGGCACACTAAGATGGATAATATTAGAAATAAAAATATTCGGGAGAAGGTAGACGTGGCCCCCGTGTATGACAAGCTGCGAGAAGTAAGGCTCAGATGGTTCAGGCATGTTTAGAGGAGAAGCCTCAATGCCTCGGTGAAGAGGTGTGGGCGGCTGGCTTTGGTGGGTACGAGGAGAGGTATAGGGCGGCCTAAGAAGTATAATGGAGAGGTGGCCAGGCAGGACATTGCGTGGCTTCAGATTATCGAGGACATGGCCCTAGACAGGAAGTTGTGGAGGTCGAGTCATTAAGGTTGTAGGTTAGGAGGTAGTTGTACATATTTCTACGGCACACCAAAGTGAGGCTAGTCTGTTAGGATTTAGTCTTAGACTGCTAGTGGTTAGTGTTGAGTTCTCACTACTCTTTCGTTCCTCTTAGTGTTGGGCTTTATCTAGTGGTTATTATTGTGATTTCCATCTATTTTCTGGTTTTTATGATGCTATTATTTTTTCTATGGTTTTTATTGATGGTACTGATATATTACATCTTTTTTCCTTCTTGAGCCAAGGGTCTTTCGGAAATAGCCTTTCTACCCCTCGGGGTAGGGGAAAGGTCTGTGTACATACTATCCTCCCTATTTCCCATGTAACGACTCGGCCGGTCATTTTGAGTATTACAGCCATGTTCCCCCATTTATTGCTTATTCTATATTGTACAATTGTTGTATGACTTGCCGGGGTGATTGGTTCAGGTCCAGTGAGATTTTGAAATGAATTGAGACACTTAGTCTCCAAGATGAAAGCTTAAGTTGAAAAGATTGATCGGATGTTGACTTATATGTAAACGACCCCTGAATAGAGTTTTGATGATTCCAATAGCTCCGTATGATGATTTTGGACTTAGAAGCATATCCAGAAAATTATTTGGAAGTCCGTAGTTAAATTGGGCTTGAATTGGCTAAAATAGAAGATTTAAGTTTGGAAGTTTGACCGAGGAGTTGACTTTTTGATATTGGGTCGGAATTCAATTCTGGAAATTTGAATAGGTCTATTATATCGTTGATGACTTGTGTGCAAAATTTGAGGTCAATTGGACATGATTTGATAGGTTTCGGCATCGAATGTAGAAGTTAAAAAAAATCTTAGTTTCATTAAGTTTGAATTGGGGTATGATTCGTGGTTTTACCATTTTTTATGGGATTTGAGGCCTCGACTAAGTTCGTATAATATTTTAGGACTTGT
Source organism: Nicotiana tabacum (assembly GCF_000715075.1). Taxonomy (NCBI): domain Eukaryota; kingdom Viridiplantae; phylum Streptophyta; class Magnoliopsida; order Solanales; family Solanaceae; genus Nicotiana; species Nicotiana tabacum. Next base: position 50,744,187 of record NC_134101.1, on the reverse strand, counting down.
TGGTATATTTGGTTGGGGTCCCGGGGGCCTCGGGTGAGTTTCAGATGATTAACGGATCAAATTCGGACTTGAGGAAATGCTGGAATTTTTTTGTTGCTGGTGACTTCGCACTTGCGCATGAGGGACCGCAGGTGCGAGCTTGATTGCGCAGATGCGAAATTGGCTTGGCAAGGGCAGGGGTCGCAGATGCGCACGCAGGACCGCAGAAGCGTACTCGCACTTGCGACGAGTTGATCGTAGAAGCAGAAATGAGAGAGGAGGGGCCTCATCGCAGAAGTGGCTTGGGTTCCGCAAATGCGAGACCGCAGAAGCGGACCTCTTATCCGCAGAAGCAAAATAAGACGCAGACGCGGCAGATTCAATGCAGAAGCGGGAACCGTAGAAGCGGCTTAGTGAGCCACAGATGCGAAAACCCTTGGACAGAATAAAATCAGAGGGGTTGTGGGATTTTGGCATTTTTGGACATCTCCAACACGGGTTGAGGCGATTTTTCAGAGAGAATTCACGGAAAAGTTGAGGTAAGTCACTTGTGATCATTGTTAGTCAATAATATTGGATTATCATTGTGTATTTTGACTAGATTATGTATTTTTGAGGTGAAATTAGAGTATTTGGGCCTAGGGATTTGAAAATGAGATTTGGGGGTTTTAAGGCCAAGTTGTTGTCGGAATTTGGTATGATTGGACTCGTGGTTAAATGGGAGTATATATTTTGTATTTTTTTCGTGTTCCAAGACGTGGGCCCTACTGACAATTTTTGAGTGTAATTTCGGCTTTTGTGGGGAAAATTAGTATTTGATATGGAATTAATTCCTATAAGTTGTGTGGACTAAATCAAATTAATTGTGACTAGATTCGAGCTGTTCTGAAGTCGATACGCGCATAATGGAATTTCTGGAGCATTGTTTAGCTTGCTCGACATTGGATTTGACTTGTTCAAGGTAAGTAACTCTTCTAATAATAGAGTTGAGGGTATAAACCCTGACTATACGTGTTATGTGTTTGGTGTTGAGGTGACGCGCATGCTAGGTGACAGGCGTGTGGGCGTGCACCGTGTGAACTGTGACTCCGTTATTTCTGTGGTACTGTGTAGTTACCTGAACTTGTCTGTAATCATGAAATCTCTACATACTAGAGTTATCGAGCTGTGATTCATATTAGAAACATGTCTAGACTATATGCTCATCTTGTTGGGACCCACTAAGGTCATTAGTGTTGTTGAGTTATTTGCTTACATTGCAATTTCATACTCAATCATGTTCATTCATTGCATATTATATCTCAGTCTCTGTTATTATTTATTGATACATCATATCATTATTTTGGGCTAGTTCATGTCATTGTGAGTCTGAGAGGCTGGAGAAATTGATGACTGAGTGAAGCCGAGGGCTCTAATTTTGAGATATTGATACTATAGCACGTGAGTTGTTTGTGCGGATTTTAGCGCTTGGGCTGAAGGAGCCCCTCCGAAGTCTGCACACCCCCCCAAGGTTAGGTTTGTTACTTATTGAGTACATGGGATCGACTGTACTCATACTACACTTCTGTACCTTGCGTGCAGATATTGGATATTGATGTTGCGGAGACCGACGGGAACTGGATTTGAAGATGTACATGCGTTCCGATTATAGCTGCCTATTGTTCATGGTAGCCTTAGATTTATAAAGATCTGTTTGTGTACAGTTCGAATAGATGATGTATTATTTCATAATAGTTTTGTAAATTCTAATCTTAGAAGCTCGTGATTTGTACTACCAGTCCTTGGGGAATGTATAAGATTTAGATATTTTCTTTTACTTAATTGTCTTGTTAAATTTCATTGGAATTGTTTAATTGATAATTGGCTTGTCTAGCGGGTTGGGTTAGGTGCCATCACGACTAGTTGGATTTTGGGTCATGACAAGTTGGTATCAGAGCTCTAGGTTTATAGGTTCTACAAGTCATGAACAAGTGTCTAGTTGAGTCTTGCAGATCGGTATGATGACGTCCATACCTATCTTCGAGAGGCTATAGGGCATTTAGGATAAACTTCCAATCTTTCTTTCCTTATCGTGCGGTATTGATTCATCTTGAAGCGTAACTCTTTAAAATTCCTTCCACGCATTCGTATACACACATGAGCGCTCGGTATCAGTTGTGCGTCGACGGCTTATGATTCCATAGATGAAGTGCGAGATGTGATTTCTATGTGTTGATGATGAGCCAGTTTAGAGGACTTGAGGCCGGGTTATGATTGTGGCTTGAGCACGATGATTTCGGTTGTGTGAGCATATGCTTTTGGACTTATAAGTCTGGTAATGTCCGTACGAGTGGAATTTGTAGCTCGATGGGTAGTAAGATGGCTTTGTGATGAGTGTGATGTGGATGCAGGATGTGTTAAGGCGATTTGAATGTGACGAGAAGTGTTTCCTTGAAATGTAAAGAATGGGCCATTGGGTGCTTGATTTTCATTTTGATATGACGTACAGTCTCGAGTATGAATGTTTTGAATAATCTTTCACGTTGTTAGATTTTGGGACAAATTAAATTCTCATGTCTTGTTAATGAGTTTGGACTCAGAAAGATTAAGTGATTGCATAGTAATTGTGACTGCGAAAAGGTATAACAAGATATCAATTTGAGGCTAAGCATGTGGGTTATCCCCTGTGGAGTAATCTACGTAGGTGTGTTCCTTATAATGTGAGTGGAGAGTTTCTTTTCTACCAGCGGGGCGTATGTTTTGAGATTTGAATTTGAATCTGGTTGAGAAAGTTAACTTGGGTGTCAAGAGAATGAATGCGAGCTTAGCGAATGATTGAGGTATTTTTATGGTTGGCGTTGTATGAGCTTGAGAAGAATTTTTGTTAAACTGACTGCGGTATTATGGCAGTAATAGAGTATGGGTATTGTGAGTTATAAAGTGTTTTAATATATGGCTTTGAGTCAAGTGGGGGAGCCTGCTATTGACAATTCAATTCATGGTTATATGCTAAATTTTAGTTTTGGTCTGAGGCATACTTGTGGATTAGTTATGACTGCAGAGGTTGAGATCAAGGATGACTCGAGCAAGGAAATTCTTGAATACGGGTAGCATTACACTTTATAAAAATATGAAAAACAAGGAATGATTAAGTTGTTATTTGAAGGATGTAGGGCGCACGGAGTATGAATTTGATTGGTGGTACTAAGATAGGGTTACTTCTTTGGGTGTTGTTATGCTAATGGGGCATGTGTCTTTCGGCCCGTTTGGACGGTGTAATTTAGACTTGATAAAATGGGTGACTCTCGAGAAGGTGCTAATGGATTCAAAAAATGTATAAGTGGCAATTGAATTTTTTTTGGATTTGTATATCGCTAGAATTGGTCATTTACATTGAATGGTATCGGGATTTGCGGTAATTCTGTATGACTATGGATTATACATTTCAGTATAAGAAAGGGAAGAGGAAATAATTTTAAATTCACATAAGGTCTTTCGGAGTGGGTGTCTCGATTGTGGTATTTATGGGGTGCTTAAGAAGAATACAACGGCTAATGAGCCTTAGGGCAGTGTGGTTTTATGTTAGGATGTCTTGTAGTGAGATTTTGGGTAAGGATCGTAGTGTTATGACAAGGAGAAATGTCAACTTGAGGGTAATTCAGAAGAAACTCGGAGAAAATAGGACAACTAGGTAGTAGGCTAGACCAGTATGGTAATGGTATGCTCGGTTCTTTTGGGTAATTATGATGTGGCGAGGCTCTATAGATGTTTGGTGACCTACGTGGCTTGGTAGAGATAGGGAGATTCAGCTCTAATAGCTCGGTTATGTACAAATGGGTTTTGAAGAGTTCTTGATAGTTTATATCATGGTTCGAACCAAATATTTTTCTACTGGTGTGGAGGACATGTTGTGTATTGTGATTTCCTCCTGGAAAAAAGTATGAGAAAGGTTTCTAACTAACCGAGTATGTAATTTATTGATAACTCAGAGTTGATAATGAGTTTCTCGTGCTTTTCACATGATGGCATGATAGATATGGTGTATTGTGTGGGGTTAAGATTTACATGTACAAGATGGCAGTTCAGTCTTGAAGGGAAGGTCGCGAAGTTTGGTCAGAATGGTCAGTTTCAGTTATTTAGGCGAATATTATAATTGTTTGGTAATTCCGGAGAAGGGTGCTCATTTCAGAAGGGGGATTGTGTTTTGACTTACGGATGTTCATCGGCACTGTAGTACTCACATAGTTGATAGACTGCTGATATTCAAATTATTGCTATGTGGCACGAAAGAAATATAGAAGTATCCCTCGTGGGATGATCGTGCATGAAAGATGTGTTAGTCATTCGAATGCTAGAATTGGGATCAGCTATGATGATTCATGTGTCCTATAAATTTGGAAACTGGGAGTTCTCAGAAGCATATTGTTTCAGGGTTGTGACCTGTTTGAGGTGAGTATTTTATTTAAACTCAGTGGAGGTACTAGTTGCGTTAATTATTTGTGATAGCTACGCGCTATGAGTGTGCATATAGGTGAGGTTTGAGCCCATGTGCGGGCATCAGGGCAAGTATTCATACTCAAAAGAATGCTTAGGCTATGATATGTCTAGAGTTGACTGTTAAGCATAAATTTATAACGTTTCTCGTATTCGTACCTTTGTAGAGAACTATCTGGGCTATACTTAAGGTTATAAAGAGGCTAATTCCCCGAGAAAACTTGGTAGTTACTATTTCTGCGTTAACTTGCCGATTTGTGTTGTGATAGCAGGCTTTGCACATGCCTACACTATGGAGTTTTATTTATACCAGTCCAGGAGCATGCGAATCTTATTTCATTATCATATACATGTGTACTTGTTTAATTGCTCATGTATGATATGCTTGGACTGGAGGCTTGTGACCATGCCGTGCGGTTGATGTTAATGTGAGCTCTAGAAAAGCTGGTTACCGTTGTTAGATTTGTGTGTCTTGGTTCTACTATATATGATGAGCTTATAGCATTGCAGTTGTGGTGGTGCTAGTTGAACTTGCAATACGGTTCTCTTCTTTGAGACATTTTGCATTTTTGGGTACCCGGATTGCGCAGTGGTGGCTTGAGTTATATTGGTGTGGCATGTCTGTGGGATAGTTGTGTTTAATAATATATGGTCATTGGACTTAGAATGGGTACTATCAGGTTTGATTACGGTATATTTGGGAGGATGGTATTGAAAGTTGGCTTAGAAAGTGATTATGGTTCTGGTTGGGGCGAGATAGCTCCATGACTTGTTGATCTGATAAGGGGTAATGAGATTCTACATGTTTCTTTAATTATCAGCAGTGTACGAAAGGTTTTGGAATGAGGTTTGGCTTGATATGGGGTTTAATACTAGTAGCAGGTTAGTTTGGAGTAGTTACTGTAATCGGGAATGGTGTTGCGAGCATGCGAGTTGTGTAGTATGTTATGTGATTATATATATAGGGTTATGGTTATGGCTTGATACCGCTTGTTCAGACTCATACAGTGTGTAGAGGTAAGATTCGTGTCTTGAAAAGACATTTTGAATGTTGAAAATTGAATTCTAAGGTTTATGGGCTAATGTTAAATTAATTACTTTCAATTATGTTGTACTACCAGGTATATATAGAATAGGGTGGCGTGGGACCACCCCCGGGTACGTGTGTGGTTAGATGGAATAGTGATTTGATGGGTTGGAAATAACTCTTGGCACATTCGAGGACAAACATATATTTAAGTGGGGGATAATATAACGACTCGGCCGATCGTTTTGAGTATTACAGACTCGTTCCCCCATTTACTGCTCAATTTATGCTTTACAGTTGTTGTATGACTTGTCGGGGTGATTGGTTCGGGTCCAGTGAGGTTTTGAAATGAATTGAGACACTTAGTCTCCAAGATGAAAGCTTAAGTTGAAAAGATTGACCGTATGTTGACTTATATGTAAATGACCCCGGAATAGAGTTTTGATGATTCCAATAGCTCCGTATGATGATTTTGGACTTAGGAGCGTGTCCGAAAAATTATTTAGAAGTTCGTAGTTAAATTAGGCTTGAATTAGCTAAAATGAAAAATTTAAGTTTGAAAGTTTGACCGGGGAGTTGGCTTTTTGATATCGGGGTCAGAGTTCGATTCTGGAAATTTGAATATGTATGTTATGTCGTTTATGACTTGTGTGCAAAATTTGAGGTCAATCGGACTTGATTTGATAGGTTTCAGCATCGAATGTAGAAGTTAAAAAAAATCTTAGTTTCATTAAGTTTGAATTGGGGTATGATTCGTGGTTTTAACGTTGTTTGATGGGATTTGAGGTCTCGACTAAGTTCGTATAATATTTTAGGACTTGTTGGTATATTTGGTTGGGGTCCCGGGGGCCTCGGGTGAGTTTCAAATGATTAACGGATCAAATTCAGACTTGAGAAAATGTTGAAATTGTTTTGTTACTGGTGTCTTCGCACCTGCGCATGATGGACCACATGTGCGAGCTCGCATAAGCGATCTTGGTTGCGCATAAGCAGAATTGGCTTGGCAAGGGCAGGGGCCACAGATGCGCACGCAGGACCGCAGAAGCGTACTCGCACCTGCGATGAGTTGGTCGCAGAAGCGGAAATGAGAGAGGAGGGGCCTCATCGCAGAAGCGGCTTGGGTTCCGCAAATGCGAGGCCGCAGAAGCGGACCTCTTATCTGCAGAAGCGAAATAAGCCGCAAACGCGGCAGATTCGACGCAGAAGCGGGAATCATAGAAGCGGCTTAGTGAGCCGCAGATGCGAAAACCCCTGGACAGAATAAAATCAGAGGGGTTGCAGAATTTTGGCATTTTGGCATTTTTGGACATTTCCAACACGGGTTGAGGCGGTTTTTCAGAGAGAATTCACGAAAAACTTGAGGTAAGTTACTTGTGATCATTGTTAGTTAATAATATTGGATTATCATTGAGTATTTCGACGAGATTACATATTTTTGAGGTGAAATTAGAGGATTTGGGCCTAGGGATTTGAAAATGAGATTTGGGGGGTTTTAAGGTCAAGTTGTTGTCGGAATTTGGTAAATTTAGTATGGTTGGACTCGTGGTTGAATGGGAGTACATATTTTGTAATTTTTTCGGGTTCCGAGATGTGGGCCCCACTGGTAATTTTTGAGTGTGATTTCGGCTTTTGTGGGGAAGATTAGTATTTTGATATGGAATTAATTTCTATAAGTTGTGTGGACTGAATCAAATTAATTGTGACTAGATTTGAGCTGTTGAGAAGTCGATACACGCAGAATGGAATTTTTGGAGCATTGTTTAGCTTGCTCGACATTGGATTCGACTTGTTCGAGGTAAGTAACTATTCTAATCTTGGAGCTGAAGGTATGAACCCCGACTGTACGTGTTATGTGTTTGGTGTTGAGGTGACGCACATGCTAGGTGACGGGAGTGTGGGCGTACACCGTGTGAACTGTGACTCCGTTATTTCTGTGGTACTGTGTAGTTACCTGAACTTATCTGTAATAATGAAATCTCTACATACTAGAGTTATCGAGCTGTGATTCATGTTACAAACATGTCTAGACTATATGCTCATCCTGTTGGGACCCACTGAGGTCGTGACACCCCACAAATGGGATTTCACTGGGTCGTTGTTGTTGTTTGTATTGGCAGAGACATAACTATACAATAGCATATTCATTATATTCTTGCGAATACAAAAGGTAACTTTTTTCGAAAAATGTTTAAAAACATTAGGAGACCAAAGAATAGAAATGAGTAAAGAGGATGGTGATTATTGAGCGTAAAAACTTACCCCGCATTCGATATCTAACACAATCCAATAAATGCATGACATGCGCATACAGACTTCTATCATTTAATCACGTTTAATTTATATATATTATTATTAAATCACTTATTTGCAATTATATGTTGGTATATTTTGGTGTAAACACCGCACACCTAGTGTAAGTTTTGGTGGTAGTAAAGGTAAATAATTTTATGTCTTTACAATTGAGGTTTTTGGTGGGAACAATAAAACAACAAACAGAAAAATGACAAAACGACCAAAAATATTTTAATCCATATTTAAATAATCATTATTGGTAGAGACATAACTATACAGTAGCATATTCATTATATCCTTGCGAATACAGAAGGTAACGTTTTTTGAAAAAAATGTTTAAAAATATTAGAAGACTAAGTGGGCGTTTGGACATAAGAATTATAAATTTCCGAAAAAAAGTAAAATTATTTTTCAAGTGAAAAATGGTATTTGAAAACTAGAGTTGTGTTTGGACATGAATATAATTTTGGGTTGTTTTTGAAGTTTTGTAAGTGATCTGAGTAAAAATTTTAAAAAACATCCTTTTGGAGTTTTTCAAATTTTTTAAAAATTTCAAAATTTATCTTCAAGTGAAAATTTAAAAATTTATGGCCAAACACTGATTTCGGAAAAATTTAAATTTTTTTCGAAAAAAGTAAAATTTTTCTTATGTCCAAACGGGCTCTAAAGAATAGAAATGAGTAAAGGGGATAGTGATTATTGAGCGTAAAAACTTACCCGCATCCGATATCTAACACAATTCAATAAATGCATGACACGCGCATACAAACTTCGATCATTTAGTCACATTTAATTGATATATATTATTATTAAATCACTTATTAACGATTATATGTTGGTATTTTGGTGTAAACACCGCATACCTAGTTTAAGTCTTGGTGGTAGTAAAGGTAAATAATTTTATGTCTTTACAATTGAGGTTTTAGGTGGGAACAATAAAACAACAGACGGAAAAAATGACAAAACGACCAAAAATATTTTAATCCATATTTAAATAATCAATATTGGCAGAGACATAACTTTACAATAGCATATTCATTATATTCTTGCGAATACAGAAGGTAACGTTTTTCGAAAAAAATATTATAAAATATTGGAAGACCAAAGAATGGAAATGAGTAAAGGGAATATTGATTATTGAGTGTAAAAACCTACTCACATTCGATATCTAACACAATCCAATAAATGCATGACATGTGCATACGAACTTCTATCATTTAGTCACGTTTAATTTATATATATTATTATTAAATCACTTATTAGCAATTATATGTTGGTATATTTTGGTGTAAACACCGCACACCTAGTGTAAGTCTTGGTAGTAGTAAAGGTAAATAATTTTATGTCTTTACAATTGAGGTTTTTGGTGGGAACAATAAAACAACAAACAGAAAAATGACAAAACGACCAAAAATATTTTAATCCATATTTAAATAATCATTATTGGCAGAGACATAACTATACAGTAGCATATTCATTACACTCTTGCAAATACAGAAGGTAACTTCTTTCGAAAATAATGTTAGAAAATATTGGGAGACCAAAGAATGGAAATGAGTAAAGGGAATAGTGATTATTGAGCGTAAAAACCTACCCACATCCGATATCTAACACAATCTAATAAATGCATGATATGCGCATATGAACTTCTATCATTTAGTCACGTTTAATTTATATATATTATTATTAAATCACTTATTAGCAATTATATGCTGGTATATTTTGGTGTAAACACCGCACACATAGTGTAAGTTTTGGTAGTAGTAAAGGTAAATAATTTTATGTCTTTACAATTAAGGTTTTTGGTGGGAACAATAAAATAACAAACAGAAAAATGATAAAATGACCAAAAATATTTTAATCCATATTTTAAATAATCAATATTGGCAGAGACATAACTATACAGTAGCATATTCATTATATTCCTGCGAATACAGAAGGTAACTTCTTTCGAAAAAAATGTTTAAAAAAAATTCGGAGACTAAAGAATAAATGAGTAAAGGAGATAGTAATTATTGAGCACAAAAACTTACCCGCGTCCGATATCTAACACAATCCAATAAATGCATGACATGCGCATGCAGACTTCTATCATTTAGTCAAGTTTAATTGATATATATTATTATTAAATCACTTATTAACGATTATGTGTTGGTATATTTTGGTGTAAACACCACACACCTAGTGTAAGTCTTATTTTTTTCCCTTCCTAAACAATGATTACTTACAAATTATATACAATCCGTTATTAGTGCCTTAAATTATGGGATTTAGTTATGTCCTTTTCCTTTTTTCTCTCATCTTCTCTTTCCTCACTGTCGCCTCTCTCATCAATTTTTCTTTCTTTCTTCATCACTCTCTCTCGCCGTCTTTCTCTCTCAATAAGGTAAGCCTAAAAGTTGTCTTCTGCCAATCAACTAATTGAAATAACCTCTAGTTTGTCACTGGTTTGCCCTTTCTCTTTTACATTGCTACCCACTAAGTATGGAACTTTAACAGTGCAGAAATGTTATTGAATTCAAACTTGTGACACTTCGGTTGTATTATGCTCTCTTGAAAATTGGATTATCCTGCAGTTTGACAATCTTTTTCAAGAGATGAATTCATCACCTAGCAAGAAGGTCGTAGGAATTGAAGATTCGAACACTAATCTATCATAAAGCTTTGAATTCGAATTTGGATTTTCAAAAATCATTATTTGTTTGGATTGAGTGTTGTTGCAAACAATTGGGAATATTGTTTGGAGTTTATATCTCAATTTTGAGGGTGTTTGGTGAAGAATAGACTTGGTTTTGGTTGAATTTCAGATTGAAACTCGTCGTCGAAGAAGAAGAAGAAGAAGAACACATGACATACAATATAATAACGAAATTGTAGTAAAGTTGTAGTATAATTGTATGTAAATTGTATTCTGTTGTAGTTATATATGTTATTTTATTTGAATGTTGTATGAAAGTTAAAAAATAGTTGTATAATGTATGAATCGTCGTATGAAATTTGTATTTCCTCCAAACACTGTTTTATAAAATTCTAAAAGAGAACTCATATGTACATCACATCATCATTTATGCTGAATTCCTCCGACATAAATTCCTCAAATCCATTTGCAAAGATGGATTCCTCAAACTTGAGTTGGGGTTGAAAAATATCATCTAATGTCCCATTGTTAACTTCTTGATTTATGCCATTCACATATCTGCCGCCATTTATCGGCAACTGTGCATGAATATGTCTTGCAACTGTGAATTATTATATTCAAAGTTCTTATTGGAAGGATCAAAGTTGCATGAGTTCTAGAAGTCTTGCCCATTAAATCGATCTAACGAAAGTCATTCCGCGAATAATACTTTGGGTGAATTACTCTTTTGAGGCTCTTTTGGAATATCCACATGTGAAGCATATTTGATCTGATTAAGCCAATGAGTAATTTGTATTTAAGTTACATACAATACAATTGTATTAGTACAAATTTAATACAAATTGATATATCTACAACAATATACATATTAAAAATAATTTCCATACAACTAATTATATAGTATATATTTATTTACAAGTTACAACTTATCTACAACTTTCATACATTATTTTTACCCAGTTAAAATACATCTACAATATCATACAAATTAAATATAATTTTTATACAAATTTTATACAGTGTCTTTTGTATATTTTGTATATGATTTGTATATATTTTGTATGTGGTGTGCGTTTCTTCCTCTCTAAAATTCCAATCAAAACTTTCTCTCTTAATACAATTTTGATACATATCAATAACTTTATGTAAAAAGATAGTATTGATAACTTAAATATAAATTTTATACGACGATTCATATATTATACTACTATTTTTTAACTTTCATACAACATTCAAATAAAAAATATATATAACTACAACAAAATACAATTTACATACAATTATACTACAACTTTACTACAATTTCGTAAGTATATTGTATGCCATATGTTCTTCTTCTTCTTCTTCTTCTTCTTCTTCTTCTTCTTCTTCTTCTTCTTCTTCTTCTTCTTCTTCTTCGAGTTTCAATCTGAAATTCAGCCAAAACAAAGTATAATCTTCACCAAACACCCTCAAAATTGAGATATAAACTCCAAACAATATTTCCAATTGTTTGCAACAACACCCAATCCAAACAAATAATGATTTTTGAAAACCCAAATTCGAATTCAAAGTTTTTTAATGGTTATCAATGGTGGAGAGTCAAACACATTCAAAATTTATTGATTGACAATTTCAATTTGAACACCAATTGTGCAACATGAAAGAAAATTGCTTGTATTGAATTTGTTGAAAATATTATTATTTACTTTGTAAACTCCATATTTTGCTGTTTAATTGAAGGAAAATATGATTTTAAAAGTAACAAAAATGAGAACCTAATTAAGTATTTATTGTTGGCTTGCCTGACAGTGGAGTCCGGCGCCATCATGACCTTTATGGATTTTGAGTCGTGACAACATGGTATCAGAGCACTAGGTTCACTTAGGTCTCACGAGTCATGAGCAAGTCTAGTAGAGTCTTGCAGATCGGTACAGAGACATATGTTCTTATCTTCGAGAGGCTACAGGGCTGTTAGGAGCACTCCCTTTCTGGATTCCTCATCGTGTGATTTGATTCCTTTGAGGCTTATGCATTCATTTCCTTCCCATTCAATCTTATGCGACGTGAAGCGCTGGTTATAAATCGGGAATTGAGGAATTGTAATGGTACTACAGATGTGGTACGGGATGTTTCTCCCTGCGTAGTTGTTTGTTCCATTGTCTTCGCCTTGCGAAAAGATATTCTGTCATTTCAGCTCAGTGACTGTACTTCTAGATGCTTTGAGGCTATGCACAGGTTGCTATGATGCTCATGAGTTGTAATCGCACGGTATTGATGTGATGGTAGGATGCTTGCCTATGTGTCGGGGAAGTGAATGACTTGGAAGGAGGTTTACTTACTGCATGGTTCCGAGATTCAGTATCTTATTTCGGCGGAGGAAAAGCAATTGGTCTATGAATATCCAGATTTGGGTTGATGGCGTAATGAGGCTTGGTATTTTTGAGCGTAGTAGAGTTCTCAAACTGTGATGTGGTGTCATCGTCCTTGTTGAACGCGTTAAGGTTCGCCGATGTTATGGACTTCTTCAATTTGCTTTTGGGGCAGGGTACTGTGAAATGGTGCTTGAGATGCGGTTGTCAAAGATAATAGAGTGTAGCGGTTTCAAAATCGAATCGGTACTTCTAGTATTGATGGCTCAAGGAAGATGATCTTCAGAAAGGTTAAAGTCTGTAGCGATCGATGGGTTCGAGTGCTACAGAGGTAGATTTTGATTTAAGGCAACAACTGGGCAGCGAAGGATGAGGAAGAATGTGTGGGAAGTGTCTTGTCGTGGTTAAGTTTTTAGAAGGCCAAGTGTGAGAAGCAAAAATCGGGTAGTTGCTTAAAGGAGAGGGTTTGACCAAAGTGGGAGAGTGACAAAGTAGCATATGGGTTACTGATTTCTTAGTAATTGTACCTAGTGCAGCGAGATTGGATGATGTCGGCACGGAGTTTCCACAAGCGGGTTATCTCTTGTGAGGAGGTTAGCGGTCGCGTGGTATTGATGAAGCTTCTACGAAGAATTTCTACTGACTATTCAGGAAGAGGTCGAATATGTGCATATGGCTAGTGATTCAAAGTGGCTATGAAGAGTTTAACAGAAAGGTTTCGAGGAATTTGGTGGGTTGATTGTGCAAGGTCATGTCACCGATGAAGAAAGAATCTTGGCGGGTTCTAGAGTTATGCAATGGTAGCTTCAAGCTAAGTGGGAGAGTTCCACCGCCTACGGTTGGATTGCATGGTCGGCTAATTGTGAGATTTCTAGTTATCGGCATATTGGTGGGATATTATGACTAAGGAAGAGGGTCATCAATGGTGATTTGGGAAAATAATTTGAGGAATGTGTGCTATAATTGGCCTTATCGATTCATGTTTAGGCTTCGGGAAGACTCAGAATTTATGTTTCGTGTAGATGTGATGAACAAGGAAAGCGATTCAGCCGGGTGCTTATTGAGAGAGTGTTCATGTGCTAGCAGAGCCTTGGAGTTGATTATATTCGGGACCATGTCGGAGTGGGTGACTCGTCGCAATGATTCTAGTGGATTCAAAAAAAAAAGTTAAAGTGCGGTGCCTAAGGATTTCGAGCTTGTAGTATGGTTAATATCGAGCTTTTGCAGTGGATTATGAAAGGGGCTTGGAGTGTTCTACATTATCTTCGGGTTGCGGTGTAGCATTTGAGGAATGGAAGAAAATAACTTCGGATTCATAGAGGGATTTTCCAGAATAGGTGTACTAGTTGAAGATGCGAACATGCCCACAAGGAGGGTATGAGATGGTTCGTGGGATTTGAGACAACGTGGTCTCGTGAAATAAGGCCACTCGGGATGAGTGCGGAATTAGGTTCGTGATGTAATGATTGGAGCTATTATTGTTTCTAAGGCAAGTTAAGAATAAATTGGGAAAGGACGGGTCGGATAACAATGGTTGAATTGGTAAGATAGGTGCGGTGAGCGACATGAAATTTGAAAGATTAGGGATTGAGGTTGCAGTTCGGTATTGACAAGGATGTCACGAGCTCGGATGAGCAGGAAAAGGAATTTAGATGTTTAGAATAAGCTGGTTTTGTCTCCAGCGTCACCTGAGATCAGTGTCCTATGTAAGAGGCTTTTTGTACTGATTGTGGATTCTTGATATGCTTTACAACATTTGTGTGACAGGTGGTATGGATGTGAAGACTTGTTACCTAGTGCGGAAGGTCGTGGGAGCGTGTCCCACGGAAAGATTGTATAAGAGTGGCATATAGTCACTTGATTGAGTGAAGATTGAAACCAAGTATGAAGATTGTGGTAATATCGCTGATTCGATAATTTATGCCTGGAGGGCGCTCGGTTCACTTGGTTGTGGACTATGGAAGTTTGCTCCGGTTATGATGGTTGTTCTTGTGTGTTATGGGAAAAAGGGTTATTATGGATCCTTGAAAGGTTATTAGCCTAATATGGTGCGATCAGAATTGTCTTGAGGTATGTGGATGTGTTTAAATATGAATGTGGGCTCTATATCAGGTCGGATGTGTTCATTTCAGCATAGCGCTCCTTATGGAGGAGTATTCGGACGTTGGATGTCATTTCATCGTCGGCTATTTCATGTAATACTATATTGTGCCGTATGAGTTGTGAAACAGCTTGGTAAATTTCTTATGTGTTGAGGTTCCGCATAGCGATGGTGTTATGTGAGCAGGATGGCTCTCGAGATTCAAATCATATATCGCACCTTAGTTGTGCTTGAGTTTTGTAGCATATGGCGCTATCTGTCTCCCCAGGGATGGTAATATGCACTTAGCGTGCTTGTGGCCGATATTCGGGTATTTTGTAGTAATGAGCATTCTAGCTCGGTAAGTATCTCTTTATGTAGATTTTATATGTGGATCGGGTGTCACGCCTGTCACGGGTATGTTGTTTGGATCGGGTTGCACGCTGCAACAGTGGGATGTTGATTATAGTCCCCTATATCTATTTTCGTGTGTTTTGTTTTTCATTTTCTGGGGAAGGTTCATAACACCTTTTCGGTTGTGTAATTAGTTATGTGGGTTGAGTAGTCCCTTCCAGAGATTCATTTTCCTTATGTATCACGTTCGAGTTTGTAGCTTATTGGCACATTGCGGCATCATATGAGACTTTTGGTCATGTCTGGGGTGGCTTGTTGCCTGAGCAGCTTATACTGGGTGAGACGAGATTTTTGGATCTCGGATCAGTACGATCGGATTATATGAAGTATATTAAAGAGCAAATACCATTATTCGGTTCATAATGGGGTGATGATTCTAGTCAAAAGGAGAGATTCAATGATTTGTTGACTCTGCAGTTGGTTATGAATTTCTACACATCTTTTCCGTCGTGGCGGTATTGCAAGAGTTGGAACAAGACTTATATATGTCATGAGGTGCATTGTGAGCATCAGATTCGTGGAATTTCGGCTATTGTTATCAGAGGATGTTATTATGGTCATGTGAGTTATGCAGTGCATAGTGTGAATTCAGCAAAGGTATGCAATCATGTATCGGTGCATCGTGTAGTGATTGATACGGTGTTCGTATGATGGGAACATGCCTGGCAGAGAATTGTAGATGTTGGAATTGGACTCTAAGGCTTATTTGCCTAAATAAAAGAGAATATCTTCAGATTTGATCGAGCTAGTGTGCTCAACTGAGTTGTTGTAGCACGAGTAGGTGCACGAGGTGTTAAACAGTGATTTCGGACAACTCCAGCGCAGTTCTTAGCACGTTCGAGGACGAACGTATGTTTAAGTGGGAGAGAATGTAACGACCTGATCGGTCGTTTTGAGTCCCAGCACGTTGATCGGTGGTTTGAGGCCATGGGTAGCTTCACTTCGGGTATTATGACTTGTACGCGTGGTCGGAATTGAATTTCGGGAAGTTCAGAGCCGGTTTTGAAAGAAAATTCTCATTTCAAAAGCTTTAAATTGGAAGAATTGACTAAGATTGGATTTTAGAGTAAAGGGCCTCAGAATCGGGATTTGAGGGTTCCAGCAGGTTCGTATGATGATTTCAGACTTGGACGTATGTTCGGATCGGGTTTTGGAAGCCCCGGGAGCGTTTCAGCGCCTATTGTGGAAGTTAGAATTTTGAAAGAATTTCATAAATTTGGGTTGAAGTGCATTTCAATGTTATCGATGTCCGTTTGGAATTTTGAGTCTGAGAATAGCTCCATATGGCAATTCCGGTATTTGAAGCGCATACGAAAGTGGATTTGGAGGTCCGTAGGTCAATTTGGAGTCGTTTGGCGAAAGTTAAGAATTTGAAGGTTTTTAGAAGTTTGACCGGAAGTGAACTTTTTGATATCGGGGTCGGATTCCGATTTCGGAAGTTGGAGTGGGTCCGTAATATCAAATGTGACTTGTGTGCAAAATTTGAGGTCAATCGTACGTGATTTGATAGGTTTCGACATCGAATGTAGAAGTCTGAAATTCTAAAGTTCATTAAACTTAGAATGGGGTGCGATTCATGAATATGACGTTGTTTGATGTGATTTGAAGGCTCGACTAAGTTCGTAATTTATTTTGGGACGTCTTGGTATAATTGGTTGAGGTCCCGGGGACGTTGGGTGGATTCTGGATGGTCAACGGATCGAGTTTGAACTTGGAAGAAAAGATGAGGCAACTGATATCTGGTGTGATCGCACCTGCACAAAAAGGGCCGCAGGTGCGAGCAAATGGTCGCAGGTGAGGTTTGGGCGAAGCTGGGCAGTGATCGCAGGTGCGAAGGGTTGTCCGCACCTGCGAAGGCGCAGATGCGGAAGGAAAGACGCAGGTGCGGAGTCGAGCTAGATAGAGGGAATGTGCAGGTGCGAGGTTATGGCCGCACCTGCGAGACCGCAAATGCGACGAAGAGGCCGTAGGTGCGGAAGTCGCGGCTGGACAGTGTCTCCTTTAAAGCGAGGGTTTGGCTCTATCTCATATCATTTTCGCCCATGGGAGCCGATTTTGGAGCACATTGGAGTGCCATCTTCATCAATCATAATGGGGTAAGTGCTTTCTTCACAATTTTGAGTTAAATACATGAGTTTATATGGATTTAAACATGAAAATTAGTATAAGTTGTGGGGGCTTTTGGTAGAAACCCTAGAATTTGGTATTTGTGGATTTTGACCATGAATTTAGGCATGGAATTGGAAATGAACTATATATTTGAGCTCGTGAGGTTATGGGTAAAGTTTATCTTCAAAAATTTTCGGAATCCGGGCACGTGGGCCCTAGGGTTGCTTTATCAATTTTTCTAGCGGAGTTAGATATTGTTATAAATTAATTAATTATGAGTATTGGAGCATATTTTGGTTGGGTTGCAACTTATTTGACTAGTTTTGAAGCGACGGGTGTCAGTTTGAAGTGTTAGAAAGGCTTTGTAGCCGGTTATGGAATTTTGGAGCGAGGTAAGTCTCCTTTCTAACCTTATAAGAGGGAATTAACCCCATAGGTGAACTAAATTATTGTGTGCTTCTATATGTGGGGGCTACGTACGCACGAGGTGACGAGAGTCCGTACGTAGCTACTAGCTATGCCTATGTCCGGGTAGTTTTAGGCTCACATCATACCTTGTGAATATTGTTATTGATTTATGTTTATTGTCTGCCTCGAGAGGGAGCGAGATTGAGTTTGCTTATTAACTGTTTTGAAAGGAATTGAAATTGAAGAACTTAAGATTTAAAAGGTTTTATTTGAACTTTGTAAATTTCGAAAAGGATTGAGTAATGCTATAATAGCTTAAGAAATCTATGTGTAACCGCGTCGCATGTATGTTTCGCGAGCGGAAAATTTTTCTTAAAAAGCTACAAGCTGAATTTCTCTTATTTTGAAAAGAATCAAGAAAGAGATATAATTTTAAATGTTAAATTTATATTTGACCGCATCGCACGTATGATTCGCGAGCGGGGTATTTTCTTCTACCACTCTTATGAGATCGGGCCGTTCGCCTCGGCAAGATTTATATACCACACTCTCATGGGAGCGGGTCATTCGTCTCGGCAGGTTAATAGATGCATCTATGGATCGCGCTGTTCAACCCTTGACAGTGCACAATTTACTTTTATGTTTGATCCGGCCGTACGCCTCGGCACTTCCTATATATATATTATTCTCATGGAATCGTGCGTAATATTTGGCAAGAAGCCAGAATATCTGAGGGTTTTTTCCTGATTTGAATTATGACAACTTCTTTGATGAAATCCACTATATATATATATATATGTATATGCTCCGATTACGGAGGGAACTTGCCAGTTGAGAGCTTGAGTGAATTGTAAAGAGGAAAATTATATCACGTATTTTATACTTATTTTTTGTTTATATATTTACTCTGTCTCATATTTATTCACTTCTTTATTGTACCTGATATTATTGGACCACTAGTAAGTGTCGAAGTCGACCCCTCGTCACTACTTTTTCGAGGTTAGGCGGGATACTTACTAGGTACACGTTGATTTACGTACTCATACTGCACTTGTTGCACATTTTTGTGCAGGTGCATATATGACTAGCAGCCTGGCGGGCACTGAGGTGTGGTTAAATGCGGAGACTTAGGTGAGCTGCAAATCCCATCTACGATTCGCAGCCAGCAGAGTCCCCTTCAAAGTTACTTATGTCATTTCCTTTCTAATTTGTATTCCGGACAGGTGTTGTATTTCATTTTATCTTCCTAGCTGATGCTCATACACTTGTGACACCGGGTTTTGGGGGTGATTATGGGTTGTCTTGTATTGAAATTGTTGAAAATATTATTATTTACTTTGTAAACTCCATCTTTTGCTGTTTAATTGAAGGAAAATATGATTTCAAAAGTAACAAAAATGAGAACCTAATTAAGTATTTATTGTTGCCTTGCCTGACAGTGAAGTCAGGCGCCATCACGACCTTTATGGATTTTGGGTCGTGACACTGGGGGGTCTCGGGTTGATTGCGGATGGTAAACGGATCGAGTTTGGGCTTGGAGGAATGCTGGGGTTGCTGTCATCTGGTATAATCGCACCTGCGAGGTTTTGGCCGCAGGTGCGGAGCCGTAAAAGTAGCCAGGAAGGTCGCAGGAGCGATGCTGGGCGAGCTGGACAGGAGCGCAGGTGCGAGGGAATGTCCGCACCTGCGAAGGCGTAGATGCGAAAGGAAAGGCACAGAAACGAAAGCGGGCAGCTGGGGGAATCTCCGCAGAAGCGGAATATTTGCCACACCTGCGGAACCGCAGAAGCGGCCAAGTGACCGCAGGTGCGAGAAGTCGCTGGACAGAAGGGTTCTTTAAGAACGGGATTTGGCCCATTTTCTTTCATTTTCTCTTGGTTTGGGCGATTTTTGAAGAGCTTCAAAGGGGGATTTTCACCAAGAAACACGAGGTAAGTAATTCCTACATATTGTGAGTTAAATACATAGTTTATACATGGATTTAGGAATGAAAATTTGTAAAAATTTGGGATTTTGGTAGAAAACCTAGAAATGGGTATTTTTAGATTTTGACCACGAATTTGGGCATGAAATTGGAAATAAATTATATATTTGAGTTCGTGAGGTCATGGGTAATAGTTATCTTCGAAAATTTTCAGAATCCGGGCACGTGGGCCCGAGGGTGATTTTATCGACTTTTCAAGCGGAGTTGAGAATTGTTGTAAATTAAATTACAATGAGTATTAGAGTATACATTTATAGATTTGCACATTTATTGACTAGTTTTGGAGCGATGGGTATCGGTTTGAGACTTCGGAGCGAGGTAAGTCTCCTTTCTAACCTTGTAAGAGGGAATTAACCTCATAGGTAAAATAATTTAATATATGCTTCTATTTGTGGGGGCTACGTACGCACGAGGTGACGAGAGTCCGTGCGTAGCTACTAATATATTTATGTCCGGGTAGTCTAGGACCCAGATCATGTTATAATTGCGATGCTTGCATCCTACTTGTTAATTTAAATTGCTTAAATCATATCGAAACTTGATAAAGGAACTTTAAAAGGTTAAACTTCATTCTTCTTGACCGTAAATGAGAATCTGTATTTTTCTTGAATAGTTTCCCTTAATAAATCTTGAATTTAGTTGTTTTAAATTGTATTTTTTCTTTTGTGGAGCGGGTCGAACGTCTCGGCAGGTTAAATAGATGCATCTATGGTTCGCGTCGTTCGACCCTCGGCAGTGCACAGTTTAAATATTTATGTTGGATCGGGTCGTACGACGTCGGCATGATTTGCGCATGATATATCATTGGAATTGATAATAATTGGTATTGCTTTCATTGGCCCGAGGTCCAAAAATGTTAAATGACGAAAATAAATTTGAAAATTTCTTATGAACAAAAGAATTGTTTACTTATTTCATGATATTAAGCTTACAACCGTTTTACGTAATTCATGCTTAATTATATCATTGACATTTTATTTATAGCCCATAGTAAGTGTCGAAGTCGACCCCTAGTCACTACTTCTTCGAGGTTAGGCAGGATACTTATGGGGTACGCGTTGATTTACGTACTCATACTACACTTGCTGCACATTTTTGTACAGGTACATATATGTGTAGTAGCTTTGTGGGCGCAGAGGTGCGGTTATTGTGGGGAATTAGGTGAGCTGCATTTCACGTTACGAGTACGCAGCCAGCAAAGTCTCCTTCAGAGTATTTATATTTCTCCTGTCCAAATTTGTATTCCGGACAGATGTTGTGTTTTATTTTATATTCCTAGTTGAGGCTCATGTAATTGTGACACCGGGTTTTGGGGCGATTATGGGTTGCATTGTATTGAAATTGTTGAAAAATATTATTATTTACATTGTAGATTCCATCTTTTACTGTTTAATTGAGGAAAAAAAATATGATTTCTAAAATATTAAGATGAGAACCAAATTAAGTAATTTTTGTTGGCTTGCCTGACAGTGGTGTCCGGCGCCATCACGACCCTAATGGATTTTGGGTCGTGACAAATCATGTATCATTAGTATATAATTTATGTATACCAACTAAAAGAAATAAATAATGAATCCGACCGTTTATTTATATGAAGATCCCAAAAATTATAATTTAATATTTAGTATATGCTTATTGGGCCCGTGCTGCTATATTAGTATGTTGTATATATGTATACTTCAGATATATTTTTTATGTTTATTCTCTAAATGAATATTATTCACTTACAACTTTAACTTCAATGAGCACGCGACCTTTACAGGTTACCTCACTAATACTCTTTTTAATTATCACTAGTAAATGCTAGCCCGTGCTGAGCACGGGCCCAACAACACATGCCAGAATGTTATGTTGTAACTTATGAATTTTTTCTTATTCATATTTTTGCTACTATTTTCTTGTTTTTTATAGTCAAAAGAATCAAAAGGTTATTGTGATTCAATTTGTTGCTCATGAGAAATTAAATTTATTTTAAAATTTAAAATATTCAAGGCTTACTTCTCATTTTTATTTGAATAGTATTTTTAACTGCGGATTGCCTTTTCACTAAAGTTTTATGTTTTTCACTTGAGCATAGTTACAAGCTATGATTGTTCTATTTTCTTTTTTTGGTAATGTATAATCTTTTTTATACCCCTTTTGCGAGAGAAATATCTGTAGAGTAAGCTCACTATCTTTTGATATTTTATTTATAATTCGTGTGATCAATCAAGGGTGATGTACTATGCATTATGAGTTTATTCTAATCTAATAGGTATGGTTCAAATCTTATGTACATATTAAAAAATTATTAATTAAGAGAAAATACTAAATCTCTATTTTTATAAATTAAATAGATTGTGGTAGAATTTGAATTTAAATAGGTAAAGGTCAAATTCTAATATAGCTCTAGTATTCAACTATAATTCAATAAATCAACCACAGTAATACTTTTGAATCCGGTTTCGATAATTGTCAATAAATGATACTCTTTTTTTTATTTATTCTTCACTTTAATATTTATTTTATTAATATTAATTTGGAAAGCAGTATTTCCCAACAAAAAATGTTGAACTATTTTCTTCGTTCTTTCTATTTCACTATAAAAAGCACATTTGGACATTTAGAAAGTCTTTTAAAAAAATTTATAAAACGAATTTGGCAAATTCCTTTTTTTTTTTTTTTGGTTACGTTCCAATTTCTTCCTCAGAATAGCAGGTCAATAGTATTCTTATGAGTTCAAAAGTTTTGCATATATTAGAAAATTAATTTACTTACTGATGGTCTCTCGATTATGCATGGTATGTATTGATTTATCACTCAAGTGGCTAGAGTTTGACGTTTTATGATTAATTTTTATAAATTTTTGTTATCCTTGACATATCAATTGAATTAAGAGCACATGTGTATAATAAAATTTATATTACCTCAATTATGAGTAAAAATTGGCAATTTAAAAAATGTATGCCTGTGTAGTTTCTTCTTCAAGAGCTCATTTACATAAATATAATAAAAAATTACTACAAAAACAAATAGAATTTCTGACGATGAAAACTAATTCTTCCAACAATGTACCTAAAAGATTCCAAACCAAGCTCCTTCGACCCTTTTTTTGGATATGGAAATAGATAGTTAAACTTATTCTTTTACGGTTAATTGAAATGTATAAATATGAGTAAATCAAATAAAAGTAGTGTTATAGCAAAAATATAAAAAGTTAGGATAGTGATGGGCCCAAGACAAAAAGGTTTGTACACTTAAATATGCTGAAGGAGCGCCACATTACATGAACAAACTACATTCTCTAAACGGCAAAAGTCCAAATATACCCTTGTACTTTCGAAAATGTTTTAAGAATACCTCTCGTTATACTATTGGGTTATTTATACCCCTGTGGTCATACTTTGGGTTTAAATATACCCCTCAATTAAACGGAGGGATACATGTCATCGTCCTGTTGGCCAATTCTAAATATCTCTTAATTAATTAAAAAGATCCATTATTTGGTACCCGAAAAGCAATTTTCTAAAGCAATTCTTTTTTGTAAAAACTGGAAAAAAACTGAAATTATTTTTACTAAAAACTGAAAAAAAAAACAAAAATATATTTTTTTTCAATTTTTTACAAAATAACTGCTTTTAAAAAAACTGAAAAATATTTTCTAAAATAATATTTTTGTAAAAACTGAAAAATAATTTTCTAAAGCAATTAAAAACTGGAAAAACTGAATATTTTTTTACTAAAAACTGAAAAAATCAAAAATATGCTTTTCCAGTTTTTAGAAAAATATTGCTTTTAAAAAAACTGAAAAACAATTTCTAAAGCAAGTTTTTGTAAAAACTAAAAAAAAACAGAAAAGTAATTTTCTAAAGCAATATTTTTGTAAAAACTGAAAAAATAAATATTTTTTTTCCAGTTTTTAGTTAAAAACATTTTTAGTTTTTTCTAGTTTTTAATTGCTTTAGAAAATTGCTTTTAAGTTTTTTTTTTCAGTTTTTACAAAAATATTGTTTTAGAAAATATTTTTTAGTTTTTTTAAAGCGGTTTTTTTGTAAAAACTGGAAAAAAAATATTTTCCTTTTTTTTTCCAGTTTTTAGCAAAAATATTTCAGTTTTTTCCAGTTTTTACAAAAAATAAATTGCTTTAGAAAATTGCTATTCGGGTACCAAATAATGAGTTTTTTAATTAATTAGAAGATATTTAGAATTGGCTAAGAGGACTCCGTTTAAATGAGGAGTATGTTTGAACCCAAAGTATGACTGCAAGGTTATAGATAACCCAATAATATAACGAAGAGTATTCTTAGACCATTTTCAAAAGTATAGGGGTATATTTGGACCTTTTCCGTTCTCTAAAATACCCCCCACCCCCACCCCCACTCAATAAGCAGCATGACCAAAAGGAGATGAAGTGATGAACTCCAAATAGCAAAGGGCGGGTCCCGCATGGATATATTGTGTTTTGGAAGAAACGTGGTCATGACTAAGGGTGTTCAAATGAAACCGAAAAACCGATCTGAACCGGTAAATCGAGTCAAACCAATTTAACAAACCGATAATCACTCGGTTTGGTTTGGTTTGGATTTAAATTTTAAAAAACCGATAATATTTGGTTTGGTTTGGTATTAAACCCCCCATATATATATTGAATCTTCTCTATCTTTTTTTATAATTTTGGCTCATCCCAAGTCCAATACTAATACAAATAAGTAGAGAAGAAAATCCCTAGCCCAATTGTCCCCTAGCCCATTTAAGTTTAAGATAAAATAGAATTTTGTCTTAGAGGTAAAAAGAAAAGTCAAAACCATAGTTAAAAAGCAAATTATCAATATCATATCAACGAAAGCTAAAGCTAGTCGCAATTTTCAGTAAAGGAACAATTTTATTTCAAGTTCTTCTTAGTTCTTTCCGTCAATAATGGCAACCCCGATAAGAACTACTACTCCAATTTTAAATTTTCAATATATTTTTCAATGTGTTTGCGATAAAGGGAAAAACAGAGAAATTGGGTATTTTGGTTTTTAATTGATTGTGGTTATTATCCTCTAAACTAGCTTTTAACTTGCTTAGCACCCCTTCTCTGATTCTTTCTGCTTTAGAAATCAATTTTGGCCTTTGTTTGGCTAAAATTTTAGCATCTAGATATCTTGTGAATTTTTTGTTCTATTTCAATTTCTACTCATTCTATGTCTTTGAAATTTCATGAGCAAGTACTTTTTTTTAAGTTTGATTTGCTCTCTTCTATTGCTATCCAAACTAACTAAAATTTGTGACTTTTTTTATGATGGAAACTGAAAATACTCCAAAAGAGGTGGAACCAGTAGAGGTAATCAAAAAAGTCTCTCCAACTACATGGTTGAAACCCGAGCTTAATGCTAACAACACCCCTGATAATATTCCTAATCCTCCTAAGAAGCATAAAATAACAACTCCTTGTGACTCTAATTGTAGCTTTGTGAGTAGTGGCAGGGAAACATCTGAAGTATGGAAGCACTTTTCCAAATATCTTGATAAATTGGGTATGCCTAGGGCGAAATGCAACTACTGTTGTAAAGACTTTGCTTCTGAAAGTAAGAATGGAACTTCAACTAAATGGAAGCATTTAAATGAGGTTTGTCATAAATCCCCCTTTAGAATTATTGACAGAAAGCAATCGATACTCAAGCCAATTAGAAAAGGGGAACAAGCATATAACACATGTACTTTAGAAAAAGTTGTGTTTAATGTTAATCAGATTAGGAGAGCCATTGTTGAGTTTGCCATTATCGACGAACAACCTTTTAAAATTGTTGAAGGAGAAGGTTTTAAGAGATTAATGGCAGTTTCTTTGCCTAATTTTCAATTACCTTCTCGTCTGACTGTTGCTAGGCAATGTTTGAAAATATATCAAGAAGAGAAAGAAAAGCTTAAAAAGCTTATTCAGAATCAACGTGTATGTCTTACTAGTGATACATGGACATCACTTCAAAATTTAACTTATATGGTTATTACTGCTCATTGGATTGATGATGATTGGAATTTTAAAAAGAAAATTCTCAACATTTTTCAAACATCGGATCATAAAGGTGAGACAATTGCTAAGGGGATTGAAGCATGCTTGTTAGACTGGGGGGTAGGGGTATTCAAATGAAACCGTGAAAGAAGGGCTAACTGAACAAAATGAGTCCATTTCTTGAGTAAGAAATGTTGTCAAATATGTTAAGTCCTCAGCTGGAAGGTTTGATTCTTTTAAGTCATTTGTTGAGAAGGCTAAGATTGACACTCATGGTCTTTTGACTCTAGATGTTGAGACTAGGTGGAACTCCACATATATGATGCTAGATACAGCTGTAAAGTTTGAACATGCATTTTCAAGAATATATGATGATGATCATAAGTACCTCAAATATTGTTTAGAGACGAATAGTATGGGAGGACATCCATCTATAGATGATTGGAAGAATGTTAAAGTTTTTATTAAGTTCCTTGAGATATTCTACCAGGTCACTTTAAAATTTTTCAGGAACTTCATATGTTACTTCCAATTCTTTTTTCCATGAGATCTTTAATCTTCAGAATTTTATTCAAAAATATTCTCACAGTGAAGATTCTATTTTGAGTGTCATGGCTGAGAAGATGAAGGTTAAATTTAAAAAATATTGGAGTACTTTTGAGAGTATGAACAAGTTATT
This sequence comes from Nicotiana tabacum, assembly GCF_000715075.1. Classification (NCBI taxonomy): domain Eukaryota; kingdom Viridiplantae; phylum Streptophyta; class Magnoliopsida; order Solanales; family Solanaceae; genus Nicotiana; species Nicotiana tabacum. The sequence continues at coordinate 50,717,782 of NC_134101.1, read as the reverse complement.
ATTTGTTGCTGTTGTTTTGGATCCACGATATAAGTTGAAGTATGTGGAATTTCTTTTCAACAAGTGTTATGGTAGTTTGGAGGGAGGCCAACATTCTAAAAAGGTGATGGATACTTTAACTCGCTTGTATGGCCATTACAAGAGTTCTTTTTGTGAGACTTCTAGTGACAGAACTGGTGGTCAAACGAGCTTGATTGATGAAATCGATGTCCTGGACAGTGACGAGATGTGGCAATCTGTAACGACCCAGCCGGTCGTTTTGAGAATTTAAGCTCCGTTCGGCGGCATAAGGTCTTCAACAACTTCATATTATGTGTATTGACTTGCGTACGTGGTTGAATTCAGTTACCGGATGATCCGGAGTGATTTGAGACACTTAGTACCTAAAACGGAAGCTTAAGTCTTAGGATTTTGACCGTAGTCGAAACTATATGAAGACGAATCCGGAATGGAGTTCCGTCTGTTCCGTTAGCTCTGTTGGGTGATTTTGGACATAGGAGCGTGTCCGGACTGTGAATTTGAGGTCTATAGCTGATTTAGGCTTGAAATGGCAAAAGTTAAAGTTTTGGAGATTTTGATCGGAAGTGGACCTTTTGATATCGGGGTTGGAATGCGATTTCGAGAGTTAGAACAGCTCTGTTATGTTATTTGGGACTTGCCTGCAAAATTTGACGTCATTCCGAGTTGGTTAGATTGGTTTCGGCATGAGTTTTCAAAGTTGGAAGTTTTGGAAGTTCATAAGTTAAATTCGTGGTACGATTTGTATTTTCGGCGTTGTCTGATGTGATTTGAGACCTCGAGCGAGTACATGTTAGGTTATGGAACTTGTTGATATGTTTAGACGGGGTCCCGGGGGCCTCAGGTGGGTTTCGGATGGGTTACGAGTCATTTTCCCTCTATTTTGAATTGCTGTTATCTGTCATCTGGTTTCCTTCATCGTATTCGCGTCCTTGCCTTCGCATTCGCATAGTGTTATTTTGGAGGGTGAAATATTTCCTCTTCGCGTTCGCGAAATTCTGCCACCCCCTTCTTCGCGTTCGCATTCCCTATCTCGCGTTCTCGAAGTGCAAATCAGGCCCTGAGCATTGGTGATCATTTTCCTCTTCGCGTTCGCGTGTCGCTTACGCGTTCGCGTAGCTATTCCATTACACTCTTCGCGTTCGCGAAGAGCAGTTGTTGGGCCATCATATTTTTCTTCTCCGCATTCGCGAACGTGTTGTCGCATTCGCGAAGAACAACTGGGCAGCTTTTGTTTTTCTTCTTCGCGAACGCGTCCCTTTCTCCGCGTTCGCGATGCACAAAACACCTGGGTAGAATATCAAGTCCTCTATTCTGAGGGTTTGCCATTTTCACCATTTTTGGAGTTCTAGAGCTCGGTTTTGAGCGATTCTTTGTGGGTTTTTCAAGCAAATTGATTGGGTAAGTGTTTCACCTAGAATTTATTATATTCCGTGATTTTATCTTTGTTTTTTTATCATTTAATTTGTATTTTGAGTTGAGGAAAATGCTGATTTTTGAAGAAAATTCTTAAAATAAAAAATCATGATTTAAGGGACGAAATGGTATCGGAATTTGATAATTTTTGTATGGTTGAACTCATATCGGAATGGGTGTTCCGGTTTTATAAAATTTGTCGGGTTCCGAGGTGCGGGTACGGGAGTTGACTTTTGGACCGATTTTTAGATTTTGATAAAGATTGAGACTTTATAATCCGGAATAGTCTCTTATGAGTTTTATTTGTGCTTTGAAGTTATTTTGATTAGATTTGAACCGTACGGAGGTCATTTCACCCGAGAAGTTCATTTTTGAGTATCAGTCTATCTTCTTTGAGGTAAGTATCTTGCCTAACCTTGTGTGGGGGATTTTCCCTTAGGATTTGAGTCTTCTATGTTGATTGTAGTCCATGTACGCGAGGTGACGAGTACGTGCTCAGACTTATTTGTGAAAAGTTGGCCTTTTTGGATTCTTAGGTCCTTACATTCACCGAGTATGAAGTTGTTCTTGATGTGATTAAGTCCTTATTTACTAGTTTCACTTCTACATGCTTTAATTAGAATTAATTGCTTCAGTATTCACTCTTATTGCCTATTTGACTCTTATTTGACTTAAATCAAGATTTTACATCCTATGTTGTCATGCTATCTTTTCTTAACTGCTTATCTTTATTTGGAATTAATATTATTTTATTCTATAATTGTTCAGTCTTAATTGAGGTTATGATTATTTTTCCGCTGCTTATCCTTAATTGAATTGTTGAATATCCTTCGTAATTTCCTCAACCTTAAAAGAAGTTTAGATATCCTATATCTTAGTCGACTTGTTTTATTTGGAATTATTTGACTCGTGTTAGCTTCCCTGTTGTTGAGGTGTATATTGTGGGATCGTTGCTACACATTAGTTTTTCCTTGTTGAGTTGTTCTCTTTACGCCTAGCATTCCAGACTGTGGTTATTCCTTGTGAATTGTTTCTACATTTTCTTGTGATTTAAAAGTTCTTGAGTTGTTTTACTTGTCGTACTTTCTATTATTGCTATTGTTGTTGTTGTATTTGTTGTGGTGATGCACGAGGTTTCTGCCGTGCGGTTGTTATCATTGTGATGCATGAGGTTTCTGCCGTGCGGTTGTTGTTATGGGGTTGCACGAGGTCTTTGCCGTGCTATTGTTACTATTGATATTTGCACATGCGGCGTGACAAGGTGGGATATATATATATATATATATATATATATATATATATATATATATATATATATATATATGGGGGGTGCACATATGGCGAGACAAGGTGGGAACATTATTATGCACGTATGGCGAGACAAGGCAGGCATTTACTTTACTATTGCACACATGGCAAGACAATGTGGGCTGTGTCAGGGATTGATTTGTGATGGCCTGGGGGCATTCTTGTTGTTGATATTGTGTAGTGGTACGCTTGCCTGTGTGAGCTTTATCTTGTGAAAGCTGTGAGAAAATATTCTACGTGTTGTCCGTTCTTTTTTTCCTTATGCTTATTTCCTGGTATGGACTATTGGTAGGACACTTGCACAAGCATACACGTAGTTAAGCACTCTTATCGGATAAGAGGTGTTCTTGATATTGTTGAGCATAGATGCTCACCCTTGTTACTTGCCTTCTATATGAGAATAACTCTATTGGCACGTGAGTCGTCAGTGGGGTTATGAGATGTTATGAGGACACAGGATGCCAAGTATTAGGGTTCAGGTATTGAGACCCGTGAGTTGTCATATGTCCGAGGTTCGGTACCTCGTGGAGTTGTTGACTAAAACCTGATGTAAAAGTGGTTGTAGTTGCTGAGTTATTACTTGTCCTTGCTGTACTTGTGATTCCGGATTTAGGTTGTGTGCCATTTACTTTTCTATGTCATTTTTATGGTATTCCGCTGATACTTGTTGTTTACTTTCTTATTGCCATTACGGTATTATGATCCATATTGCATAGTCTTTATGTAGACATCATATTTCTGTTGTTCATATACTTATACCGGTTCAGTTTATTAGATCATTGGGTGTCTTGACTGTTCCTCGTCACTACTCCGCCGAGGTTAGTCTTGATACTTACTAGGCACCGTTGTGGTGTGCTCATTCTACACTTCTGCATATTTTTTTGTGTAGATCCAGGTATTTGTTTGTTAGTAGCCGTGCTGGTCATTACTATGGAGACTTAAGGTAAACCTGCTGCTGCGGCTTCGGAGTCACCTTCAAGTTTTCGTTTTGTACTATTTATTATTATTTCTGGACAACTGTATTTAGAAATTTTCTAGCAAACACTCTGTAGAGCTTATGACTTGTACTACCGGTTTTGGGAATTGTAAATTTTAAGAGATTTCTATTTCAAATTGTTAGATGCTATTTAAATAATGTTGTTGTTTCAATAAATATTAGGCTTACCTAGTCCCTAAGACTAGGTACCATCACGATACCCAAACGGAGGAAAAATTGGGTCGTGACAAGTTAGTATCAAAGCTCTAGGTTCATAGGTGCTACGAGTCATAAGCGAGTTTAGTAGAGTCTTGCGGATCGGTACGAAGGCGTCTGTACTTATCTTCGAGAGGCTACGGAACTATTAGGGCAATCTCACTTCTTTCATTTCTATCGTGCGAGTTCATTGATCTCGAAGTTTGAACCTTTATCATTTCATTCTCTCACAGATGGTGAGGATACGAGCTTCAGTTGCTGATAACGTTACCCCCGGAGTAGATGTCGCTAGGGGCAGAGGCAGAGGCCGACGAGGAGTACGTGCTGCAGCTAGAGCACCTACCAGAGTAGCAGTTGAGGAGCCGCCAGTAGTTTCAGTTGGGGGGCAGGTACCGGAGGCACCTGCTGTTACCCCCAGACTTCAGGAGATCTTAGCACAGTTCTTGAGCATGTTTGGTACATTAGCTCAGGCGGGGTTGATTCCGGTTGCACCAGCTACTTCACATACCGGGGGAGGAACCCAGCCTCCCGCCGCCCACACCCTAGAGCAGCGAGTTCATGTTGGTCAGGTTCCAGGTGTCATGGCGACACAACCTATGGTTCCAGTTCAGCCCGTGGTCAGGGCAGCAACATCTGAGGAAGAGCAGCTTGGACTTGCAAGGTTCAAGAAATATGACCCTCCTACATTCAGTGATTTGGCTTCAGAGAGTGCACATGGTTTTCTGGAGGAGTGTCACCACATTCTCCATACTATGGGTATTGTGGAGACGAGCGGGGTTGCTTTTTACTATGTTCCAAGTCAGGGGAGCGACTTATCAGTGGTGGCGGGCATATGAGTTGGGTAGCCTAGCTGAGTTAGCTTCACTTACATGGGTTCAGTTTTTAGAGATGTTCCTGAGAGAGTTTTTACCTCAGTCCCTTCGAGATGCATGGCGCGCGGAGTTTGAGCAGCTGTGCCAGGGCACTATGTCAGTGTCAGAGTATGCCGTGAGATTCAGTGATTTGGCTAGGCATGCACCTGCTTTGGTCACCACAGTTAGAGAGCGTGTCTGTAGATTCATTGAGGGACTCATGCATGATATTCGGTTCAGCATGGCTTGAGAGTTAGAGTCAGATGTTTCGTTTCAGCAGGTGGTAGGTATCGCTCACCGTGTAGAGGGCATGTGGGATCAGGAGAGAGAGGACATGCGAGGCCATGAGAGAGAGTACATGCGAGATCAAGAGAGAGAGGACAGGGAGGTGAGGAGGCCTTGTAGACCTAAGAGATCTACTGGTCCTTATTTTGGAGGCAGGGTACGACATGGTAGAGGTTTTGTGGGTCAGCCAGTTCAGTTTGCACTTCAGGTTTCGCACAGAGTTTCAGGTGCTCACGGGTCTCAGAGTACCTATACCGCACAGTTCCCACAGCCATGTTAGCATAGAGGTTGCTTCGAGTGTGGAGATACCAGCCACAGGATGAGAGATTGTCCTAGACTCCGGACATGTGTGTCACAGCAGAGTATTCATGCTAGTAGAGGGCGCCCAAGAGGGGAAGGCCCGACCCATTGATGTGTTTTATATAGTAGGCTTGAGGCCACTGCGCCAGATGATGTCATATATGTATGCCTTTTATTTGTTACAGAGGGGAACCATTCGTATTTTGATTCGGTTCTGCTTAACGGCCGAGTTCCCCTATTTGTTGTCCCACCTATGGGTGAGTTTATGACTTAGTATTATGTTTAGGTGTTTACCCCTGTTGGGAGACTCTATGAGTGGTAGCCCGTGTCTATCATTTGTTTCTATTCATTATTGAAAGTTACGAGACTAGAAGTGAATTCATGTTGTCCATTATGGCAGGTTTGATGTGATTCCTGAGTAAATTGATTACGATTTGTGATTTGATACTCTACCGGGGTGAGGGTTTAGTAAGTGTTGTGATTTTATTGGCAGAATTGAATTAGTGGAAGATTTCCATTGGTATGATGTGTATTCGACTTGTGATTCAGAGTTGAGGGTGAGACCCTCGCGATTCCATGTTATTTGATATGTTTGAGCCAGGCTGCGTGCCGCGGTGGAAGGTTATACCAGGATGAGATCCTTATGATTTGTTCATGTACTTTGATTTTTCCTTTTTAATTGATTCGTAGTATGATACTGTTAGAGAGTTGTGCCTGTCGGGCTTGTTTGATATTTCCCTTATGTGTTTCTCTTTACATATTCAGTCATTTTCATTCTGTGCTTCTCGACTTTTAGCTTGCGGGGTATGTGCCCGATGGTGTTAGTTGTGACTTGTTGATTCTGGTGTATAGTTAAGAGTTCTTTGTGTTTCTTGCATCGTTGTCAGTGTTGTGGAGGTTTGAATAGGGTTCTAACGGATATGAGGCTAATTGCCGGTGATGGTTTTGATTACGGGCAGCTATTATGATCAGAAATGTTATTTTGGGCCTATGTGTGGTGTGTCTTGTTGTGTGATCGTACCTTGTGGGTTTAGGCATAAGTTGTTACAACTGGTTGAGACTGATATCGGTTATGGATTTAGAATCTGGTCTTTTGAAGATAAATGGAAGGTGAGAATTTTTGACTCTAAGGCTTATCGATGTTGGCAGAAAGGATGAATTACAGTTGGGATGGTGTCGTCAGGCTTATGTGGATTGGGGTGACGTAGGGTCCCCCGCGGGGGTATGTTGGATATGTACTTTCAGGGATTTGAAGACTTCGAGGCGATTCTTAGCACGTTCAAGGACGAACGTTTGTTTAAGAGGGGAAGGATGTAACGACCCGGCCGGTCATTTTGAGAATTCAAGTCCCGTTCGGCGGCATAAGGCTTTGAACAGCTTCATATTATGTGTATTGACTTGCGTACGTGGTTGAATTCAGTTACCGGATGATCCGGAGTGATTTGGGACACTTAGTCCCTAAAACGGAAGCTTAAGTCTTAGGATTTTGACCATAGTCAGAACTATGTGAAGACGACTACGGAATAGAGTTCTGTCAGTTTCATTAGCTCTGTTGGGTGATTTTGGACTTAAAAGCGTGTCCAGACTGTGAATTGGAGGTCTGTAGCTGATTTAGGCTTGAAATAGCAAAAGTTAAATTTTTGGAGATTTTGACCGGAAGTGGACTTTTTGATATCGGGGTCGGAATACAATTCCAAGAGTTGGAACAACTCCATTATATTATTTGGGACTTGCCTGCAAAATTTGACGTCATTCCGGGTTGGTTAGATTGGTTTCGGCAAGAGTTTTCAAGGTTGGATGTTTTGGAAGTTCATAAGTTCGATTCTTGGTACGATTTGTATTTTTGGTGTTGTATGATGTGATTTGAGACCTCGAGCGAGTCCGTGTTAGGTTATGGAACTTGTTGGTATGTTTAGACGGGGTCCCGGGGGCCTCGGGTGAGTTTCGGATGGGCTACAGGTCATTTCCCCCTATTTTGAACTGCTGTTATCTGTCATCTGGTTTCCTTCATCGTGTTCGCGTCCTTGCCTTCACGTTTGCATAGTGTTATTTTGGAGGGTGAAATATTTCCTCTTCGCGTTTGCAGTCACCCTCTCACGTTCGCGAAGTTCTGCCACCCCTTCTTCGTGTTGCATTCCGTATCTCGCGTTCGTGAAGTGCAAACGAGGCCCTGTGCACTGGTGATCATTTTCCTCTTCGCGTTCACATGTCGCTTACGCGTTCGAGTAGCTATTCCATTACACTCTTCGTGTTCGCGAAGAGCAGTCGTTGAGCAGCTTTTGTTTTTCTTCTTCTCGAATGCGTCCCTTTTTCGCATTTGCGATGCACAAAGCACCTGGGCAGAATATAAAGTCCTCTATTCCGAGGGTTTGCCATTTTCACCATTTTTGGAGTTCTAGAGCTCAGTTTTGAGCGATTCTTTGTGGGTTTTTCAAGCAAATCGATTGGGTAAGTATTTTTCACCTAGAATTATTTGAATCATGTTAGTTTCCCTGTTGTTGAGGTGTATATTGTGGAATCATTGCTACACATTAGTTTTCCCTTGTTGAGTTGTTCTCTTTACGCCTAGCATTCCAAATTGTTGTTATTCCTTGTGAATTGGTTCTACATTTTTTTGTGATTTAAAAGTTCTTGAGTTGATTTACTTGTCGTACTTTGTATTATTGCCATTGTTGTTATTGTATTTGTTATGGTGATGTACGAGGTTTCTGCCGTGCAGTTGTTATCATTGTGATGCACGAGGTTTCTGTCGTGCGGTTGTTGTTATGGGGTTGCACGAGGTTTCTGCCGTGCTATTATTACTATTGATATTTGCACATGCGGCGTGATTTATTTGTCTCACCCTTATATTAGTGTTATTTTTTATGCTGTAGTTGTTGTTGTGATGCACGAGGTTTCTGTCGTGCGGTTGTTGTTATGGGGTTGCACGAGGTTTCTGCCGTGCTATTATTACTATTGATATTTGCACATGCGGCGTGACAAGGTGGGATATATATATGCACATGCGGCGTGACAAGGCGGGATATATATATGTGGGTTGCGCATGTGGAGAGACAAGGTGGGAACATTGTTATGCACGTGTGGCGAGACAAGGCGGGCACTTATTTTATTATTACACACGTGGCAAGACAAGGTGGACTGTGTCAGGGATTGATTTGTGATGGCCTGGGGGCATTCTTGTTGTTGATATTGTGTAGTGGTACGCTTGCCTGTGTGAGCTTTATCGTGTGAAAGTTGTGAGAAAATATTCTACGTGTTGTCCGTTTTTTTTTCTTATGCCTATTTGCCGGTATGGACTATGTTAGGACACTTGCACAAGCATACACGTAGTTAAGTACTCTTATCGGATAAGAGGTGTTCTTGATATTGTTGAGCATAGATGCTCACCCTTGTTTACTTGCCTTCTATGGGAGAATGGCTTTATTAGCACGTGAGTCGTCAGTGCAGTTATGAGATGTTATGAGGGCACATGATGCAAAGTATTAGGGTTCAGGTATCGAGACCCGTGAGTTGTGATTTGTCCGAGGTTCGGTACCTCGTGGAGTTGTTGACTAAAACCTGATGTAAAAGCGTTTGTAGTTGTCGAGTTATTACTTGTCCTTGCTGTATTTATGATTCCGGATTTAGGTTGTGTGCCATTCACTTTTCTATCTCATTTTTATGGTATTCCGCTGACACTTGTTGTTTCCTTTCTTATTGGCATTACGGTATTGTGAGCCATATTGTATAGTCTTTATGTAGACATCATATTTCTGTTATTCATATACTTATACATGTTCAGTTTATTAGACCAGTGGGTGTCTTGACTATTCCTTGTTACTATTCCACCGAGGTTAGTCTTGATACTTACTGGGCACCACTGTGGTGTGCTCATTCTACACTTCTGCACATTATTTGTGCAGATCCAGGTATTTGTTCGTTAGTAGCCGTGCTGGTCATTGCTGTGGAGACTCAAGGTAAACATACTCCTGCGTTCGTAGGCTTTGGAGTCACCTTCAAATTTTCGTTTAGCACTATTTATTCTTATTTCTGGACAGCTGTATTTAGAAGTTTTCTAGCAAACACTCTGTAGAGCTTATGACTTGTACTACCGGTTTTGAAAATTATAAATTTTAAGAGATTTCTATTTCAAATTGTTAGATGCTATTTAAATAATATTGTTGTTTTAATAAATATTAGGCTTACCTAGTTTCTAAGACTAGGTGCCATCACGATACCCAAACGAAGAAAAAATTGGGTCGTGACACAATCACAATAGGAGAAACATTTGGCGGATGAAGTCAATATTAAAAATTAATCTGAACTTGAGAAGTACCAGGTAGATAATTTGGAAAAGACCAACAATTTAAATATTTTGGCTTGGTAGAAAGTTTCATCTGCTAGATATCCAATTGTCTCTAGAATTGCAAGAGATTTTCTTTCTATTCATGTTTCTACTGTTGCATTTGAATTTGCTTTTAGCACTGGTGGTCAAATTCTTTACTCTTATCGAAGTTCTTTATCACCGAAGACAGTAGAAGCTCTTATTTGCATTGAGCAATGATTAAGATCAACTTATAAAGATTACAAGTTTGAATATCTTTTAGAAGAAATTCTGAATCTTGAGATAGTTGAACAAGGTAAATTTACACATTTAACTCTTTTGAATATGTTTTTTTATATTTCTATAGCTTTAAGGCCTAATATGTTAACTTTTTTCTTTTTCATTATATGCTGGCACAACTTTGAGTATTGATTAGTTTTGATATTCCAACTGAAATTGATAACGCATGCAACTACTACTACTAGTAGTAGTAGTGTGTTTGATGAACTTGTTCAATTTGATGTAACTTCAATTGAGGATATTTTGCACTTTGGCAGTAAATTTTCAATTTTGCTATTGTTTCAATTGAGGTTCACTTTGTAAGGTGTTTGGATTCTTATTGCACTGTAGTTATTTTCTATGGAATGAGAATGACAATAGCATGATATCAAGCTGGTTTTGGTATCAGTGTTTACAGTTCTATGTTACGGCTACATTTGATTATTTGATGAAGACTTATGGGTTGAGGCTTCATGATTGTTTAGATGTTATGCTCCCTTGTTTTGGTGTTCTACTTGGTAATTTTCTATTATGAAATGTTAGTATTCTAAATTTTAATTTTTGTTGCAGACTTGCAAAAGATAATGCTTCCTTTTTTTCTCATTAAATATATTAAGTTTCTGCCTGCTTGATTGATCTAAGAAAAATAAGCTCCATGTTTAAAAAACATTGCCTAATTGACGAGCTATTTGTAGTTGTCGGAGATGACAACAATTTAGTTACATTCTCCTTACGTTATGCTTTCCTATATCTTATTTTTATTTTTATTTTTTAATCTCACTTATATCAATTTCTTTGCATTATAAACTATATCTTTAAAAACCGAAAAAACCCGCAAAAACCGAACCAAACCGATAAAATCGATAAAATTAAAATCGATAAAATTTATACTATATTGGTTTGGTTTGGTTTGAATATTGAAAAAATCCCTTTAGTTGATTTGGCTTAGTTTTAAGCAAAAACCGAGTCAAACCGAACCATGAATACCCTAGTCATGACATCAAGAAGGTAAAATGGTCAAACAACATATCACTTTTCAAAGTAACTACAGTAACTCCTTTTGTGAGCTAATAAAATCGGGTTTTTTGGTTGTAATTACCAAGATACCTTCCCGGACACATATTGCAACCGGATGCACATTAATCTTCAACCAGAGGCCGCTGTTATTCCCGCTTATTAATAGTAGGAATTTTGTTGTGAAGAAAATACTTGGTGATTATTTTGTGTTGCAGGTAACATATTTATATGAACCTTAGATTATTCTGAATTGCATGTGACATATCTATACAAACTAGGTTATTATCTTTGTTACTTCCTCTTAAGCTTTGGACATGCATTTGTAGACTTGAAGAAGCTTTGGCACCTGAAGTTAACCCCAAAAGTTAAGAATTTTATTTGGAGGTTAGCTCGAAAAATTCTGCCTATTAAGTTAAATTTACTAGCTAGAGGCATTAATCTTCAAACGGGCTGTTATTTTTGTGGCTCAGTGAAAAATAATGGACATGTATTTCTTGATTGCTAGAAGGCAAGAGAAGTCTGGATGGCATGACGGTATAATCTTGATGTGGAAGACATTAGTATGCCAGAGTACCAGAGTCGTATTGCTAATGACTCAAATTCTTTGAAGACTAGGCAAGCTCGTGCAGTCCTTTGAAAAATTTGGGCCATGATGAACAAATTTGTATATAATGTTAAAGTTCTTCCTCCTATTTATATGTTATCCAAAGCTCTAAATTTTTTAGCAAATGAAGGAATGTCAGGACTGAAAAATGATTGAGAAGTCTAGTGAGTGATCCCACTCGTGGTGTGGCCCCATCTTGGTCTAGCTTACACATAGGATTTGAAAATGAAATATAGATGCAGCTGTCTACCTTACTTCGGGCTGCAGCGGAGTAGGAGCTGTTATGCGTGATTCAACATGTTAGTTTGTAAGTGTCGCTTCTTCGATTTTTCGAGGTTGTATCAGTGGCATGCTGAAATTATGGATTTACATTTTACTCTCATCCGGTTGATTCAATATTTTAATGGTCCAGGTATAATTGAATGTGTTATGTTTTCTTGTAACTCCTCAAGTGAAGATTTTATAGCATTTGGAGTGGTTTTAGAAGATTGTCGTTTCTTGTTAAGAAAAAATCCTATTATTTCTGATTTGGGCTAAGGGCAAGCAAATTTAGTTGCTTATTGCTTAACAAGAGAATTTAGAAATTGTGCTAGTCCTTTTAATTGGAGTATACTTTTAGTTTTATTGTAAACTTGTTGGTTGCTGATTCGGCCTAATAAAAGTCTTTGTTGAGTTCTGTCACGACCCAAAATCCATAAAGGTCGTGATGGCGCCGGATACCACTGTCAGGCAAGCCAACAATAATTACTTAATTGGGTTCTCATTTTATTATTTTTGAAATCATATTTTTCTTCAATTTAAATAATAAAGAATGGGAATTTACAGAGTAAATAATAATACTTTTAACAAATTCAATACAGAACAACCCATAATCATCCCAAAACCCGGTGTCACAAGTGCATGAGCATTGACTAGGAATATAAAATAAAATACAGTAGCTGTCCGGAATACAAATTGGACGGAAAAAATTAAATACTCTGAAGGAGACTCTGCTGGCTGCGGGTCGACAAATGGAATGCAACTCACCTAGTCCCCGTATGTATACATGCCTCTACTCTCACATGGCCTCTAGAAATATATGTACCTGCACAAAAATGTGCAGCAAGTATAGTATGAGTAGGTAAGTAACGTGTACCCAGTAAGTATTTAGCCTAACCCCAGAGAAATAGTATCGAGGGGTCGACATTGACACTCACTAGTGGTCCAACAACATAATGTACAGTAAAGAGGTAGCAAATATAAAGGCAGAGTAAGTAAGTGAAATAGACAAATTCAAATCCGGAATTTAAACCGGAATTCAAATTCGAAATTTACAGATACGCTGGCTTCTTGCCAAGTTTTACACACGATTTCATGGGAATGTGATATAGGAAATATCGCGGCGTACGACCCGATCCAACTTAATAATAAAATTGTGCACTGCCGAGGATCGAACGGCCCGAACCATATGATAAATCAATTAACCTGCCGAGGCGAACGGCCCGCTCCCATGTGAGTGTGGTACATAAATCCTGCCGAGGCGAACGACCCGATCCCATAAGAAGTGAAATACAAATTTCTGCCGAGGCGAACGACCCGATCCCATCAGAAGTGAAATACAATTTTCTACCGAGGTGAACGACCCGATCCCATAAGAATAAGAGGCTTTGACGGGTCCTTGACCCCACTCACGAATAAACATGTGAGTTGTAATTTTCTTTAACAAAACCCTTTCAATATATATATATATATATATATATATATATATATATATATATATATATATATATATATATATATATATATATATATATACACACACACACACACACACACACACACTAAAGTTACTTGGTGACTAATCGTGAAATCGTGAAGTCTCTAAAATAGCAAGTCTACTCTCAAGTAGAAAGGTAAAATAAAGAATTAAACGAGCAAGGAAAATTCCTATAGTACAAGTACAACATGATGTGAACCTAAGTCTACCTGGACAATAACATGAATATAGCTACGTACGGGCTCTCATCACCTCGTGCGTACGTAGTCCCCACAATAAGTAGCACACATTCATATACAATACCTAGGGGTAATTTCCCCCTCACAGCGTTAGATATGAGATTTACCTCGCCCCAAAATTTCATAACCGGCTCCAAAGCCTCTCTAACACCTCAAACCGATGCCTGCCGATCCAAAACTAGTCAAATAAGATGCAGCCCAATCAAAATATATTCTAATATTAGTAATTAAATCAATTTATAACAACTTTCAACTCCGCTCGAAAAATTGATAAAGCAACCCTCGGGCCTGCGTGCCCGGATTTCAAAAATTTTCGAAGACAAACACTACCCATAGCACTACGAACTCCAATATATAATTTCTTCTCAATTTTATGCCCAAATTCGTGATCAAAATCTAAGAATACCAATTTCTAGGGTTTGCTTCAAATCCCAAATTTTTACAAATTTTTATGCTTGAATCTATATAAAAACCATGTATTTATCTTGCAATGGATGAGAATAACTTACCTTGGCATAGATGAAGAAAAACCCACACTTGAAGCTCTCCAAAAATCGCCCAACCAAGAGAGAATGGAAGAAAATAACCAAAAACCCCGTTCTTAAAGAACCCTTCTTCCCAGCGACTTCTCGCACCTGCGGTCACTTAACCGCTTCTGCGGTTCCGCAGGTGCGACAAATAATTCGATTTTGCGGAGATGCCCCCAGCTGCCTGCTTCCGCTTCTGCGCCTTCCCTTCTGCAGGTGCGGTCTCGCTTCTGCGGAGCGATGACCGCATCTGCTGTCCCAACACTGCCCAACAAAAGTCGCATATGCGCCCTTTTGTCCGCTTCTGCAGCCTCTTTCCGCAGGTGCGATTACACCAGAACTCAGCCCTTCAGTAACACAACAAATTTCCAAGTTGATCCGTTGACCACCCGAAACCACCCCGAGGCCCTTCGGACCTTTACCAAATATACCAACACATCCCAAAACATATTACGAACTTAGTCGAGGCCTCAAATCGCGCCAAACAACATCGAAACTACGAATCATCCTTCAATTCAAACTTAATGAACTTTGAAATTTTAAACTTCTACAATCGATGCCGAAACCTATCAAATCACGTCCAATTGACCTCAAATTTTGCACACAAGTCATAATTGACATTACGGACCTACTCCAACTTCCGGAATCGGAATTTGACCCCGATATCAAAAAGTCCACTTCCGGTCAAACTTCTCAAAAACCTTCAAAGTTCCAACTTTCGCCAAATGACCCCAAAATGACCTACGGACCTCCAAATCCATATCCGGATGCGCTCCCAATACCAGAATCACCATACGGAGCTATTCCCAGACTTAGAATCCTAAACGGGCATCAATAATATTGAAATGCACTTCAACCCAAATTTAGGAAATTCTTCCAAAATGCCAACTTCCATAATAGGAGTCGAAATGCTCCCGGGTTATCCAAAAATCTGATCCGGACATACGCCCAAGTCCAAAATCATCATACGAACCTGTTGGAACCTTCAAATCTCGATTCCGAGGTCGTTTACTCAAGAATTACCCTTTAGTCAATTTCTCCAACTTAAAGCTTCCGAAATTAGAATTTTCTTTCCATATCAACTCCGAACTTCCCGAAATTAAATTCCGACCACGCGTACAAGTCATAATACCTGAAGTGGAGCTGCTCAGGGTCTCAAACCACTGAATGACGAGCTAGAGCTCAAAATGACTGGTCGGGTCGTTATATTCTTTCCCACTTAAACATACGTTCGTCCGAGGACATGTTAAGAACTGCTCTGGAGTTGTCTGAAATCGTTGTTTAACACCTCGTGCACCTACCCGTGCTACCATAACCTAGTTGAGCACATTTGGTTGAAAAAACCTGAAAATCCTCCTTTTTATTTAGTCAAATAAGCTTTAGAGCCAAATTCCAACATCTAAAATCCTCTACCAGGTCTATTTCCAACATACAAACGCTGTATTAATCACTACACGATGCACCAATACATGTTCGCATACCTTCGCGGAATCCACACCATGCACCACATAATTCACATGACCATAATAACATCCCCTGATAACAACAGCCAAAAACCCACGAATCTGATGCTCACAACACACCTCATGACTCATATAAGTCCTGTTCCAACTCTTGGAATACTGCCACAACAGAGAAGACGTGTAGAACTCATAACCACCTGCCGAATCACAATTTATGGAGTCTCTCCTTCCGACAAGAACCATTACCTCATTCTGGACTGAATAACAATATTTACTCTTTAATATGCTTCATATAAATCTGATCGTACTGATCGCAGGTCCAATAATCTCGTCTCACCTAGTACAAGCTGCTCAGGCAGTAAGCCACCTCAAACACTGCCAAAAGTCTCATATGATGCCACAATGTGCCAACAAGCTACAAACTCGAATGTGATGCATAAGGAAATGAACTCTGGAAAGATCTACTCAACCCACGTAACTAATTTAAATAACTGAAAAGATGTTATGAACCTTCCTCAGGAAACAAGAAGCAAAACACACAATAAGAGATATGATAAACTGTATTCAATACCACACTGTTGCGGCGTGCAACCCGATCCGCACATGATACCGTTGCGGCGTGCAACTCGATCCAACCATGATACCCGTGGCAGCGTGCCACCCAATCCAAATAATATATACGTGGCGGCATGCCACCCGATCCACACATAATAATCTAAAGAAAACACACATCGAGCCGTAACACTTATACTCACTAAATGCCCGAATATCAACCATAAGCACGCCAAGTACATAATACAAATCCTGGGGAGACGGGTAGCGTCACGCGCTACAAAACTCAAGAACAACTAAGGTGCGATATATGATCTGCATCTCGAGAGCCATCCTACTCACATAATACCACAAACCATACGGGATCTCAATACGAGTGCGAATAATCAAACCACCTCACAAACCCACCTGGTATAATATAGATTACACGGAATAGCTTACGACAGAAATAACATCCAAGGCCCGAAGACCCTTCCAAAAATAACGTTATGCTGAGATGAGCACATCCGGCCTGATATAGATCCCCCATTCACATTTAGATCCATCCACGGACCTCAAACTGATTCTGATCATACCATTCTTGGCCAAATAGCCTCTCAAGGACCCACAATGATATATTCACGACACATAAGAACAACCGTCAAATCCGGAACAAACTTCAACATTCCACAACCAAATGAACCGAGCGCCCTTCAGGCATAATTTCTCACATTAGCGATAGTACCACAATCTCCATACTTGGTTTTAAATCTTTAATTAATCAAGTGACTACATTTCACACTTATACAATCTTCCTGTGGGATACACTCCCACGACCCTTCTCACCAGGTAACAAGTCTGCACATCCATACCTCCAGTCACACTAATGCTGTAAAGCAAATCAAGAAGCTGCAAATCAGTACACAAAGCCTCTTACACAGGACATCGATCTCAGGTGATGCTAAGGACAATACCAGCTTACTCTAAACATCTGAATTCTTCCCTGCTTCTCCGAGCACGTGACATTCTTGTCAACACCGAACCGCAACCTTGATCCTTAGCTTCCAATTTCCCCTGTCGCTCACTGCACCTAACATGCCAATACGTGAGAGTACTAGAATTCCATAATAACCCCTGACCCACTAATAGGATAAACACTTCATCACATAGAAACCTTTTACTTAACTCATTTCAGGAGAACCATTGCAACACGCGACTGAATTCCCATAACAGTAGAAAATACAATCCTCAAGTAGTGGTCTAAACCTCCATAACTCTCCCGGGACCCATCTACACATAACATGCCTTAATAATCAAATGCCTCCAAATAAATCAATTACGGCGGCCGTCAAGCCTCGCGCGCACCACCACAAATCACATGCATAACTAAACACGTTGAAGGAACTGATCATTTCCAATGCCATACCAATTCAACCATTGCTAACCGATCCGACCTCTTCTAATTTACTCCGGACTTGCCTTAGGAATAATAATAATAGCTCCATTTAAAACATCATGAACCTAAATCCGCACTCATCCTGAGTGACCTTATTTCACGAGACCACGTTGTCTCCAAAACCCACGAACCATCTCATACCCTTCTTATGCGCATATTCGCATCTTCAACTGGTACACCCATTCTGAAAATCCCTCTATGAATCTGAAGTTATTTTCTCCCATTCCTCCAATGCCACACAGCAGACCGAAGATAACGTAGAACACTCCAAGGCCCTTTCATAAACCATTGCAAAAGCTCGATACTTAACCATACTACGGACTCGAAATCCTTAGGCACCACACTTTACATTTTTGAACCCACTAGGACCATTGTTGAGAGTCACCCACTCTGACTTGTTCCCAATTATGATCAAACTCCAAGGCCCTGCTAGCACATGAACACTTTCTCAAAGAAGCAACCGGCTGAATTTCTTTCCTTGTACATCACATCTACACGAAGCATAAACTCTGAGTCTTCCCAAATCCTGAACACAAATCGACAAGGCCAAATATTGCACACATTCCCCCAAATCCTTTGCTCAAATTACCATTGATGTTTTCTTTCCTTAGTCGTAATAACCCACCAATACACCGATAATCAGAAATCGCACAAGTTGACAACTACACAATCCAATCATAGATGGTGAGGCTCTCCCACTTAGCTTGAAGCTACAATTACATAACCTTGGGACCCGCCAAGGTTCCTTCTTCCCTATTGACCTCAGCTAAAAGTCTAACAACGCATTCCAAACTCGAAGTCATGTTGCATCCAAATAAAATTCATGGTCCTAGTCACTGCCCATCACGATTCCCAAATTGCTCAAAGCTTCCCTCAAGGCGTGTGGCTATCCTACCACGGAACCCATATGCTACTCTCCCACTTTGGTCAAACCCTCTCCTTTAAGCAACTCCTCGACTTCTACTTTTCACACTTGACCTCCTATCAATTCAACCACCGTAAGACACCTCCCATGTGTACTTTCTCGTCCTTCACAGCCCAATTATTGCTCCAAACCCGAATCCCTCTCTATAATATCCGAACACATGAGTCGCCACAAACTCTAAACCTCTTAGAAGATCATCTTTCTCGAGCCATCAATACTAGAAGTACCAATTCGATTCCAAAACCGCTACACTCCGTTATCTCTGACAACCGCATCTCAGGCGCCATTTCACAACACCCTGCCCCGAAGGTAATTTGAAGAAGACCATAACACCGGTTAGCTTAACATGTTCAATCAAGGACGACGACACCACATCATAGATGAAAATTCCACCACGCTCAAAATACCAAGTCTAGTTACTCCATTAACCCAAACACTCATTGTCCGATTGCCTTTCCTCTGCTGGATATAAAACACTGAGCCTCTGAATAATGCAATAAGTAAAACCTCCTTTCAAGTCATTCATTGCCTTGACGCATAGACATGCATCCTACTATTACACAATCACGGTGCGATAATAACGCACGAATCGTCATAACAATCAATGCCAAATCTCAAAACCATAGGAAATACTGATGCTGAGCTGAAACGACAGGACGGCCTTCCGCAAGGCGACGGTAATAGACCAATCAAACACGCAAGCAGAGACATCCTGCTCCACCTCTGTAGTACCATGACAATTCCTCGATTCCCAATCTATAACAAGTGTTTCACGTCGCATAAGATTAAATAGGAAACAAATAAAGGTACCAGCCTTAAAAGAATCAATTTGCACGATGAGGAATCAAGGAGGGAAGTGCTCCTAACAGCCTTGTAGCCTCTCGAAGATAAGTACAGACGTCTCCGTACCGATCCGCAAGACTCTACTAGACTCGCTCATGACTCGTGAGACCTAAGTGAACCTAACTCTCTGATACCATGTTGTCACGACCCAAAATCCATTAAAAGTCGTGATGGCGCCGGACACCGCTATCAGGCAAGCCAAAAATAAATACTTAATTTGGTTCTCATTTTTAATATTTTTGAAATCATATTTCCTTCGATTAAATAGTAAAAGATGGAATTCACAGTGTAAATAATAATATTCTTAACAATTTTAATACAGAACAACCTATAATCACCCCAAAACCCGGTGTCACACATACAAGAGTATCCACTAAGAAGTAAAAATAAAGTACAACATCTGTCCAGTATATAACTTAGACAGGAAAAAATACAAATAACTCTGAAGGAGACTTTGCTTGCTGCGGGTCATAATATAGAATGCAGCTCACGTAAGTCCATGCATACATACGCGCCTCTGCTCTCACAAGGCTACTAGTCACACATGTACCTGCACAAAATTGTGCAACAAGTGTAGTATGAGTACGTAATCAATGTGTACCCAGTAAGTATCTAGCCTAACCCCGGAGAAGTAGTGACGAGGGGTCGACATCGACACTCACTAGTGGTCCAATAATATCAAGTACAGTAAGGAGGTGAGCAAATACGAGGCAAAGTAAATAAATGGAATAAACAAGTGTAAATATGTGGTACAATTATCCTCCTTACAATAAACTCAAGCTCTTAACTAGAAAATTCCTCCTCAACCGGAGCATATATATATTTATACTGGATCTCACCAAGCAGGTTGTTATAATTCGAATCAGGGGGAAATTTACAGATACCTAGGCTTCTTGACAAATATTACGCACAATTCCATGAGGATATTATATAGGAAATGCCGAGGCATACGACCCGATCCAACATAAAATTCTAAATTGTGCACTGCCGAGGGTCAAACGGCACGAACCATAGATGCATCTATTAAACTACCGAGGCGAACGGCCTCTCCCATGAGAGTGTGATACATAAATCCTGCTGAGGCGATCGGCCCGATCCCATGAGAGTAAAATACATAATCCTGCCGAGGCAAAAGGCCCGATCCCATAAGAATAAGAAGCTTTGACGGGTCCTTGACCCCACTTACGAATAAACGTGTGAGTTGTAATTTCTTTAAAAAAAACCTTTCAATGAAGTGTATATATATATATATATATATATATATATATATATATATATATATATCACGGAAACATGCCATAGGAAGAGTAAAGTTATTCGGTGACAAATCATGAAATCCTGAAGTATCTACAATAGCAAGTCTAGTCTCAACTTGAAGTGTACAATAAGGAATTAAACAAGCAAGGATAATCCCTATAGTACAAGTACAACATGGTGTGAACCTAAGTCTAACCGGACAATAACATGAATCTAACTACGTATGAACTCTCGTCACCTCGTGCGTACATAGTCCCCACAACAAGTTATACACATCAAATATACCACCTAGGGGTAGTTTCCCCCTCACATAGTTAGACAGGAGACTTACCTCAATACGACGTTCCAAAATCGGCTCCAACACCGTCCTAACACCTCGAACCGGTGACCGCCAATCCAAAACTAGTCAAATAAGATGCAACCGAATCAAAATATACTCTAATACTCATAATTAATCAATTTATAACAATTTCCAACTCCGCTCGAAAAATCGATAAAGTAACCCCCGAGCCCACGTGCCCGGATTCCAAATATTTTCGAAGACAGTCACTACCCATAGCACTACGAACTCAAATATATAATTTATTCTCCATTTCATGCTCAGATTCGTGATCAAAATCCAAGAATACCAATTTCTAGGTTTTTCTTCAAAATCCCAAATTTCGACAAATTTTCCATGAATGTTCAAGCCTAAATTCGTATATTTAACTCACAAGTGGTAGAAATCAGTTACCTCATTATGGACAGTGAAAATGGTGCTCCTAAATCATTCCAAGGTCGGCTCTCATGGAGGAAATGAAAAGAAAATGGCCAAAACCCCGTTTTATAAAAACCTCATTGCCCAGTGATCTTCGCACTTGCGGTGCTTGGTCCGCTTCTGCGGAGGCCTTCAAGCCCAGTGAGGGCCGCTTTTGCGGATGGAAGCCTGCTTCTACGGTCCCGCTTCTGCGAAAAGCGTGCCGCTTCTGCGCCCAGTCCCGCACCTGCACCTCTCCTCTTTGCACCTATGCATTCGCGGGTGCACACGAAATTCCGCACCTACGGTCCTTGGCTAAATGTTTCAGGGCCTCTTCTGCGACCAAACATTCGCACCTGCGGGCTCACACCTGCGGCCCAAAGCTCGCAGGTGCGATTACACCAGAACTGATGCAACCTACAACCCTTTTGAGTTTCCAACTCAATCCGCACATCATCCGAACGGCATCGGGCCCCCCCGAGGCCCCGTCCAAACATACCATCAAGTTTGAAATCATAAAACAGACTTGTTCAAACCTTTAAATCACATCAAACAATGCTAAAAACATGAATCACCTTCCAATTCAAACTTAATGAACTTTGAAACTTCAAACTTCTACAATCGATGCCGAAACCTATCAAATCACATACGATTGACCTTAAATTTTGCACATAAGTCATAATTAATATTGCAGACCTACTCCAACTTCCGGGATCGGAATCCGACCCCGATATAAGAAAGTCCACTCTCGGTCAAACTTCTCAAAAACCCTTCAAATTTCTAACTTTCGCCAAATGACCCCGAAATGACCTACGGATCTCCAAATCCACTTCCGGACGCGCTCCCAATACCAGAATCACCATATGGAGCTATTCCTAGACTCAAAATCTCAAACAGACATCGATAATATTGAACTACGCCTCAACCCAATTTTTATGAAATTCATTCACAATGCCAACTTCCACAATAGGCGCCGAAATGCTCCCGGATCTTCCAAAACCCGATCCGGACATATGCCTAAGTCCAAAATCATCATACGAACCTGTTAGAACCTTCATGTCCCGATTCCGAGGTCGTCTACTAAAAAAAATCATACTTTAGTCAATTCCTCCAACTTAAAGCTTCCGAAATTAGAATTTTCTTTTGAAATCAACTCCGAACTTCCCGAAATTAAATTTCGACCATGCGTACAAGTCATAATACCTGAAGTGAAGCTGCTCAGGGTCTCAAACCGCTGAATAATGCACTAGAGCTCAAAACGATCGGTCGGGTCGTTACACAATATCCCAACACACAAAACCACAGTGAAATGCCACCCTTATACCCACACAATATCAACAGTGAAATGCCACCCTTATATCCTCATAATAATAACATAAATCACACAACAATTTACCCTGGAATATTATCACGACAACACAACACAATCAATTCCTATCACAATTTGCCCAAAAACTACAACCAATTCCAATGATATAGTAAAATCAATAAATTTCTCAAAAATAGCCCAAGGCTCCACACAACGTATATAAAACCTCAAAAACAATCAACAGAGATAGAAAATACTCAGTATAGGGCAACGCCTTCATTAATCCAAATTCTGGATAATAACATTAACGCCTCAGTTTAAGCTTAGTTCATTAATTATTTGCAGATGGAAAATCCATAATATAATTATTTTCAGAAAATATCAAATCAATAAACTCACGGAATTTACATAAATATTCAAGTAACAATCACATCAAATTGTCATATAAAAATAAATTCAACAAACAAGGATTTAGGCATGGCAAATAGATGATTTAATAAATGCCAATAATTATCCAATTTACTACACAATAATGCCTAAGACTTTAACCCAATAAAATTTTCACATATAAGCCCGAGTACGTACTCGTCACCTCGCGCACACGACTTTTCACATTTCACAATGGCACATAAGACTCGATGCCTAAGGGGTAATTTCCTCCACTCAAGGTTAGGCAAGATACTTACTTTTTTGAAGTTAGGCCGATATTCCAAAATTGCCTTCTTACTTGAATTGACTTCCGGGCAGCTCAAATCTATTCAAATTAAATCAATTCAGTCAATACTAATTATAGGAATTAATTCCATATGCAAATACTAATTTTCCAACAAAATCCAAAATTTAACTCAAAATTCGCTCGTGGGGCCCACATCTCGGAATCTGATGAAACTTACAAAATCTGATAACCCATTCAATTACGAGTCCACCCATACCAATTTTATCAAATTCTGATAATAACTCGACTTCCAAATCTAGAATTTTCTTTCTTGAAAAGTTTTGCAAAAATCTTGATTTCTTCCATTTAAATCCGAAATAAATGATGAATATAACCACGGATTTATGAAATATAATCACTTTTAGATATAAGACACTTACACAAGTCGAAGTCGTGAAAAAATCCTCAAAATCGCCCAAGAACCGTGCTCCAAAAATTCAAAACGAAATGAAGGAAATGACCATTTTTGGTCCTTAAGTTTCTGCCCATCCATCACTAAAAGTCTATTTTTTATCACTAAAAGTCCACACCATAACTTGCTTTCACCAGCAGTTATTTGTTTCACTAAAAAGGCTCTAACTCCATTATACAAACTCGGAATTCGACGATTCTTGTTCCTATGAGTCACAAATAATAATACAAACCTAGTCGTTCAATCAAAACTCAATTCGGAGCTCATTTGCTCAATGTGATACCAATTTCGCTCGTTAAATAATTAAATCATGTTTCGCGCTAAAAACCCAATCGCGACTTGATGAAATTAGACCAAACTTTTCAGATCACTCCTATAATTCATTATCAAAATTTTGGAAGTCTCGAAATCAAATTTTGATCTTTAGAACTAAAAATGGACCTTTGGATCATTACATGCTTATGCTCAAAACGACAAAAATCTTCCAAACACTCTTCCGAAACTTATCCGAGACTCATGGGACCCCGACCAAACATTCCAACACACCCCAACAGTTTAAATTTCTACATACTAGATACAAAGGGCTACAACTTTCATGTTTTTCTCATCGCCCAACTCCTTATAGATTGCGAGATATAAGCTTCCAGAGTTAGCCATGTGCAACAGAAATTTCTGGCGATGCACACTGTTATAGCAAAAATTTGCAGTACCAGCTTCAGTCAATTGATCATAACCTTTTATACAAATATCCGAATGATGAATGGTTTATCATTCTGGAAACTAGAATCAAAGGGCTACAACTTTTATGTTTTGATAATTTCCAGATTCCTTATATATTTCGAGATATAAGCTTCCAAAATCAGCTATGCACATCAGAAATTTCGCACATTGCTGTCAAAACAAACCAGCAATAAAAAACAATGATCTGAAACCACTCTGAAACTTACTTGAGGCCCTCGGTACCTCAACTCAATACACCAACAAGTCCTAAAATATCATACGAACTTAGTTGAAATCTCAAATAACATAAAACAATGCTAAAACCACGAATCATACCCCAATTTAAGCTTAAGGAACTTAAGAATTTCCAACTTCTACATTCGATACCGAAACCTATCAAATCAATTCCGATTGACCTCAATTTTGCACACAAGTCGTAAATGAAATAACGGATCTATGAAAATTTTTAGAACTGGATTCCAACTCCGATATCAAAAAGTCAACTCCCCGTCAAACTTCCCAAAAATTTAACTTTCGCCATTTCAAGCAAAATTTCACTACGGACTTCCGAAAACTTTTCTGGACATGCTCCTAAGTCCAAAATCACCATACGGAGCTATTGGAATCATCAAAACTCTATTTCAGGGTCGTTTACACATAATTCACCATCCGGTCAATTATTTTAACTTAAGCTTCCAAAATAAGAATTGTTCTTTCAATTAAATCCTGAATCATCCGAAAACTAAACTTGACCACCTTTGCAAATCATAATACACATTTCAAAGCTGCTCGAGACCTTAAGCCACCGAACGGAACATAAATTCTTAAAATGACAAGTCGGGTCATTACATCCTCCCACTCTTAAAATATACGTTCATCCTCGAACGTGCCAAGAATTATTCTGAGTACATTAAATTTCTGAGTGTATTATTACACACATACTCGCGGGTGATTCTACGTCACCACAATTTAGCATGGGTCCAACAACACCGTCTCAGTTGAGATTATTTCTTTTATCCTCATTTATAAACTTTAAAGCCAACTTCTTACACTGCAATTAATTTCAAAAGGCCTTATTATCACATCAACGCACGATATTAGTTTCAACCAGCTATAGCAACTCGTGCCTATGCATGCATCAACGTATGCCCATAACCACATCTCTGGTCATAATAGCTGTTTATAATTAATTCCAGCATTCTCAATTAATCTCATATTAACTAAAATCTCATTTCAAATTTTTGCAACACTGACAGTAACACGCTGTCACAACCCAAAATCCATTAAAGGTCGTGATGGCGCCGGACACCGCTGTCAGGCAAGCCAAAAATAAATACTCAATTTGGTTCTCATTTTAATTATTTGTGAAATCATATTTCCTTCAATTAAATAGTAAAAGATGGGATTTACATAGTAAATAATAATATTTTTAACAATTTCAATATAGGACAACCCATAATCACCCCAAAATCCGGTGTCACAAGTGCATGAGCCTTAACTAGGAATGTAAAGTAAAATACAATATCTGTCAGGAATACAAATTTGGACACGAGAAATATAAATACTCCGAAGGAGACTCTGCTGGCTGCGGATCGTAGTATAGAATGCAGCTCACCTAAGTCCCCGCCATAACCGCGCCTCTGCGCCCACAAGGTCACTAGACATATATGTAAATCAACGTGTATCCAGTAAGTATCCCGCCTAACCTCGAAGAAGTAGTGACGAGGGGTCGACTCCGACACTTACTAAGTGCTAACAATAAAATACCGTTATTATAATTAAGCGTGGATTATATAGAACGACTGTAAACTCAATAACATGAAGTAAGTAAACAATTCTTTTATTAATAGGAACTTTCCAAATTTATTATCATCATTTAACATTTTTGTATCTCGGGCCAATGAAAGCAATATCAATTATTATCAATTCCAAAGATATATCATGCGCAAATCATGCCGAGGTCATACGGCCCGATCCAACATAAATATTTAAATTGTGCACTGCCGAGGGTCGAACGGCGCGAACCATAGATGCATCTATCTGTTACCGAGGCGTTCGGCCTGCTCTGCAAAATAGAAAACACATTAACCAACCAATTCAAGATTTATTAAGGGGCAAATATTCCAAGAATTTCAAATTCTGATTTAACGGTCAAGTAAATGAAGTTTAACTTTTTTTTACAATTCCTTTATCGAGTTTCTAAATGTTTTAAACAATTAAATTAACAAGTAGGGCGAAACATTGCAAGTACAACATGATATGGGTCCTAGACTACCCGGACATAAGCATAATAGTAGCTACGCACGGACTCTCGTCACCTCATGCGTATGTAGCCCCCACAAATAGAAGCACATAATGATTTGATTAACCTATGGGGTTAATTCCCTCTTACAAGGTTAGAAAGGAGACTTACCTCGCTTCGCAATTCCATAACCGACTCCCAATCCCTTCCAACAACTCAAACCGATGTCCATCGCTCCAAAACTAGTCAATAAATGTGCAAATCCATAAATGTATACTCTAATACACATAATAATTCAATTTACGACAATTTCCAACTCCGCTCGAAAAATCAATAAAGCAACTCTCGGGCCCACGTGCCCGGATTCCAAAAATTTTCAAAGACAAACACTACCCATAGCACTACGAACTCAAATATATAATTTATTCTAAATTTCATGCCCAAATTCGTGATCAAAATCCAAGAATACCAATTTCTAGGTTTTTCTTCAAAATCCCAAATTTCTACTAATTTCCATGTTTAAATCCATATATAAATCATGTATTTAACTCACAATATGTGGGAATTACTTACCTCATGAAGGATGACAAAATGGCACTTCAATATTGCACCCAAGACCGGCTCCAACGAGAGAAATGAGGTGAAATGAGCCAAAACCCGATTTGGCTAACTTATACATTCTGCCTAGGCGACTTTCGCACCTACGAAGCCAAAGGCCGCTTCTGTGGCACCAATACCGCTTCTGCAAAAAACACTGGAGGCCACCCCTTCGCACCTGCGGAAAATGTCCCACTCCTGCGACATCGCAGGTGCGCAAATGCACCTCGCTCCTGCGCTCCACTCCGTTTCTGCGCTCCAAGAGGCCGCATCTGCGCCATCGTAGATGCGAAAGAAATCTCGCACCTGCGGGCACTACCCAGCTTGCCCAAAACTGCTTCTGCGATCTTCCTGGCTGCTTCTGCGGCACCGCACCTACGGCCAAAACCTCGCAGATGCAGTTACACCAGATACCAGCTGCCTTAGCATTTTCCTTAGTCCAAAATTCGATCCGTTAAGCATCCGAAATTCACCCGAGGCCCCCGGGACCCCCTCCAATCATACCAACCAGTCCAATAACATAACATGGACCTGCTCGAGGCCTCAAATCACATCAAACAACATCGAAATCATGAATCGCACCCCAATTCAAGCTTAATAAACTTTAGAACTTCAAACTTCTATATTCGATGCCAAAACCTATCAAATCATGTCCGATTGACCTCAAATTTTGCACACAACTCACATTTGACATTACAGACCTATTCCAACTTCCGGAATCGAAATCCGACCCTGATATCAAAAAGTCCGCTCCCGGTCAAACTTCTTAAAATTATCCAAATTTCCAACTTTCGCCCAAATGACCCCAAAATGACCTACGGACCTCCAAATACACTTCCGGACGTGCTCCTAAGACCGGAATCATCATACGGAGCTATTCCCAGACTCGGAATCCCAATCAAACATCGATAACATTGAAATGCACTTCAACCCAAATTTATGAAACCCTTCCAAAATGCCAACTTCCCACAATAGGCGCTGAAACGCTCCCGGGTCATCTAAAACCTGATCCGGACAAGTCCAAGTCCAAAATCATCATACGACCCTATTGGAACCTTCAAATCCCGATTCCGAGGTAGTTTACTCAAAATCACACCTTAGTAAATTCTTCCAACTTAAAGCTTCTGAAATGAGAATTTTCTTTCTAAATCAACTCCGAATTTCCCGAAATTCAATTCCGACCACACGTACAAGTCATAATACCTGAAGTGAAACCGCTCAAGGCCTCAAACCGCCGAACGACGCGCTAGAGCTCAAAACGACCGGTCGGGTCGTTACATTCTCTCCCACTTAAACATATGTTCGTCCTCGAACGTGCTAGAAACTGCTCTGGAGTTGTCCGAAATCATTGTTCAATACCTCGTGCACCTACCCGTGCTACCACAACCCAGTTGAGCACATTAGCTCGAGCAAACCCGAAAATGCTCCCTTTTATTTAGTCAAATAAGCCTTAGAGCCAAATTCCAACATCTGAAATCCTCTACCAGGTCTGTTTCCAACATACGAACACCGTATCCATCACTACACAATGCACCAATACATGATTGCATACCTTTACTGAATTCATACCATGCACCGTGTAACTCACATGACCATAATAACATCCTCTGATAACGATAGTCGAAATCCCACGAATCTGATGCCCACACGCACCTGACGAAGAATATAAGTCCCGTTTCGACTCTCGCAATACTGCCACAATAGAAAGGATGTGTAGAAATTCATAACCAACTTCCGAGTCAACAAATCATTGAGTCCCTCCTCCTGACAAGGACCATTACCCTATTATGAACTAAATAACGATATTTGCTTTTTAATATGCCTCATATAATCCGATCGCACTGATCCCAGGTCCAATAATCTCGTCTCACCCAGTATAAGTTGTTCCGATAATAAGCCACCACAAACACTACCAAAGGTCTCATATGATGCCACCATGTGCCAACAATCCACAAACTCGCATGTGATACATAAGAAAAAATGAACTCTGGAAAGAACGGCTCAATCCACGTGACTAATTAAACAACCGAAAAGATGTTATGAACCTTCCTTAGAAAATGAGAAGCAAAACACACAAGAATAGATATAGGGAACTGTACTCAACATCACACTGTTGCGGCGTGCAACCTGATCCACACATGATATTGTTGCGACGTGCAACCCAATCCAACCATGATACCCGTGGTGGCGTGCCACCCGATCCACACATAATAATCTAAAGAAAACACACCTTCGAGTCGTAACGCTCATACTCACGAAATGCCCGAATATCAACCATAAGCACGCCAAGTGCATAATACAAATCCTGGGGAGACGGGTAGCATCATACGCTATAAAACTCAAGCACAACTAAGGTGCGATATGTGATCTGCATCTCGAGAGCCATCCTGCTCACATAACACCACTGCTACGCGAGACCTCAACATATTGCACAAATAATCAAGCCGCCTCACAACCCACATGGCACAGTAGAGTATTACATGAAGTAGCTGACGACGAAAATAATATCCAATGCCCGAATACTCCTCCATAAGGAATGCTATGCTGAATGAACACACCCAGGCCGGTGTAGAGTACACATTCACATTTAGACCCATCAACGGACCCCAAACTGATTCTGATCATATCATGCTTGGGCAAATACCCTCTCAAGGATCCACAATGACCTTTTTTCCATGACACACAAGAACAGTCATCGAATCCGGAACAAACTTTCACAATTCACAATCAACCGAATAGAGCTCCTTTCAGGCCTAAACTCTCACATTAGCGATAGTACCAAAATTTCCATACTTAGTTTCAATCTTTAATCAATCAAGTGACTACATGTTACACTTATACAATCTTCTCGTGGGATACGCTCCCACGACCTTCCGCACCAGGTAACAAGTTTGCACATCCATACCACCGGTCACACTAATGCTGTAAAGTAAATGAAGAAGCCGCAAATCAGTACACAAAGCCTCTTACACAGGACACCAATCTCAGGTGATGCTAAAGACAATACCAGCTGATTCTAACCATCTGAATTGTTCCTTGATCATCCGAGCTCGTGACATTCTTGTCAACACCGAACCGCAACTTTGATCCTCAGCTTCCAATTCCCCTTGCCGCTCACTGCACCTAACATGCCAATACGTGGGAGTACCAGAATTCCATAATAACCCCTGATCCACTAATAGGATAAACACTTCATCATATAGAAACTTTTTACTTAGCTCATTTCAGAAGAACCAATGCAACACGCAACTAAATTCCCAAACCACAGAAAATACAACCTCATGTCATAATCTAAACTGCCATAACTCTTTCGGAAATCCCTTTACACAACAAAGCCATATGAATCGAATACCTCCCAAATCAACCAAGTTGTGGTGGCGCTCAAGCCCAAGTGTACAACCACAAACCACATGTATAACTTCACGCTGGAGAAACTGGTCACTACTATGACCGTGCTGATTCAACCATTACCAACCGAGCCACTTCTTCTAATTTACTCGGGACTTGCCCTAGAAATAATAATAGCTCCATTCATAACATCATGAACCCAAATCCGCACTTATCCTGAGTGACCTTATTTCACGAGATCACGTTGTCTCCGAAACCCACGAACCATCCCATACCCTCCTTATGCGCATATTCACATCTTTAACTGGTACACCCATTCTGAAAATCCCTCTATGAATCCGAAGTCATTTTCTCCCATTCCTCAAATGCTACACCGCAGACCTAACGTAGAACACTCCAAGCCACTTTTCATAATCCACTACAAAAGCTCAATACTTAACCATACTACTGGCTCGAAATCCTTAGGCACCGCACTTTGAATTTTTGAAACCACTAGAACCATTATTGAAAGTCACCCAGTCTGACTTGTTCCCAATTATGATCAAAATCCAAGGCCCTGCTAGCACATGAACGCCCTATCAAAGAAGCAACCGGCTGAATTCCTTTCCTTGTACATCACATCTACACGAAGCATAAACTCCGAGTCTTCCCAAATCCTGAACATGAATTGATAAGGCCAATTGTAGGACACATTCCTCAAATCCTTGGCTCAAATCACCACTGATGTTCTCTTTCCTTAGTCGTAACAACCCACCAATATGCCGATAACTAGAAACCTCACAAGTAGACAACCATGCAATCCATTCGTAGGTGGTTGGGCTCTCCTACTTATCTTGAAGCTACCCTTACCTGACCCTGGAACCTACCAAGATGTCACGACCCAAAATCTCACCTGTCGTGATGGCACCTATCTCATTACTAGGCAAGCACACAATCTTAATAAACCACCATATCTATTAAATTTGAAAATAAAATAACAAAATTCAGCGGAAGAAATCTCACAAATACAAATATAACACTCCCAAAACCCGGTGTCACGGAGTATATGAACATCTAATATAAATACAATGTCTGGCTGATAAAAACCACTGTCCGAAAGTATAGAACAGTACAATAACTGAAGGAAAGAGAGACAAGGTCAGCGGATGTCGGGCAGCTACCGTGATAGTCCCCAACTGGTATCACACTGAGGTCTAACAGCCGCCGTGTCCGGAAGCACCTGGATCTGCACACAAGGTGTAGAGTGTAGTATGAGTACAACCAACTTAATAAGTAACAAGACTAACCTCTGGGCTGAAAGTAGTGACGAGGTCCGCAGGTACAATTCAGTATAGATAATGGTACAAAAATGTAGGCATGCTTTCAAGTTCAACAGTAAAACTCAGTACAAGTGAAATAGATCAATACTGCATGATATGAGGAATATGACATCTCAGTAGAAAGACCTCATGTAAATACTGGTCACAAATTATTCGGTCACTCGGTACAGTTTATGGCCAATCCAGCCCAGGGGCGTTCCAATCCGTATATAAATACACATCGACTGACAGTCAGTCACTCAGTATCGTATAAGGCCAATCCAGCCCTGGGGTAATTTATCCCCAAATGTAAATGATACGAACAAGATCCATGTCCAGGTAAATTCATTACAATATAAATAAGTAAGGCAAGTCCATGCCCTGGAAATCCATCCCGAATATGTGTAATCATCTACGCTCACTGGGGGTGTGTACAGACTCAGGAGGGGATCCTTCAGCCCAAGCGTGATATAAAGCCTTTATGGCCTACTGCAGGCGGGCAGTCCCGATCCGTATAATAATAAAGCCTATAAGGCCTGCTGCAAGCGGGCAGCCCTGATCCATAAAATAGTAAAGCCAATAAGGCCTGCTGCAGGCAGGCAACCCCGATCCAGAACAAATATAATGTATAAATCCATTCTGGCCTGCTACATGCGGGCAACCCTGATCCCATAAATATCCTCACAATGGACGTATATGACTGAGTGTGAAATGTACATTTTTTAAAACAATTAATTCAACAGCAACACGACCCCATGGGTCCCAAAATATCGGCACGTAGCTTAAACATGTTCTTTAATAAGAGCCTCATCTCAATTTCTCTAACTCGTGGGGAAATATTCAGATAATAACATGATTCTTTAATTTTTAAACTCCACAGAATTTATTTTAGTCACAATTTCAATGGTGCACGTCCACATGCTCGTCAACTATCGTGTGCGTCACTTTCGAATAATTTATATAACAGCAATTCGGGGATTCATACCCTCAGAATAATGTTTAGAAGTGTTACTTACCTCAAACCGTGAAATTCTTATTCCGCTAAGCTTATGCCTCGTGAATTGGCCTCCAAACGTCTCGAATCTAGTCACAAATAATTCGATTCAGTCAATAAAATTTATTGGAATTAATTCCATAAGAAAATGCTAATTTTCCATAAAAATCCGAATTTTAGCTCAAACATCGCCCGTGGGACCCACGTCTCGGAATCTGGCGAAACTTACAAAATCCGACAACCCATTCAATTACGAGTCCAACCATACTAGTTTCACTCAAATCCAACTCCGAATAGACATCAAAATCTCAACAATTCATTTCTATGAGATTTCTAAAATTTTCCCAAATTTCAATCTCAAAACACTAATTAAATGGTGAAAACAAAAGATGGATTCGGGTAATCTAATCATAATTGAGTTAAGAACACTTACCCCAATGTTTTCTCTCAAAATCGCCCAAAAATCGCCTCTCCCCAAGCTCTAATTTGACAAAAATGGAAAATGGGACGAAGTCCCCTGCTTTATAACTCACAGTTCTGTCTAGGCCCTCGGCCCTCGGCCTTCGGTTTTCGGCCTTCGGCCCTCGGTCCTTGGTCTTCATCCCTCATCCCTCGGCCTTTGGTGTTCGGTCCTCGGCCTTCTCCAGCCTCGATTTTTATGACCTTGATTTTTCATGACATCGGTTTTTTCATGGCCTCGATTTTTCCAGCAGCAGAAATTTCCAACAGCTGTTTAAGTCCAAATTTTGATCCGTTAACCATCTGGAACTCACCCGAAACCTCCCGAACACAAACCATATATGAATTTCTATCATAAAACACGCTACGGACTTGCTCGCGTACTCAAAACACTGAAAAGAGGTTGTCTTCACCCGATATTGACCATGGTCAAACTCCCAAATTTCTTAACCTTATTAGTCTCTCAACCAATGATCCAAAAAGAAATACACCCAAGCCCCTCGGGACCAGTCAAATCATACCAACAAGTCCTATAACATCATACGAACTTAGTCGAAACCTCAAATCATATCAAACAACGCTAAAACCATGAATCATACCCCAATTCAAGCTTAAGGAACTTAAGAATTTCCAACTTCTACATTCGATGTCGAAACCTATCAAATCAATTCCGATTGACCTCAAATTTTGCACACAAGTCATAAATGACATAACAGAGCTATGAAAATTTTTAGACTAGATTCCGACCCCGATATCAAAAAGTCAACCCACAGTCAAACTTCCCAAAAATTCAACTTTCACCATTTCAAGCCTAATTCCACTACGGACCTCCAAATAATTTTCCGGAGACGCTCTTAAGTCCAAAATCACCATACGGAGCTATTGAAATTATCAAAACTCTATTCCGGGGTCGTTTATTCATAAGTCAACATCCGGTCAATTATTTCAACTTAAGCTTCCAATATGAAATTTATTCTTCCAAGCTAACTCCGAAATACCTTAAAACCAAAATCGATAATTCACACAAGTCATAATACCTCGTAAGAAGTTATTCAAGACTTCAAATAGTTGAAAGGAGCGTAAATGCTCAAAACGGCCGGTCGGGTCGTTACAATCTCCCCCACTTAAACATACGTTCGTCCTCGAACGTGCCAAGAGTTGTTCCTATGCCTTTAAATCATTGTTCCTCCTTACCATGCACATACCTGGGGGTGATCCCACGTCACCCTATTCTATATAGGCCTGACAACATAACACAACTGAAAATCATTAATTTAACCTTGGCCCAAAACTTGGAGCCCAATTTCTAACTCCCAGAATTTCCTCTCAAGACCTGGATCTCACATCAACACGATGTATGAGTGTGAACAAGCTGTATCAAGCCATAACCATAGCCCCATATATAATAACTTAAAATACTACACAACTCGCATGCTTGCAACACCATTTACGATCACAGTAACTACTCCAAACTAACCCGGTAATAGTATTAAACTCTATATCAAGCCAAACTTCATTCCAAAACCTTCGTACACTGCTGATAATGAAAGAAACACGTGGAATCTCATAACCTCTTATTAAATCAACAAGTCATGGAGCTTTCTTGCCCAAACCAGAATCATAATGTCCTTCTAAGACGACTTTCAATATTATCCTCCCAATATACCGTAATAAAATATGATAGTACCCATTCTAGGTCGAATGACCATATATTATTAAACACAACTATCCCCTAACACGCCACGCCAATATAACTCAAGCCACAACTGCGCAATGCTATAAGCTCATTATATATAGTAGAACCAAGACACGCGAATTTAATAACAGTAACCAACTCTTATATAGCTCACATTAACATCACTCGCACGGATAACTCATGTGCTATAATATCAATATCTGGACCCGCACAGATAACTCGCGTGCTAATATTATCAATCGCCTGGCATGGTCACAGGCCTCCAGTCCAAGCATATCATACAGGAGCAATCAAATAAGTACACATGTATATGATAAATGAAATAAGATTCATATGCTCCTGGACAAGTATAAATAACACGCCATAGAGTAGGCATGTGCAAGGTGTGCTATCACAGCTTGATCGACAAGTTAACATAAAAATAGTAACTACCCGGTTGTCCTATTTACTTTGAGTTTCTTCTGAATTACCCTCCATTTGATACTTCTCCTTGTCAGAACTCCACGATCCTTACCCAAAGCTCACTACAAGACACCCTAACATAAAACCATATCGTCATAAGGCCCATAAGCCATTGTATTCCTCTTAAGCACCTCCATAAATACTACAACTGTAACGCTCACTCTGAAAATACCTAATGTAAATTTAAAATTATTCTTCTTATCTTTCTTATACTAAAATGTAGAATCCACAATCATACAGAATTACTACAAATCCCGGCACCATTAAATGTAATCTCAGATTCTATCCATGCATAAATCCGTAAAAATTCTCAATTGCCACATATATATTTTGAATCCATTAGAACCCTCTCGAGAGTCACCCACCTTGCTCAAATCCAAATTGCACTGCCCAAACGGGCCAAAAGACATGTGCCCCATAATCTCAACAACACCCAAAGAAGTAACCCTGCCTTAATACTACTAATCAAATTCATACTTCGTGTGCACTACATCCTTTAAATAACAACTTAATCATTCCATGATTTTTTTTATATACTCATAAAGTGCAATATAACCTGTATTCAGAAATTTCTTTACTCGAGTCATCCTCGATCTCAATCTCTGCAAGTCATAACTGATTCACATGTATGCCTCAAACCGAAACCAGTACAACACATAACCATGAAATCAAATCATCAATAGTAGGCTCCCCAACTTGGCTCATAGCGATAGAAAAAAACATTCCATAACTCACAATATACATACTCTATTAATTCCATAATATTGTAGTCAGTTCAAAGAAAATTCTTCATAAGCTCAGGTAACACAAACCATAAAATACCTCAATCATCCGCTAAGTTCGCATTCATTCTCTTGACACTCAAGTCAACTTTCTCAACCAGATTCAAATTCAAATCTCAACACATACACTCCGCTGGTAGAAAAGAAACTCTCTACTCAACATTATAAGAACACACCTACATAGATTACTCTGTAGGAGATAACCAACCTGCTTAACCTCAAATTGGCATCTTGTTATACCCTTTCGCAATCATAATTACTATGCAATCACTTAATCTTTCTGAGTCAAAACCCATTAACAAGACATGAGAATTTAATTTGTCCCACTTTAACAACGTGAAAGATCCTTCAAAACATTCATACTCGAGACTGTACATCAGTATCAAAACGACAATCAAGCACCTAATGGCCCTTTTTACATTTCAAGGAAATACTTCTCGTCACATTCAAATTGTCTTAATATATCCCGTAGTCACATCATACTCATCACAAAGCCATTCCACCGATCATCGAGCCACAAATTCCACCAGTAGGAACATTACCGGACATATGAGTCCAAATGTACACGTTACAACTGAAGCTACCGAGCTTAAGCTGTGGTCTAACGCTGGCCTCAAGTCCTCCAGACTTACCCATCACCAAAATAAAAAAAAAGACATGTCGAACCTCGTTCATGGAATCACAAGCCAGTGATACACAACTGATACTGAGCGCTCACATGCGCACACGAATGCGTGGAAGGAATTCAAAGAGTTATGTTTTAAGCTGAATCAATTCCGCATAATAGAATACAAGAAAGTGAAATTTTTCCTAAGGGTTCGGCAACCTCTCGAAGATAAGTACATACGTCTCCGTACCGATCCGCAAGACTCTACTCAACCTGCTCATGACTCGTGAGACCTATGCAACCTAGGCTCTGATACCAACTTATCACGATCCAAAATCTCACCCGTCGTGATGGCGCCTATCTCAATACTAGGCAAGCCCACAATCTTAATAAACCACCATATCTATAAAATTTGAAAACAAAATAACTAAATTCAGCAGAACAAATCTCACAAATACAAATATAACACTCCCAAAACCCGGTGTCACGAAGTACATGAGCATCTAATATGAATACAATGTCTGACTGATAAAAACCTATGTCCGAAAGTATAGAACAGTACAATAACTGAAGGAAAGAGAGACAAGGTCAGCGGACGTCAGGCGGCTACCATGATAGTCTCCAACTGGTATCACACTGAGGTCTAACAGCCGCCGTGTCTAGAAGCACCTGGATCTGCACACAAGGTGCAGAGTGTAGTATGAGTACAACCAACTCAATAAGTAACAAGACTAACCTCTGGGCTGAAAGTAGTGACGAGCTCCGCAGGTATAGTCCAGTATAAATAATGGTACAAAAATGTAGGCATGCTTTCAAGTTCAACAGTAAAACTCAGTACAAGTGAAATAGATCAATACTTCATGATTTGAGGAATATGACATCTCAGTAGAAAGACCTCATGTAAATATTGGTCACAAATTATTCGGTCACTCGGTACAATTTATGGCCAATCCAGCCCAGGGGTGTTCTAACCCGTATATAAATACACATCGACGGACAGTCAGTCACTCAGTACCGTATAAGGCCAATCCAGCCCTGGGGTAATTTATCCCCAAATGTAAATGATACGGACAAGATCCAACCAAGTAAATTCATTACAATATAAATAAGTAAGGTAAGTCCATGCCCTGGGAAATCCATCCTGAATATGTGTAATCATCTACGCTCACTGGGGGTGTGTACACACTCCGGAGGGGCTTCTTCAGCCCAAGCGTGATATAAAGCCTTTATGGCCTACTGCAGGCGGGCAGTCCCGATCCGTATAATAATAAAGCCTATAAGGCATGCTGCAAGCGGGAAGCCCTGATCCATAAAATAGTAAAGCCAATAAGGCCTGCTGCAGGCGGGCAACCCCGATCCAGAACAAATATAATGTATAAAGCCATTCTGGCATGCTACAGGCGGGCAACCCTGATCCCATAAATATCCTCACAATGGTCGTATATGACTGAGTGTGAAATGTACATTTTTTAAAATAATTAATTCAATAGCAACACGACCCCATGGGTCCCAAAATATCGGCATGTAGCCTAAACATGATCTTTAATAAGTGCCTCATCTCAATTTCTCTAACACGTGGGGTAATGTTCAGATAATAACATGATTCTTTAATTTTTTCAACTTCATAGAATTTATTCAAGTCCCAATTTCAATGGTGCACGTCCACACGCTCATCAACTATCGTGTGCGTCACTTCCAAACAATTTATATAACACCAATTCGGGGATTCATACCCTCAGAACCAAGTTTAGAAGTGTTACTTACCTCAAACCATGAAATTCTTATTTCGCTAAGCTTTTGCCTCATGAATTGGCCTCCAAATGCCTCGAATCTAGCCACAAATAATTCGATTAAGTCAATAAAATTTATTGGAATTAATTCCATAAGAAAATGCTAATTTTCCATAAAAATCCGAATTTTAGCTCAAACATCGCACGTGGGGCCCACATCTCGGAATCCGGCGAAACTCACAAAATCCGATTACCCATTCAATTACGAGTCCAACCATATCAATTTCACTCAAATCCGACTCCGAATCGACACCGAAATCTCAAAAATTCGTTTCTATGAGATTTCTAAAATTTTCCCAAATTTCAATCTAAAAACACTAATTAAATGGTGAAAACAAATGATGGATTCGGGTAATCTAACCATAATTGAGTTAAGAACACTTACCTCGATATTTTCTGTGAAAATCTCCTAAAAATCGCCTCTCCTCAAGCTCCAATTTGACAAAAATGGAAAATGGGACGAAGTCCCCTACTATATAACTCACAGTTTTGTCCAGGCCCTCGTCCTTTGGTCCTCATCCTTCGATCCTCGGCCTTCCGTCCTCGGCCTTCCGTCTTTGGCCTTCCATCTTCGGTCCTCGGTCCTCGATCCTCGGTCTTCGGCCCTCGGCCTTCTCCAGCCTCGATTTTTATAACCTTAATATTTCATGACCTCGGTTTTTTCATGGCCTCGATTTTTCCAGCAGCAAAAATTTCCAGCAGCTGTTTAAGTCCAAATTTTGATCCGTTAACCATCCGAAACTCACCCAAAATCTCCCGGACACAAACCATATATGAATTTCAATCATAAAATATGCTACGGACCTGCTCGCGCACTCAAAACACTGAAAAGAGGTCGTCTTGACCCGATATTGACCATGGTCAAACTCCCAAATTTCTTAACCTTAGTAGTCTCTCAACCAATGATCCTAAAAAAAATACACCCAAGCCCCTCGGGACCTGTCAAATCATACCAACAAGTCCTATAACATCATACGGACTTAGTCAAAATATCAAATCATATCAAACAATGTTAAAACCATGAATTATACCCCCAATTCAAGCTTAAGGAACTTAAGAATTCCCAACTTCTACATTCGATGCCGAAACCTATCAAATCAATTCCGATTGACCTCAAATTTTGCACACAAGTCATAAATGACATAACGGAGCTATGAAAATTTTTCGAACTGGATTCTGACCCCGATATCAAAAAGTCAACCCCCCGGTCAAACGTCCCAAAAATTCAACTTTCGCCATTTCAAGCCTAATTCCATTACGGACCTCCAATAATATTTCGGACACGCTCCTAAGTCCAAAATCACCATACAGAGCTATTGGAATCATCAAAACTCTATTCCGGGGTCGTTTACACATAAGTCAACATTCGATCAACTATTTCAACTTAAGCTTCTAACATAAAATTTATTCTTCCAAGCTAACTCCGAAATTCCTGAAAACCAAAACCGACAATTCACACAAGTCATAATACCTCGTAGGAAGTTATTCAAGACTTCAAATAGTTGAAAGGAGCGTAAATGCTCAAAACGACCGGTCGGGTCGTTACACAAGATTCCTTCTTCCTTACTGACATGACCTTGCGCAATCGACCCACCAAATTCCTCGAAATCCTTATGTTAACCATTTCATGAACGCTCTAAATCACTAGCCACATTTACATATTCGACCTCTTACCGGATAGCCAGTAAAATTCTTCGTAGAAGCTTCATCAACACCATGTAACAGTTAACCTGCTCATCGGAAATAACCCACTTGTGGAAATTCCATGCCGATATCTTCCAACAATGCTGCACTGAGTATAATTACCACGAAACCAATAAACCATCCTCAGCCCGTGCTCGTTCACTAGTTGTACAAATCCGTTCACTCCCTATTGACATCAACTAAAGGTGCGACAATACATTCCAATCCAAAGTCATGTTGTATCCTTCTTCATACCATGCTACTCATTTCCGGCGTATCCAACCCTTCTCTGTATAGCAGCCAATATTCCAAATTAAGTTCGTATACTTAGTCATTGTCCACCATGAGTTCCAAATCACTCTAAACTTTCTGCAACGTGTGTAGCTATCTTACCACAGAACCCATATGCTACTCTGCCACTCTCCCACTTTGGTCAAACCCTCTCCTTTAAGTAACTACTCGACTTCTGCTTCTCACACTTGGCCTTCTAGAAAATTAACCGCGACAAGACACCTCCCACATTTTTTCCTCATCCTCCGCTGCCCAGTTATTGCCTTAAATCAAAATCTGTCTCTGTAGCACTTGAACCAATAGATCGCTACCAACTTTCAACCTCTCCGAAGATCATCCTTCTCGATCCATCAACACTAGGAACACCGATTCGATCCCAAACCACTGCACACTGCGATCTTTGACAGTCACTTTCTCCGGCCCCATTTCACAATACCCTACCCCCAAAGGCGAATTGAAGAAGACCATAACACCGGCGAACTTAACACATTCAACAAGGACGACGACACCACATCACAGATGAAAATCCCACCACACTCGAAAATACCAAGTCTCGTTACTCCATCAACCCAAACCTGAACATTCTTAGTCCAATTGCCTTTCCTCCGTTGGAAATAAAACATTGAACCCTTGAATCATGCATTGAGAAAAATCTCATTTCAAACCTACACATAGACAAGTATCCTACCATTACTCAAACACTGTGCGATAGCAACGCACGAATCGTCATAACAATCAATGCCAAATCTCAAAACCTTAGGTAATACTGATACTGAGCTGCAACGATAGAACGACCTTCCGCAAGGCGATGACAATAGCCCAATCAAATACGCATGAAGAAACATCCTGCACCACATCTATAGTACCATTAAAATTCCTCGATTCCCAATTTATAACAAGCACTTCACGTTGCATAAGATTTAATAGGAAGGAAATGAAGGCATGAGCCTCAAAGGAATCAAATCGCACGATGAGAAATTAAGAAGGGAAGTGCTCTTAACAGTTCGGTAGCCTCTCGAAGATAAGTACAGACGTCTCTGTACCGATCCGTGAGACTCTACTAGACTCGCTCATCAATCGTGAGACCTAAGTGAACCTAGTGCTTTGATACCATGTTGTCACGACCCAAAATCCATTAAAGGTCGTGATGGCGTCGTACACCGCTATCAGGCAAGCCAAAAATAAATACTTAATTCGGTTCTCATTTTAATACTTCTGAAATCATATTTTCTTAAATTAAATGGTAAAAGATGGGATTTACATAGTAAATAATAATATTTTTAACAATTTCAATACAGGACAACCCATAATCACCCCAAAACCTGGTGTCACAAGTGGATGAGCCTCAACTAGAAATATAAAGTAAAATACAACATCTGTCCGGAATACAAATTTGGACAGGAGAAATATAAATACTCTGAAGGAGACTCTGCTGGCTGTGGATGGTAATATAGAATGCAGATCACCTAAGTCCCCGCCATAACCGCGCATCTGTGCCCACAAGGTCACTAGACATAGATGTACCTGCACAAATATATGCAGCAAGTGTAGTATGAGTACGTAAATCAATGTGTACCCAATAAGTATCCCGCCTAACCTCGAAGAAGTAGTGACGAGGGGTTGACTCCGACACTTACTAAGGGCTAACAATAAAATATCGATATTATAATTAAGCGTGGATTGTATAGAACGGCTGTAAACTCAATAACATGAAGTAAGTAAACAATTCTTTTGTTAATAGGAACTTTCCAAATTTATTTTCGTCATTTAACATTTTTGTATCTCGGGCGAATGAAAGCAATATCAATTATTATCAATTCTAAAGATATATCATGCGCAAATCATGCTGAGGTTGTACAACCCGACCCAAAATAAATATTTAAATTGTGCACTGTCGAGGGTCGAACGGCACGAACCATAGATGCATATATCTGCTACCGAGGCGTTCGTCCGGCTCCGCAAAAGAGAAAACACATTAACCAACCAATTCAAGATTTATTAAGGGGCAAATATTCCAAGAATTTCAAATTCTCATTTAAGGGTCAAGTAAATGAAGCTTAACCTTTTTTTACAATTCCTTTATCGAGTTTCTAAATATTTTAAACAATTAAATTAACAAGTAGGGTGCAACATCGCAAGTATAACATGATATGGGTCCTAGACTACCCGGACATAAGCATAATAATAGCTACGCACGGACTCTCGTCACCTCGTGCATACGCAGCCCCCACAAATAGAAGCACATAATGATTTGATTCACCTATGGGGTTAATTCCCTTTTATAAGGTTAGAAAGGAGACTTACCTCGCTCTGAAATTCCATAACCGGCTCTCAAGCCCTTCCAACAACTCAAACTAATGCCCATCGCTCCAAAACTAGTCAATAAATATGCAAATCCATAA
The DNA here is from genome assembly GCF_000715075.1 of Nicotiana tabacum. Lineage (NCBI taxonomy): Eukaryota > Viridiplantae > Streptophyta > Magnoliopsida > Solanales > Solanaceae > Nicotiana > Nicotiana tabacum. Next base: position 50,674,669 of record NC_134101.1, on the reverse strand, counting down.
ATGTATACTCTAATACTCATAATAATTCAATTTGCGATGATTTCCAACTCCGCTCGAAAAATCGATAAAGCAACCCTCGGGTCCACATGCCCGGATTCCGAAAATTTTCGAAGACAAACACTACCCATAGCACTACGAACTCAGATATATAATTTATTCTCGATTTCATGTCCAAATTCGTGATTAAAATCCAAGAATACCAATTTCTAGGTTTTACTTCAAAATCCTAAATTTCTACTAATTTCCATGTTTAAATCCATATATAAACCATGTATTTAACTCACAATATGTGGGAATTACTTACCTCATGAAGGATGACAAAATGGCACTTCAAAATCGCACCCAAGACCGGCTCCAACAAGAGAAAAGAGGTGAAATGAGCCAAAACCCGATTTGGCTAACTTATACATTCTGCCCAAGCGACTTTCGCACCTACGAAGCCAAAGGCCGCTTCTGCGGCACCAAGACCGCTTCTACGGAAAACACTGGAGGCCGCCCCTTCGTACCTACAGAAAATGTCCCGCTCCTGCGGCATCGCAGGTGCGCAAATGCACCTCGCTCCTGTGCTCCACTCCGCTTCGACGCTCCAAGAGGCCGCATCTACGCCATCGCAGATGCGGAAGAAGTCTCGCATCTGCTGGCACTTCCCAGCTCGTCTATGGCTCCACACCTGCAGCTAAAACCTCACAGGTGCGGTAACACCAGATACCAGCTTCCTTAGCATTTTCCTTAGTCCAAAATTCGATCCGCTAAGCATCCGAAACTCACTCGAGGCCCTTGGGACCCGTCCAATCACACCAACCAGTCCAATAACATAACACGGACCTGCTCGAGGACTCAAATCACATCAAACAATATCGAAATCATGAATCGCACCCCAATTCAAGTTTAATGAACTTTAGAACTTTAAACTTCTATATTCGATGCCGAAACCTACCAAATCACGTCTGATTGACCTCAAATTTTTTACACAAGTCACATTCGACATTACGGACCTACTCCAACTTCCGGAATCGGAATCCGACCCAGATATCAAAAAGTCCACTCCCGGTCAAACTTCTTAAAATTATCCAAATTTCCAACTTTCGCCCAAATGACCCCAAAATGACCTACGGACCTCCAAATCCACTTTTGGACGAGCTCCTAAGACCAAAATCATCATACGGAGCTATTCCCAGACTCGGATCCCAATCGGACATTGATAACATTGAAATGCACTTCAACCCAAATTTATGAAATCCTTCCAAAATGACAACTTTCCACAATAGGCGCCGAAACGCTCTCGGGTCATCCAACCGATCCGGACATACGCCCAAATCCAGAATCATCATACGAACCTGTTGGAACCATCAAATCCCGATTCTGAGGTCGTTTACTCAAAATCACACCTTAGTAAATTCTTCAAACTTAAAGCTTCTGAAATGAGAATTTCCTTTCTAAATCAACTCCGAATTTCCCAAAATTCAATTCCGACCACACGTACAAGTCATAATACCTGAAGTGAAACTAGTCAAGGCCTCAAACCGCCAAACGGCGCACTAGAGCTCAAAAAGACCGATCGGGTCGTTACACACGAGAGGCATGAAGACCTCATTATTATTTATCTGAATCAACGAGTCACATTTAACGCCACCTGGGCACTCATCTCGTAGGCTAAAACTCAATATTAACAGCACAAATATGGCTAAATATGCACAAATAATACGTACAAAATTATCGAATAAGCCTAACAGGCATGACTCCCTATTAATACTATAGTACAGATTTAAATTTCACAAAGGAAGAATTTAAACACATAAAATTTTCACCACAAGGACCTCGTCCTTATATAACTTCCAATGCGGCTTGTAGTCCGATTTAAATATTTCACATCATATAAAAATGCGAAGATCTCGTCCTCATCTCTGAATCACAAGTATTTTGCACATTGTGCCAACTGAAATTTTCCATTTCCTTTCTTTCTTCTTTTGAATAAGTTCTGTAAACAATTTTCACAACATATAATGAAACCCCATACCGGTATGGCATATAATTCATAAAATTGAATTCAATTGTTCTGAAATCACATCAAAACCCACTGTATAGAGTAATAGAAAGTCACTTTTGGACTTATGGTCCTCAATAGTGTACAAAATAAAAATGATAGATACGGGCTAGCATTATCGAATCTTCCAACAGGGATAAACATATAAGTGGGTCACAAAATTACGAAGCTCACCCATAAGCGGAGCATAATATGAGGACTCGCTTCAATATTCAGAACCAAATTAAATTAAGGAGAAATATCCTTTTATAACAAATCAGGATCATACCTGTAATGACACCATCTGGTGTAGTGGTCTCAGCCACACCATAGCGAATATATCGATGAGCTGGGCCTCCACCTCTAACTGGTTGTGCACGTGGGGTAGCAACTGTATTGGGGCCCATCGCCTGAGTGTTCTAATAAAATCCACCCCTCCCAAGTCTGGGACAATATCTCATGATGTGCCTAGTATCACCACACTCATAACAACCCCTCTGCGAGTTCGGCTGCTCATACTGAGTCTGTGCCGGATAACTGGAATAACTATTATAGGAACCCCGTGCCGGTGGTGCATTAAAAGAACTTACTAGAGCACCCTGAGTATTCTGAAATTGTTTCCATGACCCTGACGATACTGAAATGTAGAATTATTAAGGACACAAGAATACCGCAAGTCCCAACATCATCCCATACAAATCTCAGCTCTTAATCATATACAAGTTTTGGAGAACCTTTCAATACCACATATATACATCTCAGGCCAGAACTGATATAACACATGACCCCGCAATCTGATTGTTGATAGTGGACTCCCCTCATTTGGTGCGAAGACATCAGACACAGTCCGATGATCCACAATACTAACCTTCACTGCTCGTATGTCACCAGTCATAAGACAGATCAAGCCATTTATTAGGCGCGTATCATCCTCGTGACAGTCAAAATTGCTTCCTCGAGTGCCTTGACTGCTAGTATGTACCTTTCACTAAATGTAAATCCCATACGAACTACATAGTCTCTAATACCACCAACTATCTTCAGATCTAACATCCACATCATGACCCTACCACGTTTGTGACGATTAAGCAATTAATTAAACCTTCTAAAGATCATACTTATCAATCAGATGTCAGAACCCGTTGCACCCCCATGTGCACAACTAAATGATCTCTCAATACTTCTGCATCCTCGATCTGGACGACACGTTGTAACAATGGTTGAGCAACCCTGGCTCCCTTATAACCTCTTTGTAGTATCACGAACCGTTGGCGCATAGTTGATATCGAGTGCGCAATTTCATACATGAGTAGATGCAAAAGAACATACGATATATGCTTCAAGCTGAATAAATGCCGCACGATAAAGAATGAAAGAAGTGAAATTTTTTCCTACTAGCTCTGTAGCCTCTCGAAGATAAGTACAGATGTCTCCGTACCGATCCGCAAGACTCTACTAAACTCGTTCGTGACTCGTAGAACCTATGAACCTAGAGCTCTGATACCAACTTGTCACGACCCAAAATCCCACCACAGGCGTCGTGATGGCACTTAGTCTCTAAGACTAAGTAAGCCTATTATAATTATAATTAAATACACGTATCGAAACCAACAATAGAAATATTCAATAAACAACCTCCCAAGACTGGTAATACTGAGTCACGAACTCTAACTGAATACATGAAATGATCTCAAGGATCGAATACTCAATACTTTTTGATTAATAATTAACAGTACAATAAAATAGAAAGACTCCAAGGGACTGCGACGACCAAGCAGCTCTACCTTGAATCCTTGCGATCACACTTTAACTCTGTCCGAGTCCGATATCTCCAATACCTGGCTTTGCACAAAAATGTGCAGAAGTGTAGTATGAGTATACCACAGTCGGTACCCAGTAAGTATCAAGACTAACCTCAGTGGAGTAGTGATGAGGTACAGTCAAGACACTCACTAGTCTAATAACCTGTGCAATATATTATACAAAAATAATAGAAAACAAATAACAATGATGGCAACAATAATCAACCAGTGATATACACAGTAGGGCAACAAGAACACCATAAATATTATTCAACAAATAATGAATACAAGTACAACTAATTAATCAAGTCCTTCTAATATAAATCTTTCACCTATATGTTTTTCAAATAATAATCTTCAGGATATAATTCTTACAAAAAAATATATTTCGAATATACTCCCTTCAAATAAATATCTTTCAAATATAATTCTTTCAAATATAATTCCTTTAAATAAATATCTTTCCAATATAACTCTTTCAAATAAATCTCTTTCAAATATAATTCTATCAAATAAATATCTTTCGAATAAAAGTCATCCTGGGACACCTCATTTCAAAATCATAAAATACGGGTCTCAATCCACTTTCATATTTCCATGGCACCTCGTGCCAATTTCTCTATCACAACCGCACGGACAACTCACGTGCCAATATCATCATCATTTACTCACGGCACCTCGTGCCCACATTCCATATCACAACTGCACGGACAATTCGCGTGCCAATATCATCATTATTTATTCACGGCACCTCGTGCCCATATTTCATTTCATAATCCGCCTGGCAATAGCCGCAGGCTCCCAATTTCAACATAGATCAGACTATTATAAAGTTTTCCAAAACAACAAGACAAATTGTACAAGATATAAAAATAATCACAAGGAAAATCAAAACTTCACATGAAAATTATCAACGCAATAACCCCACATCATCACATAAAAATTACCAACACAATAACTCCACATCATCACATATCATCCCTTACAATAGCCACCTCTATCTCTCCTATAGCCACCTTTATCACTCTTATAATAGCCTCCTTTATCCCTCCGCCCTGACAATATCAATAGCCACCCTTATCGCTCTTATATCCCTGACAATAGCCACTCTTATCTCTCCTATAGCCACCCTTATCACTCTTATAATAGCCTCCCTTATCCCTCCGCCCTGACAATATCAATAGCCACCCTTATCGCTCTTATATCCACCCTTATCACTCCACCCAGATAATATCCCAACACACATAACCACAGTGAAATGTCACCCTTATACCCACATAATATCAACAGGGAAATGTCACCCTTATATCCTCATAATAATAACTCAAATCACACAACAATTTATCCGGAATATTATCACGTCAAGTCAACACAATCAATTCCTATCACAATTTGCCCAACAACCACAACCAATTCCAATGATATAATAAAATCAATAAATTTCTCAAAAATAACCCAAGGCTCCACACAACGTATATAAAACCTCAAAAACAATCAACAGAGATAGAAAATACTCAGTATAGGGCAACGCCTTCATTAATCAGAATTCTTGATAATTATAATAACGCCTCAGTTTAAGCTTAGTTCATTAATTATTTGCAGATGGAAAATCCATAATATAATTATTTTCAGAAAATATCAAATCAACAAACTCGCGGAATTTACATAAATATTCAAGTAACAATCATATTAAATTGTCAAATAAAAACAAATTCAACAAACAAGGATTTAGGCATGGCAAATAGATGATCTAATAAATGCCAACAATTATCCAATTTACTACACAATAATGCCTAAGACTTTAACCCAATAAAATTTGCACATATAAGCCCGAGTACGTACTTGTCACCTCACATACACGGCTTTTTATATTTCACAAATGGCACATAAGACTCGATGCCTAAGGGGTAATTTCCTCCACTCAAGGTTAGGCAAGATACTTACTTTTTTGAAGTTAGGCCGATATTCCAAAATTGCCTTCCTGCTTGAATTGACCTCCGGACAGCACAAATCTATTCAAATTAATTCAATTCAGTCAATACTAATTATAGAAATTAATTCCATATAAAAATATTAATTTTCCAACAAAATTCGAAATTTAACTCAAATATCGTCTGTGGGGCCCACATCTTGGAATCCAACAAAACTCACAAAATCCGATAACCCATTCAATTATGAGTCCATCCATACCAATTTTATCAAATTCTGATAACAACTCGACCTCCAAATCTAAAATTTTCATTCTTGAAAAGTTTTGCAAAAATTTTGATTTCTTCCATTTAAATCCGAAATAAATGATGAATATAACCATGGATTTTTGAAATATAATCACTTTTGGATATAGGACACTTACCCAAGTCGAAGTCGTGAATAAATCCTCAAAATCGCCCAAGAACTGTGCTCCAAAAATCCAAAACAAAATGAAGGAAATGACCATTTTTGGTCCTTAAGTTTCTGTCCATCCGTCTCTAAAAGTCCATCTTCTGTCACTAAAAGACCATTTTTCGTCACCAAAAGTCCACGCCAGAACTTGCTTGCACCAACAGTTATTTTTTTCACTAAAAAGGCTCTAACTCCATTATACGGACTCGGAATTTGACGATTCTTGTTCCTGTCATGACCCAAAATCCATTAAATGTCGTGATGGCACCGGACACCACTGTCAGGCAAGCCAACACTAAATAGTTAATTAAATCCTCATTTTAATATTTTTGAAATCGTAAATTTTCTTCAATTTATCTAGTAAAAAATAAATTTACAGAATAAATATAATGTTTTTCAATTTCAATACTGAACATCCCATAATTATCCCAGAACCCGGTGCCACAAGTGCATAAGTATTTTCTAGCAGTTTAAAATAAAATACAATAACTGAAATACCATACTCTGAAGGAGACTCTGCTGGCTGCGGATCATATATAAGATGCAGCTTACCTAAGTCCCCGTAATAACCGCGCCTCTGTGCCCACAAGACCACTAGTCATATATGTACCTGCACAAAACGTGCAGCAAGTGTAGTATGAGTACGTAAATCAACGTGTACCCACTAAGTATCCCACCTAACCTCGAAAAAGTAGTGACGAGGGGTCGACTTCGACACTTACTGTGGCCATCAATAATATAATTAGTTGTGGATTTATTAAAAACGAATGTAAGCCCGATATCATGAAATAAGTAAACAATTCTTTTGTTAGCAAGAAGTTTTCCCAAATTCATTTTCATCATTTTAACAGTTTATATCTCAGGCCAATGAGGCAATATCAATTATTATAATTTCCGAAGCAATTAATACAATCATGCACAAGTCATGCTGAGGTCGTACGGCCTGATCTAACAATAAAAATAAACTGTGCACTGCCGAGGGTCGAACGTCGCGAACCATAGATGCATCTATAAATTTTCCCGCTCACGAATCATACATGGGATGCGATCCCCGCTCTCGAATCATACATGCAACGAGGTCAAATATAAATTTAAGGAAATACCCCGCTCGCGAATCATACCTGCGATGCGGCCAAATATAAGTTTAACATTTAAATCATATTTCTTTCTTGATTATTTTTAAAATAATGGAAATTCAACTTGAAACCTTTTAAGGAAATTACCCCGCTCACGAATCATGCCTGCGACGCGGTTACACATAGATTTCTTGAGCTATTATAATATTCCTCAATTCTTTTCGAAATTACGAAGTTCAAGTGAAACCTTTTAAATCTTAAATTCTTCAAATTTCCATTATTTCAAGACAATTATTACTCAACCTCAATCTTGCTTCTTCTCAAGGCAAACAATAACATAAATCGACAGCAATGTTAACAAGGCATGTTGTAAACCTAGACTACTGGGACATAGGCATAACTAGTAGCTACGTATGGACTCTCGTCACCTCGTGCGTACGTAGCCCCCACAATTAGAAGCATATATTAATTTATTTCACCTATGGGGTTAATTCCCTCTTATAAGGTTAGAAAGGAGACTTACCTCGTTACGAAGCTCCTTAACCGGTTCCCAAGCCCTTCCGACGACTCAAACCAATGATCAACGCTCCAAAACTAGCCATTAAATATACAAACCCATAAAAATATACTTTAAAACTCATTATAATCCAATTTGTAATGATTTCTAACCCCGATCGAAAAGTCGATAAAAATCACCCTCAGGCCCACGTGCCCGGATTCCAAAATGTTTCGAAGATAAAGTTTACCCATAGCCTCATGAACTCAAATATATAATTTTATGCCTAATTCCATACTTAAATTCGTGGTAAAAATCCAAAAATATCAAATTCTAGCTTTTCTACCAAAACCCCACAATTTTTACTAATTTCCATGTCTAAATCCATATATAAACCATGTGTTTAACTTGCAATAGGTGGGAATTAACTTACCTCCAAGTTGCTAGGTCAATGCTCCTCTCAAGAAGCTCCAAAGATCGTCCAAAAATGAAGAAATGAGCAAAAATGCTCAAATCCCAGCTTTAAACACTCACTGCCCAGCGATCATCGCGCCTGCGGTGTCCGCGCCTGCGATGGATTTTTCGCACCTGCGGCGTCGCACCCGCAGCAAAATTCTTCGCGCCTGCGGCTTCGCACCTGCGATGGATTTTTCGCACCTGCGGCTTCGCACCCGCGACCCTTTTTGCGCAGGTGAGATCCCACCAGATATCAACTGCCTCAACTCTTCTTCAAATTCCAAATTCGATCTGTTAACCACCCAGAATCCATCCGGGGCCCTCGGGACCTTAACCAATTATACCAACACGTCCCAAAATACATTACGAACTTAGTCGAGCCTTCAAATCACATCAAACAACGTCGAATTCATGAATCGTACCCCATTCCAAGCCTAATGAACTTTAGAATTTCAAACTTCTATATTAGATGCCGAAACCTACCAAATCACGTCCGATTGACCTCAAATTTTGTACATAAGTCACATTTGACATTACGGACCTACTCCAAATTCCGGAATCGGAATCCGACCCCGATATCAAAAAGTCCACTCCCGGTCAAACTTCTTAAAATTATCCAAATTTCCAAGTTTCGCCCAAATGATCCCAAAATGACCTACGGACCTCCAAATCCACTTCCGGACACGCTCCTAAGACCGGAATCATCATACGGAGCTATTCCCAGACTCAGAATCCCAATCGTACATCGATAACATTAAAATGCACATCAACCCAAATTTATGAAAACCTTCCAAAATGCCAACTTTCCACAATAGGCGCCGAAATGCTCCCGGGTTATCCAGAACCCGATCCAAACATACGCCCAAGTCTGAAATAATCATACGAACCTGTTGGAACCTTTAAATCCGGATGCTGTGGCCATTTACTCTAAAATCCAATCTTAGTCAATTCTTCCAACTTAAAGCTTTCGAAATGAGAATTTTCTTTCCAATTCAACTCTGAACTTCTCGAAATTCAATCCCGACCACGCGTACAAGTCACAATACCTGAAGAGAAGCTATTCATGGCCTCAAACCGTCGAACAATGCGCTAGAGCTCAAAACGACCGGTCAGGTCGTTACATTCTCTCCCACTTAAACATACGTTCGTCCTCTAACGTGCTAAGAACTGCTCTGGAGTTGTCTGAAATCACTTCTTAACACCTCGTGTACCTACCCCGTGCTACCACAACTCGGTTGAGCACACTGGCTCGAGCAAATCTGAAGATTCCCCTTGTGTTTAATCAAACTAGCCTTAGAGCTAAATTCCAACATCCGGAATCTTCTGCTAGGCCTGTTTCCAATATACGATCACCGTATCAATCACCACACGATGTGCCAAAACATGACTGCATACCTTTGCTGAATTCAGACCATGCACCGCATAATTCACATGACCATAATAACATCCTCTGATAACAATAGCTGAAATTCCCCGAATCTGATGTTCACCATGCACCTCATGACATATATAAGTCTGGTTCCAACTCTTGCAATACCGCCACAACGGAAGAGACGTGTAGAAATTCATAACCAACTGCCGAGTTAACAAATCATTGAATCTCTCCTCTTGACTAGAATCATCACCCCATTATGAACCGAATAATGGTGTTTGTTCTTTAATATGCTCCATATAATTCGATCGCACTGATCCCAGATCCAAAAATCTCGTCTCACCCAGTATAATATGCCCAGGCAATAAGCCACCTCAGGCACTGCCAAAAGTCGCATATGATGCCACAATGTGCCAATAAGCTACAAACCCAAATGTGACACCTAAGGAAAATGAACTCTAGAAAGGATTACTCAACCCGCATAATAATTGGACAACCGAAAAGGTGTTACGAACATTCCTCAGAAAATGGAAAACAAAACACACGAAAATAGACATAGGGGACTACACTCAACATCACATTAAATTAACAAGCCGTTTCACAACTCACACGGCACAATATAGCATTACATGAAAAACCCGACGACGAAACGACATCCAACATCCGAATACTCCTCTATAAGGAGCACTATGCTGAAATGAACACATCCAGCCTGATACATAGACCATATTCATATTTAAATCGTTTCATGGACCTCAAGCTGATTCTGATCGCACCATACCAGGCTAATAACCTTTCAAGGGTCCATAATAACCCCTTTTCCCATAATACATAAGAACAACCATCATAACCGGAACAAACTTCCATAGTCCACCACCAGACGAACCGAGCGTCCTCTAGGAACGAATTCCCAATTAGCGATATTACCACAATCTTCATACTTGGTTTCCATTCTTCAATCAATCAAGTGACTACACGTCACACTTATACAATCTTCTCGTGGGATATGCTTCCATGACCTTCCGCACCAGGTAACAAGTCTGTACATTCATACTACCGGCCACACCAACGTTGTAAACCAATTCAAGAATCCGCATTCAGTATGCAAAGCCTCTTCACACCAGGCACCGATCTCAGGTGATGCCAAAAACAATGCCAGTTGACTCTAACCATCTGTGTCCTTTCTCGCTCATCTGAGCTCATGACATTCTTGTCAACACCGAACCACAACCTTGATCCTCAACTTCCAAATCCCATGCTAATCACCGCACTTAATCGTGCCAATGCACAAGAGCACCAAAAATTTCATCATAACTCCGAAAGCACTAATAGGGTAAACACCTTATCATATAGAAATATTTTACTTAGCTCATTTCAAGAGAACCATTGCAACACGTAGCCAAATTCCCATGACCACAGAAAATACAAACCTCGAGTAGTGGTTTAAACCACCATAATCCTTCCGGGATCCGTCTACACATAACATGCCATAATGCTCGAATGCCCCCAAATAAAATCAATTACGGCGGTCGTCAAACCTCGCACGTACCGCCACAAATCACATGCACAATTCAACACACTGAAGGAACTAATCATTGCCATCATCATTCTAATTCAACCATTGCTAACCAAACCCGACTTCTCCTAATTTACTCTGGATCTTCCTTAGAAATAACAACAGCTCCTTTATCAATATAACGAACTCAATTTGCACTCATCTTGAGTGACCCCATTTCACGAGACCACATTGTCCCCAAAACCCACTAACCATTTCATACCCTCCTTGTGCGCATAATCGTGTCTTCAACTGATATACCCATTTTGATGACTCTTCTATAAATCCAAAGTTATATACACCCCTTCCTCTCATGATACCCTATATACCAAGGATAACACGGAACACTTCAACCTCTTTTATCAAAATCCACTGCAAAAGCTCGATATTCAACCATACTATGGACTCAAAATCCTTAGACACCACACCTTAACTTTTGAATCTACTAGGGCTGTTATTGAGAATCACCCACTCTGACTTGGTCCCGAACATAATCAACTCCAAGGCTCTACTAGCACATGGACGCCCTCTCAAAGAAGCACCTGGCCGAATCATCTTCCTTGTAACTCGCCTCTACAAGAAGCATAAATCCTGAGTCTTCCCAAAGCCTGAGCATGAATTGATAAGGCCAACTATAGCCCACATTCCTCAAATCGCTTGCTCGAATTACCACTGAGGTTCTCTTTCCTTAGTCGCAATAACCCATCAATATGCCGATAACCAGAATTCTTACAAATAGACGACCATGCAATCCAACTGTAGGCGGTGGGACTCTCCCACTTAGCTTGAAGCTACTATTGTATAACTCTGGAACCCACCAAGATTCTTTCTTCACCGTCGACCTGATCTTGCACAATCAACCCGCCAAATTTCTTGAAATCCTTCTGTTAAACCCTTTATGAATGCTCGAAATTACCAGCTGCATTTACATATCCGACCTCTTACTGGATAGCCAGTAAAATTCTTCGTCAACACCACGTGACCGCTAACCTACTAGCAGGAGAAATCCATCTGAGCCTGTGCTCATTCACCAGTTATACAAATCCGTCCACTCCTCACGGTCATCAACTGAAGGTGCGACAATACCTTCAAATCCAAAGTCATGTTGTATCCTTCTTCATATCAAGCAACTCCTTTCTGTTGTATCCAAATCGCCCACCGTATAATAGCCAATATTTTGAATTAAGTCCGTAGACATCGTCATTGTCCACCCTGAATCCCAATTCACTCTCACCTCTTCTCCAGGCGTGTAGTCATCCTACCACAGAACCCATATGCTACTCTGCCACTCTCCCACCTTGCTCAAACTCACTCCTTTAAGCAACTACTCGACTCTTGTTTCTCGCACTTGGCCTTCTAGAAGCTTATCCACTGCGAGACACCTCCCGCATGTCCTTCCTCATCCTTCGCTGCCCAGTTGTTGCCTTAAGTCAAAATCCGTCTCTGTAGCAACACCAGGAGCACCGATTCAATCCTGAACTACCGCACACCGCGACCTTTGATAGCTATTTCTCCAGCACTATCTCATACTACTTGCCCCGAAGGCAATTTGATGAAGACCATAACACCGGCAAACTTAACATATTCAACAAGAACAATGACACCTCATTACAGATGAAAATTCCACCATGCTCGAAAATACCAAGTCTCATTCTCCATCAACCCAAATCTGAACATTTATAGTCTGATTGCCTTTTCCTCCGTCTGAAATAAAATACCGAATCCCTAAATCATGCACCGAGAAACCCTCTTCTCAAGTCATTCACTGCCCCGACACATAGGCAAGCATCTCACCTTCATCTCAATACTGTGCGATAACAACTCATGAGCATCATAGCAACCTGTGCATAGCCTCAAAGCTCTCAGAAGTATAGCTACTGAGCTGAAATGACGGAATATCTTTTCGCAAAGCGACGACAATAGCCCAATCAACTACGCAGGGGGAAACATCCTGCACTGCATCTAGAGTACCATTACAATTCCTCAATTCTCGCTCGATAGCAAGCATTTCACGTCGCATAATATGAAATAGGAAGAAATAAAGGCATAAGCCTCAAAGGAATCAAATCGCACGATGAGGAATCAAGAAGGGAAGTGCTCCTAACAGCCCTGTAGCCTCTCGAAGATAAGCACAGACATCTCTGTACCAATCCGCAAGACTCTACTAGACTCGCTCATGACTCGTGAGACCTAAGTGAACCTAGTGCTCTGATACCATGTTGTCACGACCCAAAATCCGTTAAAGGTCGTGATGGCGCCGGACACCACTGTCAGGCAAGCCAACACTAAATAGTTAATTAAATTCTCATTTTAATATTTTTGAAATCGTAAATTTACTTCAATTTATCTAGTAAAAGATAAATTTACAGAATAAATACAATGTTTTCCAATTTCAATACTGAACATCCCATAATTATCCCAGAACCCGGTGTCATAAGTGCATGAGCATTTTCTAGGAGTTTAAAATAAAATACAATAACTGTCCGGAATACAAATTTGGACAGGAAAGAAAATACCATACTCTGAAGGAGACTCTGTTGGCTGCGGATCGTATATAAGATGCAGCTTAACTAAATCCCTGTAATAACCGTGCCTCTCCGCCCACAAGGCCACTAGTCATATATGTACCTGCACAAAACGTGCAGCAAGTGTAGTATGAGTACATAAATCAACGCGTACCCAGTAAGTATCCCGCCTAACCTCGAAGAAGTAGTGACGAGGGATCGACTCAAACACTTACTATGGGCTATAATTAATATACCAATGATATGATTAAGAATGGATCACGTAGAACGGCTGTAAGCCCGATATTATGAAGTAAGTAAACAATTCTTTTGTTAATAAGAAGCTTTCCCAAATTCATTTTCATCATTTTAACAGTTTATATCTCAAGCCAATTAGGCAATATCAATTATTATAATTTCCGAAGCAATTAATACAATCATGCGCAAGTCATGCTGAGGTCGTACGGCCTGATCTAACAATAAAAATAAACAGTGCACTGCCGAGGGTCGAACATCGCGAACCATAGATGCATCTATAAATTTTCCCGCTCACGAATCATACATGGGATGCGATCCCCGCTCGCGAATCATACCTGCGATGCGGCCAAATATAAGTTTAACATTTAAATCATATTTCTTTCTTGATTATTTTTAAAATAATGGAAATTCAACTTGAAACCTTTTAAGGAAATTACCCCGCTCACGAATCATACCTGCGACGCGGTTACACATAGATTTCTTGAGCTATTATAATATTCCTCAATTCTTTTCGAAATTACGAAGTTCAAGTGAAACCTTTTAAATCTTAAATTCTTCAAATTTCCATTATTTCAAGACAATTATTACTCAACCTCAATCTTGCTTCTTCTCAAGGCAAACAATAACATAAATCGACAGCAATGTTAACAAGGCATGTTGTAAACCTAGACTACGGGGACATAGGCATAACTAGTAGCTACGTATGGACTCTCGTCACCTCGTGCGTACGTAGCCCCCACAATTAGAAGCATATATTAATTTATTTTACCTATGGGGTTAATTCCCTCTTATAAGGTTAGAAAGGAGACTTACCTCGTTGCGAAGCTCCTTAACCGGTTCCCAAGCCCTTCCGATGACTCAAACCGATGATCAACGCTCCAAAACTAGCCAATAAATATACAAACCCATAAAAATATACTCTAAAACTCATTTCTAAGACTTACCTCGCGCCTGCGATGGATTTTTCGCACCTGTGGCTTCGCACCCGCGGAAAAATTCTTCGCGCCTGTGGCTTTGCACCCACGGAAAAATTCTTCGCGCCTGCGATGGATTTTTCGCACATGCGGCTTCGCACCCGCGGCCCGTTTGCAGGTGCAATCACACCAGATATCAGCTGCCTCAACTCTTCTTCAAATTTTAAATTCCAAATTCGATCTGTTAACCACCCGAAATCCATCTGGGCCCTCGGGACCTTTACTAATTATACCAACACGTCCCAAAACACATTACGAACTTATTTGAGCAATCAAATCACATCAAACAACGTCGAATTCATGAATCGCACCCCATTCCAAGCCTAATGAATTTTAGAATTTCAAACTTCTACATTCGATGCCGAAACCTATCAAACCACGTCCGATTGGCCTCAAATTTTGCACACAAGTCATCTTTGATATTACGGACCTACTCTAACTTCCGGAATCAAATTCCGACCCCGATATCAAAAAGTCCACTCCTAGTCAAACTTCTCAAAATTATCCAAATTTTCAACTTTAGCCAAATGACCCCAAAATGACATACGGACCTCCAAATCCACTTCCGGTCGCGCTCCCAATACCGGAATCCCCATACAGAGCTATTCCCAGACTCGAAAATTTCAAACGGACATTGATAACATTGAAATGCACTTCAACCCAAATTTGTGAAATTCTTTCAAAATGCTAACCTCCACAATAAGTGCCAAAACGCTCCCGGGGTATCCAGAACCCGATCCGAACATACGCCCAAGTCCGAAATCATCATACGAACCTGCTGGAACCTTCAAATCCCGATTACGAGGCCGTTTACTCTAAAATACAATCTTAGTCAATTCTTCCAACTTAAAGCTTTTGAAATGAGAATTTTCTTTCCAATTCAACTCTGAACTTCCCGAAATTCAATCCCGACCACGCGTACAAGTCACAATACCTGAAGTGAAGCTGCTCATGGCCTCAAACCGCCGAACGACGCGCTATAGCTCAAAATGATTGGTCGGGTCGTTACAGTTCCTATGAGTCACAAATAATAATACGAACCTAGTCGTTCAATCAAAACTCAATTCGGAGCTCATTTGCTCAATGCAATACCAATTTCGCTCGTTAAACAATTAATTCATGTTTCGTGCTAAAAACCCAATCGCGACTTGATGAAATTAGACCAGACTTTTCAGATTACTCCTATAATTCATTATCAAAATCACGAAAGTTTCGAAATCGAATTTTGATCTCTAGAACTAAAAATTGACCTTTGGATCATTACATGCTTATGCTGAAAACATCAAACACTTCCAGAACTCTTCCCTGACAGTCTATAGTATATCAACCATAACTTCTTGTACTCAACTCTAAATACTAAACGGTTTAAATTTCTACAAATTAGATATAAAGAACTACAACTTTCATGTTTTGCTCATTGCCCAACTCTTTATAGATTGTGAGATATAAGCTCTCAAAGTCAGCGCTGTGCAACAAAAATTTCTGGCGATGCACACTGCTGTAGCCAAAATCTGCAGTACCAGCTTTAATCAATCGATCATAACTTTTTGTACTAATGTCTGAATGATAAATGGCTTATTATTCTAGAAACTAGAATCAAATGGCTACAACTTTTATGTTTTGATAATTTTCAGACTCCTTATAGATTTTGAGATATAAGCTTCCAAAGTCAACTCTGCGCATCAGAAATTTCGCACATTACTGTAAAAAAAAAAAACAGCAGTAAAAAAATAATCTGAAACTCACCCGAGGCCCTCGGGACCTCAACTTAATACACCAACCAGTCCTAAAACATCATACGAACTTAGTTGAAACCTCAAATTACATAAAACAACGCTAAAATCACGAATCATACCCCAATTTAAGCTTAAGGAACTTAAGAATTTCCAACTTCTAAATTCGATACCGAAACCTACCAAATCAATTCCGATTGACCTCAAATTTTGCACACAAGTCATAAATGACATAACGGATCTATAAAAAATTTCAGAACTGGATTCCGACTCCAATATCAAAAAGTCAACTCCCCGCTCAAACTTCCCAAAAATTCAACTTTCGCCATTTCAAGCAAAATTTCACTATGAACTTCCAAAAAAAAATTCGGATATGCTCCTAAGTCCAAAATCACCATACGGAACTATTGGAATCATCAAAACTCTATTT
Source organism: Nicotiana tabacum (assembly GCF_000715075.1). Classification (NCBI taxonomy): domain Eukaryota; kingdom Viridiplantae; phylum Streptophyta; class Magnoliopsida; order Solanales; family Solanaceae; genus Nicotiana; species Nicotiana tabacum. The sequence goes on along the minus strand of NC_134101.1, from coordinate 50,657,608 downwards.
CAGGGTCGTTTATACATAATTTACTATCCGGTCAATTATTTCAACTTAAGCTTCCAAAACAAGAATCGTTCTTTCAATTAAATCTTGAATCATCCGAAAACCAAACTTGACCACCCTCGCAAGTCATAATATACATTTCAAAGCTGCTCGAGACCTTAAGCCACCGAATGGAACGTAAATTCTTAAAATGACAAGTCGGGTCGTTACAATTGTCTATACAGTTGCTAAGATCACTTGACTATTTTTTTTTATGGTTGATATTTATCTTAGTAGTAAACCTACTCATATATTGTGTGGCAATGTCATCTTTCTCTCTCTATTTGTGTATATTCAGTATTACATGAACCGTTTAAAGTATATGCTATTAAGTTTCATTATATTCATAATAAAGTAACTCAAGAGGATTTTATCGTTCAGTATCTGTTGATTAACTTATAATTTCCTACACAATATTTATATAAAGTACTACCACTATCCCCCCCCCCCTCCCCCCAAATAAAACTCAATATTAATAACTAACGTCTAACTCTATATAAAAAAGTTTTTGTAAAAAAAATACAAGATAACCCCCGATCCAACATTTAAATTTTTGGGGAAAGAATCAAGGTAAGAAAAACTTGATTTCTTAGTATCTCTCAAAATTATAAGAAAATAAAATCAAAGATGTCTCATGTGCTTTTGGAGGTTTGTCGGACCGAATGATACTCATCGTAGTGTTCTTTCATCTCATTCTCGTTTGAGAAAATGTACGGACATGATTTCTATCGCATGGAGTTTTGAGCCTGTGGTGCTTTAATTTTTTAGTGGGTTTTCATGCCGATAAAAGTGAAGGACATGGATTTATAAGCATTCCTCAAGCTTATCGTCACTACTGAGTTTGGTGTTTTCAAGACTGACTTGTTCAATACGTTATTTTTTTTAAAACAATAAATAAAAATGTATAATTTTAAGATATCTCATTTTTTTAATTATGAAACAATAACTAAAATTGGTAGACCAAACGAGATGCACTAGATTTTAAAAGCATTTTTGTAACATTTAGAAGGTGCCATATCCTATGTCATGTCATCATTAGATGCGTTATTTAAAATGTTTTGGTTATTGTCTATATATTAGATTGCTATATAAAAATATAAAACGTTAGATAAATAAAAACTCAAATTACATGATTTAAGAAAAGAATAATTTAAAAGAACTAATTATGTCATAGATCTTTTGTGTACTCATTATATTTCATCTATCATCATATCATTAAGAAGATTTTTATGCAACTGAAAAAATATGATGATGATAAACCAAAAATTCAGAAAATTTAATTAACATAGAGCAAAACCAGTAAATCAAAAAGTATTAACAACAACAACAACAATCCAGTAAAATTTCACTAATGGGGTCTGGGGAGGGTAGTGTGTACGCAGACCTTACCCCTACCCCGAAAGAGTAGAGAGTCTGTTTCCGAAAGACCCTCGGCTCAAAAAAAATAAAAAGACAAAAGGACAAAAAAGGACAAAAAGGAGACAATATTAGTATCACAACAACAATCATAGGATAAATAGGAACATCATGAAATCCAGAAGAAAGATGCAAAGCAAAGGGAGACAATATTAGTAAATATTAGTATCACCACAACAATTATAAGAAAAATAGGAACACCATAAAATCTAGAAGAAAGATGCAAAGAAAAAGCGATAGCTAGTAAATAGGATATGCACTGAAAAGCGAAATAGTAAGCCACAATATTGCCACTAGCTATCTTAGACAAAAACCCTACATGGCTAGTCCCACAATGGTACGAAGTAAGGCACGACTCAACTATCTCCTAACCTACAACCCTAATACTCGATCTCCACATCTTCCTATCAAGTGTCATGTCCTCATAAATCTAGAGCCTCACCATATCCTGCCTGATCACCTCTCCCCAATACTTCTTAGACCGCCATCTACCTCTTCTCGTGCCCTCCGCAACCAGCTGCTCACACCTCCGTACTGGAGTATCTGGGCTTCTCCTTTGAACATGTCCGAACCATCTAAATCAACAAGTATTGTGAAGTTATATATCTTCATTATGATTAAATTGTTATTATCTTATTTTATTAACATCCTACCCTCTCCGTGCTCTTTCGCCTAAAAACGTTTTTTTGAGAACTCCTCATAGAATGAATGAGCTAGATAGAGGGAACTACTACTTTCCACCGATGAAGAGACAAATATTTTGTATGCTTATATTTTGTACATAGAATTTTTTTTAAGGTCCAATTTGATAGATCAAATGTTTATATATATATATATATATAAAAAAAAAATTAGAAAATCAGTCCTAATTATCGATATGACTATAGGCTTACATCTAAACCTATTTTCTAAAGGAAAAACTAAGCTTAACTCCATCATGCTCGTTCAAAGCTCTCGAGCACTACTCCTCCTTTCATTTTTCTACCATTTGCTCTCGTATATTTTTTCCGTTAAAATGCATAAAGCATATATATATATATATATATATATATATATATATATATATATATATATATATATATATATATATATATATATAAAACACGAAAATCAGTTAAGGAAATAAATTTTCATTAAAACCTTTTTAGTGAGCGGGAATAAGAGATCTTTCACTAAAAGTAATTATGTGTATCTGCCATTCTTTTGCTTTTAAACCTTGCCTATCTCTGATTGCTACATATTATATTTCACAAGCTTAGTGACTGGTAATAATACAGCATTCACGTCCTATTTGAATTGACAAATAAACTTTTTTTCCTTGTGAAATTTGGAATGAAGATAAAATAAATGATGCATTTGTTAATTGGGTTTGATTTAGTGACCCCTTATTGGATTCAGACTTGACATCCATATCTTAAGAAAGCATGAGGCTGAATTCCATACATAAACCACTTGGAATAAATTAATACTAGTAATTCTCAATCATTCGTTGTTACATTGACGTATATTTCTTAGGAATTTGGAATTTTCAGTGGGGCCAGCTCGTAGGACTTATGGCAAGATAAGAGGATATATATATATATATATATAGTCCTTATTTTTGTCTAGTAGAAAAGAAGTCAATACACTGCGCCGTTTTCTTAGCTGGTCCTATAATTGAAAACATACTTCATTCACAAGCATTTCCTTTTAGACAAATTGTCCAGTGGTTATTTTGGCTAGGTATGCAACATTTTTAAAATTAAAACTAAATGAAAAACAAATTTAAACGAAAAGAGTGGTGTTAATTAAAATTAGAAAGAGTTTGTGGGGCTTTATCAGAAGGGTTAGCAAATAGTAATCAAAGATGGGAACAAAGCAATGATTCGTCCAGAACGCTGTCTCTAATCAGGTTTTGACTGTGTAACTATTTATGGTTAAAGCGTCAAGCTTTAGACATTTTAGCTACTTGGGTTTGTCAAGAACTAAGGATCATGCTAATATTACCCCCCCCCGGCGTTATCAGTTACAATTAGGGGTGTACAAACCGAACCGGAAAATCGCACCAAATCGATTTAAAAAAACCGACTAGGTTTGGTTTGATTTGGTTTGAAATTGAGTAAAAAAAGCCGAACCAAACCGACATATAAATATATAATTTTTATATATACTTTTAAGATTTTATATAGAATTTTCTTTAAAAAATGTCTAAAAATATTTGGGATTCTCTTGCGGGATATAATATTTAATAGTATATGAAGTGCTCTATATTTATTAACCTTAAATAATGGGTTGTATGATCACTTTCTCATTAAGTGTTACTGAAATGTGTCAATCTCTTTGTTCTCCCATATTCATATCATATGTTAATATGTTTGTCAATTTTTTATATTTTTACTAAACATATATTTACTTATCAAAAATTTAACAAAGTAAAATTGAAATAATATTTAAGTAATAAAAACCCCAAAAACCCGACAAAACTGGACCAATCCAAACCGATATAGTTTATTTGATTTGGTTTTGATAAAAATCGAATCAGCCTGGTCTATATACATCCCTAATAGTAATATAGCTTATAAACAATTTGAGCAAAGGTGCCCATAAGATCTTGTACAATCCAATTTGAGAGATAGTTTTACCAAGATACTTCCTTTAACAAAATAGTAGAAACTTACCTAAGTTATGTGCTAGTTTGTTTAGACTTTTAGGAATATAAACAAAGTCAACACGATCTAGCAAAATTGATAGTTTCAACACGATCTAGCAAAATTGATAGTTTCAACACGATCTAGCAAAATTGATAGTTTCCAAATATCTTCATAAGGCACTTCTATCTCCCATGACTTACTAATAATTTTTTCCTTAGATTATATCAATAACATTCTTTGCATCTAATAAAATCTTCACCTTCTTTCAACTATTTGTAACTACGCGTTCAAGAGTCATTCTTATAGCTAGGGGTGTACAAATGAACCGAAAAATCGCACCAACCCGATAATCCGAGTCAAACCGAGAAAAAAAAAATGACTATGGTTTAGTTTGATTGGTTTGGTGTTGGAAAAAAAATCCGATGATATTTGGTTTGGTTTTAACTAAAAAAAGTCAAACCGAAACCAAACCAACCCGACATTATATGTATAAAAGTTTTAAATATATTTAATACATGAAAATATTTATTGTAGTATAGTTTATAAATATTTCTTATATTTTTTCATAATTTTATCTTTTAACGTATTATTTCAAGCTTGGACTTATAATTTTTGGATGCTCCAATAAGTTTTATAATCCGTAAATGTTAGTAACTCAAATAAATCCTAAACCAAAATCAAATCAATACTAATGATAATAAAAGACATTCAGTTCAATTGTATTATGAATGAAAATAGTGTTGGATATCTATTTTTTTTAGTTTTTTCATGATTTAGATAAAATGCATAACTTATTTTCTTTTAGTGTTTAGTCATGTAAATAATAGTACTTATTAGTCTTACTTATTTTAGCAACTTATTGGTAATTTTAAATTATATTTGTTTTCATTATGGCTTATTAATAATATTTATTTTATGTGATTTTCTCATCTTTATTGTTGAATATTTTAGTACAATGCCATGAATCATCTCATATTTATGTTATTTTATTAAAAAATACCTTATATAGTTCTGTCTTACTAGGATTAAAGAAATATTTGGAGCATAAATTTTATATTTTGTGTTATGAAGATTTTATGAAATAAAACCGAAACAACTCGAAAACCCGAAAAACCCGAGATTTAAAAATCTGACTTTTTTTGGTTTGGTTTGGTCTTTAGATTTAATAAGCCGATATAATTGGTTTGGTTTGGTAATTAGAAAATTCAAACCAACCCGATCCATGTACACCCCTACTTATAATAGTCATAACTTTTCCCACAAATTGGATTGAGGATCTATGGCATGAAGCAGTTTTCCAAGGCTATCCAAAGTCGTAACACGTATACTCTCTTGTCTAGCATACACCTGTTAACCTGTATATCATGCTAATAGTTTTCAATTTAGAAAAAATCTAATAAGTTACATTTATGAGTAAGATAACTTTAGTATCACAGGTTCAATATTTGACTATCACGGTGATTGAGATTTAAAGACATGAATAACAAACTCCTACGTAAAAAAATTCGTTAATATTCTATAAGTACTTCATACTAGGTTTTTATTTTTTTGTTTCAAATCAATATTGACTGTAGATAATAATTATTTACCGCTCGTTTGTCCTTTAAAATGCAATTCATAAACAAAAACAAAATTTTATGCATGACAAAAGTTGTGGAGTTATTTCTAATGAATATTTAACGCTTATTGTTCCTTGCATATGTTCTTCTGAATTTGTTTGATATATTTTTGGTATAGGCTCTTTTAATTACAAGAATTATGGTCGCACATCAATTATTTCTTTGGTAGTTTATCCGATAAGAATATTACTCGCCGATCCTTTCTTTTTTGTCCAAACACATAAAGAAATTAAGAAAAATAGTAGTAATAACATATATAAAGAGTTTTTTGTTATGAAATAAAAGCAATTTAGTAAAACATGAACAAGAAATGTTGTTATGAAATAAAAGCAATTTAGTAAAACATGAACAAGAAATGGAGATAGAGAGAAGGAGGAGATTTTCTTCTTCAATTGGGTATATCTATTCCTATACATTACAAAGCCTTTATATAGGCATGAAAAGTGAAGAATCACTATTGCAAAATATGTCATTGAACATGTCATTAAGCATTTGAGAGAAAGATCATGGAATGAGTTATGAAGTTACGATCATAACTCCATAATTATTAGAGTATTGGGAGTTATGGAGATAATGGAGAAGAGTAGACATCCACCATAATTTAATTTTCTTATAACACTCCTCCTTGGATGTCCATAGATAATGTGCCTCGTTAAAATCTTATTAGGAAAAAACCCTATGGGAAAAAAATCTCAGTGAAGGAAAAAGAGTACACATGTTTAGAAATACGTCTTTTGGTTGCCTCGTTAAAAACCTTGCAAGGAAAACCCTGTGGTACAAAATCTTGTTAGAGAAAAAGAGTACAACACGTATTAATTCCCCCTGATGAGTGCATCAATTCACATCCCTAAGCATTCGCATCTCAATCTTGTACACTAGTTTCTTGAAGGTTGACGTCGGTAGAGATTTGGTGAACAAATCAGCCATATTATTACTTGAACGAATCTGTTGCACGTTGATATCACCATTCTTTTGAAGATTATGTGTGAAAAATAACTTTGGTGAAATATGCCTTGTCCTATATCATTTTATGAATCCTCCCTTCAATTGGGCTATGCATGATGCATTGTCTTCATACAAAATTGTGGGTAGTTTGTCACACTTCAAACCACATTTGTCTTGAATAAGATGCATTATAGACCTCAACCATACACATTCTCGACTTGCTTCATGAATAGCAATTATCTCAGCATGATTAGATGAAGTAGCCATGATTGATTGCTTAGTCGATCGCCAAGATATGACAGTGCCTCCATATGTAAACACATAGCCATAAAATAAACCCATATCGGTAATCCCTTTTAGATACCACAATATGTGTTTGATTCCATTCCAATGTCTCCTTGTAGGAGCAGAGCTATATCTTGCTAAGACATTAACTGAAAAAGTTATGCCAGGCTTTGTAGTGTTAGCAAGATACATTAGTGCACCAATTGCACTAAGATATGCTACTTCAGGACCAAGAAGCTCCTCATTATTTTTATGAGGTCGGAAAATGGATCTTTATTTATATCGAGTGATCTCACAACCATCGGAGGTACTCAATGGATGTGCTTTATCCATATAGATTCGCTTTAAATCCTTTCAGTGTATGCTGATTGATGGACAAAAAATCCATCTTTCATATACTCAATTTGTAGACCAAGACAAAATTTTATCTTTCCAAGATCTTTCATTTCAAATTCTTTCTTAAATATTCTACTGCTTTAGGAAGTTCCCCAGGAGTTCCAATGATATTTAAATCATCAACATACATGGCGATTGTAATAAATTCAGATCCAGATCTTTTTATAAAGACACAAGGATAAATTAAATCATTCTTGTACCCTTCTTTCAACAGGTACTCACTCTGGCGATTGTACAACATGCGCCCTGATTGTTTCAATCCGTATAAGAATTTTTGAAGCTTTATTTAATAAATTTCTTGGAAACCTTAATATGCTTCAGAACAATTTAAATCCTTCAATGATTTTCATTATACGTATATCAAGTTTTTCATGTATTACTAGATTAAAACCTGAAATGACTACATCCACCACAGGAGAACACGTCTCTATATAATCAATGCCAGGATATTTACAAATCTTCTTGTGACACAAGTCGTCTTTATGTCTATCGACTTGACTTTTTTCGCACAAGAACACATTTATATCTCCACTGGCTTTATACTTTTAGGTGTTGGAACTATCCGTCTAACTTCACATTTTTCAGGTGAAATCAATCTTGATTGCGTATTTTGTTTTTCTGCCAATCATTTATCTATCTATATTCCATGACAGATTTGAGCTCAAGATCCTCGTCAATATTAATAATATTGAGCGTTATATTATATTAACAACATCGTCGATGATCATTTTATATCGGTTCCATTATTACCCAATAAAGACATAACTTATTGAGATATCTTTATCTCATTATTTTCAGGTACTTGAGCCTCTCCCATGAGGTCTTATGAATTGTTATGTCATGGTACTCTTCTAGAGCACTTGCCTCCTTATTATGACCATCTTGAACATTTTCTCCTCTCTTTCTTCAAGGAGTTTTATCTTTAGAACCGATTAGTCTATTACGCTTTATGCGTGCCATAAAATCTGTCCATCATGGGCGTTATTCTATTTGGAGCATTAGCAGTTGAAATATAACATTTAGCTTTGGGTCAGCAAATGAGTCTGGCAATAATTTGCAAATAAATTATCACTTGAACTTCAAGTTCACATTTTCTTGTACGAGGATCTACATGTATTCATAATAATTCATTCTACGTATCAAATTCTCACCTGTCCATTTTCTCCCCCTAATGTTGGGATCACCAACGCATTTCCCAACCTTCTTTGGGAACTCATCTTTGTGTATAGTGGTGGCATATTAAACCATATAGCACATTCATATTTCTAGATTAAAATTATTTGGTTCTTGTACCCTGAACCGATTGTGATAGAGAGAACATTTTATAATTTGGCTAGATGCGTACAAGTGCTGTGTTGTATATTAAATAATACATCTCATACCAAATTTCGTTTTGGGAGTTTTGTTCTCATAACCAATGATTTAGCTATAATTAAAGGCATACAATTTCTGCTAAACCAACTTGGATTTAAACCAGTATTATCAAGATAAATTATCATAATTTATATTCTGAAACTTTGCTCTAATAATTTGAGCAAATAACCTTGCAAAAGTCAAACTGCAAGTTGAACAAATGCACATGTAACCATAGAATAAATGTATCTATTAAAGTCATATAATAATAAAAGGTCCACATGGCAGGTGAATGAGCCCATATATTTATCACCTTTTATTTGCTCCAGAAATCAAGGGATTCAATCCCAACCTTAACTGGTATATCATGAGAATAAGCAGCATAAGAGAATTCTTGAAAAATCTTCCATTTCTTCAATATATGCCAATGTGAATTCTCAATCAATTTTTCGCATCATAATTGAACCGGGATGACCAACCGGTCATGCCAACTGATATTTGTTTCAGTAAACCTCTAGTTTACTTATGGCATGTGATTCAATTATGTAGTACAAATAAAAGAAAAGTCGGGTAGCCTTTCATATTTTTCTGGTATGATTATAGCAATTTGAAGATATTCAATCTTCCTTTCATTTATAGTCTCAATATGCCAACAGTTTTGGCTAATGTATTTGAAACTCAAAAAGTTTCTTTTGAGACTTACTATAATATTAATGTCATGAATAATTTTATTCATCCGGGTAGTAACAAATTAGTTTTTTCGGAGCTCTTAATTAATTTTTGTACTACAAGATCTTTTGTCACACCATCCATATGATGAATATCTCATTCACGGAGAAAATCATATCATAATAATTATCATGGTCAAAATCATCATAAGCAAAATCATTTCTTATTTTAACTTAGCCTTTAATAACCTTTTAAGGCACGACAAAATAATTTTTGCGTACCACATATATGCAACCAATGACATATTCATGTAACCACACAGTAATATTCATTATCTTTTTTTCTCTCAAACCTCTCGTAGATGTGAGTTGTATTATTTATTCAACCATGCATAAATACATTCTTATGCATAATTTGTATCACACATATATTTTCACATTCACTTTCAGGAATGGGTCTGCATTTACAATGCTTATCACAAGTCACATTTTAAAGAATGGACCATAATCATCTGAATGTGCCTCATATTTACAGACCACATTAATGACAAATATTTCATTCACCTTATGAAGGATTATTTTATGAGAACTCTTATTGTTCTCCATTTTATAATTACCAGAATGATGACTATTATTATTTTGGTCTTTGGCACACTCGCGTTCATTGGTCAACTATTTGTGTTCATTTAGACTTATTATACACATCTATCACATTCGCTTAAAGAATGAAGCAAATCAAGTGGGACAAGATTCATGTTTTTTCGTGAAAAATATATTATTTTTCTTTAGTCATCATTATATCATCAATATGTCATCAACTCATACCCATATAACGACATGTTAGGCCATAATGAGTTGGGACTCAAACCCAACTCTTATAATCACGGTGTACCGGGACTCACACCCGACGCCTTACCCTCATGGTGCATTGGGACTTGAGCCCACCGTCTTATCCTTATATAACGTTTATTACAAATTGGTTGATTCACTTCAAGGAATATAACATAATTTTACATAGCCATAAATTCAAACTTTAGTAAGTTCAACATATTAAACACTATGATAAAAATAAGTGAATTAAAAATGATAAGGAATATAATCAATGATACTTTTGGTCTAGCAAATACTCACGTACTAATATACTATGTGTAAACTTATCAAAACATATTATTTATATATATATATATATATTATTTAGATATAGTACTATATATCATGAACTATCATTTCATTAACCATAAATTAATTCAAAGTATAATGAGATATATTCTACTCCAAAAAATAATAAAGCTTAATCATTGTTACTAGCATATTCTGTATTTACACAAAATATGCCCCAATAGACTAGCTAGATATAAACCTTGATGATATTACCTTATCTAAGTATTAGTTAATGCACACTGCATCTAGTAGAAGATTAAATAAATAATTTTCAAATTATTGGTTCATACATATGAAAAACAGTAAAGACTATTGTAATCAACACATAGTATTCCGTGCAAATAAAAAGTCATGAAAACCAAATGACACATGTATATGACTAGTAATTTTGAACAGAGCTAAAAAGAATTAAAAATATCCAGCAAGCTAAGTCATCTCACTTCTTGCAAAAGAGAAAACGTTCATATCTGGATTGAAAATAAATTGGCTTACTCTTTTAGGAAGGAGATAATACCTTATAGAAAATAGATATCTCAGTTGGTTAGAAACTCATGCTGATAACGTGTTATGAAATAAAAGCAATTTAGTAAATATGAACAAAAAATGAAGATAGAAAGGAGATTTTCTTCTTCAATTGTGTATATCTATTCTTATTTATCATAAGACATTTATATAGGCATAAAAAATAAAGAATTACTATTGCAAAATATGTCAATAAAAGATCACACAGTGTATTACAGAGTTACAATGATAACTCCATAATTATTAGAGTTTTGAGAGTTATGTAAATAACCGGCACCAAAATTTAATTTTGTTATAACACTTTTCTTTTTGTTCTTTCTTTTACCTTCTTCTTCCTGCTATAAATAGCATACAGTGTCTTGTAATTGTCTGTATAAAAATATCGTTTCCTTTGTCTTCTTTTACTATATATAACAAAAATAACTGCATTCTGGGTAAGAATAGGCACATAAAAATACAATAACAGAGACCGACATATAAAAGAAAAAGAAGAGGAAGCAGAAGAAGCAGCAGCAGCAAAAATTGGTCTTTCTCAAGGTTCGTGATAGAGAATTCTCAAAATCTTTACATCTAGGTGATTGTGTTATTTTTGGTACATTTTCTTTTCTTGTGAGACTGTTGATCCGTTCCAATTTTGGTTATAATGCTATATTGCTATGTAAATTATGGGGTAGATCCAGATAGGAAAAAGATCTTTTGACAATTTGCTATATTATTCATTTCCTGGAAATGTAACAATGTGGTTTTTGAAAGTCCAATTCTTTAATTTCTTCAATCTCTTCTTGTCTGGTTTTAAGGGTTTGAGCTGTAATTTGGCGGGTGTGATAATTTAGACAAAGAGATGAATGTCGCATCATTAAACGCGTTTCAAGTTTGATTGCCGATTACTGATATTTTGGTTGATTAGAACATGGAGTCAGATTTTAGATGTTAATTTAGAGGTAAAAATATGTGAAACAATGGGATTTCTAAAATATTGATATTTAGATTTCTGATTCTGATTTTCTGGAAAAAAATGTGAAACAATGGGATCTCCGAAAATTTTGATATTTAGCTCAGTTTTCATCAAATTGTCCAATCTTTATATTTGTGTTTTGTAGCGATGATATTCAAAAGTAAAACATATACTGTAGTTGTATCCCTGCTTTACCTTTTCATTTTTCAGATATGTAATGCATTATGAGGTTTCCATAAAGTTTGTATTGGCACAATTTATGCAACCCCCCCACAACACACACACTATCTTGATTCATATATGATTGTCCTGTAGGTATTATGTATAACTACATGCATATTTTCTGTTTTGGACTCAATGCGTGGAGGTGTTATGATTGGAGTTTACTTCCCCTTCTATCTCTGTGTTCTCCTTGTTTGATTAATTACTGGGAAGCAAAATGATTCTGGCTCTTCCTTTTTTTTTCCTTAGTATTAGGACAGCCATCCTTTGATCCTAAACTACACTGTACAAATTTGATTTTAGTATTACAAGGCTTCTCGCTTACCACTTTAATTTGTTAGAAATGTGTGCTTGAATTTATTTAATCTCAAACGCACAATAGCAATTGCTAGATGCTGGAGAAAGCGACTCAGAAACTGCTGCTGGATAGAGAGTCCGTGTTATACTGATCAAAGCAAATGTTTCAAACTTCTCAATGTAACCTGGATCTTAGGGAAATTTTGTTTACTTTCATTAGATCTCTTTGTGTAACAATCAAGGTTTTTGATGGATATGAAAGGACTTCACTAATTATTTATCACAGAAATTATAAAGGCTATTTTTTCTTGGAACAATAAGATCTTTCCGCCTTGTCTGACAATGTACATTTTCCCAAAATGAACATGGCACATCAGTATGCTGATTCCTAGTACCTAAGAGTTAATCTGTCCTATTGCTAACATGCTTCTGAAGATGGGTATCTTTAAGTTCATTTTGTGCACAATTTAGTGGGTCAAAACAAGGATGAATGTGCCTCTAACTGCAATGTTCACAGTTGGCTGTTGCCTGATTTTGCCTATGATTGTTTATAAAGGACAATTTCGAGTGTCTATGCACTTGTGTATTCAGTATTTAAAGATTGTTTAACCATTAAATAGAAAATTGGCATCTATATATCATCAACTGTGCAGAAAAGAGGAAGTATTCGGTTGTTATTTTCGATGAAGAACTATTTGATTATTATTGAGAGATCCTATATTGAAAGCAGGAGTCCTCTTGATACTAGAGCGTAATATCAAAATGTTTTCCGTTTCACTAACTCAATGGAACCATCCAAACCTGTTTGGATCAAGAAATTTATGTAGTTAGTGCAAAGTTATTAACACATACAAGAGCAAGCAATTTTTCTAGGATAACAAATTAATCAAATTACTTTATCAGGTTTGATGATGAATCCAAAAGATATTCTAGCTTGATGAAGCCCTTAGCTATAAGTAATGTTTTCTTATTTTATTTACATTATTTCAGAGGTTGACGGGGTCAGAAATTACAGACATCTGTATGGAAAAGCAGCAAGACTGTAGCATAAGTTACTTAGATGGTGTTTCTCCAAATTCAAGTTACATGAGAGACAGTAATCAAAATGTGTTACAGTCATCTGAGCATGTTACTGCGGAGCAGAGAATTGATATGCTGAAAGAGAACGTTGAGACAAAGGAGTATGAAATGAAGGAATGCACAGCTGAAATGTCAATCGAGATCTCTGAAGTCTGTGATGCTGAGCGCAGACAGGAACAAGATAGACCAAGCTCAAACTGTGAGATTGAATTGCCTTCAAAACAGAAAACATCTGACGCCTCAAAGGTAAAAGATGATAACAAGAGACCAAGAGCTTCAGTGAAATCAATAACCAAATCTGTAGCTGGATGCTGTAAAACAAAATGCACGGTTCCCCAACCATTTGCTCTGGCAACTGAGAGGCGTGCTTCTCATGGAACTCGTCTTGTTGGGAATGATGCAGGCATCGTTAGTGCTGCGCAGAAGTCATCCGAAGGAAATAATTTGCAAGTCCCAAGATCTGTACAAAACCAGGTTTGCCCCCTATGCTTCATGTCCTTTTTCACCACTGTCTGCTGGATTATGTCATTAAAAGGAGAGGATGAATCCATAACACCTGATACTGCAAAATGACAAAGTCCTCATGTTTTATTTTGCTTCTGCTCTTGGTTAACGGGAAAAGTTAATTTTAGATGAGCAGTTAGTGCATAACTACTGGAGTTAAGGTCTATAGATCAAACATCATGTTTATCTCTGAATCTGTGGCTATGATATTCTTTTTCAGGTTTCCTTATCAGTTGCACTTAAGAAGCCACTACAATCTGATAACAAGCATTCTGATGAGGAAGACTCATTGATTGCCTCTTGGTATGATCGTTCTCCTTAATCTAACTTGATGACGTTTTCGCTTTTTCTGAGTTGTATCCTTATTTGGGATTCTGCTTTGGCATTTGATGATTTCCTCAACAATGAGAAGTTCTGTGGTCTCAGCAAGAAAATCCAGGGCCACTGTTGCGTCCGCTCCAACATTTCGGTCCTCTGAACGTGCAGCGAGAAGGAAGGAGGTAGCTGTTGATTTGTGCTTCTGCTTAGGACTGTTGAAACTGCTGATATAGTTCTACTATTTGATGGGTTTTCACCTCATTGTCCCCCTCTACTTGTCCCCTCTAAATGACATGAAAAACAAAATAACAACAGAAAAGTAAATACCGGTTCTCCTTAAAGTGAAAAATCTAAATCTTGGCTGATTCTTGCTTGCTTTTTGTTTTTCCCCTTTTTCAGTTTTACTCAAAGTTAGAGGAGAAACATCAAGCTTTGGAGGCTGAGAAAATTCAATGCGAGGAAAGGACAAAGGTACATGTTGTTTCTGCTTTACGTTGCTGTCACCTGATCCTGGCTGTAATAGTGGAATATAGATCAATGAAGACCATCCGACAGAAACTGAATAAATGAATACATTATCATTTATATTTAACAATATATTTCGTTCTACCTTCTAAACTCAGGAAGAGAGAGAAGCAGCTATGAAGCAACTGAGAAGGAATTTGTTGTTTAAGGCAAACCCAATGCCAAGCTTCTACCAGGAGGGACCTCCACCTAAAGCTGAGTTGAAAAAAGTAATGCATTCTCATTGCCAATAACTTACAGAAACGTCAACCTTTAGTTGAGGTTAACCATAAGTATAGTCTGCGGTGTGACTGAAATATTTTTTCTTGTGGCCTTCTGGCATGTTAAAGTTCACATTGGGTTGCTGATTTGTTGACACATCCCCTGCTGTTTATCAACTTAACCACCTTATAATTCTATTTTCTTTTTCTTTATACTGCAGCCACCACCAACGCGTGCAAAATCACCAAAGTTTGGCAGAAGCAAAAGTTGTGGTGACACAGTTGGCTTGGATAAAGGTGTTGCAGCTTATGAACAAGGAAGTAAGCATATTCTTGGTTGAAACGCAAATACCACCTTTGCTTCTAGAAATTGTATAGACTGTCCTAATATCCAAAGAGGTTCTGCTACTTACAACTTGAATGAGTCTAATCGTGGAGGGGAGATAATTGAGTCATATATGACTAAGATGCAAGAAGAAATGAATATGGATAATGTCCTACATTCTTGAGCCTTTGGTGAGTTTTCTGATTTAATAAAGCGAGAGCCATTATTTTCTTATATTTCACATCTTTTGACAGCTCTAAGGGGTGTACGATCGACTTCTTATTTAAACTGCAAAACATTTTTTGCAGTGGTCTATGTAACTTTAATTTATAAAGTGTAAATTTCTGTAAGTTATTCCCATTCTTGTGTAAAGACACTCCAATTTCTATAAAGTTCTATATACTTTTTAATAAATTAGTTAACTGCAATATCTAACTTATTTAGAATATCCATCTTTTATTGCAATTTGAATAGTAGCATTTTCGTATTTTTGCTTCCTTCTCGCCATAGTGGTTCACTATTATTTGTTTTTGTCCAATCTTAGAACTCATTTGCAGTTGCCCCATAGCATGCCTGGTAATGAGATATCAAGTTTGGTGGGTTTTTTCCCATATCTAGTGAGTGAATGCAAGGTCAGTGGTTCTACTTAGTGAGGGAAATACAAAGTGAGAGGCACAGGGCCATTAGGATGTGCTTTAGTGGTGCCGAAAAAACTTTTGTCTTTATCAAATGGCTAGGAGTAATATTGTAAAGTTTGCAAAGCAAAAGGGGAAGATGCAAACAGTGCGTAATAGCAAGTTATGCTCAAGTTTTTGTCTAGATATTGTAAAAGGTGGCTTTTGAGTTAGAAATTAGACTTATACTGGAAACAAAATCACAGTCAAAAAGGTCCGAATCTTAAAATTTGCGTATGCCTTTTAAATCTTGAAATTAGCGTGACTTTTAACGTAGTTCATATTATTTATATTGGATTCTTAAGAGTTGACTTACGACCTATAAAAGAATTAGTATATTTGTTTATCTTCTTCATATAGTCATTGTGTGTTTTATAAGGTTTATGAGTTGAATTTGGGTAGCCTTCTGACAGCTGTAATATGTGAACATATCTTTAATATTTGATTGCTGTCAAGTTATTACTAGTATTTTGCATGGATTTCAACTCCAAGGAGTTCTGACACCCCTTGTGGAGTTGGGTTTGGAGCTAGGAATGTTTTGCTAAAATTCAGAAACTCAGCTTTGAGATTAATGCTGAGAAAAGATAGAATACTTGAATACCTGTTTTCTTTAGTATTTGAATGTGTTATATCATTGCCAGGGATGGATGGATGGATCTGCAATATGATTTGTGAAACATTAGTGTTCTGTTATTTGTTGGGGTTTGGGTAGGGTGGGTACTAGGGAAGTCTGTGTCACCCTCTTGGGTGCTGTTAGATTCCATTGTTTTCATATCCGTTTGTTGCTACAGTTTCTTGTTCTGTACTGAAAGATAAAGACTCGGTTGATAGCACGGATTGATGATATGATGAATGAAAGAGAGTTATTCATAGGGTGACTAAGAATGAGCTTCCTAGTTCCTGTGCAAGATCACATATATATGCAGATGAAGAAGTTGGGAAATTACTGTCTGTAAGAGTTGCTTGTTAGTATTAGCCTGTAGGTCTATAAATATATGTGTTATTGTTATACTGTTTACTCTAACCTTGTTTGAATACATAAATGAGGAGGCCAGGGAAGAGATAAATCAGAATAATTATACCAAATATAATGTCATTTTCAAATTATTGAAGTGCACTACTCTTTTAAAAAGATCCGAAAGTTAAATTGAAAACAGTGGATACCGTTAGTTCAACACCGTTAGCATCACTAAATAAACCTCTGTGCTTGCAATCTCAACTTTTCATCTTCTTATGCCACTACTTCCTATTTTCCTTTTAACTTGTCTCGAAATAAAGCTTTCCTTATAGCCTGTTTGGCCAAGTTGGAAAAATCAGTTTTTTTTCAAAAGTATTTTTTTAAAAAGTACTTTCGGTGAGAAGCAGTTTGTGTTTGACTAATGAATTTGAAAAACACTTCTAAGCAACAATCAATGTTTGACCAAGCTTTTAAAAAGTGCTCCTAAGTGTATTTTTCTCAAAAGTACTTCTAAAAAAGTGTTTATGGGAAGAAGCTATTTTTTTCTGTTTCTGCTTCTACTCAAAAGCACTTTTTTTCTTCGAAAAGCTTACCAAACATTCAACTTTGGGAAAAAGCATTTTTTTAACAGCTTGGAGAAGCTTAGGCAAACAGGCGATTAATCATCCTGTTTTTGCCTTTTCATTTAAGCTTTGTATCATTCTATTCGGAAACAAAAATGTAAATGGAACATCACTAATTACGCTTGCCACCCATTTCTCATCTTCTCTTTTAAGTGGGAATCTAATAAAGAGACATCCGTTATACACACCTTTTCAGTTGCTAGTACATAGACACTAATTAAGATAAATGAAAGTCTAAGCATTGTTTTCGTAGGCTTTGTTGCTTAACGATAGCCAAATTACTCAGACGTTTCACACTCCATCTATTGCAAGTGGCTATTAATGGTCTTAATTTTTTACTTCACCAAACTAAACCAATTGTATATCCCTGTTTCAGCTATCTGAATTTGTTCTTGAAAAAAGGTTCATCTGAATTAGCTTTCAAGAGATAATGGGAGACTTTCTTTAAAATGGGAAAGGAATATCATAGTGTGTTTTAACAGTAAAAAACTGGTAATAATAGTATTGTTAAAGCTCGTGTGACTTGACTTGCGCCTAAGTTAGGAATTTCATCTCACTACAGTGTTGCTTCAATGCAGACACCAAGAAGCAAACGCGTAGCCCTAGTCGCCCTAGCCTTCTTGAAATGGTTGGCACTTGGCACTAACATTAAATATAATTAGCACTTTGATAAATATTAATCAAATGCTATGGGTGAATATATACATTACTACTGATGTCGATTAGTTAGAACTTTCATATATATACAAAAACTTGTCAAAAATCATTTTTTAAAAAAAGTCAGAGCAACATATTTATATCTGAATCAAAATTTAAAAATATTTTAAAACTCTTATATGCTTTTCTTTTTACCTTTGATTATCGAAATGCAAACACAAGTTTAATTTTAATGAGTCAAAATCATAATTATGGAACATGTGGTATAAAAGTAAAGAGCAAACTGCAAATCAACTGACTCACAAAGAGACAAACCCCTTCCTCACGTATATATAAAGAAAAAGAGACTATATAAAAACAATAATAATGCATGGCCCTTACCTAACCAAAATCAAACAGCTCTCTTTTTATGCCTGTCTATTCCCCTTCTCTCCCTTATTATTCTTAATTCCCTACTCCAACTCAAAACAAGGAAGAAAACATTTGTTGAGGGGAGTGCTGTCTGGTTCGAAACCATTCACCAAATTAGAGTATCAAGAGTTGATGATTTGAATGATTTCGGACCAGGCTTCATTCCCCCCAACTCTAGATTTTTTTCAGCATAACTCCTAGGAAGAGCCTAGACGATATAATGCAGGCTATGTTCCTATAGTTTGAAGTTGATGATCCTCACTCCCTCACAGACGGAGATGAATTCAACTTTTAAGGTTCTTCATATTGTACTTTTGAAATCATGAATTTAGAGTTTATATTTAGTGATTTTCACATATATAATTCTATGTCGAAAATACCTGCACACAGACAAAGAGACAACACACTGCGAGATGCTTTGTTATCGTTATGGCCCTTTTTTTAACAGATAAATGCCTAAGAATGAAGAAAGGAGATCTGGCTATTGATAAAGCTGATCTGCAGGTAGCTAACACAAGCGCAATCTCTGAAATTTATTTTATTTTATTTTTAGTTTAATTAGCTTTTTTGGGATCCTTTTTTCTATTTATAGTGGTTGGTTTTCACATTATCTTTTAGCAAAATTCTGAAGAGAAATATAATCTTTATTGTTGAATTATAGCCATAGAAGTGTGTGTTTCTTTGCTCCTCGATCACCGGGGACTTGTTATGAGAAAATTAATTACTGATTGGGATTCAGGATTATGGGGTAGCAAAATCAAGATATCTTACAAGTAATTTTCTGGAGTTTTTCTTTTTGGCACTATTTCCTAAAAAATGGATCACAAAATACGCGTTTTTTTTCCTTTTGTTTGTTAAGGAATACAAACTTTAATCCTTCTTTAGCTCTCCCCAAATTAGTTGGAAAACATCGATTTCCTTTAGTGTGAAAATATGACTAAGTGAAAGAGGAAAAGATATATAATAAGAATAAAACAAAGTTAGGATTTCACCTTTTAATACATTTGTGGAAAGTCTTTTAAATGGACTTTGCTTGTAGAGAGTTGCAAAGAATATGTTGTTTGATTTAAGGCTTTAATTTCCTTTCTCTATTCACTTTATTTATGGTGACGTAGTTGCATGAGAGAGCTGAAGTTATTCTTCCATTGGATTACCAATCAAAGTTGATCTTTGAATTTACTCCAACCCTTTTATGACTTTCATCATGAATATTAAGTTCCTCTTTAAACTTTTAACTAAAATAGTGGGTCAGGTTGGACCACATTTAAATGAAAATCCAATCCTATCATGTGCCTTTGTTCCAGTCAATTTAATTTTTACTAACCACCTTTGTAGGTTTTTAAACTTTAAGGTGTCAAACGTCCTTTGGCTTAATTTGTTTAGGAGTTTAAAGGATATGACGAGTTTAATTTCTACCTTCCGCATATAAAAAAAAACTAGCATACTTTTAGGTTTCAATTACAGTGCATTATCCATAATATTTATTAAATTAATGACAAGAAAAATAAGATTGCTAACATGTTGCGACACATTATTAATGTAAAATGATACTAATTAAGATTTAATCGTATTAGCTTTGACCCAAATCTCATTATGTATGATTTGGTTCTGTTTTGTTAGGCTTAGAGTGAAGACGTTGTACATATATCTTTTGGTTGGTTAAAGACATTTTAACTACACAGTGATGAAGATGTCAAACATCGTATTGGGGCGGGATAGATGAAATGGAGATTCGCTTCCAGTGTTTTGTGTGACAAGAAGGTGCTACCGAAACTTAAGGGTAAGTTTTATAGAGTGTGGTCGGACCAACGATGTTGTATGGGGCTGAGTGTTGGCCAGCCAAGATCGCTCATGTATAGAAGATGAAGGTAGCAGAGATGAGGATGTTGATATGGATGTGCGGTCACACCAGGTTAGATAGGATCAAAAATGAGGTTATTCGCGACAAGGTAAGTGTGACCCCTATTGAGGATAAGATGCGGGAAGCGCAACTTAAGTGGTTTGGTCATGTGAGGAGGAGGAGCACAGACGCCCCGGTGAGGAGGTGTGAGAGGTTGACATTGAAGGGCCTACGGAGAGGTAGAGGTAGGCCAAAGAAGAGGTGGAGAGAGGAGAGATGATTAGGCAAGACATGACGCAACTTCAGCTGACCGATGACATGACCCTTGATAGGAAGGTATGGAGGTCGAGGATTATGGTAGTAGAGTAGGTAATCTAGAGTGTTCATAACAGTAGTATTGGCACGCAATCTTGCTTTCTGTTGGTAGTAGGTTTTTATGACTAACCGTTGTTTCTTTCATTGTTGATCACATTACTGTCTTGTTATTTTTATTCTGTTTTTATATGGCTTTTTGGTATTGTCCCTCCTTGTCTATATTTCCATTAATGTGGTGCTTATACTTTCCTGAATCGAGGGTCTATTGGAAATAACATAATATAAAAATCGATTTCGAGAAAAATTTAACGTCTATAGTAAATGAATATTATATAAATTAAAGATATTGTTATAGAGAGGTATGGTTGTGTACATAAATATATAGGGAATTACCAAAGAAGGAATATACAGTTGGACCCGTCACCCGTATTGTTACTTGTTACAATATATATTTTTGGAAGTTTTCTTAATGCAATCTCAAGGCGAGCATAATATCTGTATTGCAAAAGGACAAATCAAACGAATTTTTGGGTTTTTAAGTAATTTGATTTATGATTATGTTTGTACATTTTTGCCCAAACTTATTAGAGAGAACAAAAAAAAAAAAATATCCTCATTGGTTGTGGTTGGGAGAAGGGAACAACTTTAGTTAGTATTTCCTCGTTCACATTTTATGTTATACACTTTTCTTTTAGTTGGTTCAAACATAAGAATAATATATATTTATATTTAAAAATAATTAAAATTTTAATTTTTTATCCAAACTTTAATAAGATAACTTATAGTTATACAATTTCCATATTATATTTTCTTAGGTTGCTAAATTTTAGTATTTTATGTATTACATGGTTCTGTTCATATGAGCAATATTCACGTGAGGGAATTTAATACTATTTTGAAGGAAGCTCAAACGTCACCTTTTGAGTGGAAAATTTCTCGTGATTTTGCTACTGTAATAATGAAGAATTGCAAAATTTTCAGCAAATAATTAATAACTTTTGCTCCTACATGTGGTCCAATAAGGACCATGTCTTATACGAAACCATAACTCTTGTATGATTTGAACGTTGACATATACTTTGGACTACGTAGTCAGCAAATTTTTAAGTCTGTCATGCATTTTGCAAACGTTAAATCTGTTTAAATGAGTGTTTTTTTTTTTCTATTATTTTTTCTTTTTGTGAAGCTTTTGTAAGTGTTCCGGAAAAAAATAATCCAAAAAGGTTCTTAACGAAAAAATTCTGAAATTCCAAATTAAATTAGAACAAACATCCCCCACTGTAGGTGATCCAATGTCGATGACATTTTCCTTCGTGGGGAAATAGATAAAAATAGAAATGATATGAAGAAAGTTAGCATGACCTATATGCAGAATGGTACTCAGATTGATATCAAGAAAAACTACTAGGTGTTCTAACAATTACTTCTTCAAATAACAACTGGTCTGAACAATTGAAGAGAAAGAAAAATGTTAAAAAGAAAAACAAGGATCAGTTTAGTATATAAAATATTTTTTATAATAATATCATCACCTAAATGATAACTACATGTAACTATTATAATAAGTGAAATTAGCTAGTAATTAATCTAAAATTATAACAGGTAACCTGCTATAAAGATTACACATAATAAATTACACCGATCGTATATATAAGTTGAATAAAAAAAATACACCATACATTATCATGCAGAATCGTGCGGTGCTCGTTACAAAACACACTCATATATCCTTCGTAAGATGGAGCTAGTTCTAAGTTCTAACTATATATATGTCTACCCTAAAGATGCAAAAATCAAAATTAGAAGAGAAGTATTGTTACACCCCATATTTTCGTACGTGAGAGTACGTCGTAAGTCAATTAATGTAAGCTCAGAAATGAGATTATCTTTGAAAGTACATAAAGTAAGTTAATCATATTAGCTTGGAGGTTACACATATTTAAGATCATGAACTGCAAGTACCAAGAGGGTTGAAAGGCTTAGAAGCTAAACGAATTAAAAAAAGAAAGTTTCGTCGAAAGTCAACAAGTTGGGAATGTTATAACATGTACTTTTGGGGTGAGACTAGGGTGCTCAAAATGATAAGGAGGTTATGTTATGAGTTATTTTAGTCTTATGATAGTCGTGTGTTATGTTTTGAAGTCAAGCGAGTTGTGGAACAAAAGTTGGCAAAGGTCATCACAAGTTACATTCATAAATATGGTGAAAATTAGGTCAAATGTAGCTGAGAATTTCTCCCAATGTACTTGGAATTACGAGATGATCTACCTACTAAATTGAATTTCTACGAGTCTAGTTTTCAACAGATTAAACCGTTCATTGATACAACATTGGAGTAGAGAGATATTCGCATTTTCACGAGACTGCGCAGACTGGTAGGTGCATCACCTACTTGCCAAAAGGAGAGGCCTCAATTAAAAGCTCCTAAAGTGACTAGAGAGGAGCAGCCAAGAGGAAAATTTTAAGGACTTATTAACTAATTTCTTTCACTCATTTCTCAGACCAACAAAATCAGATTGAACCCCTGCAACTCCTACCCAAAAATCCACACAAACACTAGGTAATTTCGGGTGATACGATGTGATTCTAGTGGCGAAAATCCCGGATAGCTTGCTAGTTTCTCTTTTTTCCTTCTTGTAGCTGCGTTGGGGGACAGATTTTGGATGAATAAGGACTAGTTTTTGTAGGTTCTACTCAATCCAAGGTAAATTTATGCTTCTCCTTCCATTATCTATGCTTCTACGAAACTCGATTGTAAAGACTAGACCTAGCGAGTTTCGAAAGAGTGGTATGGTGTTCGTTATTGCATCACTATTGTCTGGTTATGAACTTATTTTTAAGTTGAATTCATGTCTGGTTTATAGGAAAAGAGGCTTAATTATGTACTGTAGGTTGTGTTGCTCAATTTGAAATAAAAGACAAGTTGAAACATGTTTTAGTAAACTAAAAAAATTATTTTTGAGTTGCTGAACTAGTGGGACTGTTTTGTGGGATGTTTTGTGTTGCTGTTAGATTGTCTCTTTTGCTACTGTTTTTATGGAGTTTGGGAGGAGAAAGAGTGTGGAGAAACACCACCTAATGGCAGGGTGGTTGGCTCGTCGTTCATTGTTACATTTTCGGGTTGTTTGAAACTACTAGGGTTGTCGTTTTGTGTATGAACTGATTGGGGTGTGTGGGCTATTTTGTTGTATTTTGTGATGAATATAAGATTGGAAAATTATGTATACATGTTATTATTGTTGTGTTCTTGTTACAAGGGAGATGATGCCCGTTTTGTGCTATAATTGTACCTTCCGTAACTTGATGATAGTATTATTATCGTTGTTGTAGATTAAGGTGCAACGAGACTAGTTCAACGTGGTTATTGGACATGTTAAAGCTAAACCTTTCCTTCATTTTGGCATGATCTCATAACTACATGTGTTTGATAATGAGACATAAAGAGAAGTTCGTATTCCTGAATTTATTCACTTTATCCTAGTCTCATATGTTACAGTATTCTCCCTTATTGAGACCTTATTGAGATTTTCTATTCAGTTAAGTATTGTCTTTTTTCAGTCAAGAGAGTAGATGGTCTCTCTCTCTCTCTCTCTCTCTCTCTCTCTCTCTCTCTCTCTCTCTCTCTCTCTCTCTATATATATATATATATATATATATATATATATATATATATATATATATATATATTATTATTATTATTATTATTATTTTTGAAAGCTATAATCGGTGGGCAGACCCTTATTGGGCAATCTCTGATCAGATAGTAAGTTATGTACCGAGCCTCCTATGGCTGAGCGCCTATGAGCGAGCCTAGAATGGACGAGATACAAAGCCTAATATGGCCGAGCGCATATGAGTGAGCCTACTACGGTAGAGCAGTTACACGTACCGAGCCTTATAGGGCCGGACAACTATTTTACTTACTATATTGAGAGAGTTGAGTCAGTATCAGCAGGTAAGCATATCTTTAGATTATCTTTGACTCCTAGTTACTTTCAGTTATTGTATTATCAGTTCATTTTCAGCTTTAAGTTATTCTGTTGCCTTACATACACGGTACATTATTTCGTATCGACGTTCCTTTTGCCGGGGACGCTGCATTTCATGTGCAGGTCCTGGATAGACCTTCCCAGTAGACAGAGTCAAACAACAACTTGGTTGGTAAGCTCTACTTTCTCGGAATTACTAGGTCTAGACCTTGGAGTCCATTTTATATATACAGGTTTGATGGGTAGGACGACACCCTGTCCCGACCATGATACAGTTCAGTTATCTCTAGAGGCTTATAGACGAGTCCTGTGTATTTTGTATATCAGTATTGTTGCCTTTCCAGCCCCGTGTATATGTTCAATTTTGTATTACTGGTTGGAGACATTCATGACGGCCTTATCGGCCTGCACAACTATGTATATGAGCTTTTGAGTATGTTTACCCCTCAAATGAGAGATGTTATTTTCAGATGATTCAAAATATGGTCCCATCGGCCTCGATTGGTATTGTCAGCTTGCAGATAGGCCTCATCGGCCTAAGTTGAGGGATACCTCTATAGAGTATATAATTATAGAATGGTACGCTCGGGCAAATATGGCACCGGGTGCCAGTCACGCCTCCCAGGTTTGGGGCGTGACAAGTATATATTTCGTAATGATTGAGTATAGCATCTTATTTGGCCCATTATTGTGGCAAACCTGATGAATCTATATGGTAATCAGTACGAAGAAAAAACCCAACATATCCAAGTGTATTGATTTGCAAGAAAGTTGCTCAAATCAATTCAACGTGAATGATGGCATCACTCAACATTAACTTAACTTTATAATGATGCATATTTCTTTGGTTTTGTGACTATTTTCCGTACCAGAAAGACAATCTATCTCATTATGCTATTATTTTTGAGAGAAAATAATCTTAGAGGAGTCAAAAGAATTGAAGAGAGACAACTTGAGTGTGTATGGGGCAAAAGCAGTTCCTTTGCTGGATAAAGCCCATCACAAAATGGAAGATGAATTCGTTCAAAAACACTTTATAAGAGTAGTACTTTCGTTTTTGTAAGTGACTTGATTATACTTAATGCAAAATTCCAAAAAAAAAAAAAAAGGAAAAGCATTCAAGTGTAAATTTTTTAAAAGATGAGAAAAGTCTATTTGGAAGCTTGAAAGAGAATTTTTGTTGTGTCCTAACAATAAAAAGCTTTGATTTAACTTTTCACCTTTTCCTTTTCCTTTCTTTTACCTTAATTTTTCTTTATTTTTATCTTGCATCAGCATGATATTGCACATGACATAAATCAATAAACTCTTGAAATTGTTCTAAAGCATAACTGAAATTTTACTGCTAATATAGTTTCACGATCCCAAGTTTCCTCCGTAGGATGTCGTGATGACACCTACTTTCTAAGACTAGGTAAGCCTAACAACATACAGAATAATTGAAATAACAACTTAGAATCTCAAACTTCAGCAACTACATAAATAAAATCTGTAACTCAATATGTACAACTCCCAAAATCTGGTGAAATATAAGTCACAAGCTCTAAGAACCAGTGATGAACAATCCTATACATCGTTGTCTATAATAGTGTAATGAAATAAGGAAAAACATGATAGAAGGGAACTCCGAGGCCTGCAGACGCGGGCATGTATACCTTAAAGTCTCCAAAGCAACCTCAGCTCACTAATGTCGGGACTAATAGGAAGTATCTGGATCTGCACAAAAAAACGTGCAGAAGCATATCATGAGTATACCATAACGGTACCCAATAAGTGTCAAGCCTAACCTCGGTAGAGTAGTGACGAGGTCAGGTCAATGCCCTACTGGAGATAATAAGAAACAAGACGAAAGATATAACGATATAATGATACTGACAAAGAAAATGAAACAATAAGAAATTTACCAAAAGTTAACAACACATAATCAAGGCAGTTAATACAGCACGGAAGGAAACAAGGATTAACATGTTAAGGAAACAAACAACCAAGACAAATACAGCAAATAGAGAAAGATCAACAAGGGCCACTACCGAGGTACCGCCTCGTAGTCCCAAATCATAAAAATAACTCACAATCTTTCCTTATATCACCGCGGGAGCCTTTACATTTAGTTTTAAAAATTATTTTCCCACAATAGTATCCCGCGTTTTAGCCCACCTTATCATACCACATGATTTCTAGTTGGGGAACGCGTATCACGCCCACCTTATCTCACCGCATGCATTTCAACAGTTAGACCTTATACCACCGCATGCGTATCAATATCACAACGTATCACAATTCGCACCTCAAGTGTCCAATATCACAACTTACCAGAAAAGCCAAACAATAACAAAGTTTCACAATAAGGAGCCCACAGCTCAACCACAATATACATAATATCTCAACAATAACAACCGAAGAGTAACTCAATGAAATGATATTTTACAACTTACACTTTGCCTCAATAGGAACCACAACCTTTGTAACTCAACACCAAATCCAACAATAAGATATTTCAAGAATAGCAATTTCAAGTAAAGAATTCAACAGTTAAATAATGAATACAGAATAAAGGAAGCAAGTACTTCAACTAAACATGTAGGACAATTTGCAAATAAGAGATAAGACAAGTAGACATATGAAATTAGACTAAATATGATGACTATAACATGCTAAAGTAACTCAATTAAAGCATGAAAGGAAACTACATAGCTACAAATCGAGAATTTTAATATTTAGCTCGCGTACACACTCGTCACCTTGCGTACACGGCTTTCACATATCATAATTATCACAACAATATCATATCCTGAGGGATAATTTTTCCACACAAGGTTAGACAAGTCACTTACCTCAAGCCACGTTAAATAAATTAACTAGAAGGCCTTTCCCTCGATTTTCCAACTCCGAACGGCTCGAATCTAGCCAAAATAGTTTCATACTATAAATATAACTATAGGAAACTAATTCAAGCAATGAAATTACGATCTTTGCAAAGAATTGAAAAATCAACCCAAAAAGTTACCCCGAGCCCGCGTCTCGGAACCCGACCAAAATTATAAAAAGCGAACACCCATTCAATATCGATTCCAACCATACAAGAATTATTCAAATCCGACCTCATTTCGCCTTTCAAAACTCAAAAATTTAGCCTAAGTAGTTTCTATCAATTTTTTCCAATTTCCAACTCCAAAGCATCAATTAAATGATGAAATTATCAATAGATTCATGTGAATTAATCAAAAATGAGTTAGAATTCCTCATCCCAAAGTTATATCTGAAAATCCGTCGAAATATTGCCTCAAACCGAGCTCTCTAAGTCCCAAAATAAATTATGAATCAAACCCTCAAATATTTCACTTTTCTGCCCAGTTAAGTCGCTTCTGCGACTTCGCACCTGCAGAAAAATATCACATGTGTGGAATTCACTTAAGTCCAAGGAATCCGCTTTTGCAGAATAAAGATCGCATCCGCGCATGCGCACCTGCGGCACATGCGTCGCACTTGCGACCACTGTCGCTCCTGCGTCCCTCTACATCGCAGAAGTGAAGTTGCTTTTGCGGAGCATTTTCCGCTCTTGCGACCCCACCCGGGCAAGGCCAGCTCTACACGTGTGATCTCCATCTCAATTTTGCTAGTCCGCACCTGTGGCCAGGCCCTCCGTAGGTGCGATGACACCAGAAGCTAGAAATGTTCAGCAACTCTACAAGTCCAAATTTAGATCCGAATTCAAACTGAAACACACCGGGGCCCCCGGGACCCCGTCCGAATATACCAACTAGTTTCAAAACACATAACGGACCTATTCGAGGCCAAAAATCACATCAACCAACACAAATTCTACAAATCGCAACCCAAATTCAAGCCTAAGCAATTATGAACTTTTAAATTCCGAAACGATGCCGATTCATACCAAATCAACGCCGATTGACTTCAAATTTTGCACACAAGTCATAAATGACATTAAAGACCTATTCCAGCTTTCGGAATCAGGATCCGACCCCGATATCAATAAAGTCCACTCCCGATCAAACTTTTCAAAATCTTTCAACTTTCGCCAATTCACGCTGTACGGACCTCCAAATCAACATTCGGACACGCTCCTAAGACTAAAATCACTCTACGGAGCTATTGGAATCATCAAAACTCCATTTTGGAGTCATCTTCACACAAGTCAACCTACTGTCAACTCCTATGACTTAAACCTCCAACTTAGGGACTATGTATCCCATTTCACTCGGAAACTCACCCGAAACCAAAACCAACCACCCCGACAAGTTACATAACCACAATATAGCATAGAGGAAGCATAATTTAGGGATCGGGGCTAAAATACTCAAAATGACCGGCCGAGTCATTACATCCTCCCCCTCTTAAAACAAACGTTCGTCCTCAAATGATTATAGAGACATACCTAAAGTGGTGAAAAGATGAGGATAACGACTATGCATATCATGCTTAGTCTCCCAAGTCACCTCCTCGACTGGATGACCCCTCCGCTGAACCTTCACTAAAGCAATGCTCTTTGACCTCTACTTTCGGATCTGCCTGTCCAAAATGGCCACCAGCTCCTCAACATAAGATAAATTCTTGTCTAACTGGACTGAGCTGAAATCCAACACATGAGACGGTTCGCCTTGATACTTCCGGAGCATAGAAACATGGAATACTAGATAAGCTCTAGCTAGACTGGGTGGTAGTGCAAATCTATAAGTCACCTCTCCAACCCTCTCAAGAATCTCAAAAGGTCCGATATACCTAGGGCTCAACTTGCCCTTCTTCCCAAACCTCATAACACCCTTCATGGGAGAAACCTGGAGCAAGACCCGCTCCCTAACCATGAATGCAACGTTGCGAACCTTCCGATCCGCATAACTTTACTGTCTAGATTAGGCTGTACGAAGTCGATCTTGAATCAATTTATCCTTTTTAAAAGCATCCTGAACCAAGTCTGTACCCAACAACCTAGCCTCACCTGACTCGAACCAACCCATCGGAGACCGACACCGCCTACCATACAAAGCCTTATAGGGGCCATCTGAATGCTCGACTCGTAATTATTGTTGTAGGCAAAATCCGCAAGTAGCAAGAACTGATCCCAAGAGCCCCCAAACTCCATCACACACGCACGAAGCATATTCTCCAATATCTAAATAGTGCGCTCAGACTGTCCGTTCGTCTGAGGGTGAAATGCTATACTCAACTCCACCCGCATGCCTAACTCATGCTGAACGACCCTCCAAAATTGTGATGTAAACTGCATACCCTAGTCAGAGATGATAGATACCGTCATGCCATGAATCCTGACAATCTCACGAATATAAACCTAAGCCAGCTGCTCTGAAGAATAAGTAGTCACCACTGGAATGAAATGAGCTGACTTGGTCAATCTATCCACAATCACCCATACTGCATCGAACTTCCTCTGAGTCCGTGGGAGCCCAACAACAAAATCTATAGTGATCCGCTCCCATTTTCACTCTGGAATCTCTAACCTCTGAAGCAATCCACCAGGCCGCTGATGCTCATACTTCACCTGCTGAGAGTTTAGGCACTGACCTACATATTCCATTATGTCCCTCTTTATCTGCCTCCACCAATAGTGCTTTCTCAAGTCTTGATACATCTTGGCGGCACCCGAATGAATGGAGTACCGCGAACTGTGAGCCTCCTGAAGAATTAACTCACACAAGCCATCTACATTAGGCACACATAGCCTTCCCTGCATACGTAATACACCTTCATCCCCAATAGTGACCTCCTTGGAATCGTCGTGTTGAACTGTGTCCTTAAGGACAAGAAGATGGGGGTCGTTATACTGACGCTCTCTGATACAATCATAAAGAGAAGACCGAGAAACCACACAATCCAAAACTCGGCTCAACTCCCAAACATCCAACTAACAAACTGGTTGGTCAAGGCCTGAACTTCCAAGGCTAATGGCTCCTCTCTTGCCGGTAGATATGCTAAACTGCCCAAGCTCTCTGTCTTGCGACTCAATGCATCAGCCACCATATTTGCCTTCATGGGATGATATAGAATGGTGATATCATAGTCCTTAAGCAACTCTAACCACTACCACTGCTGCAAGTTAAGATCCTTCTATTTAAATAGATACTGTAGACTCCGGTGGTCGGTGTAGACCTCACAAAGGACACCGTATAAATAGTGCCACCGGATCTTTAAGGCATGAACAATAGCTGCTAACTCGAGGTCGTGGACAAGATAATTCTTCTCCTGGGGCTTTCACTATCATGATGCGTAGGCAATCACCCTACCGTCATGCATTAACACACACCCAATGGAAACCCGTTAAGTATCACAATATACCGTATAGGGCCCGATCCTGAAGGAATAACCAATAATGGAGTTATAGTCAAAGCTGTCTTGAGATTTTGAAAGCTCTCCCCGCACTCAGCCAACCAACTGAATGAACCACCCTTCTGGGTTAATCTGGTTATAGGTGCAGCAATAGATGAGAAACCCTCTACGAATCGACTGTAATACCCCGTCAAACCAAGAAAACTCTGGATCTCAGTAGCTGAAAATGGTCTGGGCCAACTCTGTGCTTCTTAAATATTATTTTGATCTACCTTGATCCCCTCGCTCGACAATACATGGCCCAAAAATGCTACCGAATCAAGCCATAATTCACACTTTGAAAACTTTTCATATAACTTCTTTTTTCTCAAGGTCTGGAGCACGGTCCTCAAGTGATGCTCATGATCCTCCCGTCTCCGGGAGTACACCAGAATGTCGTTAATAAACACAATGACGAATGAGTCAAGATAGGGATGGAGTACACTGTTCATCAAGTGCATGAATGCTGCAGGGGCGTTGGTCAGCCTAAAAGACATCATAAGGAACTCATAATGACCATACCGATCCTGAAGGCAGTCTTCGGGATATCTGGTTCCTGAATCTCCAACTGATGATAGCCCGAACACAAGTCAATCTTGGAGAACACTCCGGCACCCTGTAGCTGATTAAATAGGTCATCAATACGTGGCAATAGATACATGGCCCAAAAATGCTACCGAATCAAGCCATAATTCACACTTTGAAAACTTTTCATATAACTTCTTTTTTCTCAAGGTCTGGAGCACGGTCCTTAAGTGATGCTCATGATCCTCCCATCTCCGGGAGTACACCAGAATGTCGTTAATAAACACAATGACGAATGAGTCAAGATAGGGACGGAGTACACTGTTCATCAAGTGCATGAATGTTGCAGGGGCGTTGGTTAGCCTAAAAGACATCATAAGGAACTCGTAATGACCATACCGATCCTGAAGGCAGTCTTCGGGATATCTGGTTCCTGAATCTTTAACTGATGATAGCCCGAACACAAGTCAATCTTGGTGAACACTCCGGCACCCTGTAGCTGATCAAATAGGTCATCAATACGTGCAATAGATACATGTACTTCACTATAACCTTTTTCAACTGGCGATAATAAATGCACATGTGCATAGAACCGCCCTTCTTCTTTACAAACAAGACCGGAGCACCCCAAGGTGATACACTAGGCCGAATGAAACCATTATCAAGAAACTCTTGCAACTGCTCCTTTAACTCCTTCAACTCCGGTGGGGCCATGAGATATGGAGGAATAGAAACGGGCTAAGTGCCCAGTAACAAATCAATACCAAAATCGATATCCCTGTCAGGTGGCCTGCCCGAAAAATTCACCGGGAATACATATGGATAATCCCTCAGTATTGGAACTGACTCAACAGTAGGAGTATCAACACTGATATCTCTCACATATGCTAGATACGCATCACACCCCTTCTCAACTATCCACTAAGCCTTTAGAAATGAGATAACCCTACTAGGAACATAATCTAAAGTACCTCTCCACTCTAACCGTGGTAAACCTGGCATAGCCAACGTCATCGTCTTGGTGTGACAATCAAGAATAGCATGATAGGACGACAACCAGTCCATACCCAAAATAACATCAAAATCTATCATACTAAGCGATAATAAATTGGCTCTGGTCTCAAAACCACTAAGGATAACTAAACATGACCGATACACACGATCAACAATAAGGGAATCTCCCACAGGTGTGACACATAGATGGGAGAACTCAAAGAAACATGGGATACA
The DNA here is from genome assembly GCF_000715075.1 of Nicotiana tabacum. NCBI lineage: Eukaryota > Viridiplantae > Streptophyta > Magnoliopsida > Solanales > Solanaceae > Nicotiana > Nicotiana tabacum. The sequence continues at coordinate 50,624,587 of NC_134101.1, read as the reverse complement.
CCCAAATATGGAGCAAAGTAAGATGACACATAGGAAAAAGTGGAGCATGAAACAAATAAGACTGATGCATCCCATTGACAAAATGGAACAATACATGTGATAACTGAGTCGGATGCAACTGCGTCTCTCCTAGCATGAAGAGCATAATACTTGGCCTAGCCTCCCCCTCTAGGTTGACCTCTACCTTCCCTACCTCCACCTCTAGCTTGTTGTGCAAGTGGAGTGGAAACTGGTGCGGTAACCATGAACTGGGATACCTGAGGACCTGGTGGAACACACAGAGCTTGAGTAGTCTGTGGAGGTGCACCCCTCCTGAGTCTGGGGCAATCCCTCACCATATGACCAGTGTCACCACACTCAAAACAAGCTCTCAGAGGATGTGGCTACTATGGCTGGCTCGGGCGTGATCAAATTGAGCTTAAGAAGAGCTAACATCTCATCTCAATCTACAAAGTAGGCTTCAACCAGCTCACTAGGACTTCTTCCCAGTATGTAGCGTGCGATAGTAGGAAGGTCCCTCCCATACAAAGCTTTGAAAGAGGACATGCCAGTTAAAGTTTGGTATGAAATATTGTACCAATACTCAGCTTAAGGCAACATTGCGACCCATTTTTGTGGCTCGTCGACTACGTAGCAGCGGAGGTATTGTTCAACATATTTGTTAAGAGCCTTGGATTGCCCATCCATTTGTAGGTGATAAGTCGTACTCATAGCTAAGGAGGTCCCATGCAAGCGATTGGTTTCTTTCCAAAACTTATGCAAAACTCTAGGGTCGCAGTTAGTGACTATAGACCTTGGAAGGCCATGAAGACGAATAACTCCTACTACAAAGGCCTCTGCAAAAGTGCGTGTTGAAAAAGTAAAAGTTAAAGGAATAAACTGTCCATATTTGGTCAAACGATCCACCATCGTCATAATAGTTAATTTACCTTTTGAGCAAGGTAGGCAGGTGATGAAGTCCATTGCTATATCTTCAAAGACTAGATCTAGAATGGGCAAGGGTTGTAATAACCCAGCAGGGTAGTGGTGGACATATTTCATGTTTTGGCAGGTTTGGCACGAAGCTACAAAGCTATGTACATCACACTTCATCTGCTTCTAATAGAAGATGGAGGCTAGGCTATGATATATACGAGCTATCCCAAAATGTCCCCCCAATGGTAATATCATGGAATTCATGTAGCAAAAGCTGTCGTAGAGGTGAATCAAAGGGGATAACTGATCGTCCCTTAAAAAATAGTAGCCCATCCCGAAATACATAGCCGTGACAATCTTCTGTCTGACCTTTCGTTGAATTGCAACCAACTCTGAATGTGTGTGATTGAGAGACTTGAGCTCTTGCTCCAGCTCATAGCCCCGGTTAGTAATGGTCAGCAACACAGTATCAGGTGTTCGAGAAAGGGCATCAGCAGCATGATTCAACTTCCTTGGACGGTAAATGATTTGGAAGTCATATCCCACGAGTTTGCTTAGCCACTTTTGTTGTTCAGGAGTTTGTATGGTCTGATTGGTTAAATTTTTGAGGGACTGTTGATCAGTGTAGATAGTAAATTTATGCCCCAACAAGTATTGTCTCCATATACTCACATCTTGAGCATTGAAAAACATCTCCCTATGGTAAGTGGAAGCTCCCTACATACGCGTGCTCAATTTTTGACTAAAATAAGCCACTTAATGTCCCTTTTGAGCCAAGGCAACCCCTATGCCATGCCTAGACGTATCAATTTCCAATTAGAACTCTTGAGAAAAGTTAGGTAAAGCTAGCACAGGGGTGAAACTGAGCTTAGCCTTTAAAGTTTCAAAGGCCTCTTGAGTATGTGAGTTCCAAACAAATGAATCTTTCCTTAACAAATCACTTAGAGGGCCTACAATTGTCGTATAATGATGTATGAAGCATCGATAGTAGCCAGCGAGTCCTAGAAAACTATGCACCTCCTTAACATTATTTGGTAAAGGACACTGCTGGATAGTCGTGATCTTGTTGGGATCAACACTTAACCCATGCGTCGATATAACATGTCTAAGTACTCAACTGATATTTGTCCAAATAATCACTTGCTTTTCTTGGACACAAGTTGGTGTTATTGCAATAGTTCTAAGACTAAACGCAAGTGTTCAAGATGGTCCTGCCAAGAAGGGCTATATACCAGGATGTCGTTGAAAAATACCAACACAAAATGCCGAAGATAGGGTCGGAATACCTGATTCATTATGGCCTAGAAGGTGGATGGTGCATTGGATAGTCCAAATGGCATGACAAGAAATTCATAATGCCCATCGTGTATGCGAAATGCAGTCTTGGTGATATCCTCCCTCCGGACCCTGATTTGGTGATACCCTGCTAACAAATCCAGCTTTGAGAAATAAGCAGTACTATGTAGTTCGTCAAAAAGCTCGTCAATAGTAGGGATTGGAAATCTATCCCGCACAGTGATGGCATTAAGAGCTTTATAGTCCACGCAAAACCGCCACATGCCATCCTTCTTCCGCACTAGTAAAACTAGGGACGAAAATGGGCTAGTGCTTGCTCTGATTACTCCATCCTTGAGCATTTCTGCAACTAATTATTCCATAACTTAGGTTCTAGAAGTACGGGTAGCGATAAGGTTTAACATTGAATGGTTCGGCCCCAGGATGAAGATGGATTGCATGATCCTGTTGCCGGGGTGGGGGCAGTCCATGAGGTTTTTGAAAGACATCGACAAATTCCCGCAGAATGCCAAGCATTTTGGATTTCTGGGCTCCTCAATAGTAGCATGTGGTGGAACTATCTTCAAGAAGTAGTAGGAAGATACAACATCAGTTACAGCATATCGGCGAAGACTATGCAATTGAACTGGTTGTGCCGAATTGGGGCTCTCTCCTTTCCAAATTCTAGTCATCCCTTGCAAATTGAACTTAAATAGTCGTTCAGCATAATCTGTCATTACCCTTTCCAAAGTGGAAAGCCATGAAGCCCTTAGAACCCCATCTACACCCTGCATAGGAAGCACGTAAAAGTCCATGGTGAGATTACACTCCTGAACGGTAAAAGGAACTTGGCGCACAATTCCTTCAAAACATAATCGTTGACTGCTGCCCACCATAACTAAGAAGGTCGGAATGATTTCAATAGTCAATTGAATTAATTTGGCCATGCATGTCTGAACAAAATTATGATCACTACCTCCGTCCACTAACCTGAACTGGAGCTCCGTTTATATGGCCTAGAAATTGAAGGGTAGACGAGGAATGTCCACTGGCCAACGCGTGATACGAAATTGTAGATTGCTGTGAACCTGTAGGACCTGCAGCTCTTTAGCTAAGATATCATCAGAGAGGAATGATTCCGGCAAGATAGGTTCCATATCGGAACCATCAGTGAGAAGAAGCAACTGTGGAGATGATTTACATTTATGACCTGCTGTAAACTTCTCTTCACATAATAGCATAGACCGCATTCACGGCGACTTTGAATCTCCGCATGTGTGAGGCGCTTAATTGGAGGTTTAGCTAGTTCATGGGACGAAGGATTGGTGGAGAAAAATGCTGAGGGATTATGGTATGAAGAGGAATTAGGGCTGAGTAAGAAGGGAAGCCCCTTATTAGCTAAAGCGGGTCGAATTGGACCCTTCTCAGCCTGGATTCGATGCTCATGTATTTGGGCCTGGTTAAGGACCTCTTCAAATATTTTGGGGCCGTGGATTAGTACTGAATTTTTTATGTCCTCCCTAAGCCTAGAAATGAAAAGCTTCACCATAAGCCTTTATGAAATATCATCTGTTTAGTTAGCAATAGACTTGAACCTGCCCTGCAATTCCAACACAGTAGTGACCTGTCGGAGCTTCGCTAACCTCTCCTCCGCTGACTCGAGCCCTTTCTGCTTGAAGCGAATCCTCACCTTATCAGCAAAATAAGGCCAATAAACTAATTGTTTGTTTCTAAACAACCATCTGTACCACTCCAGTGCTTCACTGTCAAGATAGAATGACACCACAGTTAACTGCTCGTCGAGCTCAATTCGATAGAAATCGAAATATCGCTCCGACTGGAATATCCACAGCTCCGGATTGGCACCATAAAACTGACCAAATTTCGATCTGTGCCGGAATGCGGTGTTTGCTGGTCCATGGTCCTGGCGAACGATCTCCATTGCTGCGTCACGTTGGTGAAACTCCGCCGGAGCTTTGGCCGCTACAACCTCCTTTAGCAGCTCATGCATCTCTGCCATTTCCTTAGAAAATGAGTCTTTCACATCTTGAATTGAACCCCAAATTGAATCATCGATGAAGGCCTTGAGTACTTTTGGTCTTCCATGAAAGACCTCTAGATGAAAGCACCAATGGAGTAATTCGTACAACCAACCAAACTAACAGATTATATTACTTCAACTAAAGGATCACAATACTGGAATTGCAATGAAACAGTAGGTAATATCTAAGAAATAGAGAGTGAGTTGAGAAGAGAAGTACTGAAGAAATAGATGAGAGATACAAAGAGAAATAGATGAGAGATTACAGAAGCACAATGCAACAAATAGCCTAATCTGTTATTCTTTGTGACAAGTACTTATAACAAATTCCACTCCTTCACCTGATGCTTCATTCACCCTTGCCCATAACCCTAGCAAGTGGGCCAGTCCAGGACCGAGATCGGCCCAGGACCGCGGCTCATATGGGTAGTGGGCCTAAACGGTCCTAACCGTTTAAGACCGGGATCGGGGGAGGTAGGCCTGGCAAGTGGGCCGGTCCTTTGTGCGAGGCCCACGAGACCGGACCGGTCCTAGCGGGCCTAAACGGTCCCAAACGACTCTAATTTTTTAAAAATAAATCTGCCAGTTGGGACATTTAAAATGTAGCCGTTTCCTCTACCAAAAGCCGTTGGCTATTTACAAAATAGCCATTTAACCCCCTCCTCCCTCCCCCCAACTTTGTTTTAACCCCAAACTTATTATAATTACACTTTTTCCCTATTTTCAACTTTAAATACTCCCTCATTCTTTCATTTTTCTCACAAAATCATCAATCTCTCTCTATTTTTCTTCTATAATTGCTTACTTTATTGTTATAATTTGTGAAAATTTGTGAAGTTGGTGAATTGAAGTATTCAAGTCTTCAACGATAATTAATTTTCAACAAGTTGTTTATCAATTCGGTAAACTCGTTCCAACTCTTAAGTTTTAATATTATAGTTTTGCTTATTTTATTTACTTTGTATTACTTGATTAATTAAGATAGCTTATTTCTTAAAAATAATATTTAATAAAAATAAGAAAAAATCGAAGAGTGGTAAATCTAGTGGCCAATCTGTTCCTCCTCCACTTCCCCTAGCTCCCCGACCCAAACCTGTTACCCGTCCTACACCTGTTATTCTTGATAGCGATAATAGTTTATTATAATAAACCGAAAGTCAATTTTGCCATAAATATTGCACCCGGTAAACAATTAAACCATGAATATATGAATACTCTTTATGGTAATCCAACTATTGATGAAAATGATGATGAAGAAATAGATTTTGATGAAACGCAACCGGATGACGATACACCCACTAGTCCTGCTCCTGAAGTTAACCCAACTAATAATAATCCAAATGATGCCCCGTCTGACCCTCCGGTTACTGCCCCTACTTTTTCTAGACAACCTTATAAACGGACAAAAATATCTATTGTTTGGCCATTTTTTTACTCAACTAAGAGAAAACAATAGGGCTAAGTGTAAAACTTATGGTAAAGAGTTAGTTTTTAAATATGTTGGAGGTCGGGGGAGGGGGGGAGTTTAACTAGACACATATTGCTATATCCTCAAGATAAAGTTAGATATTTTCGTTTGAAAGCTTTGGCCGAGGGGACAAGTGTACCTAGTCAGGCTCAATATTTTAAAAGGCGTTTTCGGGGCGAGCCCTGGGGCAAGGCGCACCAAAAACGCCCCGGGGCGATAGTGTGGGACGAAAGTCTCAAGAGGCGTACGCTCGGGCGTTTAGGGCGTCCGCCCGGGCGTTCGGGGCGCATTTCTTTAGTGAGGCGTAAGTCCCAAAGATTTTTTCAAATTAAAATAAAATTTGTTGAATAAGTCATTTATATAATACCCAAATTCTCAAAATTTAGCTTGGTAATTACTCAAAAGTTGTAAAAGGAACTGAAATGTATTAAATTTAAAAGTTAAGACCTTTTTTATTGATTGAAGCCCCAATTCATGGTCTTTCCCAATTCTTTGTCTTGTCTGCTAGTCTACTAATATCTCACAAAAGCAATAAATTTTTTTTTTTTACAAATACAAAGAGAATTCCATTCTCCTTTATAGCAGCAAGTTCAAAGTTCAAATTACAGGTTAGTCATCCTTTTTATTCCTTAATGTAGAAAACGTTATTCTTTTAGACTCAAGTTACTTGAGCTTTTAAGTAGCGTATAATGGATTGTTTTGACTAGTTTTTTGTGGGGATGAAGCGCGCGCGCACACACACATAAAATTTTATGAATTTTTACTGTAATTATATTATTTTATGAAATATTAAAAATTAAATACCTATGGGGCTTATGCCCCGTGCCTCGGGGCTTACGCCTCGCTGAGGCATACGTAAAACGCCTCGCCTTACGCCCACGCCTTTTAAAATAATGGTCAGGCTGACCTTAGTACCAGGTCAAATCAATTTCAACCGGGAATTAACACTGTTACACGTGGTATTTTATATTATGATCCAAAAAAAGATCGGGAAGAATTGGCAAAAATGATTACTTACCTTATAGTTTTCCTTCTAACCCTCACTTTGTGCATTATATTAGAAAAATTTATAATCCTACTTATAAAGGTTTTCCTCGCACAACCGTAAAGAGCGATATTTATAAATATAAACATGAATATGAACAATATTTGCGCGATTTATTTACTTATATAAATTGTCGTGTTGATATTACAACTGATATTGGTAGAAGTGATAATGACTGCGATTACCTTACTGTTACCAGTCATTGGATTGATGAGGATTGGATAATGCAAAAGCGCATTATTGCTTATAGAATAATTAATTCACATCACACAGGGCAGTTTATTTCTAGCACGGTTACGAATATTTGTAGATATTTTTGCATTAGTGATAAAATAATACAGTTTCAATGGATAATGCTACTAGTAACACAAATATTGTAGTCTTTCTTACCACTACACTAAGTCCTACATTTAGTAACATTTTTCATGTTAGATGTATTTGTCATATTTATTATTTAATTGTGGGTGATGGTATGCGAATTTTAAATGTTGAAATTGAAAAGGTTATAATGGCTCTTAACTGGTTTTTTTTATTCAAACCGTAGAAGTACACTTAGAGAATATTTTAAAAGATGCAATGAATTTGGCCTAAGAGAAAGAAAGGTTCCTAAACCTTATCCAATTAGATGGAATTACATGTATGAAAGTTTAGTTGTTGCATATGAATGTAGAAACCCCATAAACTCAACGTTTAATGCTCATGTAAATGATGATGATGAGCACCTTACAAATACGGATTGGGCTAATGTTAAAATGCTTGTAGAATGAATTTGCCACAAATGAATTTTCTGAGAAATATTATCCTACTATTTCTAACTGTTTAGTTTATATTGTAGAACTTGCAAATTTGTTTGATCATTTTTCAGGGAAAAATTTATCAACTTGCTATTGATTCTATGCGAAAAAAGTTTTAAAAATATTATTTTCCTTATTCTTCCTATTTATGGTATTGCTGCCTTATTAAATCCTACAATGAAATTAGGAGGTCCTCAATTTTGGTATGAAATTGTTTATAATGGTTTAGCACTTGAAGATGGGGAGTTGTCTAAACTTCCAGACGCAATAGCCTCAATTAAAATGAATGTTCAAACTATTTATAATGCTTATCAAGTTGCATTAGATCATGCTAGACCAAATGTTCCAACTCCTTCTTCTTCTAGCTCTCAATCATCTAAATGAACTGCGGGAGTAAGAGCACTTAGTGCTTGGGCGGGTTTCAGGGGTTCTCAAAGTTCTAGTACTAGTGATTTTTCACAACTAAATGAGCTTGAAGTTTATTTGTCACAAGGAATTGAGGAAGTGAATCCCGACGACTCCTTTAATATTTTGGAATGGTGGAAGGACAAAGAAAAATACTTTCTGATTCTTTCAAGGATGGCCCGAGACATTTTAACTATTAAATCTTCAATAGTGGCATCAGAGAGCGCTTTCAGTCAAGCAAGACTTCACCTCGGTGATTATAGAGCGTCTATGAGGGATAGCTTGGAAAAATCAGTACTTTTCAGAGATTGGATCCGTTCGAAAAGAAGATATTTTCGACTTGCTGAATCACAACCAGAGGTAGACGAAGCTTACGAAGAAATTCTAGCTGAACTTGCGGAGGATGCTGCTTCGCCCGGAAGCGGTGATGACCAAGCTTCTTTTCTGCCACCACCAACGGAAATTCCTCCGGACCTTGAAGGATTTATGAACTCTGTAAGAGATACCATATAACTTGTATGAACAAAAATTAATATGTAACTTGTATTTTGGCACATCTTGATTAGTTTCTTTTTCTTCTCAATGCTGGCATTAGCACCTTGTTGTGCTCATTCCATAGGGGGAGGAAGACTAAGACAGATATTGCCATATTTTTTTAATGCTATAATAAAATTATAACGCATTGCTTTGAATATCTCTTTACAATATTTTTGTCTTTAAATTTGAATTAAAACATTTAGGTCACAATTCTATAATATAATTTACAAGGAATTGCCTTATATATTTTTATTACCATTTTTTCCCTCTAACTTCTATAAAAGTTTTAAAAAAAATATAAAGTATCCGTTGGGCCTACTTAGGCCCACTCGGGCCCACTTAGCCCGGGACCAATAGTTTGTGAGCCCGGTCCCGGACCGGTTCCAACAAAAAGCCCACAAAATCCGGGCCCACTTAGCCCGGGACCAATAGTTTGTGTATAGATCTGTTTAAGTTGGGACCGGACCCATTTAGAAACGGCCCACGAAATCCACTTAGAACCGAGTCCGGCCCACATACCAGCCTTACTTGCCCATCATGTTTGTTAAGGCCCACAATGAAATCAGCCAACCTTTTAGAGGGAAATTTCACACGATTGCTATTTCTTAATTGAGTATTATTGATATCCCCGGTGTCAGCCCTGCTGTCCTCCACGTCACCGTCTGGGTTCATAACACCTACAGTCTAAGTCTAAAAATATATTTTTTCCCTTCATAAACTAATGGAGTACTAAATAATATCTTCAGTGCCCTCTATTTGAAGTTGGAAAGGTAGTGGGACCTCCGCTGTCCACTTGTCAAATATCAAGGAACTTAATATAACTTGTGCGAATATAATATAAAAATATTTCTTTTGGAGAACGAAGAAAGTAAAACACATGATCTTATTTGATCAATACTTATTTCGCTTTGTTTTACCAGCTCAAATAACAGATCATCAGAAGAAAAAAAAAATCAGTCTTTCACCTCTTTTTATCTGCTAAGCTTAGTCATTTTATTTTCGATCACGTATATAAAATTAAGAAAATTTAAAATCTAACGATATTCCTTAACTTCAAAGACCAGAATTAAACACTTTGTTTAATTAATGGCTCAATGAAAAATAAGACAACTCAAAATCAGAATAAAGAAAATATTTAGACAGAGGAAGGCTTGACTTAAATAGTGAGAAATTGAGCACCAGTACAATATATGGGTTTGTCAGTTTTTTTCCCCATTAATGGTGAAGGTGCGTAAGACTATCGAGCCTTCTTCTTATAATATTAACGCTCCCAAACTGACGGACCACTAAGTGTAATTTGAGAAGAAGGCGCGCTGATTAATAACACTTTTAATGTAAATTTTAAAATCAACAAAAGTTTTTATTAGCAAACTCTCTTTCCTTGCATTTTTAATTTACACAGGAGGCTCAATGTTTTAATACGCCTTCAATTGTAATTAAAAACCCTAGCACGAATTTGACTGATCTGACGATTCGGGATTTGACTGGTCGGATGATTCGACTTTATTAAAGACGCCTTCATTGACCGCGCCTTTAATTTTTACACTGAAGGTGCGCTTGCTGATCGCGCCTTCAGTGTAAATATTGAAAGTGTGCGCTTTTCTTGTAACTGAAAACTCTCCTCATTTCTTCTCCATTTCAGTCGAAATCCTCCATTTTCAACAGAAAATTTCTTCAAGTTTCACCCGAAAAATAACCCTATATCGACCCCCTAAAAAATGAAATCACAATGTTTTCGGAACAACTAGTAGCAGGGCTGTTATTATTCAAGTAAGTTTTATTTCTCCCTTTTTTTGTCCTAAATTTTAAATAGATTCTTCTTATATTTTGATTAGGTATGATTTTATTTGTTTTCTATTTTGAATTAATGTCTAATTATTGCATTTTCATTATGTCCAAGTTTAAATATTAGAACAAGTTTAATTGTTATGTGAGCAAAAATATTAATTTAAATTTATTTTATTTGTAGTGAAAAAACTTTGACCATTAGTAGTATTTTTCTGTTATATTTTGATTGGTAGTATTTTTTTTCTTTGTAAAAAAGTAGTATCTTGTTATTATTTTGATTGGTTGAATTCATCTCTTATTATTTTATTTTGATTGTGTCCAAGTTTGAATATTAGCAAAAACATCGCTTTAAATTCCTTTCTTTGTTGTAAAAAAATTAATTTGTAGTTGAGTGTGTAGTATTGAAATGCCTAATTTATTCAATAATTTGTACACATGATTTACATAGATTATATAGTATTATATTTCTTAAAGTAAAAAATTATATAAGTGGAAAGAGTATTGTTTTTAGTAAAATTTGTAATACTAAATTTTAGAAGTGAATAATAATTATATTAAAATTTAACCAAAAAATACATAGTGACACAATATTATTGCTTATGTTAGTAAGACCATGTTAAGAATGAGCCAAGTTATTCAACTCATAAGGTGCCTAATGACAATTCCATCCGCATTTCATATATGTTTTAATTTTTTGAATTTTATGTCATACATTAACCCTAATATGATAATTGACTAGAACTTTAATAATACATAATATAATATACATAAACGCTAAGGTAGGTAATAGTTGGTGTGAATGAATAAAGCGGTGACTTTTTTAATCTTCGTCACTGTCAGGTATAACCTTGTATTTTTCTTCGCCAACAACTTCTTCATCGTCCTCGGATTCTAGACCCCAATTATCACATAGGTCTTAACTTCTTGGGTAAAGCTAAAATCATCATAGATATGATTTCAGCAATAATAGGGCACTCCATAGTCCAATATTTGTGGTAAATATTTTGGAAGTCCTATTGTGTCGACCCCAATTTCCCTCAGTAGGATGTCGTGATGACACTAAGACTAGGTAAGCCTAACATTTACTGAATTAATGACAAACTCAACCAAAAACTATTAAATATGAACAAAAATTTTCTATACAAATCTTACAATCCCAAAACTGGTAGTACAAGTCATAAGTTCTACTGAGTTTACTAGAAAGTCTTTTAAGTACAAATATTTCGGAATAGAAATAAACAGTACAAGTACAATATCAGAAGGTGACTCTGAGGCATGCGAACGTGATGGCAGGTATACCTTGAGTCTCCACAGCAAAGTCCGAACAACTAGCTAATGATCAACCAATTTCGAAATACTTGGATCTGCACAAAAATATGCAGAAAGCGTAGCATGAATGCACCACAACGGTACCTAGTAAGCATCAAGACTAATCTCGGTAGAGTAGTGATGAGGGACAGTCAAGACACCTACTGGACTGAGCAACTTGAACAAGTATAAATGTAGAACTAACAAGGGACAATATCAATATAAAGCTAGGCATGTTAAAAATAATAAAACAATTCTTGTAATAAAAAACTAAAGCAACAATTAGCAATGAGGCATAACAGGTAACAACGCTGTAGAGTAAGCTGAATATAGTCTAAGTCCGGTGAGACCAAATAAAGAAAAACAAGTAATAACTCAATAAGAACCACCGCTGTCACACCATATTTATTCAAGGATTTTCACGATGTACCAAATCTCATAATCACAAATCACAAGTCCCAATTCATGAACTCTAATCACTTGGAATCACAAGTCCCACACGAACGACTCACGTGCCAAGAGAATGACAATACCTAATATCTACACGGACCACTCACGTGCCAACAATAGCAATGACTCATAACTGCACGGACAACTCATGTGCCAACAGAATAACTCTCACACTGAAGGCAAGTACACGAGAGTACATGTAAATGGTCAATAACAGCAGGATTCATCTTCTTAAACCGATATGGGTGATTTGCTTACGTGTATGCTTGTGCAAGTGTCCTACCACAATTCAAGTCAACAAGTAAGAGTAGAGACAATGAATAGCACATAAGAAACAGTTACCCCAAAATGTACACGGTATAACTCACACAAGGTAGGCACACCACTATACAAATATCAACAATAACAATGCCCCTAGGCCATCACAAGTCATCACAAATCATTCTCCGACATAGCCCACCTTGTCTCGCCATGTGCGCAATAATAAAGTAAATGCTTGCCTTGTCTCGCCGCACACACACAATAATATTCTCACCTTGTCTCGCCGCATGTGCAAACCCATATATAGCCCACCTTGTCACACCACATGTGCAAATATCAATAATAATAACAGCACAGACAACTCACGTGCGAACACCTTGAAAATCCTCACAACAACACCACATGTGCCAAAACATAACAACACAATAAAATGACTTTTACAACACGTGTCCATATGCCACAATATTTCCTCAAAACAGTTAATACCACAACCACGCATAGCCCTCGGCTCAACAACAACAACTATAACACGAGAATACGGCAAGTAAATCAACACAAGAACTGCAGAACACAAAGAAATGAACGAACGAGCTCACAAAGAAAGACACAACAGGGAATAATGATCTCAACAAGAGAGAGATAATGTGTAACAATGATTCAACAAAAGTACAATTCGACGATAAGAGAGATAGCATGAATCAATGACCCCAAATAAGAAAACGTCAACAATGAACGGAATAACAAACTTCAATTAAGGCTAAGTAATTATGGAAGAGATAATAGTAATTTTAATTAAGGTTAAGCAATTACGGAAGAGATACTAATAACTTCAATTAAAGTTAAGCAATTACGGAAGAGATAATGATAACTTCAATTAGGGTTAAGCAATTACGGAAAAGATAATAATAACTTCAATTAGGGTTAAGCAATTACGAAAGAGATAATACAACAATAAAAAAGGCAACAACTTCAGTTAAGTCACATAAGAGTTGAATTGGCAATAAGAGTAGAACATGAATCAATTAATTTCAAATAAGACACGTAAGGGTGGATTTAGTAAATGAAGGATTTAACATGACAAAATAACTTCATATCTAATGAACATAGGAACCTAAGAGCCCTAAACGGTCAAATTTTCACCATTAAGCCCGAGTACATGCTCGTCACCTTGCGTACACGGCCTTCACATGACACAATTATCACAAATGACTTAAATCCTAAGGGGTAGTTCCCCCCCCCCACAAAGTTAGGTAAGATACTTGTCTCAAAGAAGCTAGATCAATACTCAAATTAGCTTTTCCTTTACAAATCCACCTCCGTTGAGCTCAATCTAGCCAAAGACGACTTAAATACATTAAACAATGCAAGGAAAAATAATTTAAATTAACAAACTATGATGTTTATACAATTTTTAAAAAGTCAACAAAAGTCAACCCCAGACCCGACCGGTCAAAACCCGAGTCGAGGCATAGATTTCAACTACCCATAGCCCTACGAGTTCAAATACGTGATTTGTTTTCAAGTCAGAGTCCAATTCGACTCTCAAATCAAGAAATTCCATATTTTTGAAATTTAGACAAAATTCCCAATTTTCACTTTGATTCTCACTCCTTTGATGTTAAAACTCAAATATAATCATGAAATATACATAGAAATTGAACAAGGGTACTTACTCAACGATTGTAGATGAAATATTTCTCTCAAAATAGCTCACTCTCGGACCTAGGGTTAAAAAATATAAAATAAATGAAGCAAAAACCCGAATTACACAACTGAAAACAAGCTGCCGATGTCGCATTTGCGATCCAGGGTTCGCAATTGCGAACCATCGCAAAAGCTAAGAAGCCTTCGCAATTGCGAACAAGAACATGGCTGGAAAATGCGCAATTGCGACAAACTGTGTAAGGACATGGCCGGTCGTTTTGAGAGTTATAGCCCCAATCCCCTATTTACTGCTTTCTCCATATCTCTTTCTGCTTATGTGACTTACCGGGAGGCTTTGGTTGTGTTTTCGGAGTGTTTTGGGATACTTAGTCCCTAAACGGAAGCTTAAATTTTAGGATTTTTTTATTATAGTTGGAATTGTGTGAAGACGACTCTGGAATAGAGTTTTGTCGGTTCTGTTAGCTCCGTTGGGTGATTCTGGACTTAGGAGCGTGTCCGGGCTATGAATGGGAGGTCCGTAGCAGATTTAGGCTTGAATTGGCGAAAGTCAATTTTTTGGAGATTTTGACCGGTAGTGGACTTTTTAATATCGGAGTCGAATTTTGATTCAAAAGTTGGAATAGGCCCGTAAGGCTGAATATGACTTGTGTGCAAAATTTAAGGTCAATCGGACATGATTCGATAGGTTTCGGCATCGGTTGTAGAAAATTGAAGTTTCAAAGTTCATTAAGTATGAATTGGAGGGTGATTCGTATTTTTAGCATTGTTTGATATGATTTGAGGGCTCGACTAAGTTCATATGGTATTTTAGGACTTGTTGGTATGTTTGGTTGAGGTCTCGGGGGCCTCGGGTGTGTTTCAGATGCTTAACGGATTGAATTTGGACTTATGCAAATTGCTGAAATTTTTTGGTTTTTGGTGTTTTCACACCTGCGGTGGGGAGACCGCACGTGCGGACTCACACATGCGGACTCGCACGTGCGGAAGGAGGAGCGCAGATGCAAATTTGGGCAGCCCAGGCTTGGTTAGTAGGTGCGAGGAAAATGCCGCATTTGCGATGCCCGGAAATGCGCTAGATTTACCACAGGCACGAAGGAAGACAGCAGAAGCGGACCATTGTCCGCAGGTGCGCACACGCAGGTGCGACCACCTAATCGCAGAAGTGGTCCCAGTCGCCTTAAGCCATTTCCGCACCTGTGATGGAATTTCCGTAGGTGCGGCGTCACAAGTGTGACTAGAGGTCCGCAGGTGCGAGATCGCTGGGCAGAAAAGGGAAAATTTCAAGGGTTTGATCTCATTTAAATTTTGGGTCGTTGAGAGCTCGGATTGAGGCGATAATTTAAGGATTTTTTAAAGAGAACTTTGGGGTAATGATTCTTAACTCGTTTATGGTTATATTCCACTAATCTATAGTTGATTTCATCATTTAATTAAGGAATTTGGTTGAGAAATTTGAGAAAAATGGGAGAAGTTCTTCAACTAAGTATTTGAGTTTTGATTGGATTTTGATATCGGATTTGGATAATTTTGGTATGAGTGAACTCGTGAGTGAATGAGTGTTCATATTTTATGACTTTTACCCGATTTCGAGACGTGGGCCCGGATCGACCTTTTGGGGCGATTTTCTAATTTCTTGCTTTAGCTTTGATTTCATTAATTAGATTAGTTTTTTATAGTTGTATTTATGGTATGCAATTGATATTGGCTAGATTTGGGCCATTCAGAGTCAGATATTCGTGTAAAAAGCATTGTTACCGATTGATTGAGCTTGGTTCGAGGTAAGTGGCTTGCCTAACCTTGTGTGGGGGAAATCCCCTTAGGATTTGGTACTGTTGTGATATGTGAGCGCCGTGTACATGAGGTGACGAGTATGTACACTGGCTATTTGTTGTAAAACTCGATTTATTTTTTACTGAGTAGTAACCTGTTTTTCCTTTAATTTGAGTTATACCGTTTAAATGAGTATTAGTCTGTTTTTCATTCTTAATTGAGCTATTCCAATATGTATAGTTTTCCTGTTTAGTCTAATATCGCATGTCTACATGCTTTAACTGCTTATTTGAACTCTGTGAAGAATGCCTAGTTGATTTCTTGCTTTTCCTTGTTCTTTATCAGTATATTATACTGTAGAAATCTTGTTGTTAACTGTTGTATTTATCGGTTTGAGCCGTGTGTTTACTTTTGTGACTACGAGGCGGTACCTCGGGTGTTCTCCCTACATATTTACTTTTGAGACTACGAGGCGGTACCTCGGGAGTACTCCCTGCATATTTACTTTTGAGACTACAAGGCGGTACCTTGGGAGTTCTCCCTCCACATTTACTTTTGAGACTACGAGGCGGTACCTTGGGAGTCCTCCCTGTACATTTATTTTTGAGACTACGAGGCGGTATCTCGGGAGTTCTCCCTGCATATTTACTTTTGAGACTACGAAGTAGTAACTCGGGAGTTCTCCCTGCACATTTACTTTTGAGACTACGAGGCGGTATCTCGGAAGATCTCTTTGCTCATTTACTTTGGGACTACGAGACGGTATCTCGAGATATCCCCTGCTATTTACCCCTGTGTTGTACTGCTATTTTTGTTGTGTTTTCCTTTTGTTAAATTCGAGTCTCTTAATATACTGATATATTCCCCTGCTTTATTTATTATATACCAGTGGGCTTGACCTGACCTCGTCACTACTCGACCGAGGTTAGGCTTGGAACTTATTGGGTACATGCCGAGCGGCATTGTTACTATGTTTCGGGTTTTGGGAAGACTTTGTATTTATAGAGTATTGGTTTTTGAACATGCTGAGCAACATTGTTACTAGTTACTCAGTTATCCACTGCTATTAGTTGCCAAGTTTTATTTTTGTTTTGTTATTTTTCGCAATTTGTTAGGCTTACCTAGTCGTACAGACTAGTTGCCGTCACAACGTTATACGAAGGGAGTTTGGGTCGTGACAAGTTGGTATTAGAGCCCTAGGTTCATAGGTGTCGTGAGTCACAAGCCGATTTATTAGAGTCTCGCGGATCGGTACGGAGACATCTGTACTTATCTTCGGGAGGCTATGGAACTATTAGGAAAAAATTACGTTCCTTGATTCCTTGTCGTGCGAAAAATGTTAACTTCAAATTTCTAATCTTCTGTATTCTATTCTCTCAAGATGCTGAGCACACGTACAGGCAGATCTGATGACCAGGCATCCGCGCCTCCTGCTAGAGCCGCGAGAGGCCAGGGCCGGGGTAGAGGCCTAGGATGTCCATGCAGTGCAGCCAGAGCACCTGCGCGCGCTACGACAGAGGAGCCCCCAGTAGCTCTAGCTGGAGGGCAGGCACCTGTGGTGCCTATTGCTACACCAGTTCTCCAGGAGACTCTAGCCCAGTTCATGAGCATGTTCGGCACCTTATCTCAGGCTGGATTGATTCCACTTGCACCTGCCATATCTCAGGCCGGGGAGGAGCACAGCCCATAGCCCGTACTCCTGAGCAGAGGGTTCTGGTTGATCAGGCCCCAGAGTTCATTCATATGCCGTTGGTAGCTCCGGTTCAGCACGAGACTAGGACAGCCAATTCTGAGGCAGAGCAGCTCAGACTTGAGAGGTACAAGAAGTACCACCCTTCTACCTTCAGTGGGTTGGCGTTAGAGGATGCCCAGGGTTTTGTGGAGGAGTGCCACCATATTCTCCGTACTATGGGTTTAGCGGAGTCGAGTGGGGTTTCTTTTACTGCATTCCATCTTAGAGGAGCAGCCTATCAGTGGTGGCGTGCTTATGAGTTGAGTAGTCCGGCTAAGGCAGCTTCACTCACATGGACTCAGTTCTCGGACATGTTCTTGAGGGAGTATGTTCCCCAGAGTCTCAGAGATGCATGGCGCGCAGAGTTTGAGCAGTTGTGCCAGGGTGCTATGACTGTGTCAGAGTATGCAATTTGCTTCAGTGATTTGGCCCGACATGCACCAGCCTTGGTTGACATATTTCGAGAGAGGGTTCGTCAGTTTATTGAGGGACTCTACCCCAGTATCAGGATTAGTATAGTTAGGGAACTGGAGATGGATATTCCTTACCAACAGGTTGTGAGTATTGCTAGGAGATTGGAGGGCATGCTCGCTCGGGATAGAGAGAAGAGGGAGGCCAAGAGGTCTCGAGAGTCTGGCACTTACAGTGGTACTCGTTCCCTAGCTGCAGTTCGCCATGGTATGGGTTATATGAGTCGCTCCGTTCATTTAGCTCTTCCAGCCGCTAGTGGTATTCCGTCCCTTCTAGGACCTAGGAGCCTTATTATGCATCGCCAGTATCTAGTGTGCCTCTTGCACGGGCTGCTTTTAGCGGCCAGTCCAGCAGACCTGACCCGAGCCAGTCACAGCATCCACGCCCTCCGAGAGCTTGTTTTGAGTATGGCGACACTCTCCATACGGTGAGGGATTGCCCCAGACTTAGGAGGGGTGCACCTCCATAGACTTCTCAGCCACCGCGTGCTCCACTGGGTCCTCAGACTATGATTCCAGCACCAGCTACCGCCCCACCTGCTAAGCTAGCTCGAGGTGGAGGTCGGGGAGGTCGAGGTCGCCCTAGAGGGGGAGGCCAGGCCAGATAGGCAGTTGCTTCCGACTCTGTCATTACAGGTATTGTTTCGGTCTGTCATAGAGATGCGTCGGTCTTATTTGATCTAGGCTCTACATATTCCTATGTGTCCTCTTATTTTGCCCCGTGGGAGATTCTCTTGTTGTGGACAACGTGTATCGGTCGTGTTTGATTTCTCTTAGTGGTTTTGAGACCAAAGCCGATTTATTATTGCTCAGTATGGTAGACTTTGATGTTATCTTGGGCATGGACTGGTTGTCGCCCCATTATGTTATTCTTGATTGTCACGCTAAGACTGTAATGCTGGCTATGCCAGGTCTACCGTGGTTAGAGTGGAGAGGTACCTTAGAGTATACTCCCAGCAGAGTAATTTCATTTCTTAAAGCTCAACGAATGGTTGAGAAGGGGTGTGACGCGTATCTAGCTTTATGTGAGAGATGACAATATTGATGCGCCTACAATTCAGTTAGTCCCAGTAGTGAGGGACTTTCCAGATATGTTTTCAGCTGATCTTCCGGGCATATCACCCGACAGAGATATTGATTTTGGCATTGATTTGTTGCCGGGCACTCAGCCCATCTATATTCCTTCGTATCATATGGCTCCTCCTAAGTTGAAGGAATTGAAAGAGCAGTTACAGGAGCTACTTGATAAGGGCTTCATTCGGCCCAGTGTGTCATCTTGGGGTGCTCCTGTCTTGTTTGTGAAGAAAAAGGATGGTTCTATGCGTATGTGCATTGATTATCGCCAGCTAAATAATGTTATAGTGAAGAACAGGTATTCATTGTCTCGTATTGATGATTTATTTGATCAGCTATAGGGTACCAGGGTGTTTTCCGAGATTGATTTACGTTCCGGCTATCATTAGTTGAAGATTCGGGAGCAAGATATCCCGAAGACCGCTTTCAGGACTCGGTATGGTCACTACGAGTTCCTTGTGATGTCTTTTGGGCTGACCAATGCCCCATCAGCTTTTATGCACTTAATGCACAGTGTGTTCCAGCCTTATCTTGACTCTTTAGTCATTGTGTTTATTGACGACATTCTGGTGTACTCCCGGACTCGGGAGGATCATGAGCAGCACCTGAGGACTGTGCTTCAGACCTTGAAAGAAAAGAAGTTATATGCAAAATTTTCAAAGTGTGAGTTTTGGCTAGACTTAGTGCCATTCTTGTGTCATGTAGTATCGAGTGATCGGATAAAGGTGGATTCGAAGAAGGTGGAAGCAGTGCAGAGTTGGCCTAGACCGTCATTAGCTACGGAGATCCGGAGTTTTCTTGGTTTGGCAGGGTATTACTGTCGTTTTGTAGAGGGATTCTCATCTATTGCAACACCTATAACCAGGCTAACCCAGAAGGGTGCTCTGTTCAGATAGACATAAGAGTGTGAGGAGAGCTTTTAGAAGCTTAAGACAACTTTGACTACAGCCCCAATATTGATATTGCCTACATGTTCGGGGTCTTATACTGTATATTGTGATGCATCGCGGATTGGTCTCAGTGCGGTGTTAATGCAGGACGGTAGGGTGATTGCCTTAGCGTCCAGACAACTGAAGGTGCATGAAAAGAACTATCCTATCCATGACTTTGAGTTAACAACTATTATTCATGCCTTGAAGATTTGGCGGATCTATATGTACGGTGTCCCTTGTGAGATTTACACTGATCATCGGGGTTTGCAGCATCTGTTCAAGCAAAAGGATCTTAACTTGCGTCAGTGGAGGTGGTTGGAGCTACTTAAGGACTATGATATCACCATTTTATACCATCCGGGGAAGGCCAATGTGGTGGCCGATGCTTTAAGTCGCCGGACAGAGAGTTTGGAGAGTTTAGCATATCTACCAGCAGCAGAGAGGCTATTGGCGTTGGATATTCAGGCCTTAGCCTGCCAGTTTGTGAGATTGGATATTTCTGGGCCGAGTCGAGTATTGGCTTGTGTGGTCTCTTGATATTCTCTTTATGATCGTATCAGGGAGCGTCAGTGTGATGACCCCCATCTATTTGTCCTTAAGGACACGGTTCAGCACGGTGATGCTAAGGAGGTCACTATTGGGGATGATGGTGCATTGAGGATGCAAGGCAGGCTATGTGTGCCCAATGTAGACGGGTGTCGCGAAGATGTACTAGGACTTGAGGCAACATTACTGATGGAGGAGGATGAAAAGGACATAGTGCAGTATGTAGTTCAATGTCTAAATTGCCAGCAAATGAAGTATGAGCATCAACAACTAGGTGGGTTACTTCAGAAGTTAGAGATTCCGGAGTGGAAATGGGAGCGGATCACTATGGATTTTGTTGTTGGACTCTTACAGACTTAGCGGAGGTTTGATGCAGTTTGGGTGATTGTGGATAGGCTGACCAAGTTAGCTCATTTCCTTCCTGTGATGACTACCTATTCTTCCGAGCAAGTTGGCTCGAATTTATATTCGCGAGATCGTCAGACTTCATGGCGTACTGGTATCTATCATCTCTGACTGGGGTACGCAATTTACATCACGGTTTTTGGAGGGCCGTACAACATGAGTTGGGTACTCGAGTAGAGCTGAGCATAACATTTCACCCTCAAATGGACCGACAGTCCGAGCGCACTATTCAGATGTTAGAGGATATGCTCCATGCGCGTGTGATGGAGTTTGGAGGTTCATAGGATCAGTTCTTGCCACTTGTAAGTTTGCCTACAACAAAAGTTATCAGTCGAGCATCTAGATAGCACCGTATACGGCTCTGTATGGTAGGCGGTATCGGTCTCCAGTGGGTTGGTTCGAGCTGGGCGAGGCTAGGTTATTGGGTACAGACTTGGTTCAAGATGCTCTGGAGAAGGTTATGGTGATTCAAGATCGACTTCGCACAGCCCAATCCAGACAGAAGAGTTATACGGATCGGAAGGTTCGCGATGTTACATTTATGGTTGGACAGCGGGTCTTGCTCCGGGTTTCGCCCATGAAGGGTGTTATGAGGTTCGGGAAGAAGGGCAAGCTGAGCCCAAGGTTTATCATCCCATTCGAGGTGTTGCGGCATGTTGGAGAGGTTGCTTATGAGCTTGCCTTGCCTCCCAGTCTAGCAGGGGTTCACCCAGTATTCCATGTTTCTATGCTTCGGAAGTATCACGACGATCCGTCTTATGTGTTGGATTTCAGCTCAGTCCAGTTGGACAAGGATTTATCTTATGTTGAGGAGCCGATGGCTATTATGGACAGGCAGGTTCGAAAGGTGAGGTCAAAGAATATTTCGTCAGTGAAGATTTAGTGGAAGGGTCAGCCGGTAGAGGAGGCAACTTGGGAGACCGAGTATGATATGCGCAGCCGCTACCCTCATCTTTTCACCAATTCAGGTATGTCTCTATACTCGTTCGAGGAAGAACGATTATTTTAAGAGGGGGAGGATGCAATGACCCGGGAGGTCATTTTGAGAGTTATAGCCCCGATCCCCTATTTATTGCTTTCCCCGTATCTCTTTCTACTTATGTGACTTGCCGGGAGGCTTTGGTTGTGCTTTCAAAATGTTTTCGGACACTTAGTCCCTAAACGGAAGCTTAATTCTCAGGATTTTTGACTGTAGTTGGTACTGTGTGAAGACGACTCCGGAATAGAGTTTCGTTGGTTCTGTTAGCTCCGTTGGGTGATTCTGGAATTAGGAGCGTGTCCGGGCTGTGAATTGGAGGTCCGTAGCTGATTTAGGCTAGAATTGGCGAAAGTCAAATTTTTGGAAATTTTGACCGGTAGTGGACTTTTTGATATCGGGGTCGGATTCTGATTACGGAAGTTGGAGTAGGTCCGTAAGGCTGAATATGACTTGTGTGCAAAATTTGAGGTCAATCGGACGTGATTTGATAGGTTTTAGCATCGGTTGTAGACGTTTGAAGTTTCAAAGTTCATTAAATTTGAATTGGAGGGTGATTCGTGTTTTTAGCGTTGTTTGATGTGATTTGAGGGCTCGACTTAGTTCGTATGGTGTTTTAGGACTTGTTGGTATGTTTGATTGAGGTCCCTAGGGCCTCGAGTGTGTTTTAGATGCTTAACGGATTGAATTTGGACTTATGCAAATTGCTAAAGTTTCCTGGTTTCTAGTATTTTAGCACATGCGGTGGGGAGACCGCATGTGCAGACTCGCACGTGCGGAAGGAGGAGCACAAATACGGATTTGGGCAGCCCAGACTGGGTTCGCAGGTGTGAGGAAAATGCCGCATCTGCGATGCCCGCAGATGCGTTAGAAGAATCGCAGGCGCGAAGGAGGACCGCAGAAGCAGACCATTGCCCGCAGGTGCGCACACGCAGGTGCGACGACCTGATCGCAGAAGCGGTCCCAAACACCATAAGCCATTCTCGCACCTACGATGGAATTTCCGCAGGTGTGGCGTCGCAGGTGTGACTAGAGGTCCGCATGTACGAGATCGCTGGGTAGACAAGGGGAAATTTCATGGGTTTGATCTCATTTACATTTTGGGTCTTTGAGACCTCAGATAGAGGAGATAATTTAAGGATTTTTCAAAGAAAACTTTGGGGTAATGATTCTTAACTCGTTTATGGTTATATTCCACTAATCTATAGTTGATTTCATCATTTAATTAAGGAATTTGGTTGAGAAATTTGAGAAAAATGGGAGAAGTTCTTCAACTAAGTATTTGAGTTTTGATTGGATTTTGATATCGGATTTGGATAATTTTGGTACGAGTGAACTTGTGAATGAATGAGTGTTCATATTTTGTGACTTTTACCCGATTCCGATACGTGGGCCCGGATTGACCTTTTGGGGCGATTTTCTAATTTCTTGCTTTAGCTTTGATTTCATTAATTAGATTAGTTTTTTATAGTTGTATTTATGGTATGTAAGTGATTTTGGCTAGATTTGGGCCATTCAGAGTCAGATATTCGTGTAAAAAATATTGTTACCGATTGATTGAGCTTGGTTCGAGGTAAGTGGCTTGCCTAACCTTGTGTGGAGAAAATCCCCTTAGGATTTGGTACTGTTGTGATATGTGAGCGCCGTGTACGTGAGGTGACGAGTACATACACTGGCTATTTATTGTAAAACCCGATTTATTTTTTACTGAGTAGTAACCTATTTTTCCTTTAATTTGAGTTATACCGTTTAAATGAGTATTAGTCTGTTTTTCATTCTTAATTGAGCTATTCCAATATGTATAGTTTTCCTGTTTAGTCTAATATCGCATGTCTGCATGCTTTAACTGCTTATTTGAACTCTGTGAAGAATGCGTAGTTGATTTCCTGCTTTTCCTTGTTCTTTATCAGTATATTATACTGTAGAAATCTTGTTGTTAACTGTTGTATTTATCGGTTTGAGCCGTGTGTTTACTTTTGAGACTACGAGGCGGTACCTCGGGAGTTCTCCCTACATATTTACTTTTGAGACTACGAGGCGGTACCTCGGGAGTTCTCCCTGCATATTTACTTTTGAGACTACAAGGCGGTACATTGGGAGTGGGAGTTCTCCCTGCATATTTACTTTTGAGACTACGAGGCGGTACCTCGGGAGTTCTCCATGCACATTTACTTTTGAGACTACGAGGCAGTACCTCGGGAGATCTCTTTGCTTATTTACTTTGGGACTACGAGACGGTATCTCGGGAGATCCCCTACTATTTACCCCTGTGTTGTACTACTATTTTTGTTGTGTTTTCCTTTTTGTTAAATTCCAGTCTCTTAATATACAGTTATATTCCCCTGCTTTATTTATTATATACCAGTGGGCCTGACCTAACCTCGTCACTACTCGACCGAGGTTAGGCTTGGCACTTACTGGGTACTATTGTGGTATACTCATGCTACTCTTCTACACATATTTTTGTGTGCAGATTCAGGTACTTCTTATCAGCCCCGACGGACTCAGAGGAAGTTCAATGCAGCTTGGGTGATTGTGGATAGATTGACCAAGTCAACTCATTGCAATCTTATGATGACTACCTACTCTTTCGAGCAGTTGGCTCAATCTATATTCGCGAGATTGCCATATTTCATGGCATACCGGTATCTATCATTTTTGACCGGGGTATGTAGTTTACATCACAGTTCTAGAGGGTAGTACAACATGAGTTGGTTACTCGGGTAGAGTTCAGTACAACATTTCACCCTCAGACGAACGAGCAGTTCGAACGCACTATTCAGATACTGGAGGATATGCTTCGTGCGAGTGTGATAGATTTTGGGGGTGCTTGGGATCAGTTCTTACCACTTGCGTAGCTTGCTTACAACAACAGTTGTCAGTCAAGCATTCAGATGGTTCCGTATGAGGCCTTGTACGCTACTAGCTAAGAGTGCTTGCTGTTGTACGGAGACTCCAAGGTACATTTGTCGCGTCCGCAGACCTCCGAGTCCCCCTCTTTTCTCTCCTATGTCATTTACCTTCCGTACTTTTTTTGTTAGACTCTGGTGTATAGAGATACTAGTTTTCTTCTGTAGCTTGTGACTTACGATGTTACGGATTTTGGAAAGACTGTGTATTTATAGAGTATTAGTTATTGTACATGTGCATTGTTACTTGTTATTCAGTTATCCAGTGCTGTTAGTTGCCAAGTTTTACTTTTGTTTTGTTATTTTCCGTAATTTGTTAAGCTTACCTAGTCGTAGAGACTAGGTGCCGTTACAACGTTATACGGAGGGAGTTTGGGTCGTGTCAAACTGGAACAGGGCAGAAGTCACAAATTCCATCAAATGTTCACATTTGCGAGCCCTGGGATACTACACCAGAAACCAACAGTCTTCCTGACATAAAAATAGACATTACTCTCTCATACGATATTCGAATTCGACGATTCTTTTTGCTGTGGATCCGTAATTATAATACTGATCTAATTCTTCAATAAAACTGAATTTGGATCTCATTTACTTAATGTGGTACCATTAATGCTTGAGGAAACGACGTCGAAACATCAAAAACAAGCGCAGTATAACCTAAACCTATCTGAAACTCACCCATGCCTTTCGGGATCCCGTACGAATATACCAATAAGTCTCAAAACATAATACGGACCTGCTCAAGGCCTTAAAACATATCAAACAATGTTGAAACTATGAATTGTACCTCGAATCGAACTTATGAATTTCCAAATCTTCCAACTTCCAAACTCATGCCGAAGCATATCAAACCAATCCGGAATTACCTCAAATTTTGCTTGCTAGTCCCAAATGACATAACAAAGCTAATCCAACTCTAGGAATTGAAATATCAGCCCAATATCAACCGAGTCAACTCCCGGTCAAACCTCTCAACCTTCCAAAACTTCAACTTTTCGATTTTTGCGAAAAATGCTACAATTTATCCTACGACCTCCAAATCTAAATCCGGACGCACGCCTAAGTCCAAAATCACTGCACGAAACTATTGAAACCGTCAAAATTCTATTTCGGATTCGTCTACACAAAAGTTAAATTCCAGTCAACTCTTATTGCTTTCTAAAACAAGAATCCTTCTTCCAAATTGATCATGAATCATCCGAAAATCGAACTCGACCATACACGCAAGTCATACCATATAATATAAAACTACTCGAGACCTTAAGCTACCAAACGGGACGCTAATTCTTAAAATGAACGATCGGGTCGTTACACCTATCCATTCTTCAGTTGTTGAGTATACTGGATATGTTTTATCGCGATGCAATTTTGTATTTTCTAATGACGCCCAATGATCTTCTTAACTCCCCTCCCTATGTTAAGTTCATTCAAAGTATGAAAGGTATCTAGTATTTTTTCCATATCTAAGATTTCTTTCATCAAGTGCTGGATAACTAGTGCTTCATCTCTAAACTTGCATTCTTGGAAAGTTGCTAAAACTGCTTGTGGTATAATGAGGTTGTGCTTGTGGTTATTCATATAGCATAAAATGAAAGAGACATTGTTATCCTTATGTATTTTGAATTATTGAAAATGATGTATTTAAAGATTATACTTTATGTATGGTTTTAATCATTTAAATGATTATATTTAGAAGACTTCCGCATGCATCTATTAGGCATATATATGGATATTTTAGTATAGATTGGTTCACTCGGGTTGGATTATGTGTTGGGTACCGATCACGTTATTTTGGGTCATGACAACCATCTCCAAAACTATGATAATGATAATTTTCAGTAGAAAATGGTGTGCCAAAACTAGTACAATCATGACCATAGCTACTAGGTGTTGATTCAATTTCTAGTGTTGTAATTTGTGATAACAACCTTGTAAAAATATGAAATTCTGAATAACTACTTAATGGATCAGTACATGGCATATAAGCTTCGGTTGAAGGCTCATTAAGATTAAAAGATGGAATATTAGAAAGCAGAGATGACTCGTAAAAAATATTTATGGGCTCAACAACCTCCAATAATTCAGTTTTAATAAACATCTCAAGCACATCAAAATTTATCATATGGCTTAATTTATCGGGTGCCCTAAAAAAAAATTACAATGACTCACTATCGACAATAGGAATTTCTATATCGAGCAATACCTTATGTGGTCTGATATGGCCACCTACCGGAGATAATAAGTGTTACCTCGTTGGGGTTGATTTTCATTCTAATATGCAAGTTCCTAACTAACCACTCATACTCAACATTGAGATGAAATTTCATAATGGAAAGAGCACCACAATTATATCTAACTGTATCAGTTTCATAAATTATCTCACCGTCCCACTACAATGCAACTCTTATACGCTGACCAATTGATATTTTAAAACCTACCAAAAGTAGCAATTATAATCAATAAATAGTACCAATATTTGGAAAATAGATTACAAATTATGAAAATAATACTAGCCTTTTAACAAACTTGAAACACAACATACACAACATGAAATAACATCGGTTATATATAGAATCCAAATGCATATATTCTAGTATTTGTTTCCTAACAAAAGGCACATTCAATAAGCAAACCTTCCACATTTCAAAAAAAGGCGCAATCTGACAATGAGTCTTCCGTAAAGCTCACTACAAGAAATTTGATTTTTAACAACCACTTCTTAACGAAGGGACATAGATCCGGTCATTATAAGTGTACTTATAGCAACCAAATATTTTTTCAGTCGTTGAATTTAACTTTTAGCCCAATATTAAAGAGGGACCCTTAAAATATAATATAGCCCGTCGTTAAATAAAAAGTGGCACTAATGCTTCCCTCTTTTTTTCCCACACCCCCCCCAATCCCCCCTCCCCCCCCCCCCAAAAAAAAAGGGAAAAAATCCTAAGATTTCTCCTACAACTGTGAAGTAAACCTCTATTGTGAACACTTATTTCGTAAACCTGCAACTGCTATATCTCCTGCAACTGTGAAGTAAAATTCAGTGAAACTGCTGGTGTTCATACGTCAATATCATCGTAATAGAGAAATTGTTCGTTACCTTTGTTGACAACAATTGCTCATCTTCGAGTTTCTTCTCATCAAGTTAAGGTTTGAAATTATACCATTTTATGTTAATTTTAGGTTAGATGAATAGGTTGTGATGGCAATTGTATATATATGGATATTGGTATTCACTTTGGTGAAAGAATGACACAAAATACAAAAATTGTTCCCATCTATTTACAGTCTGATTCTACGGTGAGGTCTGCTGGTTAATTACTTATTTTAATTTGATCCATTATTGATTTTCATTCTTGTCCTCTCATCCCTTTTATGTACAATGACATACTTGATTGGAAGTTTTTTGTGAAACTTATTTCTTGTTTTAAACTATACAAGTTACTCTGTTTTTTCAAGAGAAGAGTAACTTGTATAGTTACTCCATCTATGTGTGTATCGTGTATGTAACCACTACTTATTTTGTTTTATTAATAATGTTTTGTTCCTCTTTTCTTATATTTACTTTATTTTTAAAAGCAAAAGAACGCGTGTTTGTGCTCTAAATTTAAAATTATGGCTCTCTATTTGTAATGTGTAAATGGGTCAAATTCAGATTTTTCTTGTTGTTTATGTGTGTGTGTTTTCACCATCATGTATGGGTAATGTTCATGTAAACAATATATTTTTTTTGGGCCAAAAATACTCTAATCCTCTCACATTCAGATTTTTGTCGTTGTTATTTATGTGTGTTTAGTTTCACAATATACGCTTGTATTTCAATTTTCAATATTATTTTTTACTCGCATCAATCTCTATTATTGTTGTTATTGTGTATGCATCTGTAATCTGTTAGACATGGTTTCATGTTCAGATTTTTATATTTGTTTATTTTAGTCCATGTGTATTTTAACACTGTTGTTTTTTCTCCAACAATTTTCTGTTTCTCTTTTCTTATTTGGTAGCATTTCTCTGTTTTAATCTCAATTGTACTGCAAAAGATCAGTATGAAAGAATGAGCACGGTCCAATTGGCATTGTTATGGATCAGCCCCTTTCTGGGTTGTTTTAGACAAAATTGATTTTATAGTCATATTTTAGTTGCATTGCACATTAAAATTGAAAACTACAAAATTAATCTAATAGCTAGGATTCCATTCCCAACCGAGATAAATAGAACGTTTAAATTAATTCTGAAATCAACTCCAATTCACTCTATCAAGGCCATGTGCTTAATGTTTCTTTTTAGTTGGCACAAATTGTCCCATGTACACCCCTTTCTGAACTTTGTTCATAAAAAAAAATTCAATAGCCATTAGCTATTGTGCACAGTAGTGCCTCTTTCTTAGCCCGTGGCTGTTCAAATTCCATTCTTGTCATCCCAATCAATTAAAAGCTTGAGGTTTAGCTAGATCATCTTTTATATGGCAGAGTTGTTGTTGAAAGACCCCTTCTTCCATTCTCCAAAAGGATTTTATTTATGCCCATACCTAGGGATTTTATGTCCTTTATGCTGGTAGTGTTAATAGCAAAATAAGAACAGTAAACATTGATTGTGGAATTGGTATTCTTTTACTGTTTTAGTGATTTCTCTATTTGAAGATACTGATTTTTTTTTTTTCAAATATTGGATTTTCTTTTTAGACTTGCATGTTTTTCAAATATACATAGGTTTCCTTTTTATGATTTGGGTTATCAAAAAATATTCTCAATTATCTAGAGTACTAGAAATTTAACATGTTTTATTTATCCTTTATTGTAGGGATATTAAGGCTATTACTTGGATTATAGGCCAGTTAAATTTTGCGGGTAAGAAATTATTCAAATGAATTATAAAAATGATCTTTGAAATAGATTGACTAATATTTTTTGGTAAAGGTGACTAATATATTTTTGTTCGCTTAAGTTCATTTTTTGCTCCTTTTGCATTGCTATACTAATATTTTTCGCTGGAATATATGTGTATATAAATCTTGTGCATGTACCAGGTTATGGCACATGATAAACAATGGATGAAACTTATTCATGATCGACTTGATGATGCTTACATACTTGGAGTGAAGAATTTTTTGGATTATGCTTTTATAAGATTAAAAGAAACACGCGAAATATGTTGTCCATGCATCAAATGTTATAATGCTATTTTAGGGACACGTGAGTTGGTTAAATCACATTTAATAGTACATGGAATAATCCAAAAATATACCTTTTGGTATCACCATAGGGAGAGGTTAGGTGAGCAACTATCAGATTCTGAATTTGTAGATGATAATAACAATGAAGAGGGGCCATTGAATTTGTAGCAAAAAGATTTTATAGGATCTTAAAGGATTTTGAGCAACCATTGTATCAAGATTCAAAAATTTCCAAACTTTCTACTCTGCTAAAGATGCTTCATATTCAAAGTATTGGTAATTGGAGTAATGCATCATTTACAATGTTGTTAAAGATGTTGAAGGAAGATTTATTGCCTGATGGATCAAACTTGCCAGATTAATATTACGAAGCAAAGAAAGTAATTCGACACCTTGGGCTTTCTTACAAGAAAATTGATGAGTGTATAAATGATTGTATGTTATATTGTAAGGATAATAAGTCTCTTAAATCATGCAAAGTTTGTGGTGCATCTAGATGGAAGGAAGATAAACATAGTTGTCACGACCCAAACTTAGCCTGTTGTGATGTCACCTAACGTAGTTCTAGGCAAGCCGACACCTCAAAACATTTCCAACACTTTTAAGCACACAATGAAATAACACAAGTTTGAATAATTAAAGTTCTCATAAACTGGATAGGATGTCAAAACTCAATACGGAAGTCCCCAAAACCGAGGTGTCACTAAGTACATGAGCATCTATACAACAAAAGTCTGAAAATATTGTCTATAAAAAACTGAAACTAAATACACAAAGCTGAAAGATAGGGAGGGAGATTCAAGATCTGTGAACGCCGGGCAACTACCTTGAAATCTCCAAAATGGTCAAGCTGCTAAGATAATCAACACCCACCATATATGGAAATACCTGGATCTGCACAGAAGTGCAGGGTGTAGCGTGAGTACAACCAACTCAGTAAGTAATAAGACTAACTATTAGATTGAAAGTAGTGACGAGCTTCACGGATACAGTTCAATTTCAGAAAATACAATACAGAAAAATAGGCATGCTTTCAAGTTCGACAGTTAAAGCTAAAACAGATAATTTATGCCAGGTTCAATTGAAACAGGATATAGTATCTCTCAGAAATTTCATGACAGTGATATATGCCAGCTGAAGTACAACATTAATGAAATCAAGTGCATATTATCAGAGTGACAGTCACTCATTCCTCACAATCTCTCATTTCTATAAGATACTCGGCACTCGCGCTCGACACTCGCACTCTGTAGGTACCTGCGCTCACTGGGGGTGTACAAACTCCGGAGGAGCTCCTTTAGCCCAAGCGCTATAACAAGCCAATCATGGCATAAATCAATAAAACATGCTGCGGCGTGAAGCCCGCTCCCATAAATATCCTCACAATTAGACCCTCGGCCTCACTCAGTCATCTATCTTCCAGTCTCTCGGGCTCTCAATAATCATGATAATCAGCCCAAACAGCGATGATATAATGTATCAATAAAGAACAATGGAGACTGAGATATAATATGCAAGTAAAATTGTGACTGAGTACAAAAGAATAATTTAGCAGATAATTCAACATGTAACACGACTTTTGTGGGTCCCTACAGTACCAACACATAGCCTAAATATGATTTCTAATATGATTTGCAGTTCAATTTCTATGACACATAGAGAATAAACGGATAACAAAATGTTATTCAACTACACAGTTCTATGGAATTGACCAAGTCACAATTCCTACGGTGCACGCCCACACGCCCGTCACCTAGCATGTGCATCACCTCAAAACCAATCACATGACACATAATACGGGGTTTCATACCCTCAGAACCAACTTTAGAACTGTTACTTATCTCAATCCGTGCAAATCTCTACTCCAACACGCCCTTGCCTCATGAATCGGCCTCCAAATGCCCCGAATCTAGCCACAAACAGTTCGATACAATCAACACGAGCTAAAGGAATCAATTCCACAAGAAAATACTAAGTTATTAATCAAAAGTCAAAAGTCAACTCAAAAGTCGGCCCCTGGCCCACGTCTTGAAATCTGATAAAAGTTATAAAATCCGAAAGCTCATTCAACCACGAGTCCAACCATATAAATTTTACCAAAATCCGACACCAAATCGTCACTCAAATCCCCATATCAAACTCTCCAAATCCCTAACCTCAAACTCCCAAATTACACCTCAAAACAACACAATCTAGGTGGGAAAATCAATGGAGAAATATAATTATTGAATGAATTAAACCACAAGTGATTTACCTCAAGAATCCCTTCGAAATCCCTCTCAAAAATTGCCCAATCCCGAGTTTGAAATGTCCAAAAATAAAGAAAATCTCGAAAACCCTTGAATTTAAACACTGCCCAGTGCTTTCGCACCTGCGGCCAAATATCCGCACTTGTGGAATCACTTTTGTGGAAAATCCTCCGCTTCTGCAGAAATTACTTAAGTCCACAGGGTCCGCACCTACACTCCAAGTTCCGCACCTGCGGAAGCGCTTCTGCGGCCCATGATCCGCTTCTGCGAAGGCAGCCTACGCCCCTTTTCTCCGTATTTGCGGAGCCTTGCTCGCACCTGCGAGATCGCAGATGCTGATTACTCATCGCACCTGCGTCCTACCCCAGGCTAGCCCAGCTCCACACCTGTGCAACATCAGCCGCATCTGCGGCATCACACCTGCGGCCAAGACCCTCGCAGGTGCGATCACACCAGAATGCTCCAAGTTCAGTAATGTACTAAATCTCATTTTCAATCTGATAACCATCCGAAATCAACGCGAGGCCCCCGGGACCTCAACCAAACACACCAACAAGTCCTAAAACATGATAAGAACTTAGTGGAGCCCCAATTCAATCCTAATGAAAACTAAGGAATTCCAACATCAAAAAACGATGCCAAAACCTATCAAATCACGTCCGATTGACCTCAAATTTTGCACATAAGTCACAAATGAAACCACATACCTACTCCAACTCCCATAACCCCCAATCCGAGCCCGGTATCCTTAAAGTTCACTCTTGGTCAAACTTCCAAACTTTTAATTTTGGCCATTTCAAGCCTAAATCAACTACGGATCTCCAAATCATAATCCGGAGACACTCCTAAGTCCAAAATCACCCGACGAAGCTAACGAAACCATCGAAACTATATTCTAGAGTCGTTTACACACAAGTCAATACCCGATCAACCTTTTTAACTTAAGCTTTCAACCTTGAGACTAAGTGTCTCAATTCATTCCGAAATATGTCCGGACCCGAACCAACTACCCCGGCAAGTCACATAACAACTGTAAAGCATAAAAATGAACAGTAAATGGGAGAACAGGGCTACAACTCTCGAAATAACTGGCCGGGTCGTTACATCCTCCCCCTCTTAAACAAACGTTCGTCCTCAAACGGATCTAGAAACGTACATGGAATCTCAAATAGGCGTGGATATCTGCTCCGCATCTCCTGCTTAGTCTCCCAAGTAGCCTCCTCAACTAGCTGACCTCTCCACTATACCTTCACTGAAGCTATGTCCTTTTTCCTCAACTTTCGAACCTGCCGATCCAAAATGGCCACCGACTCTACATCATAAGTCAAATCACCATCCAACTAAATCGTGCTGAAATCCAAAACATGAGACGGATCGCCGACATACTTCTGGAGCATAGAAACATGAAATACTGGATGCACACTCGACAAACTAGGTGGCAAGGAAAGCTTGTAAGCCACCTCTCCAATCCTCTGAAGTACCTCAAACAACCCAATATACCGAGGGCTCAACTTGCCCTTCTTCCCTAACCTCATAACACCCTTCATGGGTGACACCTTGAGTAGTACCTTCTCCCCAACCATAAAAGCAATACCACGAACCTTCCTATCGGCGTAACTCTTCTGTCTAGACTGCGCCGTGCACAACCATTCCTAAATCAATTTAACTTTATCCAAAGCATCACTACTAGAAATTGGACCTATAGCAATGGTATTTTCCGCAACGGTTATATAACAATTACTATAGACCTCTATAGCAACGGTTATAATCGTTCCAATAGGATATCAAATCAACTGGCACATTTTTGCAAGTAAACCGTTACATTAGTGAAATAACCGTCGCCATAGGGTATTCTACTGCGACAGTTGTTGTAACCGTAATAGTAGGACGACCTGTGGCTACGGTTATTTGCAAAATGGGTCTATGGAGACGGTTCAATTTCCCTCCTAACTTTATCCAATTTTATTTTTATTTTTGTTTTTTCCCTCCTTTAACCAAACCCTAGA
The DNA here is from genome assembly GCF_000715075.1 of Nicotiana tabacum. Taxonomy (NCBI): domain Eukaryota; kingdom Viridiplantae; phylum Streptophyta; class Magnoliopsida; order Solanales; family Solanaceae; genus Nicotiana; species Nicotiana tabacum. Next base: position 50,590,393 of record NC_134101.1, on the reverse strand, counting down.
ATTTATTTTTAAATTTCTAATAGCAAAATAGATGGAGCCCACTCAGAAGAACTATTTCCTAGAGCACATCGAACAAGAATACTCCCCCAAGCAAAAATACTCTCTCAACTATCAAATCTGAAGATACCCAAATTGCAAATCTGAAGAATACTCTTTCCACTCAAAAATACTCTCTCAACTATCAAACTATCAAACTATCAAAGAATACTCCCCCAAGCAAATCTGAAGATACCCAAATTGCAAGGACTCAGCAAATAGATCGACGGTCTCTTAATTCCAGCAAATAAATTGCAAGGACTCTGTTGTGAACTCAGCGAGTCACTCGGGGAAGATATATTTTGGAATTTGAAAAATTATGTATGGGACCCATTTTGAGCTTAGGCAGGTGTTCAGTGCGTGAAGGTGCAACGTGGAGAAACTGGTTATAAATATAGTAGATGGCGTAGTGCATTTTTATACTGAAATTGTCAAGTGTTAGCTCTGTGTCTCATCTCATCCCCAATTCTGTATCAGTCTATTCCTTATCTCCATTCTTCTTAGATTTCTGTTGCATTGTCCTTATTATCATTAGCGATTGCTTTGTAATTTTCATTAGTGTTGAGTTAATACAATTAGTTGGTTTGGTATATTATCTTTCATTGGTGCTTTCATCCAGAGGTCTTCAATGGAGGACCAAATATTTTTGAACTATCGATTATTCAGTTAAGGCCGTGAAGGATTCGTGGTCAAAGGATATCGCCAAAATTCATTCATTGTTACATGAGTTAGTTGAAACCCTTGCAACGAGTAAGCCTACTCTGGTGGAATTCTGACGATTTAGTGGCGAGGATCCAGAGTTATGAATTTCTCAAGCTGAACGCTACTTTGAATTTTACGGCACATCAGAAAATAACAAATTATTACACGCGTCTATTTACCTAGAAGGTGAGGCATTGGAGTGGTTCCGATGGCTTCTCTGGAACAAGCAATTGACGGATTGGGAACACTTTGTTGCAAAGGTGCGAATTCATTTTCGTAAACAACATCTCGAATCGCCGAAAAGTCACATGGCTACAGTCAAGGATTATTCTACTGATATTGAAGCCCAAATGTTCGATAATATGTCACATGGATGCTGTTGTTCCAAGGTGTTTGCTACTAAGCGATCAGATGTTGAAGTCTTTAATGATAAAATAGAATCTGGTTTAAACAATGCAAAATCAAAAGAGGTCGAGGTGTTTGATGAAAGCTCTCACGGAAATGGCAACACGCACCAGTCTCATTCTGAGACCTTGCAAATCGAGGTTAATACTAAGGTTCTAGTTAATCATATAGGTATTTCATCAATCTCTGTTCCCGTTACTTCTATAGTGGTTTTAATTGGTTACAATTGTAATGTGACTAAACTACTGGAACCTAAAAATAAAGAGTAGGAAAATGCAAGTGACAATGAAGCTCAGGTGTTTGAAATTTCTCCTCTAAGGGATGAAACTGGTTGTCAGATTCCTTCTAATAGCCAAGGATCTATCATGTCAAATACTATTGGGAGGTTTACTGGAATAGAATTTCCATTTGCTGGTGCTACTCAAAATATATTGGGGCACCACCATGATTCAGACTTACACATATGCAATTGGGTTGATACTGGACAGGAGCAATTTTTTACTGGTTTGTTGATGTCTTTATCGAGAGAGACTGCTAGGGAGCAGAAAGTACATGGGGTGCTCGAGGCTTTTGCTGATGGATATTTCAAGCAGTTGAGATTTTGAGTCATTGCTCACTGTACAATGCCTGCAAAAAGCTCGGTACAATGCCACAGTTAATTCAAAATCGTGAGAAGCATGAAATCTTCACAGTGCGAACTGATCTCACATTGCATGCACATGCTAAACACCCTGGTGAACCACACCTATTTCATGGCACAGTTTATTTTGATTACAGGGGCGGCGACTACAAGCCTCAATTTCAACTTGGTGCACAATTTGGAAGAAAAGAGACTAGAATAGCTTTCCTCAGAATAGGTTTGCACCCCTTGACGTTAATCATTTCAAGTAGTGGCATTTTATTCCACGCCCGGAAGCACGATGTTTTTGTGAATGCAAAACAATATAAGAGGACAGTTTGTGCATTAGCCGTGCATAAGAATGAATTCCTTCTTGTTGGTGGAAAAATTCAGAAGAGGGTGGTGCGATGTTGACATTCTCAGAAATCAGTTACCTTGCAGCAAGCTTTTGACCAAGGTAGAGTTCACCAAGAAACAAAAATTTATCTCTTTCAGGGCAAGTGAAGATCATAACCCTGCGCAGCTACAATTTAAAGGAAGGTACCATGCCTAACAAGATCTTCCATCAAGAGATTTGGCTGAAGATCGAGAGTCAATATGGCATTGTGATAAGTTACTCATTGTGCTGAGTAACGGTCGTGGCTGCACATATGATTCTGGTATGCTGCTATCTCGATCCAAATTATTAAGTGCTCCTGCTGTGGTTATTATTGAGACCTCTGAAAATGCTTGGTTGACATCATCTTATCTTTATCTAGAAAAAAGGATGTGTGCAACTATGTTCGCTTGGCAATTATTATTGAGGGTCGGCCCTATGTTAGATATTTTACAGTTGGTTCCTTGGACATGCTTACTGGATTTGCCAAAAAACTAGATAGTGCTGTCATCTTCTTGGTTCCAGAACGAAATTTAAGGAATTCACTACTGTATTTTTGTTTACATGTTGCTCCTGATGTTTGGCTCTATGTTCGTGGATCATGTGCCAATTCTTTTGATTTTTCAACCAGTATTTCTGACGTTGGCCTTGCAATTGAGGATGCATATACTGCTTTTGCCACAAAATGTGCTTCTGATGCGAGAGAGTATGTTCCATTTCCAAAAAAAGAGTTTCCCATAAAGAAAGAGACAATCCAGGATATTACATTGCATTATATTGATGCTGCAAGTGATCTGCCACAAGGAGAACACGATATATTGCCTCTTATGTGCCAGCTGATGGCACCTAGGAAAATTAAGTTTGATCTTTTTGTCCCTAGTATCAAAAGATGGCGAGATGTATTTTCCATGGCTATACTCTCAGTTAGGAAGCTAAAATTCCTTGTAAGGCTGTTAAAGCTAGGGATTGGGAAAGGAGCTGTTCACATTGAGGTTAGACCAATTTATTTAGCCATTTCCTATGCACCCATTTGCACTGATGCAGAAGTAATGAGCCACTACAATTCCTGTGCATCCATTTGCACTGATGCAGCAGTAAAGAGCCAGTACATTATGCTTGTAGATGTTGCTCTGCCTTGCTTGCTTGCTGTTGACAATGTCAGGCGGATGTTGCTACAATTTGTGCTCTACTCGAACCTTGAGGGCAAGGTTTTTTTTAGGCGGGAGGTATTGTTGTGAACTCAGCGAGTTACTCGGGGGAAGATATATTTTGGAATTTAGAAAATTATGTGTGGGACACATTTTGAGCTTAGGCCGGCGCTCAGTGCATGAAAGTGCAGCGTGGAGAAACTGGTTATAAATATAGTAGATGGCGTAGTGCATTTTTATGCTGAAATTGTCAAGTGTTAGCTCTGTGTCTCATCTCATCCCCAATTATCAGTCTATTCCTCATCTCCATTCTTCTTAGATTTCCGTTGCATTGTCCTTATTATCATTAGCAATTGCTTTGTAATTTCCATTAGTGTTGAGTTAATATAATTAGTTGGTTTGGTATATTATCTGGGTTGTTTCAGAATCAGCAAATATAGGACTCAGTAAGTAGTCGCCGACGAGACTCCCGTCCACATATTCCGGTGCTTTAGCTCCTGGGTACTATTACGGTCTGGCCGGGATTTGCTTTTTCGGAGCCTTTTTAGGTGCGGCTTTTTTGGTACCGAAACTGAATCTGGCTTGGATAGAGACTCTTAATTTTTCCTTAGCTGCAAAGGTTATACTCATGGTGACTCTTAATTGTTTCTACAAGTTTATGGTAAGATACACTGAACCAAGTCAGTACCCAATAGCCTAGCCTCACCCGGCTCAAACTAACCCATCGGAGATCGACGTCATCTCCCGTACAAAGCCTCATATAAAGCCATCTGAATACTCGACTGGTAGCTATTGTTATAGGAAAACTCCTCGAGCAGCAGAAACTGATCCCAAGAATCCCCAAAATCAATGACACAAATGCATAGCATGTCCTCCAATATCTGAATAGTTCGCTCAAACTGTCCGTCCATCTGAGGGTGAAATGCTGTGCTCAACTCAACCTGGGTGCCCAACTCTCGTTGTACCGCTCTCTAAAATTGTGATGTAAACTGCATGCCCCGATCTAAAATAATGGACACCGGCACACCGTGAAGGCGAACAATCTCGCGGATGTAAATCTTAGCCAAACGCTCCAAAGAATAAGTGGTCCCAACTGGAATGGAGTGCGCGGACTTGGTCAGCCGATCCATAATCACCCAAATAGCATCGAACTTGCTCGAAGTCCGTGGGAGCCTAACTACAAAATCCATGGTGATCTGCTCCAATTTCCACTCTGGAATCTCTAGCCTCTGAAGCAACCCACCCAGTCTCTGATGCTCATACTTTACCTGCTGACAGTTAAGGCACCGAGCTACAAACCCCATTATATCCTTCTTCATTCTCCTCCACTAAAAGTGCTGCCTTAAGTCCTGGTACATCTTTGCGGCACCCGAATAAATGGAATACCTCGAACTGTGGGCCTCCTCAACAATCAACTCACGTAACCCATCTACATTGAACACACAAATCCAACCCTGCATCCTCAACACCCCATCATAAGTAACATCCCTAGAATCATCGTGCTGAACCGTGTCCTTACGGACAAGCAAATGAGGATCATCATACTGGCGCTCTCTAATGCGATACAAATAAGGAAGATCGAGAAAACACACAAGCTAGAACCCGAATGGGCTCCGAAATATCTAATCTCACGAACTGGTTGGCCAAGACCTGAACATTAACTGCAAGCGGTCTCTCACCAACAGGAATGAATGCTAGGCTACCCATACTCACCACCTTCTTACTCAAGGCATCGGCCACCACATTGGCTTTCCTGGGATGATACAGAATAGTAATATCATAGTCCTTTAGCAGCTCCAACCATCTTTGCTGCCTCAAATTTAGATCCTTTTGTTTGAGCAAGTGATGGAGACTCCGATGATCGGTAAATACCTTGCAAGACACACCATAGAGATAATGTCTCAAAATCTTAAATGCATGAACGATGGCAGCCAACTCCAAATCGTGGATAGGGTAGTTCTTCTCGTGAGGATTCAACTCGAAGCATAAGCAATCACTCTACCCTTATACATCAAGAAACACCCAATACCAATTTGAGAAGTATCACAATACACTGTATAAGAGCCTGAAGCTGAAGGGAGACTAGAACTGGAGCTGTGATCAAGGCAGTCTTGAGCTTCTAAAAGCTTTCTTCACACTCATCCGACCACCTGAAAGTAGCACCCTTTAGGGTCAATTTGGTCAAAGGCGATGCAATAGACGAGAAACCCTCCACGAAGTGACGATAATAACCAGCCAAGTCGAGAAAGCTTTGAATCTCAATAGTTGAGGACAACCTGGGCTAACTCTAAACCACCTCTATCTTCTTTGGATCCAGCTGAATCCCTTCACTGGACACCACGTGCCCCAAGAACGCCACCGAACAGAGCCAAAACTCACACTGAGAGAACTTGACATAAAGCTTCTCCTCTTTAAACCGCTGCAACACAATCCTCAAATGCCGGGCATGCTCCTCCTGGCTACGAGAGTACACCGGGATATCATCAATGAATACTATGACAAACGAGTCGAGATAAGGCAGAAACACACTGTTCATCAGATGCATGAATGTTGCTAGGGTGTTGGTCAGCCCAAAAGACATCACAAGGAACTCATAATGACCATAACGGGCCCTGAATGTTGTCTTTAGAATATCTGAGTCCCAAATCTTCAACTGGTGATACCCAGACCCTTAAATCAATCTTAGAGAACACTCTTGCTCCCTGAAGCTGGTCAAATAGATCATCTTTGCGCGGCAATAGATACTTGTTCTTGATTGTAACTTTGTTCAACTACCTATAGTCGATGCATATCCGCATAGTACCATCCTTCTTTTTCACAAATAGAACTGATGCACCGCAAGACGACATACTAGGCCTGATAAACCCCTTATCAAGAAGTTCCTGAAGTTGCTCTTTCAATTCCTTCAACTCAGTCGGTGCCATACGATACGGAGGAATAGAAAGGGGCTGAGTGTCCGGCACCAAGTCAATACCAAAGCCAATATCCCTGTCGAGCAGCATGCCCGACAGGTCTACAAGAAACATATCAGGAAAGTCTCGCACTACCGGAACCAAAATAATAGTGTGGGTATCAGCACCAACATCTCTCACAAAGGCCAAATAAGATAAACAACCCTTCCCAACCATCTGTTGAGGCTTCAAATTTGAAATCACCCTGCTGGGAACATAATCTAGAGAACCTTTCCACTCAATCCTTGGCAAACCTGGCATCGCCAATGTCAACGTCACGGTCTTAGCGTGACAATACTGCATAGCATGACATTGGGACAACCAATCCATACCCAAGATCACGTCGAAATCAACCATACTAATCAATAAGAGATGAACTCTAGTATCCAATCCCCCAATAGTCACTACACATGACCGATATACAAGGTCCACAATAATAGTATCACCCACTGGCGTAGATACATGAACAGATGAGACTAAGAGCTAATGGGGCATATCCAGATAATGAGCAAAATACGATGATACATACAAATACGTGGAACCAGTGTCAAATAATACAGAAACATCCTTGTGGCATACTGAGACAATACCTGTGATCACTGCATCTGAAGTAACAATATCTAGCCTGGCAGGAATAGCATAGAATCAGGCATAACCGCCACCTGATCGGCCTCCCCCTCTAGGGTGACCTCTAGTTTCATGGGTCCCACCCCGAGCTAGCTGGGCGGGTGGTGAAGTAACTGGTGCTGAAGTCATATCCTGACTCATCTGCTGCACTGGACCTCCCGGGTGACGAGGAAACTGCCTCTACATATGCCCAAACTCCCCTCACTCGAAGCAACTCCCCGTAAGTGGTGGTGGTGGGGATTGAATCGGGCCACGTGTAACAGAGTAAATGCTAGAAGGGCCTGGCATAGATGAACTCTAAACTGATGAAGCACGGGATGAACTCTAGGCCGGGAGGGCACTGAGAGATAACTGACCCTGATGAGCACTGTATGACCCATGGCTAGATGATGCACGACGATGAACTGGACGGGCCATCTGGGCGTGCTTATAAGGACGACCCCTGCTGTGGTAGAACTGAACCCCCAGAAGGAACACCGATGAAACCACCCGATCCATGAGGCCTTTTGGATTCCCTCTCCCCACACTCCTGACTATGGACCACCTCTAGTCGTCGTGCAATATCAACCACCTCATCGAACCGAGCAGCAGATACACTCCCCCGAGTCATAGCAAAACGTAAGTGATGGGTGAGGCCACCAATGAACCTCCTAATCCTTTCCCTCTCAGTGGGAACCAACCAAACTGTGTGACGAGACAACTCTAAAAATCTCATCTTATACTGAGCCACAGAAAGGCCATCTTGACGTAACTGCTCGAACTGCCTACACAGCTCCTCCCTACGGGTTGGTGGCACAAACTTCTCCAAGAAGATCACAGAGAACTCATTCCATGAAAGTGGCGTAGCACCAACTGGCATGCTCCTCTCATAGGCCTCCCACCATCTGAAGGCAGCCCTAGTAAACTGAAAAGTAGTGAACAAGACCCCAATAGTCTCCAAAATACCTGCAGTACGAAGAATCCGCTGACACCTATCCAAGATATCTTGGGCATCCTCAGACTCAGCCCCATTGAATGATGGAGGCTGGAGTTTCCAAACCTATCAAGTCTCTTTTGCTCATCCTCACTCATAACGTTACCCACCTGGTCCTAAGCAGCTGCAATCGGCTGGATTAGTAGCACCCCTGGTGTCTAAAGTCCCTACATCACCTGCTCGGGAATACGAGCGACGGGAGTTTGAGTACCTCCCCCGACCTGAGAAGTGGTTGGCGCGGTCTGAACAGAAACTGCCCGAGCAAGGTTAGTGCACATAGTCAAAATCTGAGCCAAAGCCTTCTGAAGGCCTGGAATCATAATGGGCCCAGCTAGTGCCTGAGCTGGCCCCACTGGCTCAACCACATATGAAACCTGCTCCTGAGCTAGAGCAACTGGTGGATCTACAGGTGTTGCTCCAGCTGCTGTACGAGCTGCACCTCCGCCCCTACCATGGCCCCTACTGCAACCTCGGCCTCTCGCGGCCCTAGCTGGTGGTACTGGTGGCTGGACGTCCTGTCCGGTAGCACGTGTCATCTCCATCTGTGAGATAATTGAACAACAGAAGTTTAGTTTTCAGAATCAACAAATTTGCACGACAAGAATACAATAATGTGAAGTTTCCTAAGGGTTCGGCAACCTCTCAAGGATAAGTATGGACAACTCTGTACCGATCCGCAAGACTCTACTAAACCTGCTCATGACTCTTGAGACCTATGTAACCTAGGCTCTGATACCAACTTATCACGACCCAAAACTTAGCCTTTCGTGATGGCGCCTAACGTGGTACTAGGCAAGCCGACACCTCAAAAATATTTCCAACACTTTTAAGTAAATAATGAAATAACACAGGTTTGAATAATTAACGTTCTCATAAACTGGATAGGAAGTCAAAACTCAATATAGAAGTTCCAAAAACCGGGGTGTCACTAAGTACATGAACATCTATACAACACAAGTCTGAAAATACCGTCTATGAAAACTTGAAACTAAATACATAAAGCTAAAAGATAGGGAGGGAGAGTCAAGGTCTGTGAATGCCGGGAAACTACTTTGAAATCTCTAAAATGGTCAAGCTGCTCAGATAATCAACACCCACCATGTCCGAAAACACCTGAATCTGCACACGGAGTGCAGGGTGTAGCAAGAGTACAACCAACTCAGTAAGTAACAAGACTAACTATTGGACTGAAAGTAGTGACGAGCTTCACGAATACAGTTTAATTTCAAAAAATAATCCCCAAATCAAACTCTCCAACTCCCTAGCCTCAAACTCCCAAATTACACCTTAAAACCACACAATCTAGGTGTGAAAATCAATGGGGAAGTATAATTATTGAATGAATTAAACCACAAGTGACTTACCTCAAGAATCCCTTCAAAATACCTCTCAAAAATCGCCCAATCCCAAGCTTGAAATGTCTAAAAATGAAGAAAATCTCGGAAACCCTCGAATTTAAACACTGCCCAGTGCTTTCGCACCTGCGGCCAAATATTGACACCTGCGGAACTGCTTTTCCAGAAATCCTCCGTTGATACGGAAGTCACTTAAGTCCACAGGGTCCACACTTGCGCTCCAGGTTCTGCACCTACGGAAGCGCTTCTATGACCCATGATCCGCTTCTATGAAGGCAGCCTACGACACTCTTCTCCGCATCTTGCGAGTCTTGCTCGCACCTACGGGCTTGCAAATAAGGATTACTCCTCGCACCTGCATCCTACTCTAGGCCAGCCCAGCTCTGCACCTGCGCAACATCAGCCGCACTGTGGCATCGCACCTGCGGCTGAGACCCTCATATGTGCGATCACACCAGAAGGCTCCCAGTTCTGCAATGCACTAAGTCTTATTTTTTATCCGATAACCATCTGAAATCAACCCGAGGCCCCGGGGACCTCAACCAAATAATCCAACAAGTCCTAAAACACGATATGAACTTAGTCGAGCCCTCAAATCACATCAAAAACATGAACCGCACCCTAATTCAAGCCTAATAAAAACTAAAGAATACCAATTTCTACAAACGATGTTGAAACCCATCAAATCACGTCCGATTGAGCTCAAAGTTTGTACACATGTCACAAATGACACCACAGACCTACTATAACTCCCAAAAGTCATGTCTAATTGGCCTTGCTGTGTAAATGGATCCCGAAAGAGTTATGGCAGTTTAGACCACGACTTGAGGTTTGTATTTTTTTTGGTTGCGAGAATTTAGAGGCGTGTTGCAATGGTTCTTTTGAAAGGAGTTAAGTGAAACATTTCTAGCCAATAAAGTATTTATTCTAGTAGTAGTTCAGGGGTTATGAGGAAATCTTGTACTCTCATGTAGCGGCATTATAGGTGAAGTGAGCAACACGGGAATTGGAGGTTGAGGATCAAGATTGCGGCTCAGATGGGTAGGGAATAATTCATATGTTTAGAGTAAGTTGTCATTAACTTAGTGTCGCCTGAGAATGGTGTCGTATGGAAGAGCCATTGTGTGTTGATTTGCGGATTCATGATTTTCTTTACATAATTAATACAGTTGGTGGTATGGAGGTGCAGACTTTGCTACCTGGTGCGGAAGGTCGTGGGAGCGTATCCCACGGGAGAATTGTGTAAGTGTGACATGTTAGTGACTTGATTGTTAAGGATTGAAACAAAGTATGGAGATTCTGGCACTATCGCTAATATGAGATTTTATGCCAGAAAGGCGCTCTATATCTTTAGTTGTGGACTGTGGGAGTTAGTTCCGGATTGGATGGCTGCTTATGTGCATCATGAATAGGTCCATTGTGGATCATTGAAATGTTGTTGGCCCAATACGGTATGATCAGAATCGGCTTGAGGTCTGTTGGTGGGTCTAATGTGAATGTGTGCTCTACGTCAGGTCGGATGTGTTCATTCGGCATAGCATTGCTTATGGAAGAGTGTTCGGGTATTGGATGTTATTCCTGTCGTCGGTTATTCTATGTAATACTCTATTATGTTATGTGGGATGGCTTGATTATTCGCATATGTGTTGTGATCCCGTGTAGCTTGTGGTGTCATATGAGCATTTTGGCTTGATCGATATTTCCTTATTAATTGTTATATGTGGATTGGGTGGCACATCGCTCTATCCGTCTCCCCATGGTTGTATTATGCACCCGGCATGCTTGTGATCGGTATTCGGGCATTTTGTAAGTATAAGCATTTTGGCTTGATGTGTGTTTCTTATTAATTGTTATTAGTAGATCGGGTGGCACGCCACCATGGTTCTATTGTTTGGATCGGGTGGCACGCCGCCATTGGTATGTTAGGTGGATCAGGTTGCGCACCACAATGATGTCATGCTTGGATCGGGTTGCACGCCACAATAAGTCATATTTGGATCGGGTTGCACACCGCAACATTGAGATGTTAAGTACGGTTCCCAATACTTATTTTTGTGTGTCTTGTTTCTTATCTCTAAGGAAGGTTCATAGAGGCTATTGGCCATTTTATTCTATCCGTCTCCCCATGGTTGTATTATGCACCCGGCATGCTTGTGATCGGTATTCGGGCATTTTGTAAGTATAAGAATTTTGGCTTGATGCGTGTTTCTTATTAATTGTTATTAGTGGATCGGGTGGCACGCCACCATGGTTATATTGTTTGGATTGGGTGGCACCTCGCCACTGGTATGTTGGGTTGATTGGGTCGCACGCCGCAATGATGTCATGCTTGGATCGGGTTGCACGCCACAATAAGTCATATTTGGATCAGGTTGCACGCCGCAATAGTGAGTTGTTAAGTACGGTTCCCTATACTTATTTTTGTGTGTCTTGTTTCTTATCTCTAAGGAAGGTTCATAGCGACTGTTGGCCATTTTATTCGTTATGCGGGCTTGATTGTTCTTTGCCAGAGTTCATTCTTTCCTATGGTTCATAATCGAGTTGTAGCTTGTTGGTGCTTTGGTGGCGTCATATGAGATTCTAGACGGTGTTTGAGGTGGCTTATTGCCCGAGCAGCTTGTACTGGGTGAGACGAGATTATTGGACCTGGGATCAGTGCGATCGAAGTTATGTAGGGTATATTAGAGAGAAAATATCGCTATTCAGTTCAAAATGAGGTAATGATTCTAGTCAGGAGGAGAGACCCCATGATTTATTGTTTTGGCAGGTGGTTATGAGTTTCTACACATCTCTTTCTTCGTGGCAGTATTGCGAGAGTTGGAATATGGCTTACATGTGTTATGAGGCATATTGCGAGCATCGAATTCATAATATTGCAGATATTGTGGTCGGAGTATGTTATTATTGGGATGCAAATTATGCAGTGCATGGTGTGATTTCAGCAAAAGTGCACAATCATGTTTTGGTATAGTGTGTAGTGATTGATGCATTGTTCGTATGTTAGAATCGGGTCTCGTGGAGAATTCCGGATGTCGGAATTTGGTTCTTAGGCTTGTTAGCTAAGGTTATAGGGAGGATCTTCAGTATGGCTCGAGCTAATGTGCTCACATCGGTTGTGGTGGCATGGGTAGGTGCACGAGGTGTTAAACAGTGATTTTGGACAACTCCGAAATAGTTCTTGGCTCGTTCGAGGACGAACGATGTTTAAGTGCGGGAGAATGTAATGACCCGACCGGTCGTTTTGAGCTCTAGTGTATCATTCGGCGGTTTGAGGTCTTGAGTAGCTTCACTTCAGGTATTATGAATTGTACGTGTGGTCGGAATTGAATTTCGGGAAGTTCAGAATTGGTTCAGATGGAAAATTCTATATTCTGAAGCTTTAAGTTGGAAGAGTTTACTAAGGTTTGACTTTTGAGTAAACGACCTCAGAATCGTGATTTGAAGGTTCCAATAGGTTCGTATGATAATTTCGGACTTGGGTATATGTTCAGGTTGAGTATCGGTCGCTAGGGAGCATTTCAGCGCTTATTATGGAAAGTTGACATTTTGAAGGTTTTAGAATTTCTTAAGTTTGGTTTGAGGTGTACTTTGGTGTTATCGATGTCCGTTTGTGGTTCCGAGCCTTGGAATAGGTTCGTATAGTGATTTATGACTTGTGCGTAAAGTTTGGCGTCATTACGGAATGTTTAAGTATGAATCGGATGCATTCATCGAAGTTTCAAATTTTGAAAGTTTAAAGAAAGATTTCGATCGTCGATTCGTAGTTTTGATGTTGTTTGTTGTGATTTGAAGCCTCGAGCAGGTTTGTGTCATGTATTGGGACTTGTTGGTGTGATTGGACGGGGTCTCGCGGGCCTCGGGTGTGTTTCGGAGGTCTACAGGTCATTTCACCATGTTGAGCTGCTATTTTCTGAGGTCTGGTGCGCCCTTCTTCGTGTTCGCAAGGAAAGGGTCACGTTCCCGAAGAGAAAAATGGGAGAAAGGGGTATGTGAATCGCGTTCGCGAAGAAGCAATTTCTGCTGCACATAGTTGACTTTGGAAGCTTATATCTTGCAATCTATAAGGAATTTAGAGATGATCCAAACATGAAAGTTGTATCCCTTGGTGTCTAGTTTTCAGAAAGTTAAACCATTTGTCGTTTGAAGTTTTGTACAAAAATCTATGACCATTATACTAGAGGATGTCTTGAGGAGTTGGGAAGCTTGCTCTATGCGATCACGATTGGTTTTCCGCGATCGCGAAGGGAAATGTTGAGCTGAGAAAAGTTGTGCCTTACGATCGCAAAGCATTTTCCAAGATCGTGAAGGGTTAATACCTGGGTAGAAGCTATATTTTAGGGGTTTGGCTCATTTTCACCTCATTCCTTCCGTGGGAGCCGACTTTGGGGTGATTTTGGAATGCCATTTTCATCATCAATCTTTAGGTAAGTGATTTCTATATCTTGTGAGTTAAATACATAGTTTATATGTGAATTAAATCATGAATATTTATGGAAATTGTGGGATTTTAAGAGAAAAACCTAGAATTTGGTATATTTAGATTTTTAACACGAAATCGGACATGGAATTGGGAATAAATCATATATTTGAGTTCGTAGTGTTATGGGTAAAGTTTATCTTCGAGTATTTTCGGCATCCAGGCACGTGTGCCCTAGGGTTGACTTTATTGACTTTTCGAGCGGAGTTGAAAATTATTATGAATTGATTTATTATAAGTATTAGAGTATATTTTTATTTGTTTTCACATTGTTTGACTAGTTTTGGAGCAACGGGCATCGGTTTGAGGTGTTAGAGTGGAGTTGGAGTCGATTATGGAACTTAGGAGCGAGGTAAGTCTCCTGTCTAACCTTGTGAGGGGGGAAGCTATCCCCTAGGTGATGTAATTGTTATGTGCTATTTGTTGGGGGGCTATGTACGCACGAGGTGACAAGAGTCCGTACGTAGCTAAATTCATGTTATGTTCGGGTAGGCTTAGGTATACGCCATGATATAATTGTACTATTGGAGTTATCTTTGCTCATTTAATTCCTTTATTTTTCATTACGACTTGAGACTAGACTTGTGTAGAGTGATAGACTTGCTATTGTAGAGATTTGACGAGCTTCATGATTAGCCGCGGAATAATTGTGCTCCTCTTACGGATTTCTCCCGCACTATGCGTTTTCATCGAATGATTTTCCTTACAAATTCATAAATCACACGTTTATTCTTGAGTGGGGTCAAGGACCCATTAAAACTTCTTATTCTAATGGGATCGGGTCGTTTGCCCCGGTAGGATTATGTACCACACTCTTATAGGAGCGGGCCATTCACCTCGGCAGTATAATAGATGCATTTATGGTTCGTGTCATTCGACCCTCGGTAGTGCACATAGTATGATGGGATCGGCTGTTCACCGCGAAATTTCTATAAAACACTCTTTTGGATCAGGTCGTTCGCCTCGGCAGTATCGTACGTAATATCTGACAAGAAACCAACACATCCATGTATTTATTTTCCTGATTTGAGTTGTGATGACCTATCTGGTGAGGTCCATTCTAGATATACTCCGGTTGAGGTGGTAACTGCTTAGTGAGATCTTGAGTTTACCATTCGGAGGAGGATTGTATCTCGTATTTATATTTGTTCATACCATTTATCTACTCTGCCCCATATTTGTTTACTTCTTACTGTACCTGTCTTATTGGACCACTAGTAAGTGTTGATGTCGACACCTCGTCACTACTTCTCTGGGGTTAGGCTAGATAGTTACTGGGCACGTGTTGATTTACTTACTTATGCTACACTTGCTGCACTTATTGTGCAGGTATATATATGTTTCTGGTGGTCCTCTAGGCGCGAAGGCGCGGCTATTGCGGGGACATTACGGTGAGCTACATTGCATGTTACGATCCGTAGCATACAGAGTCTCCATTAGAGTTATTTATATTCTTCCTTCCAACTTGTATTCTAGACGGATGTTGTAATATTATTGTACTCCTTAGTAGATGCTCATGCACTTGTGACACCGGATTTTTTGATTGTTCTAGATGTTGCGGTGATTTTAGTTAGCATTTACACACTTTGTATTATTTATTCTATTTAAATTGTAGGTTTTCATGATTTTAATGCGTTGATTTATTCATCTTATAAAATGCACGATTTTGAAAATAATAAAATGCATAATCAAGTTGGTAGTTCACCGTTGGCTTGCCTAACGACGACGTTGGGCGCCATCAGGGCCTATAGTGAGTTTTGGGTCGTGACAGAACCCGAACTAACTACTCTGGTAAGTCACATGATAACGGTAAAACATAAAAATGAGCGGTAAATGGGGAAATGGGGCTACAACTCTCGAAACGACCGGCCGGGTCGTTACAATAGTGGGGAAACAAATTTAAAAGTGGGAAAAAGATACCCTGTAAGATTTTACGTTATTTTCCTCTAAAGCCAAGACTTCAAAGATTATTTATGTGCTCGAAGACATCTTCTTTGATGAGATGGCATCATGACCAAAGAGTTAATGATGGAATATGAGGCACCCAGCTGATTCTATAGCGTGGAAAACGTTTGATGGACTTCATTAATCTTTTGCATCTGAGCCTCGTAATATTCGACTTAGACTTGCTAGTGATGGTTTTCAACTATTTGGAAATTCCAAAATTCCGTATAGTATTTGGCATGTGGTACTTATTTCTTATAATTAACCACCTTGGCTATGCATGAAGAAAGAGAATTTTATCTTGTTAATGATTATTACTAGTCCTGAGAGTCCTGGAGATGCTATTGATGTTTACCTCCAGCCTTTGATAGAGGAATTAAAGGAATAGTGAGAATCTGGAGTGGAGACCTTTGACGCATCAACTAAACAATACTTTATGTTACATGCATCTTTGTTATGGACCATTAATGACTTTCCAGCATATGCAAATTTGTAGTGATGGAGTACAAAAGGAAAATTGGTGTGTCCATGTTGCAATAAAGAAACTTACTCAATTAGGTTACAAAATTGTAAAAAACAATGCTATTTGGGCCATAAGCATTTTTTTCCTCTTAATCACAAATGGAGGAATGATAAAGCGTCATTTGATGGCACTAAAGAGCGAAGAATAGCACCAAAACAGTTGCCCAATGATGATATACTTGATCAAGTGTCTTATTTAGATGGGTTGCAACTAACAAAGGATCCAAAGAAGAAGATTAAAATATCACATAAGAGTAGGGGTGATAATTGGAATAAGAAGAGCATTTTCTTTGAACTTCCATATTGGAAATCTCTTTTATTGTGGCATAACTTAGATGTAATTCACATTGAGAAAAACATATGTGATAATATTTTGGGGACAATCTTAAATATCAAAGGAAAAACCAACGATACCATAAACACTCGGTTGGATTTGCAAGCAATGAACATAAGGAAAGAATTACACCCAATAAAAATTAGGGATAAATATGACTTACCAAAGGCATGTTACACATTATCTCCTGAAGAGAAGCACATATTTTTCAGTTTCTTGAAGAACTTAAAGGTCCCAGATGGATTTTCATCAAATATTTCTCAATGTGTCAACCTTAAAGATCGGAAAATTTTAGGTTTAAAAAGTCATGATTGTCATGTTCTTTTACAACATTTGCTCCCACTTGCTCTACGGGGTATGCTATGCAAATCTGTGTGTGAACCGCTTTTTGAGTTATCTTTATTTTTTAACATGCTTGGATCAAAATGTTTAAGTATTGATGAATTAGAACAGATAGATGCCCAAATCCCTATAACTGAGTACAAACTAGAAAAGGTCTTCCCTCCTACATTTTTTGATGTCATGGAACACTTGCCAATTCATTTAGAATGAAGTTAAGATTGCTGGACCTTCTCAATATCGATGGATGTATCCAATGGAGCGATATATATACTTTATGAAACCTTTTATTTATAATAGGGCTTGCACAGAAGGTTCTATTGCCGATGGATATTTGGTAACTGAATGTATGACCTTATGTTCAAGGTATTTACATACAATGGAAATAACGTTTAATCGCCTTGAACGGAATTATGATGGTGGTATTATAGAATCTGATGGAGGTTTAACAATTTTTTGTCAACCCAGAAGAGATTTAAGAGGTGGCAAACCACAAAAACTTGGTTCAAAAGAACTGGAGCAAGCATATTTTTATATTTTGAAGAATTGTGATGAAATTCAACCATTTCTCGAGTAAGTAATAACTTGTTTCAATAATTTACTTTATATATCTCCTCTATGTTTTCATTTAAAATGACATGTTGTTATGCTCCAATTATTTGTAGAGAGTTTTCACTAACTCTAGTTGATACCTCTCAAGAAAAGACAATTCATTAGTTGGTTAAAAGAAAAGGTGAGTACCAGTTAACATTAATATTTTTCAAACTAAGTATGTAAATATTATTTTCTAATATATGTATTTAAATCTTAATAGGTTGCAGGATTGCACAATGGCGATGATAGTAAGAAAATGACAGATTTTCTCTCATTGTCATGTGGTCCCATGACATATGTGACAAGTCATCGTGGCTACCTTATTAATGGATATAGGTTTCACGTGCAAGATTATGATAAAGGTTTGAGAACTCAGCACTACGGAGTGGTTGTAGTTGGAGAGACAGATGAAGCGAATAAGACCATTAATTACTATGGAGAACTAACAGATATTCTAGAATTACAATTTTGTCACGACCCAATTTTCGTACTAGGTTGAGACTGCACATAACGCCTCCGTTAGGCAAGCCCACAAGTGAAACTACTATTTATTTATCCATTTTTTTTTACGTATTTTTAATTACACTAAATTTCATGTAAGGGTGATAAGTCTTTTTAAGCAAAATAGCAACATCATAAGTACATAGTCTGCGGTGATAGAAATGACAAGTACAACGGTACATAAGTGCGACAAATCCCCAAAACCCGACGTCACAAGTACATGAGCAATCTAGAGAATATATAAAACTACTAATACTATTGTCCGAAAGTAATAGACAGAAATAGTAAATAAGATGGAAGGAGACCCCAGTGCTGCGGATCGTAGCAAGGCAAGCTGCTCACCTCTATGTCTCTGTAGATGATCGACTACGTACCCGCATGACCACTGGTGGAACCTGTCTCAGTACCTGCATATCAGTGCAAAAGTGTAGCGTGAGTACGAAGAACAAGCGTACCCAGTAAGTACCTAGTCTAACCTCGAAAAAGTAGTGACGAGGGGTCGACTTGACACTTACTAGAGATCAATAATAATAACGAAAGTGCATAAAGTAGACATGGTGAATATACAACAAGTATTAATAAGACAAATTAAAGCAACTACAGTAAATACAACAGGAGTCCGTGACACATCACCAATATCTCATAACTGGCCATGAAGACCCTAACTCAATTATATCCAGACTGGAACCCGTTCGATTATTAAGCACGAAGTTGTCGAGGCGAACGACCCAATCCCATAAGAATAGTGGTACTCAGTACTGCCAAGGCGAAAGGCCCGGTCCCATAAGAGTGGTGTTACCATACTGCCAAGATGAACGGCCCGATCCCATATGAGTGGTGTTACTATACTGCCGAGGCGAACGGCCCGATCCTATAAGAGTGGTGTTACTATACTACTGAGGCAAACAACCCGATCCTATAAAAGTGGTGTTACTATACTGTCGAGGCAAATGGATCAATCCCATTAGAGTAGAGGAGTTTACCTCGCTCGCGGAAGTACTTACGACGCGAGAGGACATGGATTTTTCATAGTTATTAAGTATTCCTCAATTTTCCAAAATAAAAAGCTAAGTCGAAAATTGCAACTTTAAATCCCCAGTCTCAGCTCTATTCAAGACAGTTAATGCACATGATAAACACAACAGTACAATTAAAAGCATGATGTGGATCTAAGACTACCCAGACATATCATGGAATATAGCTACGCACGGACTCTCATCACCTCGTGCGCACGTAGCTCTCCACACAAGTAATACACAGCAAAGATACACCTAAAGGGATGAGTTCCCTTCTTACAAGGTTAGGCAAGAGACTTACCTCATTTCCAAGATCACTTTCGGTCCACTAATCCGCTCTAAAAGCCACAAGTCGATGCCGAACAATTTGAAACTAGTCAAATATTATATAATTTAATCAATATATACTCAAAAGTTCATAATTTAGCTATTAGAGTAATTACCCAACCCAAATTAGAAGATTCTTCAAATTTTTCCCGGGCCGACGTGCCTGGATTTCGGAAATTTTTAAAGATAAATATCACCCACAACCTCACAATCTCAAATATATAATTTTTACTTAATTCCATAACCAATTTCGTGGTCAAATCTCATTTTTACCAAAACCCTAGGTTCTTCTCAAAATCCCATTAGTTTCACCATTTTCCCATGTTAATTCTATCTAAGATTCACGTATTTAGCTAAATAATTGATAGGGATCACTTACCTCTTGATGTTGATGAAATCCCTCCACAAAATGCTCTCAAAAGCGCTTAAGACCAAGTGGGAAATGAGGAAAATAAAGCTAAGTCCCATAACAAAAAGCTCTTACACCAATCGCAGATATCGCATTTGCGACATCTTGTTCGCAAATGCAATAAAACCATCACAAATGCGAAGGCTGTCCATCTCTGCCATGGTCGCAAATGCGAAGATGGACAGGTTCGCAAAAGCGGCAGGATCTTTGCAAATTCAAAATCTTCAGTGCCTTCCCAACTTCGCAAATGCAAAAGGTTCCTCGCAAATGTGAGCTTGCAAATGCAAATAAAACTTCGCATTTGCAATACCTGAGGCACCAGCAAAAGACAACCAGAAAAACTGAAGTCTTTTCACCCCTCCGAACGCATCCGAAACTCACCCGAACCCTCAGGGCTCCACACCAAACGTCCACACAAGTCTAAAAATATCATATGAACTCGCTCGCATGATCAAAACATAGAAATAACATCTATAATCATGAATCGGACGCCAAAATGCATGGATTAAATCATGAAACTCAAAAACTTCTAAAAACACTTCCGCGCGTCCGATTCGTATCAAATAAACTCGGAATGACGCCAAATTTTGCATACAAGTCATAAATCACCATACAGAACTACTCCCAGACTCAAAATCCCAAATGGACCTCGATAACACCAAAGTCTACTCCAAACCAAACTTAAAGAACTTGAAAAACCTTCAATGCGCCAACTTTCAATATTAAGCGCCGAAACGCTCCCGGGTCATCCGAAACCCAATCCGAACACACGCCCAAGTCCAAAATTATCATATGAACCTATTGGGACCTTCTAATCCCGGTTCCGAGGTTGTTTACTCAAAACATTGACTCAAGTCAAACTTAACCATTATAGGCTATTGTTAAGGAACTAAGCATTCTGATTTCAACCCGAACCCTTCCAAGCCTAAACCAACCATCCCCGCAGGTTATAAAATAGTAAAAGCACATACAAGGAGTCTTAATTAGGGGAACAAAGATCTAAAAAGTAAAACGACCAGTCGGGTTATTACAAATTTATTGGTAGAGGAAGAGCAATTTTATTTAAATGTACGTGGTTTGATGTATATGACCAAGAAAGTGGAGTTAAGATAGATGAATATGGCTTTGTAAGTATTAACCACCAGTGATTTCTAAAAACAACTGAGCCTTTTGTATTAGCCAACCAAGCATCACAAGTGTTTTATGTTGAAGATCTTTCCAATTCTACAAGAAAATATTAATGATTTAGAGGATTCAGATAATTCTTTACTGAAAAGGAAAAGAACTCATGAAGGTTTGGATATTTATTAACTCCTTTATTTAATTTCTCAACTCATTGTGATAATGAAAGTTTCTTACTAAATTTCATTTGATTTACTAGTTTAGAAAAGGTTTCTAACACTTTACTAATGGATTTCCTCTTAAGTGATTACATGTTCTTATATGATGAATCTGATTTGCTAAATATTTTTGTTATCTCTAGGTTTTTCTGCCTTATGTTTCTATCAATTTTCTTTATTGTTGTTGTTTGTTACCATCTAACTTCTGAGCTTCTTTTTAAGGCCTTCATATGTATGATATATGATGAACTCACATGTAGACATCTATTACTCATTTTTTTTATTGTACTAGGTTGACATGAATTCAAAATCTCAGACTTCTAAAGTGGAATCAACTTCAAATTTTGCAAAGTCTGTGTACGTTCCACCTGGTTTCTTAGCAAGGAGACGAGGGAAAAGCTTTAGAGAATTGGGATCTGTAAGAGTAAATGCTGAACAGAGAGGTTCGATTGGAAAGAGAAAAACTTTTAGTGTATTAGCTCCTGATCAGAATAAGGTAACTCATAATGATATTTTTGCGCCGCCTGGTTTTAAACCAATAATGGAAGGTGATGCTGCTCATCATAAAGAAGTGATGCAAATCACTCAGAGAAGTGAAATAAGTATCTTACTATTTTAATCTATAATATATTTTTTGGTTATTGTACAAAAACTTCTTTATATTTAACTTAAATTGAAATTTATAGGGCCATGTGAATCTAAAAGGCAAAAAAGTGAGAGGAATGATTAGGTGTAAAAATATTGCAGGACTCAAAGTTGGAGAAAAGTTGAGCATTACTTTTGACCACAATCGGGTTGTTGGAAAGAATAATGCCTAATTTACGAGATACTTAGGTATATTGGTTCGTGATCGTAATATGTGTCCATTGCGTGTACACTCTTGGGTAGACATCGAAGAATATAAGCTGCAAAACATGTGGAAAGCTGTTACTGTAAGTATTTAAAGCATTACTTTATTGATTTTCCTTCTCCATTTCTTATTTCACAAATGCAAAAGTAAATACTTGTGAGCTTACATCATTAAGCTTTTAATTTTTAAGTAACGACTCGACCGGTCGTTTTGAGATCAAGCATGTTGTTTGGAGGTTTGAGGCCTTGATTAGCTTCACCTCATGTATTATCACTTGTACGTATGGTCGGAATTCAATTCCAGGAAGTTCGCAGTTGATTTAGAAGGAAATTCCCAATTCGGAAGCTTGAAGTTGGAAGAGTTGACTAGAGTTTGACTTTTGAGTAAACGATCTTGGAATTGAGATTTGAAGGTTCCAATAGGTTTGTATGATAATTTCGGACTTGGGTGTATGTTCGGGTTGAGTATCGTGTCGCCTGGGAGCATTTCAGCGCTTATTGTGGAAATTTGGAATTTTGAAAGTTTTAGAAATTTCTAATTTTGACCTGAAGTGGACTTTGGTGTTATCGATGTCCATTTAGGATTCCGAGCCTTGGAATAGGTTCGTATTGTGATTTAGGACTTGCACGTAAAGTATGGCATCATTCTGGGATGTTTAAGTATAATTTTGACGCGTTCGCGAAGTTGAAAGTTGAAAAAGTTGAAAGAAAGGTTTTGGCTGTCAATTCGTAATTTTGATGTTGTTTGATGTGATTTGAGGGTTCGAGTAAGTTCGTTTTGTGTTTTAGGACTTGTTAGTATGTTGAGATGGGGTGCCGGGGACCTCAGGCGTGTTTCAGGTGAGTTTCGAACAAGTTTGGGCATTTCAACACTTTGATGTTCTGGAGCAGTAGAAGTGCGGAGGCACATTTTTGGAGTGTTAAGGCAAAACCCATGTGCGGCCGCAGTGGAAAAAGGTGCGGACCGCAGTAGGGGAAATCTGCAGGTGTGACGATCTGACTTCAGAAGCTTATATCTTTTAATCTATAAGGAATTTGGAAATGATCCAAAAAAGAAAGTTGTAGCCCTTTGAGTTTAGTTTCCAGAAAATCAAACTATTCACCATTTAGACATTTGCATAATAATTTATGGTCAAATTACTGAAGCCTGGTAGTGCAAATATTACTGAAGTGCGGCCGCACAATTTGAATCACGGCCGTGAAACTTGGAAGTGCGGACCACACAAAACAATGTGTGGTCAGCACTTTGGGAGATCAGATGTGGTACCATATAAAGGAGTGTTTCATATCATTTTTGGATAGAGAGCTCAGTTTGTGGAGATTTTTCATGGGTTTTTCAAGAAAATCATCGAGCTAAGTGATTCTAATTTGGTTTTGGCAATATTACATGAATCCATTGTTATTTTTATTATTTAATTGGTGATTTGAGTTGAAAATTTGAGGAAAAATTGTGAAAACTTCTTAGACAAAATTTTGGGGATTTGAAAGGCGATTTGAGGTCGGATTTGAGTAGTTCTTGTGTGGTTGGACTCGTTATCAAATGGGTGTTCGGATTTTGTAATTTTGGTCGGATTTTGATGCGCGAGCCCGAGATTGAATTTTTGAGTTGACTTTTATTTCTCTTTAAAGATCGTAACTTTATTGTTCGGAATAGTTTTCTATAGTTTATATTTATGGTATGAAGTTATTTTGGATAGATTCAAGCCGTTCGGAGTTGGATAATAAAAGGGAAGGGCTTAATAGTGGATTGAGTTAGAGTGTTTTGAGGTAAGTCACCTGTCTAACCTTGTGAGGGGGAAATTACCCCGCAGGTATTATATTTATTACATGCTACATGTTGTTGGAGCTACGCTTGTACGAGGTGACGAGTGTCCGTGCGTATGCTAGAATTCCTGATTATGTCCAGGTAGACTAAGATTCACGTTATGTTTTAATTGTACTATTTGAGTTATCCTTGCCTGTTTAATTACTTTATTTCACATTACGATCTGAGATTGGACTTGCGTAGAGCAATCGACTCGCTATTTTAGAAATTGGACGAGCTACTTGATTAGCCATGGGAATTGTGCTTCCCTTACAAATTTATACCGTGTTGTGCGTATTCATCGCAAAGCTTCCTTAAACTTCATAACTCACATGTATATTCGTGGGTCGGGTCAAGGATCCATTAAGCTTCTTATTCTAATGGGATTGGGTCGTTCGCCTCGATATTTCTATAAAACACTCTTACGCGATCGGGTTGTTCACCTCGGCATTATCATCTATCATATTGTTATGGGATCGGGCTGTTCGCCTCAGCAGGAATTTGTATCACACTCTTATAGGAACGGGGTCGTTCGCCTAGGCAGGATGTTGTAACACACTCATATGGGATCAGGTCGTTCGTCTCGGCAACATCATGTATCATTTTCTTATGGGATCGGGCTGTTCGCCTCGGCATTTCTAAAAAACACTCCTATGGGATCGGGTCGTTCGCCTCGGCAACTTCGTGAAATACTCTTATGGGATCGGGCCGTTCGCCTCGGCAGAATCGTGCATAATATTTGATAAGAAGCCATTATATCCGTGAGTTTTCCTTACTTGAGTTGTGAGGACCATATTATATGTACTTCATCTAGGGAGGTAACCGATATTTGAGGACTTGTGTTTACTATTCAGAGGAAGATCATATCATGTACCTATATTTGTTCTCACTATTTTAATTATCATGCTTCATACTTGTCTACTTTCTACTGTACTTATTTTATTGGACCACTAGTAGTGTCGATGTCGACCCCTCGTCACTACTTCTCCTGGGCTAGGTTAGATACTTACTGGGTAAGCATTGATTTACAAACTCATGCTACACTTCTGCACTTATTGTGCATGTATACATATTTCTGGTAGTCTTTTGGGCGCAAAGGCACAGCTATTGTGGGGACTTTACGGTGAGCTGCATCCCATGTTATGATCCGCAGCATACAGAGTCTCCATCATAATTATTTGCATTATCATGTCTATCTTGTATTCTAGACAGATGTTGTATTGTTATTATACCTTCTAGTAGATGCTCATGCACTTGTGAAATCGGGTTGTGGGGGTTCCTATTGGATGTTTAATTATAGTTCACATTACTATCATCATTTCACTTTATGATTCATTTATATTCGGAAATATGTAAAAAAAAGCACATGTTTCTATGAGTGCTAGATTTTACTCTATTATTTAATGGGATTCATGATTCCAAAAATAATAAAATAAATAATTAAGTTGGTAGTTCATCGTTGGCTTACCTAACGGAGACATTGGGCGCCATCACGGCCTACAGTGGATTTTGAGTCATGACAGCCTTGTATCAGAGCACTAGGTTCATTTAGGTCTCAGGAGTCATGAGCAAGTCTACTAGAGTCTTGCGGATTGGTACAGAGATTTATGTACTTATCTTTGAGAGGCTACAGGGCTGTTAGGAAGAACTTCTGTTTCTTTATTTCTTTTCATGCGATTTGATTTCGGTTGAATCTTATGTCTTCAGTTCATTCTTACTCATTCAAACACGATGTTGAGCACTTGATATCACTTGGGCATCAAGGAGTTGTGGTGGCACTACATGTGTGTTGCAAGATGTTTTCTCCTACGTTATGAGGTCAGAGTACTATCATTGCCTCGTGAAAGGGTGTTCAGTCGTTTCAGTCCAATATTGGTGTTGCCCACGGATTCAGAGCTATACACAATGTATTGTGATGATCATGCATTGTTATAATGTAGTATTGGTGTGAACGGTAGTGTGTTTGCTTATGTGTTACGGTAGTGAGCGCTTCAGGAGAAGGGTTGTTTAGTTTGTGATTGGAAGATTCGGTATTAAATTCCAGTGTAGGAGATGCAATTGGGCTAACGATGTTTAGGTTTTGGTTAAAGGAGTAGTGAGATTTGACATCTCCGAACTTGGTGTAATTCTTGTTTGTGTTGTGGTGTCGTCGTCCTTATTTGAATGCACTAAGGCTCGGTATGATTGTCTTTATTTGTTTACCTCTAGGGCATCGTGTTGTGAAATGGTACCTAAGAAGCAGTTATCAGAGATGACGATGTGTTGTGACTTCATAATCTAATCGGAGTTTCCAGTGTTGATGGTACAAGGTAGATGATCCCTGAGGTGGCTTCTGTACTTAGGGAGTACGAATGTCACGAGAAGGGCCTTGATCGGAATGTAGGAAAATGTGAATATTTGATTATCGTTTTGGGATGCATTATGGCTCCGAGTTTTAAACATATTGTTGGATCTTCGGTTGATGTTAATGAATGGATGGATTCTTATGGCTGGCGGATGAGTGTGGAACTGGAGAGATTAACTGATTTCATAATGGATATAACTACGGCAATGTCGTTGGGGGATGCTGATTTGAGGTTACACATGTGGGTTATCTCCTGTGAGAAGGTTAGGGATTGCATGATTTCTGGTAAAGTTCCTATGAAGAGTTATACTTTTTATCCATCATGAAGCATGTATTACGATATGGGCTTGGATCGCGTGAAGAAGAGGGTGTGACTATTAGGAGGCTGAGAATGCATTTGGGGCCGATAATTCGTGGCGTGTTATAATTAGTACAATAAGAGCTTGTGAGAAATTTGGCATTTGGGGAGAAGTCATTGTGGGTCCTTCAGTTTTGCGATTTGTGGTTTAAAGCTAAGTGGGGGAGCCCACTATCTATGATTGAGTCACGTGGTTGTGTGCCTGTGTAGTTTCTGGTTATCGGTGCATTGATGGATTAGTTATAACCAAGAGGTATTTTGGACAAGGAATTTGATGCATATGTGTTACATTTCACCTTATCGTTTCATGTGCAGGTGTTCAGGATAACTAAGAATTTATGCTTCATGTGGCTGTGATGTGCAAGGAAAAGAATTCATCCGGTTTCTTCCTTGGAAGTATTCATGTGCTAGCAGAGCATTAGAGTTTGGTTATATATTCGGGACTAGGTCAGAGTGGGTGACTCTCAACAATGGTTCTAGTGGGTTCAAGAAGTAAAGTGCGGTGTTTAACAATTTTGGGTTCGTTACGTGGCTGAGGACTGGGTTTTGTAGCAGAGTGTGAAGAATACTTGGGGAATTTCCATGTTATTATCGGGTATATGGTGCAGTGTTAGAGAAATGGAAGAAACAGCTTCAAATTTGTAGGAGGTCTTTTAGAACGGGTGTATCAGTTGGAGATACTATGGAGTACATGAGGAGGGTATGAGATGAGTTACGGGTATTGGGACAACATGGTCTCGTGATTTGGGTCACTCGGGATGAGTGTTGTTTGAGGTCCGTTATGTGTTTGAATAGGACTATTATTCCAAGGGCAAGTCAAGAGTAAATTAGGAAAAGTTGAGTCAGCTAGTTATGGCTTAAATCAGCATAGTTCTGCGGTTATGGGAAATTCGGTTGGATGTTGCAATTGTTCTTCGGAAATGATTTGGGTGAAAGGGGTTCCAGCCTATGAAGTGGTTATTCTACTAGTGGTTTAGGGATTATGATGAAATTCTTGTACTCTCACATAGCGGCATGATAGCTGCAGTGAGCGGTATAGAAATTGGAAGTTGAGGATCAGGGTTGCAGTACAGTTCTGATAAGAATGTTGCGAGCTCAGAGGAGCTGGGGAAGATTTCAGATGTTCAGAGTATGTTAGCAGTATTTTCGGGCAGCCTGAGGATGGCTTGTTTTGGTGGAAGAAGTGTTGAGTGTTGAAATGCGGATGCTTGGTAGTTTTATAGAAATAGCATGGTCGACGACCATTAAGGTGCTCCGTTCAGGTGGACCGAGGAGTGTGAGGAGAACTTTCAAAAGATCAAGACTACTTTGACTACAACCTTAGTGTTAGTGTTGCCTATCGGATTGGGATCCTATACTGTGTATTGTGATGTGTCATGCATTGGTCTCGACACGATGTTGATGCAGGACGATAGGGTGATTGCCTACGCGTCTAGACAACTGAAGGTGCATGAGAAGAACTATCATGTCCACGACCTCGAGTTAGCAACTATTGTTCATGCCTTGAAGATCTTGCGGCACTATTTGTATGGTGTTCCTTGGAAGGTTTTCACCGATCATCGGAGTCTACAACACCTGTTTAAACAGAAAGATCTTAATTTGCGGAAGCGGAGATGGTTGGAGATGCTTAAGGATTATGACATCACCGTTCTATATCATCCCGAGAAGGCCAATGTGGTGGCCGATGCCTTGAGTCGCAAGGTAGCGAGTTTGGATAGTTTAGCATATCTACCAGTAGCAGAGAAGGATTTAACTTTAAATGTTCAGGCCTTGGCCAACCAGTTTGTCAGATTGGATGTTTCTGAGCTGAGCAGAGTTTTGGCTTGTGTGGTTTCTCAGTCTCCTCTTTATGATCGTATTAGGGAGCGCCAGTACGATGACCCCCATTTTTTTTATCCTTAAGTCATAGGTGCTGCAATAGATGAGAAACCCTTTACAAATCGACGGTAATACCCCACCAAGCCAAGAAAACTCCGGATCTCCGTAGCTGAGGACGGTCTGGGCTAACTCTGCACTGCTTCAATCTTCTTCGGATCTATCTTGATCCCCTCACTCGATACCACATGACCCAAAAATGCCACTGAATATTGCCAGAACTCACACTTCGAAAATTTTGCATACAACTTCTTTTCTCTTAAGGTCTGAAGCACAGTCCTTAGGTATTGCTCATGATCCTCCGGGCTCTGGGAGTACACCAGAATGTCATCAATAAACACAATGACGAAGGAGTCAAGATAGGGCTGAAATACACTGTTCATCAAGTGCATGAATGTTGCTGGGGCGTTGGTCATCCCAATAGACATCACAAGGAACTCGTAATGACCATATCGAGTCCTAAAAGCCATTTTCGAGACATCTGGCTCCTGAATCTTCAATTGATGATAGCCTGAAATCAAGTTGATCTTAAAAAACACTCTAGCACCCTGAAGATGATCAAATAGGTCATCAATATGTGGAAATGGATACCTGTTCTTCATTGTAACCTTGTTCAACTGGCGATAATCAATACACATTCTCATAGAACCATCATTATTATTTACAAACAAGACAGGAGCACCCCAAGGTGACATACTAGGCCGAATGAAGCCCTTATCGAGCAACTCCTGCAACTTTTTCTTTAATTATTTCAACTCTGCTGAGGCCATACGGTAAGGTGGAATAGAAATAGGCTGAGTTCCCAGTAACAAATCAATGCCAAAGTCAATATCCCTTTTGGGTGGCATGCCCAGAAAATCCGTTTGGAATATATATGAATAGTCCCTCACTACTGGAACAGACTCGACGGTAGGAGTATCAACACTAACATCCCTCACATAGGCTAGATACGCATCACACCCTTCTCAACCATTCACCGAGCCTTAAGAAATGAGACAACCCTGCTAAGAACACGATCTAAGGTACCTCTCCACTCTAGTTGTGGTAGACCTGGCACAGCCAACGTCACCGTCTTGGCATGACAGTCAAGGATAGAGTGATAGGGCAACAACCAGTCCATGCCTAAAATAATATCGAAATCCACCATACAAAGAAATAATAAATCGGCTCTGGTCTCAAAACCACTAAGAACAATCAAACACGACCGATACACATGGTCAACAACAATAGAATCACCCACGGATGTAGATACATAGACAGGTGAGCTAAGAGAATTATGGGATACACCCAAATACGGAGCAAAATAAGATGACACATAGGAATAAGTGGAGCATGGATCAAATAAGACTAATGCATCTTTATGACAGACTGGGACAATACCTGTGATGCTAGAATCTGATGCAACTACCTCCGTCCTAGTAGGAAGGACATAATATCTTGTCTGGCCTCCCCCCTCTAGAGCGACCTCTACCTGTGCGACCTCCACCTCTAGCTTGCTGTGTAGGTGTGGTGGTAGCTGGTGTTGTAACCATAGCCTGGGGACCCGGTAGAGTACGCAGTGCCTGAGAAATCTGTGAAGGTGCACCCCTCCTGAGTCTGGGGCAATCCCTCGCCACATGACGAGTGTCACCACACTCAAAATAAGCTCTCGGAGGACATGGCTGCTACGATTGGCTTGGGCCTGATCGACTGGACTGACCACTGAAAGCACCCCGTATAGGAGGTACGCTAGACACTGGCGGTGCATAATAAGGATCTTGGGGCCTAGGAGTGGCCGGAGCACCGCTGGCGGCTGGAGGTGTTGAATGAACAAAGCGACCCATATAACCCATGCCCTAATGAGTTGTCACTGGGGTACGAGTACCACTATAAGTGCCAGACTCTCGAGACCTTTTGGCCTTTCTCTCCTCTTTATCCCGAGTCAGCATACCCTCCAACCTCCTAGCAATCCCCACTACCTGCTGGTACACAATATCCATCTCTAACTATCAGGCCATGCTCAATTTGATACTGGGGTTGAGCCCCTCAATAAACTGACAAACCCACTCCTGGATAGTAGCAACCAAGGCTGGCGCATGCCTAGCCAAATCACTAAATCGGACCGCATACTCTAACACGATCATAAAACCTTGGCGCAACTGCGCAAACTCTACACGCCATGCATCTCTGAGACTCTGGGGAACATACTCCCTCAAGAACATATCTGAGAACTGATAGGCCGCTCCTTTAAGCTGGAACGCAGTGAAAGAAATCCCACTAGTCTCTGTAACACCTATAGTATGGAGGATACGGTGGAACTCTTCAACAAAGACCTGGGCATCCTCTGACGCCAAGCCACTGAAAGTAGGAGGGTGGTACTTCTTGTACCTCTCGAGACTGAGCTGCTCCGCCTCAAAAACTGTTGCCCTAGCCTCGGGCTGAACTGGAGTTATCAGCTGCATCGGTATGATATTTGGAACCTGGTCGACCTAAACCCGCTGCTCTAGAGTATCGACGGCGGAAGTCTTTGCTCCTCCCCCGACCTCAGATGTGGCAGGAGCAAGTGGTATCAATCCGGCCTGAGCCAAGGTGTTGAACATGCTCAGAAACTGGGCTAGAGTCTCCTGGAGGGCTGGTATAATAACAGGCATCTCAGGTGCCTTCCCTCCAACAGGAGCTACTGGTGGCTCCTTTGTAGCAGCTCGTGCGGGTGCTCTGGCTGCACCACGTGGACGTCCTCGGTCTCTACCCCGGCTCTGGCTCCTCTGTATTTATGGACTAGTGCCATACAAGGTACCACATGACCATGATAGTAAGGTGTATAAGGTGTGATAAAAATAAGTAGTATTTTAAGTAATTTGGAATAATTCTTAATTATGTGGATAAGCGGGTAATTATTAATTTTAGTGGAAGATTAACACTTAATTAAGATGATTGGTGGTTAATTATTGGGAATGGATAACAATCAACGTGGCAGCCTTGCATTAAGGAATGGTGACTCTTAAAGTCACATACAAGGTGGCAAATTTGGAGAGTGGTAACGTTAGCAAGGGTCATATGACTACTTCATGACCCTTTAGACTTCTTATTAGTTTGAAAGTTTGTTAGTAATGTGTTCTCTTGCTTTCTATGTTTGTAAAGATAATAGATGGTCATATATCATTTAAGAAGGAAATACTTAGGCTTGCTAGAGCGGATGGAATTCTCAAGGGAATTCTTATAAACCCCTACAAGTGCAACGTGAATGTTTGTGTGTTACAAATGTAAGTCACATAAGCAAGACAAGATCTTCAACAATTCAAAACAACGCGAGATTTTGCAATTATAAGGGAGTACGGTGCAATCTTTCTCAAGAATATCATACGAATTTTTCCCTACTCCGATCCTGCTGTCACGTGTTTTGTCGCAATTAACGTGTGTTAGAGGGATTGTCAAGAGAATCAACTCGGGTATGTTAAGGATAAACCTTTCCTTCATTTTAACATGATATCATAATTACATGTGTTTGATAACGAGGCATAAAGAGAAGTTCATACTCCCGAATTTATATACATTATCCTAGTCTCATAAATTACAGTATTCTCCTTATCGGGACTTCATATTTAATTGAGTATTGTCTTCTTCCAGTCAAGAGAGAAGAGAGACTATATATATAGTATTACAGTATTTTCATTACCATCGAGCTATAATTGATGAGTAGGCCCCTATTGGGCAACTTCTGATCAGATGGTAAGTTATATACCGAGCCTATTGTGGACGAACGCCTACGAGGGAGCCCAGTTAGCCGAGATACAGAGCCTAGTATGGTCGAGTGCCTATGAGCGAGCCTACTACGGCAGAGCAGTTATATATACTGAGCCTTATAAGGCCGGACAACTATTTTACTTACTATATTGAGAGAGTTGAGTCAGTATCAACATGTGAGCATATCTTCAAATTATCTTTGACTCCCAATTACTTTCAGTTAAATATTATCAGTTTAATTTCAGGTTTCAATCTATTGCCTTACATACTTGGTACATTATTTATACTAACGTCCCTTTTTTCCTAGGGACATTGCGTTTCATACCCGCAGGTCCCGATAGACAGGTCGAGAGTCCTCCAAGTAGGCTATCAGCTCAGCGGAAGATGTTGGTGCGCTCCATTTGCTCTGGAATTGCTTGTTTGGTCAGTATGATTTAGACGTGTATTTTTTGGTATGGCGGGGCTCTGTCCCAACCTTTGTAACAATTATGTATTCTTAGAGGCTTGTGGACAGATGTCATGTATGTAAAAGATTGTATGGCCTTGTCGGCCTATGTTCAGTGTACGAGTGGTTATTTTGGTCTTATAGGTTTGTATGGCTTATGTATAAGTTGGTATTTCATAATGTATTCTACTTATCTCATGGCATCCTCTCCGGCTCAGTTATCTATGATAGTATGATATGAAAAGATACGTTATGTTGGTACTTGGTTGAGTAAGGTACCGGGTGCCCATCGCGGCCCATCGGTTTGGGTTATGACAACATCTGATCCAGCTGTACATGTCCTCACCATCTGTGAGTGAATAGAAAGACCAAAATTTAGAATCCAAAGTCAAAATCTCGCACGATAAGGAATCAAAGAAGTGAATCTTTTCTTAATAGTTGCATAGCCTCCCGAATATAAGTAGAGATGTCTCTGTACCGATCTGCGAGACTCTACTAAACCTGTTTGTGACTCATAACACTATGAACCTAGATCTCTGATACCAACTTGTCACGAAACCAATTTCCCTCCGTAGGATATCGTGATGGCACCTAATATCTAAGACTAGGTAAGCCTAACAATTTGCGGAATAACTGAATAATAAACTGAACTCCAATCTCAACACATGATATATATAAATAGAAACTGCGATTTAAATAATTACAACTCCCAAAACCTAGTAGAAATAAGTCACAAGCTTCTAAGAAAAATATTAAATGTCTCTATACATCAGAGTCTAAGAGAATAAGGAAGACAACATAATAAGGATAGAGGGGGACTCTGAGGTCTGTGGATGCTGGAAGATATACCTTGAAGTCTCCACGTACGGTCCAGCTCACTGGTATCCGGTCTGGTAAGAAGAACCCGGATCTACACAAAAGGATGTGAAGAAGTGTAGTATGAGTACACCATAATGGTACCCAATAAGTACCAAGCCTAACCTCGGTAGAGTAGTGACGAGGTCAGGTCAGGGCCCTACTAGAATAAATGGAAATGAGGCAGAAAATATAATAATACAATGAAGTGAGTGAGAAATGAACAACGAGAAATTACAGAAAAGTAACAGCACAACAAATAGAGGAAAACAGCAAGGGCACTCCCGAGGTATCGTCTCGTAAACCCAAATGTAAATGCTCAAAAGGGGGATCTCCCGAGGTACCGTCCGTCTCGTAGTCCCAAAAGTAAATATGTATGACAGGGGTATCTCTCGAGGTACCACCTCATAGGCCCAAAAGTAAATATGCAAGTAGGGGGATCTCCCAAGGTACCGCCTCGTAGTCCTAAAAGTAAATATGTAATTCATAAATTATGGAACCACAAATTTACGGCAAGGAATCCTACACTTAAAGACCGGATAAAATAATCAAGGAAACAGGTAATTCAACTAAGCATGTTGCACGAATTTCAAGTAAGGTTAAGACACGAAGACATGCGATACTAGGCTAAACATGACAGTTACACATGCTAAGGCAACTCGGTTAAGGAATTTAAAAGAAGTGTACTCAGCAAGAACCGAAATTTTCCACAATTAGCCCGTGTACGCAATCGTCACCTCGCGTACACGGTGCACACATATCATAAATTGTTACAACAGTACGAAATCCTAAGGGAATTACCCCCACGCAATGTTAGACAAGTCACTTACCTCAAATCTCGCTCAATCAATCGATAAGGATGCCTTTATCCGACTCCGAATGGCCCAAATCTAGCTAAAAGCAATTACATACCATGAATATAACTACAATAAATTAATTTAAATTATAAATCTATGACTTTAGCAAAGAATCGAAAAATCGTCCCAAAAAAGTCGATCCGGGCCCACATCTCAGAATCGGATAAAAGTCACAAAATACGAATACACATTCGTTATCGAGTTCACCCATACCAAATTTACCAAAATACGACACGAAGTCGCCACTCAAATTCCCAAATTAAACTCTCCAAATCCCTAGCCTCAAACTCCCAAATTCTACCTTAAATACACACAATCTAGGTGGGAAAATCAATTGGGAAACAATGTTATTGATCAAAAATTAGTACAAAAGACTTACCTCAAGAAATCCCTCAAAAATGCACTCAAGAATCGCCAAAACCTGAGATCAAAATGTCCAAAGATGATAAAAATCTTGAACCCTCGAATTAATATAATCTGCCCAGCCTTTTCGCTTTTGCGGTGAAGTCTCCGCATTTGCGGAGCACACTTAAACTCCCAGATTCCGCACCTGTGCACTAACATCTGCATCTGAGGAAGCGCTTCTGCGGTCCCTCGTCCGCTTCTGTGGAAACCTTGGCCACCCCATCTCCATCACTCACTCCGCTTCTGCGATCACCCTTCCGTAGAAGTGGCTCCGCTGCTGCTGTCTTCACGTCGCATCTACGACCACTGGCCACTTCCCCCAGCCCCGCATCTGCGGATAATTGCTCGCTTCTCCGTGCTCGCACCTGCGGTCAATCTTATGCAGGTGCGATTACACCAGAGCTGGTTCCTTCAGCCATTCTCACAAGTCCAAATTTGATCCGCTAACCATCTGGAATCCACCTGAGGCCCCCAGGACCTCAACCAAACTTACCAACAAGTCTTAAAACATCATATGGACTTAGTAGAGCCTTTAGATCACATCAAACAACTATTAGAATATGAATTGCACATTGATTCAAGCCTAATGAACTTTAAAATTTCAAACTCCTACATCCGACGCCGAAACCTATCAAATCAAGTCCGATTGATCTCAAATTGTGCACACAAGTCATAATTGACATTAGGACCTACTCCAACTTCTGGAATCAGAATTCGACCCCGATATCAAAAAGTTCACTCCCGGTCAAACTTCCCAAAAATTACCCAATTCATCCACCTCCGCCATTTGATGCTAAAATGACCTACGGACCTTCAATTCAACATCCGAACACGCTCCTAAGACCAAAATTACCCTACGGAGCTATTGGAACCGTCAAAATTCTGATCCAAAGTCGTCTTCATACAATTCGAACTATGATAAATTCCTAGAACTTAAACTCCCAACTTAGGGACTATGTGTCCCATTTCACTCCAAAACCAAAAATAAATCCCCCCAAGCAAGTCATGTAACTACAAAATGAAATAGAGGGAGAAATAAATAGGGGTTCAGGTCTAGTACTCTTAAAACGACAGGTCGGGTCGTTACACATATGAAATTCTGACGGACTTTTATATGAAGTCAAGGAAAGGTAAAACAATTCTACATATGAGAGAATTGTACCACAGTTAGAGTATGATTTGGCAATCGAAAGAATGTGTTGCTTACCTATTAAGACAAGGGTACTCCATCATCCATAGTATGACTGGAAACTTTTCTAGCAATAATATTACCATCAATCTCAAGAACCATCCAACATCATACATTTGAAACACCAAAACATATTAGTAAACCTTTTGCTTATTAAAAGTTAAAAAATAAGGCAACAGTGCAAAGTGGTTAATAGGAGCATGCATATTTTCTGCTCCAAATTCGTCTAACCTCTCATTTTGACTATTGCAAGTACATTTAAACATAAGTTTCCTTCTTTTGCCTGTTAAATAGAACTAAATATAAAATCATGATCTATTCACTATTTTCTTTAAAGAATCTACCCTCTCTATCAATTAGAACTCGTGTAATAACCTTTATAAGCTATTTATCATCTCTTTTGATACACACGAATGGTTAGATTTTTATTTTCTAGTTTCCAAGATAAGCTCTATGTTTACTGATACTTGTGAATATTATAGGACAAATTTGACAGTGATGACATGAATGATCAACGAGATCATGTTTTGAAACATATGAGAAAGTTATGGAACAATTGTAGAGGATCGCTGCACAATAATATTAAGTCTAAGCCATTTCATGATGCTCTAAAGGATGTACCAAATGGGGTAGACAAAAGTGATTGGGAATGGCTTGTCAAGGAGCAATTTTTAACTGAAACATTTAAGGTATGATTTCATAGCTATTTATTAACATCTTATTATATTAAGTGGCTAACCATAAATTTTTCAATGTGTTCTAAATTTAGGAAAAAAGTGCAAGAAACTAGGTCAATAGGTCTAAGTTGAGTATGCCTCATCGTACGGGTAGCAAGCCAATTAGAGAGATCATTTATGAATTGGTGAGTAAATCTTGAAAACTATTAAGAAACCTTATCCTTGTTAAATGGATTTCTTTGACTTGTTTATTTTCATGTGAAGGGAGGGAAAGATGGTAATTCACCAAATATGGCAACTATCTTTTTTGAGACTCGTAAGAAGGACAACTGTAACGACCCGACCGGTCATTTTACTTTTTAGAACCTTGTTCCCCTAAATAAGGCTCCATGTATGTGCTTTTACTGTTTTATAACTTGCGAGAATGGTTAGTTCGGGATTTGGAAGGGTTCGGGTTGAAATTGGAACACTTGGTTCCTTAGTTGGCTTCAAAAAGGCTAAGTTTGACTTCGGTCAACATTTTGAGTAAACGACCTCAGAATCGGGATTTTACAATTCCAATAGGTTCGTATGATAATTTTGTACTTGGGTGTATGTTCGGATCGAGTTTTGGATGACCCGAAAGTGTTTCTGCGCCCAATAGTGAAAGTTGGCTCTTTGAAGGTTTTAAAGTTTTTAAAAATTGGTTTGGAGTAGGTTTTGGAGTAATCGAGGTCCGTTTCGGATTCCGAGCCTAGGAATGATTCCATATATTTATTTAAGACTTTCACGTAAAATTTTGGGTCATTCCGAGTAGTCTAAGTATGATTCGGCACTTTCGGAGCGATTTGGAAACTTGGAGTTCAAAACTTTATTCAATTTTGTTTTGGGGTATGATTCTTGATTTTGTTGTTGTTTTACGTGCTCCGAGAGTTCGATCAGGTCTGCATTATATTTATAGACCTGTTGGTGTGTTTGTACGGGGTCCCGAGGGGCTCGGGTGTGTTTCGGACCACCAGGAGCCAAGTTAAAGAAACCAGATTTTTTCCTGTTCTGGTTTCCTTCTTCGCATTTGCGAAGAAGGATTTGGGCAGTGGGGCAATTAGCCCTTCGCATTCGCGAAGTCCCCCACGCATTCGCATAGAAGGAAGGGACATGGGGGGGAGGGGTCGGTGTCATTGCTCTTCGCGTTCGCGAATGTACCCTCGCGTTCGCGTAGGGCATGGCTGGTAAGCCTTCGCGTTCGCGAGTCCCCTATCGCTTTCGTGCAGGCCAAGTTTTCCTGAGCCTGGACCGATTGTCTTAGGGAATGCGAGGCCTGTTCCGCGTTCGCGAAGAAGAGGAGAGCTGGGCACAGAGTTTTAAAAATCGGGACTTAGCCATTTTTTGGTTCTTTTATTGTACTCTTGGGCGATTTTTGGAGCTTCCAAAATGGGGATTTCAACCTAGCTATTTAGGGTAAGTAATTTCTACCTAATATGAGTTTAATACATAGACTATGTGCAGATTTTATCATATAAATTTGTGGAAAACATGGGTTTAAATGAAAAAAATCTAGGTTTTGATAAAAATGAGATTTTAACCACGAAGATGGTTATGGAATGGGATGAAAATTGTATGTTTGAGTTCTTAAGGTTATGGGTGACGATTTCCTCCGAATATATCCGAAATCCGGGCACGTGGGCCGGGGGTAAAGTTTAGGAATTCTTCAATTGGGGTTGGGTAATCACTTTAATAATTAGGATATGAACTTTTGAGCATGTATTTACTGTTATATATAACATTTGACTAGTTTCAAGTCGTTTGGCACCGAATTGAGGGTTTAAGCATAATCTTGGACCGAAAAGTAGGCTTTGAGACGAGGTAAGTCTATTTTCTAACCTTCTAAGAGGGAATTAACCCCATAGGTGAATTTAATTAATATGTGCTTCTATTTGTGTGAGCTACATACGCACGAGGTAATGAGAGTCCGTACGTAGCTACTAATTATGCTTATGTCCGGGTAGCTTAGGTTTACACCATGCTTTGTTGACAACGTAAATTGATTATGCTTACTAATTGTCTTGAATTGAGCGGAGGTTGAGGATTTCAATATTTTAAAAGTTTCCAGTTGAATTTCTTGTTTTGGAAAGAGTTGAGGGATACTATGATAAATTAAGAAATCAATGTTCAACCGCATCGCAAGTATATTCCGCGAGCGGGGTAAATTTTCACTACTCTCATCGGAGCGGGCCATTCACCTCGGCAGGTTAATAGATGCATCTATGGTTCGTGTCGTTCGACCCTCGGCAATGCACACAGTATATGTATATGTATTTTGGGATCGGGACGTACGTCCTCGGCATAATTCGTGCGTATTAATACTGGGAGCCCAATTATAATTGATATTATTTCATTGGCTTGAGAGGTTAAATGGTTAAATGAGGAAAATTGATTTGGTACTTATTATCGGTGAAAGGATTATTTATTTATTTATTACTTGCTTCTGAGTTCTATTGTCATTTACATAACCCATGTTTAATTATAATTT
Source organism: Nicotiana tabacum (assembly GCF_000715075.1). Taxonomy (NCBI): domain Eukaryota; kingdom Viridiplantae; phylum Streptophyta; class Magnoliopsida; order Solanales; family Solanaceae; genus Nicotiana; species Nicotiana tabacum. Next base: position 50,551,508 of record NC_134101.1, on the reverse strand, counting down.
TATATATCTTATTGTTGGCCCATAGTAAGTGTCGAACTCGACCCCTAGTCACTACTTCTTTGAGGTTAGACTAGATACTTACTAGGTACATGTTGTTTATGTACTCATGCTACACTTCTGCACTAAATGTGCAGGATCTGAGGCAGGTACATCTGGATATCAGTCCGGCTAGCATCCTTGACTACTACGAGACTTTGCAGTGAGCTGCCTTCCGAGCCTGTTCTGCAGCAGCCGAAGTCTTTCTTTTGCTTTTTTTTTCTGTCTATTTCATCTCAGACAGTATGGTAGTTCCTTTTTGTATATTCTACTAGTATCTCATACACTTGTGACACCAGGTCTTGGAGATTTATGCTAGTAGACACTTGATGGTTTTGGGTTATTTTATTTATCTCACTTGCTTGAAAATTTTGATCTTGTATTTATATTAGACTCTTACTTCTTATTTATGCATAAACAAAAATAAAGAAATAAACTTTTTCAAATCTTTAAAAGAGAGGATCATAGAGTTAGTTCCCAGTTGGCTTGCCTAGTGGTAATGTTGGGCGCCATCACGGCCTATAAGAGGAATTGGGTTGTGACAATATGGCATCAGAGCACTAGGTTTACATAGGTCTCACAAGTTATGAGCATGCCTAATAGAGTCTTGTGGATCGGTGCGGAGACGTCTGTACTTATCTTTGAGAGGATATAGGGTGTTAGGAAACTACTTTTTCTTTATCTCCTATCGTGCAGTTGATGTTATACTAAGTGTATTTCTCTTATTCTCTCACATATGGTGAGAACGCGCAAAACGGATGTTCCAGACCCGGGAGGAGCTACTTCCCCTGTTGCCAGAGGCCGAGGTAGAGGCCGGGGGAGTGCTCCAGCCCGAGGTAGGGGACGAGGACGTCCTAGAGTGGCCCCATCTATACCACCAACAGATCCAGCAGAGGATCCTATTATCGAGAAGTAGAGCGAGTTGCCTATAGCAGAGCCAGCCACGATGGATTTCATCCACACCAGGATTTCAGGAGGTTATAGGCCGTATGCTACGGTTCATGGATACTATGACCCATGCTAGTTTATTTCCAGCAGACCCAGCCACATCTCAGGTGGGAGGGGGAGCATAGACCCCTACTACTCAGGCACCTGGCATGCAGCTACTGTATATCATACCCCGGGCACACTACCCGTGGGCGGAGCCCAGCCAGTGGCAACAACGATACCTGAGCCCAGACCAGCTACGGCTGGTGAGCCGTAGAAGCTACTGGACAGATGGACTAGGCTACACCCTCCTGTCTTCCGGGGTGAGCGACATGAGGATCCCCAAGACTTCATTGATCGGTGTAGGGACAGACTGCATAACATGAGTATATTAGAGTCCCACGGGGTGGATTTCACTACTTTCCACCTAGAAAGCAAGGCCCGTAGATGGTGGCAGTCACATCTTCTCGGCAGACAAACGGGTTCTCCTCCCATGACTTGGGATCAGTTTACACGTCTTTTCTTGGATAGGTATATTCCACCCTCCTAGAGGGAAGAGTTGCAGTTTCAGTTTGAGCAGCTCCGGCAGGACCAGATGTCAGTGACCGATTATGAGGTGAGGTACTCTGAATTGTCTCGCCATGCACTTATGATACTTCTTACTAAGACAGAGAGGGTATGGAGGTTCGTTTCAAGGTTACCCTCCGGTATTCAGGCCATTTTGGCCCGAGAGGTTAAGATGGGGACCTCTTACCAGCTGGTTATGGAGATAGCTCGGAGGATTGAGGGTTATCATCAGCGGGCCCGAGAGCAGATGTCGCGGGACAAGCAGTTCTATCATTTGGGAGGATTCAGTGGTGCTCCATCTTGGGGCAGAGGTCATTTTGGGAGAGGTCAGCCGAGCAGGCCTACAAATTCAATACCGCTGCCTCATGAGGGTGCTCCAGTTCGACCCTATTTCAGCGCCATGCCAGAGAGTTCCTACCGCCCACCAGCTATCCAGGGTTCTTCCAGTGGGTATTTAGGCCATCAGGGTCAGACCTCAGGGCAGCAGTCCACCGCTCTGAGGGGTTATTACAAGTGCGGAGATCCTAGCCACATGAAGAGATTTTATCCCAGACTTCGGGGCAAGGCAGTGTAGTAGGGTTAGCAGCCCATGATTACAGCACCAGTAGCCACACCAGCCGTCCGACCGCGCATAGGTGGAGGGAAGGTGGGCAGGGGCCATCCTAGAGGTGGAGGCAAGGCAGGTGGAGACTAGGAAGGTGGCGCTCCAGCTAGATTCTATGCTTTTTCGGCCAGACCAGATGCAGTGGCCTCAAATATCGTGATCATAGGTATTATTTCTGTCTGTGGTAGGGATGCTTCAGTATTATTTGATCCATGGTCTACCTATTCATATGTGTCGTCTTTGTTTGATCATTTCTTGGATGTTCCTCGTGAGTCCTTGGGTACTACTGTTTATGTGTCCACTCCGGTGGGAGATTCTGTTGTTGTGGATCGGTCCTGCATTGTTACATTCTGTGGTTATGAGACTAGAGCGGATCTTCTGCTGCTCAATATGACCGACTTTGAGGTTATCCAGGGCATGGACTGGTTATCTCCATATCACACCATCCTTGATTTCCATGCTAAGACTGTTACCTTGGTGATACCAGAGTTGCCTAGATTGGAGTGGAAGGGTTCGTCTGCTAGCACACCTAGTCAGATCATCTCTTTAATGAAGGCTCGACACATGGTTGAGAAAGGTTATTTGGCTTATCTAGCTTATGTTCGGGATACTACCGCAGAGACTCCGGCGATTGATTCAGTGCCTGTAGTCCGGGAATTCTCCGATGTATTTGTTGGTTCCCTAAGTACACGCAAGTATACGTGGTCGTCAAGTAATAAAGTGACTCGAAAGTCGGATGTCGAACCCACAGAGACTTAGATTGATTGTTAACTAAGCAAACTAAAATCAATTAATTGTCCAAGCTATTTAAGAGTGACATTTTTCTATTAATCTACTATTGCGGAAATTAAACAAGTAACAACTAATTTATCAAGAATGCAAATGCGTATGATGAGATTTTACTTCAAAGGAGATGATAATTCCAGGGTTGTGATTGATTTATCAATCCTATAAAGTTCAAATAATCACACTCGTTAATCCAGATTATCTATGGTTGTTAATTAGCCGGATCGCTTATATAAATACCATGTTCCCACAATACTACTCGCCTGCCCACAATATATCAATCCTATATTCCTATGGTATTGAGTCTATCACGAACGAATATAATATGGTATTGAATTAAGCAAGACTGTTAGGTATATTCCTATCCTAACCGCAAAATTGTCCCCCGAGCCACGGGTTTAGAAACAAGCTCTCTCTAATTCTACTCTAATCTAAACACGGCTTTCCTAAGCATAGCATAGATAGTAGGGTGAATTGGTAGCTACAACAATTCACAAGTTAAAACTAGAATTAAAGAAACAACCACAAGATGATAATCCGAATTAGCGAATATGTAATTAATAAACGTTAATATTCATGTCAACCACAACTCTAGAACTTAGAGTGCTTAGCTACTCATGTTCGTAGTAATAATTTTCCAAGTATTTTGCATTAATAAATTACAAAGAAAAGATAAAGGGATGAAGAACTCTATAATTTTCTCCTCCAAGAGTGGTTCCACGTGATGTTCTTGCCTCCGGTCGCAAAAACTCCCCTAAAATGGTGTTTAATGACTATTTATATATGTAGGGAAGAGACCCAAACAAAATAACCAAGTCCAAAACCAAATAGGAGACAAAATAGGATTTAAAAATCCGGAACACGCTCGCCATGGGCCTCGCCTCGCGAGGCAAAACGCACACATCACCTCGCTTTAGGCTTCGCGTCGCATGCTCTAACGTGCAAAAATTCCCTCGTGTCACATGCTCTATCGCGAACAAAATAGCTTGCGTCGCCTGCTCAATAGCGAGCACAGTAGCTTGCGTCGCCTAACTCTTTCTTCAATTCATGTTTCACTGCTTCATTCTTGATTTGCTTAACTTTTCATTCTGTTTCCAATCTTTCCCTTTCACGTTGTCTTCTTTCAACTCTTCTTTTGCCTTGTTTCTTTTTTTTTTGTCTTCCTTTAATTTGCTTTTCAAATATTAATCATCACTCCATCATCAAATAATCACGACAAATAATCACGAGCCACTCATGACATTAAAATTATTCCCATCATCAAATAATCACGAGTCATTCTTGTAGTGCATAAAATACACATAAAATCTCTACTTTGCTCCCAATTTCGTCTTCAACGTACCTACACAAAAAATAAGCTCAATTAAGCAAAAATATATTGTAGTTTAGCATTAAAGCACCAAAATTTAAGGTAATTAATGCACTAAAAATATAGAATTATAGCCAAACATCACTAGGCCACACTTAAACGTTGCTCGTCCTCGAGCAATCAAACTACACTTTATATAGACACGATATATTTACACAATTCTCCTAACTCATCACACCAAGAATATTTAAAATAGACTAAGCACAAGGGTGTAACATTTTCACCTCAAGATTTGACTCACAAGTACCATGCATTATTCACAACTCATTAACTTACTCTAACATAGAGGTCAATGACATTACCTTTCCTTTATGAATCAAGTGCTCTCATACAACAAAAGAGAGTAGTTCCACACACAATAAAATTTAAGAACAATTAGGAACTCAAGATAGAAAGAATTTACTCACTCTCAGAAATAACATTCATATGCCACAAAATATGCACCATAGGCTTTCTCGTAGTGTACTACTCTACTAATCGAGCTCATTCAGTCTAGGATCAAGTAGGACTTTAATTGGTTGTAATGTAGGCTGCGGGTCGGGTAGAATACATTTGGATATAAGAGTGACTACACCTCCCTAAGCACTTTAATACATACACTTTAACATTTAACCCCATACTTATGTCAAACCATAACTCCACCTTCACATCAATGTATATTAACTCCATACTTCTTTAAGCACAATTGCATCAAGAGTCACCACTATTAAGGAATATTTTTCACAACAATACAACTATATTTTTTTCCACTTCAAGTGACTTTTATTTTTCAAAACAAATGCACATTTATCCTTATTTCATTATTTCCACTCAAAAGCCAAACCATCCATCCCACTCTTTAACTTCTACAAAGTTCATAACAATTCAAGTGCTCATGAGAGGTTAAAAGTTTCAAATAGATGGTTAATTTAAACACATGGGTAAGGCTTGTAATGTGGTTGCCAAAGAAATAGGATTATAGGCTCGAACGGGTTAACTACGATACATAACAATTAGGCGAGTAAACTATATATATCTGGCTCAACAAAGAAATGCCTATCTCACTTCCAAGACTGAACAAAACTACTATTTTGCTTTGCAAACATACGGGGCAAGTTATAGACATCAAATGCAATGCACAGAATAACACACAAACCTCCCACACACATGGCACATAACTCACTCAGAATTGGATTCATCAAGACACTCTAGTCAAAGAAGTTAAGCAAATTTAAGATTATACAGTTTAAGGTACTTATACAAGAGTCAAAAACTGAGCCTAAGCGTCACAACCAAAGTACTCACTATTCTCAAGGCATAACAAAGTCAAAAGATATTGCTCCAATTCAATTCATCTCACCATGGCTCCAACTCTAAAACAAAATAAAACTAACTACACCCGGTTCAGACAAAACCTTTGGAAAAGAACCGCGACACAAAGAAAAATCAAGGGGGAATTACTATACTACCTACAACGAAAATATTTTTGTCCTTTTTCTTTAGACTTAAATCCCTCAAGAAAACTGTCTAGGAAATCCATTGTCGGGAATAGCCCATTTTTTCTACTTTTTTTATAGCTACTAAAACACTACACAACTACAAAAACAAAAATAAGAAGTTAACATTTTCTAACACTAAATTTTTTTTTCTTTAGAGAATTCTCCCACCCCACACTTAAAAGAGTGTAGTGTCCCCAATGCAAAAATAAAGCAAAACAATAACAAGGGTGGACAAGAAACTCCCTGAAAGGCCAAAGGCTGGCGCAATAGCGGCTCACGGCTAGTCAGACTTCCCCCACGCATGGTCCTCTGTGTGGCATCCCACACTTAGTTCTCACCATCTAACTCACTTTTGTGCTCTTCCAATGGCTTTGCTTCCTATGCTCATAATCCTACAAAACAAAAACAAAAACTACAACAATAATAAGATAAAAATAAAAATAAAAGAAAGCAGTAAAGATGGGTTGCCTCCCAACAAGCGCTTGATTTAACGTCGCGGCACGACATAGAATCTCGTCTAATCATTGTCAAGTAACACCTTCAACTTCTGACGATCAAAGTCACCTCCATAATAGTGCTTTACTCTTTGGCCGTTCACTAAGAACGTTCTCTCGCCACCTAAGACGCGCAACTCAATTACACCATGTGGAGTGACTCTCACTACCTCAAACGGGGCCGACCATCTCGATTTGAGCTTCCCCGAAAAGAGTCTTAACCTCAAATTGAACAAGAGAACCAATTGGCCCAGTTCGAACTCGCAATGCTGAATATGCTTATTATGCCAGCGCTTGGTATTTTCTTTATATAACTTGGCATTCTCATACGCATGCAAGCAAAACTCATCAAGCTCGTTCAGGTGCATCAATCGCTTTCTACCCGCTAAGTCTGCATCAAAGTTCAGCTTCTTTATTGCCCAATAAGCCTTGTGCTCAAGTTCCACCGGTAAATGGCATGCTTTCCCATAAACCAGCTTGTAAGGGGAGGTTCCGATTAGAGTTTTATAGGAAGTCCGGTGTGCCCATAGAGCATCATCAAGCTTTGTAGCTCAATCTTTCCTACTTGCACCAACCGTCTTCTCCAGGATCTGCTTTATCTCTCTATTTGAAACTTCCACTTGCCCACTATTCTGAGGGTGGTAAGCGGTTGCAACTTTATATTTGACCCCATATTGCGCTAAGACATTGTCCAAGAGCTTGTTACAGAAATGTTTGCCCCCATCAATTATCATCACTCTCGGAGTGCCGGATCTTGTAAAGATATGCTTTTTCACAATCTTAACCACAACCTTGGCATCATTGGTAGGAATAGATATGGCCTCCACCCACTTCGACACATAGTCAATGGCCACCAAAATGTACTTACACCCACTGGACGAGGGAAACGAACCCATAAGATCAATTCCCCAAACATCAAAAATTTCAACCTCCATAATACCGTGCAATGGTATCTCATGCCTTTTCGTAATTGTTCTTGTTCTCTAGCACCTATCACATCTCCTCACGAACTCATAGGCATCTTTAAACACCCTAGGCTAATAGAAACCCGATTACAATACCTTAGCTGTTGTTTTGTCACCCCGCATGATGACCACCATAAGGCTATGCATGGCATTCATGTAAGATAGCATTTGTTTCATATTCGGGCACACATCTTCTCATTAACTGATCAATACACAATTTGAACAGGAATGGCTCATCCCACACATATGACCTCACATCTCGCAAGAACTTCTTTTTAGCATAAGGTTCAAGATCAAGCGGCATCTCTCCACTTGCCAAATAGTTCACAAAATTTGCATACCATGGTACCTCCCCAACAGTAATGGCCAACAATTGCTCATCCGGGAATGTTTCCTTGATGACATCTCCCTCAACTACATGATTCCGAGTTTCTAACCTGGACAAGTGATCATCCACTTGATTCTCTGTTCCTTTATGGTCTCGGATCTCTAAGTCAAATTCCTGCAAGAGTAAAACCCAATGGATTAGCCTTGGTTTTGCATCTTTCTTTTCAAACAAATACCTGATGGATGCATGGTCTGTGTAGACGATGACTTTGGTGCCAACCAAATAGGCCCGAAATTTATCGAACCCCCATACTACAGCAAGCAACTCTTTTTCTGTCATGGTATAAATTATTTGAGCGGGAGTGAGAGTCTTGCTTGCGTAGTAAATGGAGTGAAATATTTTGCTCCTCCTCTGGCCCAATACGCCCCAGTTGCACCATCACTGGCGTCACACATCAGCTCAAATGGCTCGTTCCAGTAAGGAGCCACTATGATTGGTACACTCACTAACTTTTTTTCAGCTCCTCGAATTCTTTCAGACAAGCATTGTCAAACTTGAACGACACATCCTTCTCTAACAACCTGCACAAAGGAGAGGAAATCTTTGAGAAATCCTTTATAAATCGGCGATAAAAACCTGCATGTCCCAGAAAACTCCTAACTCCTTTCACTGAAATTGGTGGTGGCAACTTTTCAATTGCTTCCACCTTAGCCTTGTCAACTTCCAGTCCATCTTTGGACACCTTGTGTCCCAACAATATACCTTCACGTACCATAAAATGGCACTTTTCCCAATTCAGTACCAGATTAGTCTCCTCGCACCTGGCAAGCACTTTATCAAGATTGGTTAAGCATTCATCAAAAGACGGACCAAACACAGAAAAATCATCCATAAAAACCTCCACAAACTGTTCCACCATATCGGTGAAAATATCCATCATATACCTTTGAAAAGTCGCAAGTGCATTACACAACCCGAATGGCATTCTCTTAAATGCATAAGTGCCATAAAGGCATGTAAAAGTGGTCTTTTCTTGATCTTCCGGAGCAATAGCAATCTGATTATACCCCGAATACCCGTCAAGGAAACAATAGTATTCCTGTCCGGCTAACCTATCAAGCATTTGATCAATTAAGGGGAGAGGGAAGTGATCTTTTCATGCAGCATTATTCAACTTCCTATAGTCTATGCATATTCGCCAACCAGTCACAGTCCTAGTTGGGATTAATTCATTTTGTTCATTTACTACAATAGTTATACCCCCCTTTTTAGGTACACATTGAACAGGGCTTACCCACTTGCTATTGGAGATAGGAAATATTATACCGGCGTCGAGCCACTTAATTACTTCTTTTCTTACCACCTCTTTCATGATTGGATTGAGGCGGCGTTGACGCTCCACGCTAGGCTTGTGTTCCTCCTCCATGAGAATTTTGTGCATGCAGAATGCAGGGCTATTCCTTTTTATGTCAGACATCGTCCAACCAATGGCATGTTTGTGCTCCCTCAGCACCCTTAAGAGCTTTTCTTCCTGCAATTCAGACAAATGAGAAGAAACAATCACAGGTAAAGTGTTAGAATTTCCTAAATATGCATAATGAAGATGAGATAGTAAGGGTTTAAGTTCCAATTTTTGGGCCTTCTCAACTGGGGGTTTAGGAGGCGGTCCGATTGGCCTATTCAGAGTCTCAAATTGGGTTCTCTCTCTTATGTATGCACACGATGCATCCAAAATGTGCAACATCTCCTCAACCTCTTCTTCAAGTTCCAAGTGATTGAACAATGTCAATGCCTTTTCTAGTGCATCTTCTTTAAACGCCCTTGGCTCTACGGCTAGTTCATTTATATCCACCACTAAAATCATGGCCAGGTCCTCATAATGATGAGGCAACTGAATGGCTCGATATATATTGAAGACTGCTTCTTTATTGTCCACCCTCAAGATCATCTTACCTTCTCGGACTTTGCTAATTGCATCTCCAGTGGCCAAAAGAGGTCGTCCCAAGATGATAGGAACTAACTCATCAGTCACGTAATCTAGGATGATAAAATCTGCAGGAAAAATAAACTTCCCAATCTGTGGCAGGACGTCCTCAATTACCTCCTCGGGATAAACATAAGATCTATCAGCTAACTGTAGCATCACCGTGGTGGGTCTCGGAGCTCCTAAGCCGAATTGTTTGAACAATGACAATGGCATCAGATTGATACTTGCACCCAAATCACACAAGGCTCTACCCACATCAAATTCACCAATCCTCACGGGGATGGTAAAACTACCCGGATCCTTAAGCTTTTGTGGAAGCTTATGTTGAATCCTGGAAGTGCACTCCTCAGTAAGTGCTACGGTCTCAAACTCAGTTAACCTCCTTTTATTTGCCACTATCTCCTTAATATATTTTGCATATTTTGGGACCTCACGGAGCATGTCCACTAAAGGGATGTTCAAATGTATCTGCTTCAACATATCTAGGAATTTGTGAAACATGTGGGCTTCATTCTTCTTTCTCAATCTTTGAGGAAAAGGGGTGGCACCCTCTCTGATTTTTGCTCAGGCTCTGTTTTGTTTCTCTCATCTACCTCTACAGGTTTTGGCACTCTTTCTTCTTCGAGCCCAGATTGCTTCTTTTCTTCTTAGGCACTTCTACCAAATCTCTCCCATTTCTCAACGTCACTGCATTGACTTGAGGATTTTTCTCTGTATCACTTGGGAGAGCTCCAGCAGGTCTCGTATTCTAATTGTTAGCCATCTACCCAAACTGCCTCTCTAGATTTCTGAACTCTGTGCGCAATTGTTGATTCTCAGCCATAACTTTCTGATTGTCTATCAAGAGCTTTTTCATCATGTCAGTCAGACTCTCCTCTGCTTGATGTGGAGGTTAAGGTGGATGATTGTAATTTGCTTGAGGCCTGATATTCTAATTTCCACCTTAAGAGAAGTTAGGATGATTCCTCCAGTTCGGATTGTATGTGTTACCATATTGAGCATTTTAATTCATCGGCCATCTAGCTTGTTACCCCACGTAGTAGATGGATTCAGAATTCACGGGGCACATGTCACTTGCGTGACCTTCACCGCATAACTTGCAGCAAGTAGACATCTATTACACATGTTGCATTTGTTGTGCATGGTGCATTGTTATTTTATTCATCCGATTTGCTAATCTCGCTATATCTGCCCTCATTGCTGAGAAATCATCAAGCTCGATCACACCTGCTGCCTTTTGTTTAAGTGCTCTTCGTGGTTCCCCATCTCCTTGCCAATTATTATCATTAGCAGTGAAATTGTTTAGCAGGATCTGGATCTCACTATACGGTCTTGCCATGCAACTACCCCCACATGTTGAGTCAAGATTCATCTTTGATGCCTCGTCCAACCCATCAACAAAAGTGTGACCCAACATCTCATCAGTCTGACAATGGTGTGGGCAGTCTCTGAGTAGCCTCTTGTATCTTTCCCAAGCTTGTCGAAGAGTCTCACCATCTCGTTTTTGAAACCCAAGAATCTAACTCCTCAGTGACTTTGTCTTCTTTGTAGGAAAAAACTTGATTAAGAATTTCCTTGCTAGATCATCCCAATTGTGAATTGATTTTGCGGGATCCTTTTGTAACCATTCCTTAGCTTCCCCCATCAGTGAAAAGGGAAACAGTGTCATCCTAACATAGTCCTTGGAAACGTTCGGATAATTGTAAGTGTCTGTAATTTCCAGAAAGTTCTGAATGTACCTCTGCGGGTCTTCATGAGATAAGCCAACATATTGCCTTGTGGATTGAATCAGCTGTACCATGTACTGTTTAAGTTCAAAGGGACCCGTGATATCAGGCTTCACAATCGCCTGAGTCATAAGAGCCAGATTGGGCCTTGCAGCTTCTATCATCAGACGCTCTTCATTACCTGCCATCTCTATTGGTTGTGGTTGAACTATGATGTCCAACTCTCTTTCAATTCTAGTTCTAGCTTCAACTTCCCTCCTCACTCTATGAAGTGTTCGTTTGATTTCAGGGTCAAGAGGAAGGAGATTGGTTGCGCTTCTACTCCTCCGCATTCAAGAGAAGAGCCTGCGTTAACACAAATAAAGCAAACTAAAAATTAAAAATTGAACAAATAATGAATAAAAGCTTAACTTAACTAAACAATCAATAACTAAGTCTCCGGCAACGGCGCCAAAAACTTATTGGTTCCCCAAGTACACGCAAGTATATGTGATCGTCAAGTAATAAAGTGACTCGAAAGTCGGATATCGAACCCACAGAGACTTAGATTAATCGTTAACTAAGAAAACTAAAATCAATTAATTGTCCAAGCAATTTAAGAGTGCCGTTTTCTATTAATCTACTATTGCGGAAATTAAACAAGTAACAACTAATTTATCAAGAATGCAAATGTGTATGATGAGATTTTACTTCAGAGGAGATGATAATTCCACGGTTGTGGTTGATTTATCAATCCTATTAAGTTCAGTAATCACACTCGTTAATCCAGATTATCTATGGTTTCTAACTAATTGGATCATTTATATAAATAAAATATTCCCACAATACTACTTGCCTGCCTACAATATATCAATCCTATATTCCTATGGTATTGAGTCTATCATGAACGAATATAATATGATATTCAATTAAGCAAGACTATTAGGTATATTCCTATCCTAACCGTGAAATCGTCCCCCAAGCCACGGGTTCAAAACAAGCTCTCTCTAATTTTACTCTAATCTAAACACGGCTTTCCCAAGCATAGCATAGATAGTATGGTGAATTGGTAGCTACAACAATTCACAAGTTAAAACTAGAATTAAAGAAACAACCACAAGATGATATTCTGAATTAACGAATCTGTAATTAATAAACGTTAATATTCATGTCAACCACAACCCTAGAACTTAGAGTGCTTACCCACTCATGTTCGTAGTAACAATTTTCCAAATATATTGCATATATAAATTATAAAGAAAAGATAAAGGGATGAAGAACTCTATGATTTTCTCCTCCAAGAGTGATTCCACGTGATGTTCTTTCCTCCGGTCGCAAAACCTCCCCTAAAAATGGTGTTTAATGACTATTTATATATGTAGGGAAGAGACCCAAACGAAATAACCAAGTCCAAAACCAAATAGGAGACAAAATAATCTTTAAAAATCCGGAACACACTCGCCACGGGCCTCGCCTTGTGAGGCAAAACGCGCGCCTCACCTCGCTTTAGGCTTTGCGTCGCATGCTCTAACGCGCAAAAATTCCCTCGCGTCACATGCTCTGTCGCGAACAAAATAGTTTGCGTCGCCTGCTCAATAGGGAGCACAGTAGCTCGCGTCTCCTAACTCTTTCTTCAATTCATGTTTCACTGCTTCATTCTTGATTTGCTTAACTTTTCATTCTGTTTCCAATCTTTCTCTTTCACGTTTTCTTCTTTAAACTCTTCTTTTTGCCTTGTTTCTTATTTTTGTCTTCCTTTAATTTGCTTTTCAACTATTAATCATCACTCCATCATCAAATAATCACGACAAATAATCACGAGCCACTCATGACATCAAAATTATTCCCATCATCAAATAATCACGAGTCATTCTTGTAGTGCATAAAATACACATAAAATCTCTACTTTGATCCCAATTTCGTCTTCAACGTACCTACACATAAAATAAGCTCAATTAAGCATAAATATAGTGTAGTTTAGCATTAAAGTACCGAAATGTAAGATAAGTAATGCACTAAAAATATGGAATTATAACCAAACATCAGTTTCCTTCTAATCTTCCAGGCATGTCACCAGATCATGACATAGATTTTTGCATTGATTTGGCTCAAGTACCCAGCCTATATCCATCCCATTGTACCGTATGGCTCCGAATGAGTTGAAGGAACAGCTTGAGGAGTTGCTAGCAAAGGAGTTTGTCAGGCCGAGTGTATCACCTTGGGATGCACCGGTGTTATTTGTGAAGAAGAAGGATGGGACTATGCGGATTTGCATTGATTACCGCAAGTTGAACAAAGTTACCATTAAGAACAAGTACTCATTACCGCAGATTGATGATGTTTTTGACCAGTTGCAGGGTGCCATGGTATTCTCTAAGATCGACTTGAGATCGGGGTACCATCAGTTGAAGATTCGGGATTCGGATGTTCCGAAGACTACTTTCCGGACTAGATATGGCCATTATGAGTTTTTAGTGATGTCTTTCGGTTTGACTAAAGCCCCAGCGGCGTTTATGTATTTGATGGACAGGGTGTTCAAGCCTTATATTGATTCGTTCGTCATTGTATTCATTGATGACATTCTGATCTACTCGCGCAGCGTGGAGGAGCACGAGCAGCACTTGAGAGTGGTGCTTCAGACCTTGTGGGAAGAGAAGTTACATGCTAAGTTCTCCAAGTGTGAGTTTTGGCTAGATTCTGTAGCATTCTTGGGGCATGTTGTATCCGGTGAGGGTATTAAGGTGGATCCCAAAAAGATTGAGGCAGTTCAGAGTTGGCCTCATCCTGCTACGGTGACTGAGATCAGGAGCTTCTTGGGGTTAGCAGGTTATTATCATCATTTCGTGGAGGGCTTCTCATCTATTGTAGAACCTTTGACTAATTTGACCCAGAAGGGTGCTCCGTTCCGTTGGTCAGACGATTGTGAGGCGAGCTTCTAGAAGCTCAAGACAGCTTTGACTATAGCACCAGTTCTAGTGTTGCCTTCCGATTCGGGGATGTATACTTTGTATTACGACGCTTCACGCATTGGTTTGGGTTGTGTATTGATGCAGGAGGGGCGAGTTATTACATATGCTTCACGTCAGCTGAAGCCCCATGAGAAGAATTATCCAGTACACGATTTGGAGTTGGCCGCTATTATTCATGCTCTTAAGATCTGGAGGCACTATCTTTATGGAGTGTCCTGTGAGGTTTACACTGATCATCCCAGCTTGTAGCATTTATTCAAGAAAAAGGATCTCAATTTGAGGCAGCGCAGGTGGCTTGAGTTACTAAAGGACTATGACATTACTATTCTTTATCATCCGGGCAAGGCGAATGTAGTTGCGGATGCCTTGAGCAGAAAGGCAGAGAGTATGGGTAGCTTGGCATTTATCTCAGCAGAGGAGAGGCCATTAGCTTTGGACGTTCAATCCTTCACTAACAGACTTGTGAGATTGGATATTTCAGAGCCCAACCGAGTTCTTGCATGCGTCGTTGCCCAATCTTCACTATTGGAGCAGATCAAGGCTCAATAGTTTCATGATCTGCACTTGTTGGTTCTCAGGGGGACGGTACTACAGGGTGGTGCCAAGTAGGTTACTATCGGTGCGAATGATGTTCTGCGACTCCAGGGTCGTCTATGTATTCCTAACGTCGAAGGCTTAAGGGAGAGGAATCTAGAGGAGGCACACAGTTCACGGTATTCTATTTATCCAAGTGCTATGAAGATGTATCGCGGCCTGAGGCAGCATTATTGGTGGCGCCAGATGAAGAAAGACATATTTGAGTATGTTGCAAGGTGTCTAAATTGTCAGCAGGTCAAGTGTGAGCACCAGAGGCCAGGTGGCCTACTTCAACAGATGACTATACCTGAGTGGAAATGGGAGCGCATTACTATGGACTTCGTAGTTGGGTTGCCGCGAACCTTGCGGAATTTTGATTCAATTTGGGTCATTGTCGACAGGTTGACCAAGTCGGCACACTTCATTCCGGTGGTGACCACGTATAATTCGGAGAGGTTGGCCCAGATTTATATTCAAGAGATAGTTCGGTTGCACGGTGTGCCTGTTTCATCATATCAGATAGAGGCCCTCAGTTTACTTCATATTTCTGGAGAGCGGTACAGAGTGAGTTGGGGACCCAGGTAGAGCTCAGCACAGCATTTCATCCATAGACCGACGGGCAATCAGAGAAGACAGTTCAGATCTTGGAGGACATGCTCAGGGCATGTGTGATCAACTTTGGAGGGCAGTGGGATCGATTCTTGCCTTTGGCCGAGTTTGCTTACAACAACAGTTATCAGTCCAGCATCGAGATGGATGCATTTGAGGCCTTATACGGTCGGCGATGTCGTTCTCCCATCGGATGGTTTGAGCCAGGCGAGGCTAAGTTATATGGTATTGATTTGGTGAAGGATGCCTTGGAAAAGGTAACGTTGATTCAGGAGCGACTTCGCACAGCACAGTCCAGAAAGAAGAGTTACACGGACCATAAGGCGCGTGATTTATCATTCATGGTGGGTGAGAAGGTTTTCTTGAAAGTCTCGCCGATGAAGGGATCATGAGATTTGGGAAGAAGGGCAAGTTGAGCCTAAGGTTTATAGGTCCATTCGAGGTGCTGAGACGAGTTGGGGAGGTTGCTTATGAGGTTGCTTTGCCTCCCACCCTATCGGGAGTTCATCCAGTTTTCCACATGTCTATGCTCTAGAGGTATCATGCCGACATGTCACATGTGTTATACTTCAGCACGATTCACTTAGATGAGAGCCTGGATATGAGGAGGAACCAGTTGCTATTGTTGATAAGCAGGTTCACCAGTTGAGGTCCAAGAGGATTTCTACATTAAAGGTTCAGTAAAGGGGCCAACCAGTCAAGGAGGTGACTTGGAAGTCCGAGGAGGACATGCAAAGCAGATATACACACTTATTCAGCACACCATGTATGATTCTAGACCCATTCGAGGACGAACGTTTGTTTAATAGGGGGAGAATGTAATGACCCGACCGGTCGTTTTGCTTTCTAGAACCCTGTTCCCCTAAATAAGGCTCCTTGTATGTGCTTTTACTATTTTAAGACTTACGAGGATGGTTAGTTCGGATTTGGAAAGGTTCGGGTTGAAATCGGAACACTTGGTTCCTTAGTTGGCTTCAAAAAGGCTAAGTTTGACTTCGGTCAACATTTTAAGTAAACGACCTCAGAATTAGGATTTGACGGTTCCAATAGTTTGTATGATGATTTCGGACTTAGGCATATGTTCGGATCGGGATTTGGATGACCCGGGAGCGTTTCGGCACCCAATAGTGAAAGTTGGCTCTTTGAAGGTTTTAAAGTTTTTTAAATTTGGTTTGGAGTAGGTTTTGGAGTAATCGAGGTTCATTTGGGATTCCGAGCTCGGGAATGGTTCTGTATGGTGATTTAAGAATTGCACGCAAAATTTGGTGTCATTCTGAATAGTCTAAGTATGATTCGGCGCGTTCGGAGCGATTTGGAAATTTGGAGTTCAAAACTTGATTCAATTTGGTTTTGGGGTGTGATTCTTGATTTTGTTATTGTTTTACACGCCCCGAGAGTTCGAGCAGGTCCGCATTATGTTTATAGACTTGTTGGTGTGGTTGGACGGGGTCCCGAGAGCCTCGGGTGTGTTTCGGTCCACCCGGAGCCAAGTTAAAGAAACAAGATTTTTTTCAGTTCTGGTTTTCTTCTTCGCGTTCGCGTACGCCCTCTCGCATTCGCGAAGAAGGATTTGGGCAGTGGGACAATTAGCCATTTGCGTTCGCGAAGTCCCCCATGCGTTTGCGTAGAAGGAAAGGACCTGGAGGGGAGGGGTTAGTGTCATTGCTCTTCGCGTTCGCGAATGTGCCCTCGCATTCGCGTAGGGCATCGCTGGTAAGCCTTCGCGTTCGCGAGTCCCTTGCCATGTTCGTGTAGGCCAAGTTTTCCTGAGCCTGGACCGATTGTGTTCGCAAACGCAAGGCCTGTTCCGCATTTGCGAAGAAGAGGGGATTTGGGCAAAGAGTTTTAAAAAATCGGGACTTAGCCATTTTTGGGTTCTTTTATTGCACTCTTGAGCGATTTTTGGAGCTTCCAAAAGGTGGATTTAAACCTAGCTATTGAGGGTAAGTAATTTCTACCTAATGTAAGTTTAATACATTGATTATGGGTAGATTTTATCATGTAAATTTGTGGAAAATATGGGTTTAGATGAAAAACCTAGGTCTTGATAAAAATAATATTTTAACCACGAAGATGGTTATGGAATGGGTTGAAAATCGTATGTTTGAGTTCTTAAGGTTATGGGTGACGATTTCCTCTGAAATGATTAGGCCGGGGGTGAATTTTAAAAAAAAATTCAATTGGGGTTGGGTAATCACTTTAATAATTAGGATATGAACTTTTGAGCATGTATTGACTGTTTTATATAACATTTGACTAGTTTCAAGTCGTTCGGCACCGAATTGAGGGTTTAAGCACAATCTTGGACCGGAAAGTAGACTTTGAGATGAGGTAAGTCTCTTTTCTAACCTTGTAAGAGGGAATTAACCCAATAGGTGAATTTAATTAATATGTACTTCTATTTGTGGGAGCTACGTACGCATGAGGTGACGAGAGTCTGTATGTAGCTACTAATTATGCTTATGTCCGGGTAGTTTAGGTTTACACCATACTTTGTTGACACCGTTAATTAATTATACTTACTAATTGACTTGAATTGAGTGGAGGTTGGGGATTTCAATATTTTAAAAGTTTCCAGTTGAATTTCTTGTTTTGTAAAAAGTTGAGGGATACTATTATAACTTGAGAAATCTATGTTCAACCGCGTCGCAAGTATATTCCGCGAGCGGGGTAAATTTTCACTACTCTCATGGGAGTGGGTTGTTCGCCTCGGCAGGTTAATAGATGCATCTATGGTTCGTGCCGTTCGACCCTCGACAGTGCACACAGTATATGTGTATGTATTTTGGGATCGGGTCGTACGTCCTCGACATAATTCATGCGTATTAATACTGGGAGCCCAATTATAATTGATATTGTTTCATTGGCTTGAGAGATTAAATGGTTAAATGAGGGAAATTGATTTGGTACTTACTATCGGTGAAAGGATTATTTATTTATTTATTTATTGCTTCCGAGTTCTATTGGCATTTACACAACCCATGTTTAATTATAATTTATATATCTTATTGTTGGCCCATAGTAAGTGTCGAAGTCGATCCCTCGTCACTACTTCTTCGAGGTTAGACTAGATACTTATTGGGTACATGTTGTTTATGTACTCATGCTATACTTCTGTACTAAATGTGCAGGATCTGAGGTAGGTGCATCTGGATATCAGTCCGGCGCGCATCCTTGACTACTACGGGACTTTGCGGTGAGCTGCCTTCTGTGCCCGTTCTGCAGCAGCCGAAGTCTTTCTTTTGCTTTATTTTCTGTCTATTTCATCTCAGACGGTAAGGTAGTACTCTTTTGTATATTCTACTAGTAGCTCATACACTTGTGACGCCAGGTTTTGGAGATTTATGCTAGTAGACACTTGATGGTTTGGGGTTATTTTACTTATCTCACTTGCTTGAAAATTTTGATCTTGCATTTTTATTAGACTCTTACTTCTTATTTATGCATAAACAAAAAAAAAAGAAATCAACTATTTCAAATCTTTAAAAGAGAGGATCACAGAGTTAGTTCCCGGTTGGCTTGCCTAGCGGTAACGTTGGGCGCCATCATGGACTATAGGAGGAATTGGGTCATGACAACAACAAGCTTGTTGAACCTAAAACCAATGTATGTATGTTTATTGAAAAATTTTATTTTATACCATTTGTTTACTCTGTTGCAGTATTTTAATTAAATTATCTTTCATTTTATAGGTTAAAATCCAAGTGGTGCAATCTGAATCGTCTCTTATAAATATTGAGGTTGTAGAGAGGTGCTTTGGACCTCAACGCAAGAGTCGCGTAGTTGGATTTGGTGGTGGGATAACCGCTAAGGAGTTGAAAGGTGGTAACTCCTCAAAAGTTGCATTATTAGAGAAGCCGAATGCTACTAAAAAAGAAAATGAATCACTAAAAGGACGTCTGGCAGGGCTAGAGAGTAAATATGATGTGTTAGAGAGTAAATGAGTAAATTTTATGGGTGGTCATTCAACTTTGTGTTCATTATGCAAAAGTCACTTTTCTTATTTTTGTTACGTAAAAATCATTCAACTTTGTGTTCATTATCCAAAAGTCATTTTTCTTTCTTTTGTTACACAAAAATTAGTTTACTTTGCTCTATTTATCACAAAAGTCACCTTAGCAAGATTTTATAATACTTTTACTTGAAAAGTCTGTTATGTCCTTGACATTAGTCCTCTCATTTATGTAATACCTTATAAATTATATACTATATAATATATTTTTACCTAGGTATTTCACTTATAATTAAAATAATTTTAAATTATTTTATTTATTATTTTTATAATATATCCATAATTTTTTTCATGGCACTCAATTTGTTTAATCATATTCAAACATGAACATATTTTAAATATAAAAATAAAAAATATTTATTTTTTAATATTTATTTAAAATAATAAAAATAGATTTGTTTAACAAATGATATTTTTTATAGTCAATGAAAATTTTAAAAGATGTTTCCAAGATATTTATGTTTTATATTAAGTTTTTTAAAGTTTTATCTGTTAAATACTATTTATTTGAAAGTATTAATCTGATGTGTCATTTTGCTAAATATGGGTATTTTATTTATTAAATTAATGGGTATGGCTTGGCTAATAAATCAATGAGCTTTGATATTTTAATTTTCATTAAACATATTTCGTTAATCATGATTTAGAACGTGAACTTGATATTTTTTCACGGTAATGTTACTGACAAATTTAATAATGCTACTTATTTATCTTGAAAATTAATATTAAGAAAAAATTAAATGTACGAATATATTACATAAATGGGAGGACATAATAGACTTTTCAAGTGAAAGGTTTGTAAAATCTAGTCAATGTGATTACTGTGATAACTAAAGCATAGTAAAATAATTTTTGTATAACAAAAGAAAGAAAAGTGGCTTTTGGGTAATGAACACAAAGTTGAATGACTTTTACATAACAAAAGAAAGAAAAGTGACTTTTGAGTAATGAACAAAAAGTTGAATGACCACCCATATATATAGTCCGAGAGTAAATACGCGCATCTTGCAAGTACAGTATTTGATGAGACTTCATCATCATCTTCAAGTGAGCAATAGGTTGAATCATTTAACAGGTTAGTAGATTGAAATCCTATTGTATTCTGTGATAAAAAAAAAAATTTAGCAAATATACTACTAGGTTATTACCCTAGTAGCTATTATATATAATAAATCCCCAACTGGGTAAAAATTACAAAATGTTTAATTAACCTACAAACAAAACAAGGCTAGTAATTTGAAGCATCCAAGTGTTGCTGACGATTGTGAATGTACACACCAGTTGCCAACAATTTGTTGTAGTACCTACAAAGCTCTCACCATGCGCCATTTGTTGCAATCCAAGGAGTAGGTATGTTTAAATCCAGTAGTTGTCTAGCAAAGCATTTTGGACATTGTGTTCTTGGGGCTGAAAATTCCAGCATCATTGTTGATACATTGAGCATGAATTTGAGATGAAAACTTACTAGAGACAGAGCTGCAAGCTTGATACATGAAGATAATATAGTGTCTTTTCATCTCCAGATTGAGCATGCATGCACACTAATACTACTGGATAATGATATGACACTATACTGTCAATACCCAAAAAAACAGATGGAAGCAACAATTTTCCTTGTATTTCATGTGAGTAGGTATCCTCAATTTGATATACCAGTACCAAAAAATAATACACAAAGAGGCGGTTCATGTGCAGCCATATAGTGTGTGTAAATGCAATCACATTTAGTATAATCCGTATCTATGAGATGGCTGCTTGACTCCATAGTTCTGTATGGTGTTACACTACCCCCAGACTGAGCATGATAACATGCTAATACCACTGAGAGATGGTCTAACATCACACAAGTAATACACAGTAGTCAAGCTCAGGCCATGTGATAACTGTCTGTGTATGTGCATCTGATTGATGTCCAAGTCAAATTGCTTGTGATGTATAGCAGGATAGCTTCCATTTTTCTGATCCTGACTTGTACTGATATATGTGTTGTTTCTGTGTATGTACAGAAAATTGCTAACCACTTCAGTTAGATTGAAAATGATCTGTGTAGCATGATTGTGTTGTCATCTATGTTGCTGATATTTGGTTGTTGTAATGTGCTGAGAGACTCCCATAATGAGCATTGCAATATGCTAATACCTCTGGGAGTTGATGCTAGCACCAATAGGCATTAAAAGTTTTCAGAGGAGCAGCAAACATATGTTATGTTGAACCAGTATTCTACTGATTATTTGTAATGTCAACACCCCTCTGTATACTTGCCAATGCAGTCTTATCCTGTCTATGAACCCTGCAAGATAAAGCAAACAAGTTAGGATGTAGTGTTGTGCTCCCAGGTTCCTGTGTGAAAGGTTGTTGTTGGTGCTTGTTTGTGATTCTCTTGTTGGTTATCTTTAAATCATTCCCACATAGCAAAAGGTAGTGACAACTTCAACTAGCATCCAGACATTGTAACAGCAGTACTGATTCTGCTGAAGACCAATCAGTTTTGTGATAGACTTCTGTGCAAAAGTAGTGCAGGTTGAGCCTCTATTTTTTGCCTCAGTTTTATGATCTTGTTAGTGATACCTGCAACATGAAGCAACCAAGTTAGGATGCAAAATTATGTTCACAGGATCTGTGTGTATTGATAACTTGATTGATGAGAGCTGTTGTTGGTGTTGGATTGTGATTCTCTTGTTGGTTATCTTCAATTCATTCCCACATAGCACAAATTATTGGCAACTTCAACTGGCATAGTAATACTAGTTCTGCTAAAGACTAATCAATTCTTGATTGTCTTCTGTGCAGTAGCAGTGCTGGTTGAGCATTCTGCTGTATCCAGGCATGTTACAGTCACCATTACCGAGGTATCTACACTCTTCAAGCATTGTGTATGTAAGCCCAGTAGAGTGAGAGAATACAGCTATAACCAAACAAATATGGCATCCTTTGATATCTGTATGAGACTAGTCTTTGCCTCAGTTTTCTGATCTTGTTATCCTCTGGGAAGCAGCAAATATTTTAAATCATTCCCACATAGCAAAAGGCAGTGGCAACTTCAACTAGCAGCCAGACATTGAAGACCAATCAGTTCTTGATTGTCTTTTGTGCAAAAGCAGTGCAGGTTGAGCCTCTATTCTTTGCCTCAGTTTTCTGATCCTGTTATTGATACCTGCAACATGAAACAACCAAGTTAGGGTGTAAAATTGTGCTCCCAGTATTTGTGTGTGCTGATAACTTTGATGATGATGAGGGATATTGCTGGTGCTGGATTGTGACTCTCTTGTTGGTTATCTTCAAGTCATTCCCGCATAGCACTAAGTATTGGCAACTCCAACTGGCATAGTAATACTGGTTCTGCTGAAGGCTAATCAGTTCTTGATTGTCTTCTATGCAAAAGCAGTGCTGGTTGAGCATTATGTTGTAGCCAGGCATATTATAGTCACCACTACTCAGGTATCTACACCTTTCAACCATTGTGTATGTAAGCCCAGTAGAGTGAGATAAAATAGTTATAACCAAGCAAATATGGCATCCTTTGGTATCTGTATGAGACTAGTCTTTGCCTCAGTTTTCTGATCTTGTTATCCTGCAAAATGTAGCAAATAGGTTTATGAAATGTGTCTGTGCTCCCAGATTATTGCATCTACACCCTTCAGTTGGCATGTATTTGACCTGCAAATTCAACATTTGTTATAACCTCATGCCAACATATTGTTGAGAGCAAAATGGTCACAATAGAAACATGTTTAAAACCCTGGAGAAGTGCAGAAACAATTTGACCATGCTATTGCCTCAGTTAGCTTACATTATTCAAGCATCTACACTCTTCAACTGGTGTATAGCCCAGTAGAGTAAGAGAGACAAAAATAATAATCAAACCATTATGACTTTGTAGAGGCAGTGCAGGTCTTTGGTATCTACAGCCAAGCATTTACAAGAGGTTGCAACAGATCCCCTATAGTCTGGTGTTGTGCAATGCTAGCTATAATTATAACCAACCAAGTATGTACACCATACAAGTGACAACAACTGTATGATTAGGAATGCTAGTTGGTGGAGTTTTATTAGCCTACTTTTCTTTGAGATCTTGCATGTATTTTTGAGACACCATAATTTCTAAGAAACAATGCAAGGTTTTATATGTTGATCTCATTAATCAGGTTCTCTTCTCTTTAAAATCCTAATCCGAAGGTTAGGAATTTGTGATTTGTCCATGTTGATTAGTTTTTTTCCTGCACTTGGCAATTCATTAAATGACTGAAATGTGTGTGTACCTGCAAAAGTGAAAGCTAGGTTAGCAAAAACGTTAGCAACAATGTTCTCTTCCCTTGGTACATGCTGAAAGACAACATTGTAGTTGTTCTTTATATGCTTGATCTTCCTTACTTCAGCACCTATACACCAAGGAGTTGCCCATTCGCCTTTAATTATCTTCCTTATTACTAAGGAATCAGTCTCCATAATCAGTGGATGTAGCTGCCTTTCCACACAATATGCCAACCCATCCACAATTGCATTTGCTTCTTCCACTAAGTTAGTTGTCTCTCTTATCTCCTGTGCTTTCGCAAACACCAAATCGCCAGCATGATCTCGAACACAAAACCCATATGAGCTTGGACTAGGATTGCCTCTTGATGCACCATCAGTATTGCATTTGAACCACCTTTCATAAGGAAGCTGCAATGTAACTGTCTTAGTCCCCACATATGGCTTGTAGCCTTCAAAAATGTTGATCATATCTTACCATAGAGGAGGAATTATGGACAGCCATGGGTACCTCATCCTTGCTAGATAATGTAAAGTCTTATTCACTTCATGAATCACCCTATTGCAAGAAATTGCACCACTATACTTCGTCGTATTTCTCCTCTTCCAAAGTTCCCATGTGATTAGAGCTGGAACTGCCTGATATAATGGCATTAATTTAGGAAAGCACTTTGCATTCCACCATGTTCTTATTACTTGATGCACCTGTACCAGATTGACCACTAAACATGATGCTTGAAGGAAGTTTCTTCATACTCTAGTTGCAGTTTCACTAGTTAGGAACAAGTATTGAAAAGTCTCTTCTTGCGGTTGTGAACAACACCAACACTTAGACACTACCAAATACCCACTTCTTCTCCACAAATCGTCAATAGGAATCTTCCCCTTCCACAATCTCCATAAAAATAATGTGATTTTAAAAGGTAGACCTTTAGTCCATATCTTATTGCAGTCAGGATTTACATGATCTCTATGCCTCAAAATATTCCAAGCACTACTAACAGAGAAATTTCCTGAGGGTGAAGGCATCCATCTAGGAACATCTTAGGAATCGTCAGTAGTGCCAAATATGACTTCTTGCCTGATATGTTGAGCAATGTCCGCAGGGAAAGATTGCGCTAGAAGTTGCTCATCCCAGGTATCATCCACTCTCAATTCAGATACTTCCTGCATATCTTCATTGATTGTATAGTCATTTGGAACAATATGGCACAGAGCTCCCAAACCAGTCCAATTCTCATGCCAAACATTAGTAGAACCCCTATTCATTTCCCATAGTATCTCGTGCTCCACCTCTTCCTTAGCCTCTAACATTTTCCTCCATACATGAGATCCTTGTCTAAATTAGACAGTTGTTGGGATTTCCTTTTTACAGTACTTGTTTCACATAAAGTTAGACAATAAGGACTTGGATGTCCTAAACTTCCACCACAATTTGGCAAATAAAGCTTTTGATACATCATGAAGTGATCTAAAACCTACACCCCGTTCTTCCTTTGGTAGGCATAGATTTTGCCATTTTGTCAATTGTCTACTCCTACCTTCTTCCTTGGTACTCCAGAAGAATCTCGCAAAGGCTTTATGAAGGTGTTCAATTACATTTTTAGGAGGGTCAATGACAGAAAGGATGTGCGTCGGCATGCTCTGTAGGACACTAGAGATTAATGTAGATTTTCCCCCCATAGGATAGTAGCTTCCCTTTCCAAGAGTGCAGTTTTGCCTTTACATTTTTATTAGGTCATTGTAATAGTCATTCCTTCTTCTTGTGTAGAATATTGGGCAACCAAGATATGTGAATGGAAATTCACCCTTTGAAAATCCAGTGATAGTACCTATCGAGCTGGACACTGTTAAGGATACACTATAATGCATATAAAAGGAACTCTTTGTCTTATTGATCATTTGGCCTGAGGTGTGCTCATACTTGGACAAAACTTCTACAATTTTCCTTAAAGAGTATGGGTCAGCAGAGGAAAAGATTATAGTATCGTCTGCATAAGCCAAATGATTTAATGGATCAGTCCATTTAGGCATCCCAAAGCCCTTGAATCTCATGTCTTCAAATAGTTTATTTAACGATCTAGACAGAACCTCTGAAGAGAGAATGAACAGGGCTGGAGAGAGAGGATCTCCTTGCTTGACCCCTCTTGTTGAGTGAAAGAATCCTGATGCTTGACCATTAATCAGAAAAGAATATCAGTTGTTGGAAATTAAATTCCATATCATGTTGATGAAGCATTCTGCAAATCCCATTTTCCTCAAAACATGCATTAGATACTTCCATGAGACCCTATCATAAGCCTTTGCCATGTCAAGTTTGATAACTACATTAGCAGGTTTTCCCCTTAACAAATCCTAACAATCTCTTGTGTTAACAGAATGTTTTCAAATATACTTCTCCCTTTGACAAATCCTGACTGATTGGAAGAGATCAAAGAAAGTAGTATTTTTTCCAGCCTATCATGAACAACTTTGGAGATAACTTTATTTATAAAATTTCTTAAGCTAATAGGCCTTAGGTCGTTAAATGTTTGAACCTGTTGTTTTTTTTGGTAGCAAGACAAGGTTTGTGTGGGTTATAGACTTAGGTAAGGAACTTCCTCTATAAAATAGTTTCAGCATCGCATGTATGTCTTCCCCTATTATATCCCAACATTCTTGAAAGAAAATGCCTATGAAACCATCTTGCATACTTGCACTTTCACCGCTCAGTGAAAAAACCGCAGCCTTTACCTCCTCTATTGTAGGAATTCTACAAAGTTCTATGTTTTGATCACAAGAAACCATTGAGGGTACATTGTTGAGGAGCTCAAACCTTGTATGATCAACTTCTTGTGTGAACTGTTTAAAAATTTGATTGCTACATCAGCCATCCGTTCTTGCGACTCAATCCAGTTACCATCATGGTTTTGGATTCTCTTTAGTTGGAGTTTCTGCCTTTTACCATTAACATGGTTATGAAAGATTCTAGTGTTTCTGTCTCCTTCTGCAAACCAGGACATACCTACTTTTTGTTTTCAGTATTGTTCCTCTATGCTCAGATATTTCTTTAATTCGGATTGTGCCTTATGAAGTACAATTCTATTCTCAACTGTGGGTTCTTCTTTAAACAGCATTTCCTTTATTCTGACCACATCTTCCCTTAAAGCTAGTTGCTTGAAGATGTCCCCGTAAGTGAGCCTACTCCATTTTTAAAGAGCAATCTTAACTCTTTTTAATTTCTGTTTGAACATCCAGAAGGGGTCACCTGTGACGTCAGCCTGCCAATTCTGTCAAACCACCTCCTTAAAAGAGGTATGTTTTGTCCAGAAATTCAGAAATTTGAATGGTTTAGTAAATGTGGTAGTCGCGTCACCACAGGTCATAAACAGAGGTGCATGATCCGAGCCTGTTCTAATAAGATGTTAAACCTCTGTAGTTGGGAATAGAGATTGGAATGGGGAATTGACAAAGATTCTGTCCAGTCTTTTAAATATGCATTCTGCATTTGGCCTCCCATTCCACCATGTGAAGGGACTTCCTTTATACCCAGTGTCAAAGAGTTCACATGAGTTTACACAGAAGTCAAAGTCTTCATATTCTGGAGGGTAGACTGGAAGCCCTCCAATTTTCTCTTCTTCACTCAAAAGCACATTAAAATCCCCTCCAACTAGCCATGGTAGTTTCATATCACTTGCAAGGTAGTATAAATTGTCCCATAATTCTAGTATGTCCAGTGCTGAGCACTTTGCATATACGAAAGTCATCACGATATATTTATCAATATCTTGATGATAGACTCTGATAGTAAGTTGTTGTTCCATGTCAATTACCAATTCCCACTGCACGACTGAATTCAGAAAAGGCCATATCTGGCCATTGACATTTGAAATGGCAACATCCAAGCCAAGTCTCCTCCTGTAGTTTTGAATGAATATTTGATTTTGAAAAGGTTCCATAAGTGCTATAACAAAAAAAAACCATGTTCCCTTTGCATGTTGATAACTCTCTGAAAGGCCTGTTGTGTCTTAACAGACCTAATGTTCCATATGAGTGTTTTAATCATCATCTACTCGTGGAGGCTGTCCTTTTGGGCAGTATTCTTGTAGTGGTAGCTGTTCCTTTAATTGGTTTTGCCTCTTTCCTTTCTTCCCCAGTTTAGTAGACAACCTAGGTGACAAATCTTCTTCTCTTGCAATAGCCTTGAAGTTCCCAGCAATAGATTCATTGTTACCTTCATCTTCTAGTTGCTCTCTATCAACCAAGGCAGTATGAGATTCCATTGGTTATTGGTTGTGTAATAATGTCATGCATTACATGATTTGGAGATGTCAATGGTACACTTACTTGGATCTGTATTGGAGATCCTGTACCTGATGCACAAGCCATAGACAGTGTATTAATTGCAGTTGACTCCTTTGGTACAATAATTGTACCATTCTGTTCATATACAACGATAGCATCCTTCCCAACCACATCTTGGGGTTCTGGAGCATCATCACTGACTCTGTCATGTGGTGTGGTTGCCACTATTGGTCCTTGAACATTGGCTAGTAGTTTTCCAGTTGTGTTGCTGCTCAACGCATTGTTGGGTAACGTATTGTGAAACTGTTCTGGAATTGGCTTTTCCTTATGATCATCAACTCTAGATATTGTTTGTTTCCCTGATCCATAACTCTTCACTTCAGTCCCTAGTTGTACATATCCTGTTGTATTTCCATTAGGCACATGGGATTCCATACATGTCTGTGCGGGCATATCCTGGCATGAGTGGTTGAGTGTAACATTAAGGATTTCTTTATGCATTCCAAAACTCCTTTGAACCCATTCAAAAGTATTTTCCTATGTTACATCTGGTGCTACCCCAGCAAATGTAGCAGTATTGTTTGTGCTGATTCCTGGGTGTTTTGGATTGTCACTGGATTTGTCAGCAGTCCTGATATAATGGATCTCTTGAATTATGTTTGTTTCCACTATTTGATGCTTGTGTTGTTTGTCGTTTATCTGGTCCTTGACATTATTGTCTCCATCAGTTGCAGCATTAATACCAGTATACCTGGCACTTGGTTCTGCCATATTCTCCAGAGCACTTGCTGTTACAATTTGAGAATTGGTCTATGAGCCATGGTTCTGAGCTTTTGTGGTTATCTGTTTTGCATTCATTTGTTCATAAGACTGTTTGTGTTTCTCTTGCTTATTTTTTTGGTTGATACCCTTGAAATTCTTCTTCTTCTGAGATTGCCATTAATCCTTGGAGTGGTTTGCATTTATTGGTTGATGTGTTATAGGTTTGATTTTGCCCAATTGTTCTTCATTTTGGTCTTGTACCACTACTCTTTGGTTGTAGTTTTGTTCTTTGTGTTGCCCTGGTATGCTCTTCTCCTTTTGATGTTGTATTCTATTTGCTCCTTCAGTAATGTTTGATATCTGTTTGGTTTTATTTTGTGGGGTTTCAGTAGCTACTTTTTTCTTGTCTTCTTCTTCTCTTTCTTGAAAAGGGCATGAGTAGTCTTCATGTCCTAAGTGCTTGCAGTGTGAGCAATATGCTGGGAGATCCTCATATACCACTTCTAGCCACTGTCCATCCCCATTGACATCAAGATCTTCATCAAAACCTAGCCAAACATAATGAGGCCTAAGTTGAGTCAAGTCAACCTGCATTTTAACTTTAGCTACACTTCCTCTTATTTTCTGCATAGAGGCTAGGTCGAGATGCAATACCTTCCTAATAGGAGACAACAGTACAGATAGGACCTCTATGTAGTAAAAATGCCATGGTAATTCAGGAATGACTATCCAAACAAGAACAATTGGGTTATACTCATTCGGGTTGAAATTTGGTGTCCAAGCTTGTAGTTCCATTCTTTGACCATGTATGTACATGAAGGTTTTTGTCCAGACAATTGTGTGATCATACTCATTGTCTAGATCAATGTAGACTGTACGCGCATTGAAATGGGCTATTTTAACTCCTCCTCTTAGTTTTGTTTATGCTATGAAACTTCTCCTGCTCACCTCCATTCGAGGCATTGTGTTAAGGAATTTCCCTATAATTGTAAATTGGCATCTGGATGCAAGTGTGATCATGTAGTCCTTCCTAGTAAATATGACAGCAGGTTGGCCGTATTTGGTAGTTATTTTTGGGGGTGTGAAGTCTATTGGGGTTATTTCTGCTGCTTGCCTTGCTCTTAATTTTGTAGCAAGTGAATAAGTTATGGTAGGAGGTGATAGGGCATGATAATTAGTTGGTTTAGGTGGCTGGGCAGTAGCTTCTGTTTGGTTTAGTTTTGTTGCTGATTTTGTTGAGTAAAACTGGATACTTTGGTGGACATTTGCAGGTGGTTGTACGGAGTGTGTGTGTTTTGGTATATAAAAATTGGTTAATATGTTTGGATCTGTATTTATAGCAGATGTACTGATTGTTTGATTATGGTGTTTGGTATGCTGTGTAATTTCTTTTGGTGTTAGCATCTGAGTGTTAGTGTGATGGTGCTTAGTCTTAGTATTATTTTTATTCTAGAAAATAGGTGGTTTGTCAAAGTTGGTGGAGATCTTAGGGAATTTTGTTGGCATTGATATTTGATTGGATTGGGGATTAGTTTGAGCATTGGTATTCCTAGTTAAGTGAGTATTTGTTGTATTAGACACATGTGCTGCTGAGACATTACCTGAAGATGCCAAGTTTGTTGTTGTAGTGATTGGCTGCCCTTGAGTAGTAGGAGTGGTTGTGATTTCCTTTTCCTGATCAATAAAGATTATCTCGACAGGTGAAGCACAGGGAATTCCATGGGCAGTCAGTGAATCACTCAACTTTTCTGCCAGTGGTCGAGTATTAATGATACCAACTGGAGTTTGAGACTGGACCTTCTGGCGACCTTCAGCAGCATGTGGATAATTCTTTTTTCCAGTTGAGTTTCCACTAGGGCTAGAACATTTGAAAAACTAGGGACTCCATGGGTGTCATGTGGCGCTGTAGGTAACTGCCTTTTATCGCCCTCATTTGTTGTGTTTTCTTTCAAATTCTCTTGACGACTAATCTCGACATGACTTTGTGAAGCAGAATCATCCATATGTTCATCAACATTAACATTAAAATTGACCCTGGCATTTTGTCGAGTAGATGGCATGTGTGATTCTGTGTGTTCTGTATTCTGCCATGTTGATTTAGGTTGTTCATCGTGGTTGCTATATGAAGAGTTGGGATCAGTATCCAGATCAATTGGAGTATGGTGGCATTGGTATTGACCATTTTGGGTATCTGTCACCCTATGCGCAATCAACATCTGAGTGTTGTCGTTGTACATCTGTGTAGTGTCGTTGGTTCGTTTGTTGATGTTGTCTGAAACTATGTGTATCGATTGTAATTGAGGTGTTGAATAATCTCCATGGTTTTGAATCAGCTGATTTGGTTCAAAAATAGTACAGTACGTTGTAGTTGTCTCCTGTTATTTTTTTTTTTTTGGCATGTTTACAGATCCGCCATTGTTGACAGTTGCACCACATGGGATTTGTGCGCAGAGTTGTTATGCGACTTTTGGAGCTGGTCCGGTGGCTTTTCACCACCGGACGATGGCGCAACGACCATTTTGTGCGAAGTATTACTGTTGTTGTTGGTCGCCTCTCTAGAGAGAACTAGGGTATTACTGTTCTATGTGTTAACTTTTTTTTCTGTGATAAAATTATTGCAATGTTCATGTGGAATTATTTTATGTTATTAAGGTTTATGAATAAACAAATATATAGTCATTGAAACAAGTGAATTTAAGTAGAATGAAGTTTCAAATATTTTGTACATGTGTAGCTAGGTTACAATCTTTATTATCCTGTTATCGGGAAGTTTAGAAAGCTAAAGGAGATTTTCTCGGCAGCTGCTCAGTTCACTTTATGTGAAAATATATAAATTTGAATACAGGGAAAGTTAAACACCAAGATATCACTTTGTCGCAACATTGTTAGTAGCATCTCATTGCGAGAAATCTGTTGTTTAGGATGATAGAGTTACTTGTGTGACTATGTTCTCATTTCATCCATAGTTGCATATAAGTCTATTTTTTCAGTTTGTAGAAGAAGAAACAAGACACATTGTTCATACCTTGTGCAAAATTAGATGTGAGTTCATTTCGTTTTCCCTTTTCTTTTGCCTGCAAAGTATAGATTGAATTCCATCTATAACGACCCGACCGGTTATTTTGAGCATTTGCACTTTACTCGGTAGTTTACAAGCATGAGTAACTCCGTATGATGTATTATGACATATGTGAATCGTCGATTTTGGTTTTCAAGTTATTCGGAATCGAATTGGAAGAATGAATTTCATTGTTGAAGTTTTAAGTTGGAAGAGTTGACCAAGTTTGATTTTTGTGAATTTGACCCCGGAATGGAGTTTTGATGGTTCCGTTTGGTTTGTATGGTGATTTTGGACTCGGGCGTATGCCTGGATTTGCATTTAAATATTTCTAGAAGGTTTCGGCACAAATTAGCGGAAGTAGGAAATTTAAAAGTTTGGAAAGTTCATAAGTTTGACCGGGCATTGAATCTTTCGATATCGGATTCGTATTATGGTTCCGAGAATTGGAATAGCTTTTTTATGTCATTTGGGACTTGTGTGCAAAATTTGAGTTCATTCCGGCTTGATTTGATATGTTTCGGTGCGAATTTTGAAAGTTGAAAGTTCTAGAGTTCATTAAGTTCGATTTGAGATGTGATTCATCATTGTAATATTGTTATGTGTGATTTGAGGCCTCGAGTAGCTTCGCATTATATTATAGTACTTTTTGGTATATTCGGACGGGGTCCCGAGTGGCCCGGGTGAGTTTTGGACGAGGTTCGGATCATTTTCGTTTCATGTTGCATTGCTGAAGGTATGTTGGTTCTGGTGCTTCCGCATCTACGGAAAAATGGACGCAGATGCGAGTCCACAAATGGGAGTCCGTGGATGAGGACAATTGGTCGCAGAAGCGAGGGAGAGCTTGGTGAGGAAAACCGCATAAGCGAAGTTTAGTAGCGCACATGTGTGTGCGCAGATGCGAGGATTCAGCCGCATATGCGAGATTTCAGCCGCAGAAGCGGCGTGGGGCGGAGAAGCGCACGTGGTCTTCGCACCTGCGTGTGCACAGAAGCGAAGGAATTCCGCATGTGCGATGGGCTA
Source organism: Nicotiana tabacum (assembly GCF_000715075.1). Classification (NCBI taxonomy): domain Eukaryota; kingdom Viridiplantae; phylum Streptophyta; class Magnoliopsida; order Solanales; family Solanaceae; genus Nicotiana; species Nicotiana tabacum. The sequence goes on along the minus strand of NC_134101.1, from coordinate 50,518,717 downwards.
GTCTTCAGTAAATTCTCGCAGGTGCGAGGTATTTACCGCAGAAGCGGTGGTCGCAGATGCGACATTGGGACAGAATATGCAGAAACTGCTAGGCAGAAGCTATAAAAAAATCGAGGTTTGGTTCTCTTATCATATTTTGAGATTGGGGGCTCGAATTGAGACGGCTTTTGAAGCAATTTTTATCACAAGGATTGGGGTAAGTGTTAGACACTTGGTTTTGATTTTATTTCATGAATCCATCTTCATTTTTGACAATTGGTTAATGAATTTAAAGGAGAAATTGGGGGGGTTGCCTAAAACTTCATAAAGCGAATTTTTGAGTTTTGAACGTCGATTCGGAGTCGGACTTGAGTGAAACTAGTATGGTTGGACTCATAATTGAATGGGTTGCCGGATTTTGTGAGTTTCATTGGGTTCGAAGGCTCGGGCGCGGGTTGGGCTTTTGGGTCGATTTTGGGCTTTTGATTAAAGATTCAACCTTTATCATTTGTAATTGTTTCCTTAGGCATTAATTGATGTATTCGAGTTTCTTTTGTCAAGTTTCGAGCCGTTCGGAGCTCGGTACATGCAGGATGGCATTTTTGGAGCATCGTTTGGCTTGCTCGGTATTGGATTTGGCTTGTTCGAGGTAAGTAACACTTCTAAACTTGGAGCTGAGGGTATGAACCCTGATTTTTATGTGTTATGTGTTTGGTGTTGAGATGACGCACATGCTAGGTGACGGGCATGTGGGTGTGCACCGTGTGAAATATGACTCCGTAATTTTTGTGGTGCTCTATAGTTACCTGATCTTATATGTGACCATAAAATCTCTACGAACTAGAGCTATTGAGCTGTGATCCATGTTAGAAATCATGTCTAGGCTACATGCTTATTCTGGTGAGACCCACCGAGGTCATTGCTGTTATTGAATTATTTGCTTACATTGCAATTATATACTCAGTCATACGCATTCATTTACATATCATATCTCAGTCTCTGTCGCCATTTATTGATACATCACATCATCATTTTTAGGTTTTTTTTCATGACATTGTGAGGCCGAGAGACTGGAGAGACTGATGACTAAGTGAGGCCGAGGGCCTGATGGTGAGCATATTTACGGGATCAAGTTGCGCGTCGCAGCATATTTTATTGATTTATGCCATGATTGGCTTGTTATAGCTCTTGGGCTAAAGGAGCCCCTCCGGAGTCTGTACACACCCCCAGTGAGCGCAGGTATCTACTGAGTGCGAGTGTCAAGCGCGTGTGCCAAGTGATTGGGAGGATTGAGTGACTGTGAGAATTGAGTGGCTGTGAGGACTGAGTGACTGGAAGAACTGAGTGAATTGATACTCTGAGAGTATGCATATGGTTTTATCACTGAGTTGCATCGCATTCGACATGCACACTTGACATACAGGCATAGAGATGTATTTTTCCTCATGATGTATGGTATCACGTCATTCATGACTTCACATACTCATTGACATGTAGGCGTAGAGATGTATTTTCCTCATGCCATTTGAAAATGAAACATCTTATATGTTATTGAAAAGCGTTATTTTTGGAAAAACCCATAGTTTTACAAAACGCACTCATATTTTGGTGATTTCGGTAAAAGATTTGGGTTTTCACTGATATACTTGAAAAAGCAGGTCTATTTTTCTGGAACTATAAATGAGCTGAGTATTTTATCTCTGAGCTACATCTCTTATTACTTCTATTATGTTGTTATGAACTGTTATGGGCTATTGGTGTTGGACCCCGACTTGTGTCCCAGCTCATCACTACTTTCAACCTAAGGTTAGGTTTGTTACTTACTGAGTACATAGGGTCGGTTGTACTCATATGACACTTCTGTACCCTGAGTGCAGATATTAGATATTGATGTTGCTGTGATCGATGGGAGCAGGATTTGAAGACGTACCTACATTCCGGTTGTAGGTGCCTCTTGTTTATGGTAGCCTTAGATTTATAAAAATCTGTTTATGTACATTTCGAACAGATGATGTATTATTTCATACCAGCTTTGTAAATTCTAATCTTAGAAGCTCATGATTTGTACTACCAGTCCTTGGAAAATTCTTGTATAAAAGCGGTGTATTATCATTTCTTATCTTAATAAATCTCATTAAGTTGGTTAGTTATTTATAGGATTACCTAACGTGTTGGGTTAGGTGTCATCACGACTAGGTGGATTTTGGGTCGTGACAAGGTGGTATCAGAGATCTAGGTTCATAGGTTCTACGAGTCATGAGCAAGTGTCTAGTAGAGTCTTGTGGATCGGTATGATGACGTCCATGCCTATCTTCGAGAGGCTATAGGGCATTTAGGATAAACTTCCCATCTTTCTTTCCTTATCGTGCGGTATTGATTCAGCTTGAAGCGTAACTCTTTGAATTCCTTCCACGCATTCGTATACGCACATGAGCGCTCGGTATTAGCTGTGCATCGCCGGCTTGTGACTCCATGGATGAGATGCGAGATGTGATTTCGGTGAGCTGATGATATGTCATTTTGGAGGACTTGAGGTCGGGCTTTGACTGCAGCTTGAGCATTCGGTTACGTGAGCATATACTTTAGACTTATATGTCTGGTAGCGTCCTTATGAGTGTAACTTGTGACTCGATGAGTGGTTGGATGACTATATGATGAGTATGATGTGACTGCGGGATGTGTTCAGATGGTTTGAATGTGATGAAAAGAGTTTTCTTGAGATGTAAAAAGGACTATTATGTGCTAGATTGTTGTCTTGAGGTGGCATATAGTCTCAAGTTGAGTGTGTTGAAAGATTTTTCATGTTGTCTAATTGTGGAACGGAGTAAATTTTCATGTCTTGTGGTGATTTCAGACTCGGGAAGATTGAGTGATGACGTAGTAATCGCGGCTGCGAAAGGGTATAGCAAGATGTCAATTTGAGGATAAGCAAGTGGGTTATCTCCTGTGGAGTAATATACGGAGGTGTGATCCTTATAATGTTTTATGAAGAGTTTCCTTTCTACCAGTGGGGTATATATATTGAGATTTGAATTTGAATTTGGTTGAAAAAGTTGGCATGATCGTCATGTGGATGTATGCGAGCTTAGTAGATGATTTGAGGTACTATATGGTTTGTGTTGTGAGATCTTATGAAGGATTTAGTTGAATCTCCATGCGCTATTATGGCAGTAACAGAGTATGGGTAGGATGGGTTATCAGATGTTCTATTCTACGGCATTGAGCTAAGTGGGGAAGTCTGTTATCGATGATTTGATTGCGTGGTTATGTGTTATACTAGTTTCGGTTTAAGGCATACTTGTGAATCAGATATGACTTGCAGAGGTTGATATCGAGGATGACTCGAATATAGGAATTTCTGGTCGGTGCAGTTGAGATTTGAGCAGAGTGGTTGACTCTCGAGAAAGTTCTAATGGATTCAAGATTTATGTGTAGCGATTGAGAATTTCTCGGATTTGTATATGGCTAGAATTTGAGATTTAAGTTAGATGGTGTCGAGACTTGTGGCATTTATATATCATTGTGGATTATACACTTCAGTATCAAGGAGGTGAAGGAAAACAGTTTTAGGTTCACATAAGGTCTCTTCAGAGTGAGTGTATCGGTTGTAGTGCTTTGGGGTGCTTAAGAGAGAATTCAGCGGCCTATGGGCTTTAGGGTGGTGTGATTTTATTCTAGTATCTCGTGGGCTGAGTTTTGGTTAAGGATCGTGGGGTTCTGGCAAGGAGAAGTGTCAACTTGAGGGTAATTCGGAAGGAACTCAGAGAAATATGGCAGCTTGGTAGTAGGTTGGATCAATATGGCAATGATATGCTCGATTCTTTTCGTTCTTATGACGTGGTGAGTCTCTATAGGTGTTTCATGGCAATGCTCTTGGGTTTTGACGACCTACATGGATTAGTTGAGTTAGAGGGATTCGGTTCTGATATCTTGGTTATGTGCAAATGGATTCCAAGGAGTTCTCAATGGTTTCTACCACATTTCGAGGGGTATATTTCCTGCTGGCATGGGGAGCGTGTTGCGTGTTGTGATTTTTCTCCTGGATGAGATCAAATGGAAAGTTCCTGGCTAATTGAGAATGTAGTTTGCTTGTGACTCAGAGTTGATTATGAGATTCTAGTGCTTTTCTTGTGATGAAGTGATAGATGCGGTGTGTTGAGATTTGCATGTGAAAGGCCACGGTTCAATTTTTAAAAGAAGGTCGTGACTTCTTAGACAACATGGACGGTTTCAGATTACTAGATGAATGTTATTACTACCTCGTAGTGCTTGAGAAGGGTGCGCATTTCAGAGGGTGCACTGTGTTTTGACTTGCGGATGCTTCATTGGTATTCTGGTACTCGCCTGGTTGGTCGACTATTAATATTCATATTTTTCTATGTGGCACGGAAGAATTATAGAAGTATTCCTCATGGGATAATTGTGTAAGAGAGATGTGTTAGTCACTCGAGTAGTGGAGTTGGGATCAGATAAGGTGATTCGTGTGTTTATGGATTTGGAGACTGGGAGTTCTCAGAAGCAGATTGTTTCGTGGTTGTGGACTGTGAATTTGTGGCCAAAGCTAGCTAGATGATAGTATGTGTTATGATTCAGTCATTGTGGACTTTTGGAGGCTTATGCATCTATTTGTGGGTTACCAGAGTTGATTTGGGTTCCATTGGTAGGCCCAATGAAGATGTGTATTCTACATCGGGTTGGATTAGTTGCCTGTTATTGTTGAGGGATGTGCCATTCGGTTAGAGTTGAGCTTATTCGTGTTCTAATATGTTCTGTGAGTTACTCCTCTATGCCACGAGGGGTTATGATTCGTTGGTTGTATGCACACATGGTGCGGTTCTATTTGGGCCCTACAGCAGAATTTGAGTGAGATGGGTATTAGGGTGTTGAATGAGTGATTGTGCATTGGTTGTGTTCTTTTCGGACTGTGGTATATCATGCTAGTTGCTTTTCCGTGATTATAGTCATGCACCTTGGGTAGTTGATGTCGAATTGCGCGTGGTTATTGATCTTGAGCATGGTGGATGAGGTAGTTCATATGGACCAGTGTCGGGATGGGGTCACGCATTGCAGCGGGGTTATGTTAAGATATGATCATTTGTGTTAGATTCGTGTGTCTTTGTTCTACTAGGTAGGATGGGTTCGTAGTATTTCGGTTGTGGTGGTACTTGTTGAACTTGAGTGATGGTTCCCTCGTTTGAGTCACTTTCCATGATTGAGTATATTTGGATTGTTTCTTATTGGTGCACAGATTGCACGGGTTATGGATTTAGATTGTATTGATGTGGCATGTCACTAGAGTGGTTGTGTTGGATGAGATGTGGTCATTGGACTTGGAATGGTTACTATCGGATTTGATTACAACATGTATGGATGATAATATCGGAAGTCGGCTTAGAAATTGGCTATAGTTCTTGTCGAAGGAGGGAGAGTTCCATGACTTGTTGGTCTGATAAGTGGTTACAAGTTTCTACGTGTTTCTTTCCTCATCGGTAATGTACTAAGGTTTTGAACGTGGTTTTATTTGATATGAGGCTTATTACCGGTACCGGGCTTGTTTGGGCAGTTATTGTGGTCAGAAGTTATTGCTACAAATATGTGAGTTATGCGGTGTATCATGTGATTACATCTTGGGTTATGGTTATTGCTTGATACAGCTTGTTCAGACTTATACAGTGTGTAGATGCAAGATTCGGATCTTATAGGAAATTTTGGATGTTGGAAATTGGATTCTATGATTTACGGGCTAGGTTGAAGTAATGATCTTCAGTATATTGTGTTGTCGGGCCTATATGGAATAGGGTAACGTGGGATCACCCCCGAGTATGCGCATGGTAAGGTTACACGGCGGTTTGGCCACTTTGGAATAACTCAGGGCATGTTCGAGGATGAACGTATGTTTAAGTGGGAGAGGATGTAACGACCCGGCCGGTCGTTTTGAGCATTTGCACTTCGTTCAGTAGTTTACGGGCTTGAGTAGCTTCGTATTGTGTATTATGACTTATGTGAATCGTTGGTTTTGGTTTTCAAGTTATTCGGAATCGAATTGGAAGAATGAATTTCATTGTTGAAGCTTTAAGTTGGAAGAGTTGACCATGTTTGACTTTTCTGAATTTGACCCCGGAACGGAGTTTTGATGGTTCTGTTTGGTTTGGATGGTAATTTTGGACTCGGGCGTATGCCCGGATTTGCATTTGGATGTTTCTAGAAGGTTTCCGCACAAATTGGCGGAAGTTGGAAATTTGAAGGTTTGGAAAGTCCATAAGTTTGACTGGGAGTTGACTCTTTGGATATCGGATTCGGATTGTAGTTCCGGGAATTGGAATAGCTTTCTTATGTCATTTGGGACTTGTGTGCAAAATTTGAGTTCATTCCGGGTTGATTTGATATGTTTCAGCGCAAGTTTTGGAAGTTGAAAGTTCTAGAGTTCATTAAGTTCGATTTGAAGTGCAATTCATCGTTTCGATATTGTTATATATGATTTGAGGCCTCGAATAGGTCCGCATTATGTTATAGGACTTGTTGGTATATTTGGACAGGGTCCCGAGTGGCCCGGGTGAGTTTCGGATGAGGTTTGGATCATTTTCGTTTCATGTTGCATTGCTAAAGGTATGCTGGTTCTGGTGCTTCCGCATCTGCAGAAGAATGGATGCAGATGCGGACAATTGGTCTCAGAAGCGAGGGAGAACTTGGTGAGGAAGACCGCAGAAGTGGAGTTTGGTAGCCACCTGCGTGTACGCAGATGTGAGGTTTCAGCCACAGAAGTGGCGTGGAGAGCAGAAGCGCACGTAGTGATCGCACCTGCGTGTGTGCAGAAGCGAAGGAATTTCGTAGGTGCGATGGGCTGGTCTTCAGTTAATTCTCACAGGTGCGGGGTATTTACTACAGAAGCGGTGGTCACAGATGCGACATTGGGACCGCATATGCGGAAACTGCTAAGCAGAAGCTATAAAATAATCGAGGTTTGGTTCTCTTATCATATTTTGAGATTGGGGGCTCGGATTGAGAGGACTTTTCAAGCAATTTTCATCACAAGGATTGGGGTAAATGTTCTACACTTGGTTTTGATTTTATTTCATGAATACGTCTTTATATTTTGGCAATTGGTTGATGAATTTTAAAGAGAAATTGGGGGGTTTTGCCTAAAACTTCATAAAGCGGATTTTTGAGTTTTGAACATCGATTCGGATTTGAAATTGAGTGAAACTACTATGGTTGGACTCGTAATTGAATGGGTTGTCGGACTTTGTGAGTTTCATCGGGTTCCGAGGCGCAGGTCCGGGTTGGGATTTTGGGTCGATTTTGGGCTTTTGATTAAAGATTCGACCTTTATCATTTGGAATTATTTTCTTAGGCATTAATTGATGTATTCGAGTTGCTTTTGTCAAGTTTCGAGCCGTTCAGAGCTCGGTACATGGGGGATGGCATTTTTGGAGCATCGTTTGGCTTGCTCGGTATTGGATTTGGCTTATTCAAGGTAAGTAACACTTCTAAACTTGGAGCTGAGGGTATGGACCCTGGTTTTTATGTGTTATGTGTTTGGTGTTGAGGTGACGCACATACTAGGTGACGGGTGTGTGGGCGTGCACCGTGTGAAATGTGACTCCGTAATTTTCGTGGTATTGTGTAGTTACCTGATCTTATCTGTGACCATGAAATCTCTACGTACTAGAGCTATTGAGTGTGATCCATATTATAAACCATGTCTAGGCTACATGCTTATTCGGTTGAGATCCACCGAGGTCATTACTGTTGTTGAATTATTTGCTTACATTGCAATTATATACTCAGTCATACGCATTCATTTACATATCATATCTAAGTCTCTACATCACATCATCATTTTTGGGTTATTTTTCATGACATTGTGAGCCCGAGAGACTGGAGAGATTGATGACTGAGTGAGGCCGAGGGCCTGATGGTAAGAATATTTATGGGATCGGGTTGCGCGTCTCAAAATGTTTTATTATTTTATGCCATGATTGGTTAGTTATAGCACTTGGGTTGAAGGAGCCTATAGCGCTTGGGCTGAAGGAGCCCCTTCGGAGTCTGTACACACCTCCAGTGAGTGCAGGTACCTACTGAGTGTGAGTGCCGAGTGATTGGGAGGATTTAGTGACTGTGAGGACTGAGTGATTGGGAGGACTGAGTGAATTGATACTCTGAGAGTATGCATATGGTTTTATCACTGAGTTACATCACATTCGACATACACACTTGACATACAGGCATAGAAATGCATTTTTCCTCATGTTGTACGGTATCACGTCATTTATGACTTCACATACTCATTGACATGTAGGCATAGAGATGTATTTTCCTCATGCCATTTGAAAATGAAACATCTTATCTGTTGTTGAAAAGGTTCTTTTGGAAAAACCACAGTTTTACAAAATGTACTCATATTTTGGTGATTTGGATAAAAGATTTGGGTTTTCACTGATATACTTAAAAAAGCAGGCCTATTTTTCTGGAACTATAAACGAGCTGAGCATTTTATCTCCGAGCTACATCTTTTATTACTTCCATTATGTTGTTATGAACTGTTGTGGGCTATTGGTGTTGGACCTGACTTGTGTCCTAGCTCGCCAATACTTTCAACCTAAGGTTAGGTTTGTTACTTATTGAGTACATGGGGTCGGTTGTACTCATACTACACTTCTACACCTTGCGTGCAGATATTGGATGTTGTTGTTGCTATGATCAATGGGAGAGGGATTTGAAGACGTACCTGCGTTCCGGTTGTAGCTGCCTCTTATTCATGGTAGCATTAGATTTATAAAAATCTGTTTATGTACATTTCGAATAGATGATATATTTATTTCATACCAGCTTTGTAAATTCTAATCTTAGAAGCTCATGATTTGTACTACCAGTCCTTGGGAAATTCTTGTATAAAAGCAGTGTATTATCATTTCTTATCTTAATAAATCTCATTAAGTTGGTTAGTTGTTAATTGGCTTACCTGACGGGTTAGGTTAGGTCCCATCACGACTAGGTGGATTTTGGGTCGTGACACTATCTAACTGAATAACTAGTTAAACTGTCCAAGATTCAAAGTTGTATATCAACCATGAATAAATTAATGTTCTTATTTACCCGAAAAATGGATAGAGTTGAATTTATACGTAGTTCTAAGGGTACGTGGTATAACTTGACACAAATCGTAAGAGTAAGTAGAAATATCGAATATTGACTATAAAGAAAAGATACAAACCGAGTTGAAAGGAAGATGATTTATGAACAAGCAAAATGAAATTATGTGTCAAGCTCAAAAGGACAATCTCTTAATATGGGAATGTATCAACAGTATTTGAGTTACAGTGTATTAATGACTTGATGCCCTCTTGCAAGAATAATAATCATCCCTTTTATAGTAGAGGGATCATACTTTGAAAATAAAAAATACATAGTGGCGAACCCATGATAAATCATCTTTTCCCTAATTCCCACCGAGATTCCCTTTCTTAGTGCAGTTGTAATGGCTCTTGTCTCTTGGCTCGATCTTGATCGGAATTGGTATCGGTCATTTTCCAGGCTTAGAGCTCGATGTGGGCTCGAGCTCGATATTAACTCGGGGTCCGGAATTAACTCGGTCTCGGTATTGGTTGGCCTCTAGCTCTTAAGCTCGATTCCATCGCTTCTTATCATAGTTCGATTTGGATTCGAGCTCGATAATGACTTCGAGCTCGGTATTTGATCTATCCCTGAAACTCGAAGCTCGTTTGTGCCTTCTTCCGATCTCATCTCGATGTTATGAAGACTTTCTTCGGTCCATTATGTCCTCATATCGACCAGTCGTACGAAGGCCGAAATCGGTTTCGACCGTATACAGATAGTCCCCTCGTTTCTCGGGAAGAATGTGGCTAGAAACGACGTGATTATTCAACGGTGCTATTAGATATACACTGACATTTGCACCGAGCCCGACCATGACGTATGTGATAGTTGTCCCATCGGTTCAGTATACCAAGGAATTTAATGCGTGTCAGACGATGGTCGGCCACTGCTGATATTGAACTGCCATTGCTCAATCTATAAATAGCCCATTTTTTACCATTTATCACTTTTACATCTTCAATCTTCAAATTTTCCAAGTTCTTTCTCGCACCTTCTGAGTTCATCTATAAATATGTGATTACCACTGCAAAATCTTTCTTCTGTGATTTTCACTGCAAAATCTTTCTTCTGTAATTTTCACTGTAAAATCTCTTTCTTTTTAAAAAAACCTTTGTCATCTCTTTATATTTTTTATCTTTAAATCTAGAATGGCGAAAACATCTAAAATAGTTCCTCAAAAAGAAAAAGCTTCTTCTTCACCGCCTGCTACCGACAAAACACCGGCGGAGCCACGGCCTGAGGAGTGTGTTCCCAGGGCATGTGTTCTTACCTCCGATTTTAAGATCGACAAAGGATCATCGGTTCCCGGTCGATGCGAGCCAGTATCGAGGTATATGTACTCGATAACCGAGGGGAATCTTGAACATATAAGGGAAGATTGCAATTGGGAGAATAAAGAATTGGTAATCCCGGCTCCCGAGAAAGATATTACTACTCACATGAAAGGATTTTTAAGTGTATATACCTACCCTTTAACGTTAAGCCCCCTCAACCCTGTTGTCATCAATTTTTGCCGTCAATACAAAATAACCCTAGGCCAAATCCATCCTTCCTTTTGGCGGATCGTTATTCTGATCCGCTTTTTGTGAACAAAATCGAGGGGATGCCTTTCACCCTCGACCACATTATTAGATTGTACAGCCCCCGCCTCTTTCAAGGTGGGTTAATAAAACTCCAGCGCCGGGCTACCAAGGTGTTGTTCTCGAGCATAGACGAGGACAAGGATCGAGGCTGGATGGGAAGGTTCGTTTGAGTGAAGACTTCGGACCTAATTCCGGCCGAGAAGATGCCATTCCCCGAGGAATGGAACATGAGGCATAAGTATAATTTTACTGTTATCTCCTATTATTTTGCCCCTTCGTCTCTTTCTCACTGATATCCCCTTTTGCGATGAAGTGGTTCCTTGGATACCCGGCGCAGTTCCTAACCTTAATAGTTGGGTACGGGACCTGGCTTCGACCTCTACATATGCCGAGCGCTCGTGGCATGATCTGTCAAAGGGGCGATGGGAGGCCAAAAATCATGGTAAGATTTTTTCTCATGTCTTTGATAGTTCGAACGAAATGTTTTCCATATACTTAACCAATTTTCTTGTGTGTAGGCCTGGGCAAAGATGCGTTTTTGAGGCCCCCATCTGGTGAGGAAGAGACGCCGGCCCCGGTCCCAAAACTGGTGAAGCCAACTGACTCTCGAGCTCCTCTACTTTCCTTTCTTGAACCGAGCTCTTCTCCTTTATGCCTTGAAGCTGACTTTAGGCCGATAATAATTGGGCTCGAGCAATTCTTTTTCTGCAGCAAGGCGGTCCATGCCATCTTTCCACCCCAAGGTCTCCGCCCTTATCATATCAACCTCCTCACGAAGCAGCACGATCACCTCAAGTTTCTGCTACAATTGTGAGATTGAAATATTAGCCATCGTTCCAGAATCGAGCCCGTGAGTTTTTAAGATCATCATTACCTGCTCAGTCAGCTCGGTCTGGTCTTGATGAGCCTTGGACAACTCGGCTCAGAGCTCCCTAATTTCCTCTTCCCTTTGCCCGCAGAGGAGTTTAAGGGCATTTCTCTCTTCAGTGACCCTTTGGAGGTCGGCCTCGTACTGACTCAGCTCAGCTCAGCTCGAGAACATGCTTCTCGATGAATCACTGAGGCCTACGAAAAAAGAAGAAAAGAAGTTAGAAAAGAACAACAAACATAAAGGTGGTACCAACGAAGAGAGTTAGAGCTTACCCGATTCAGAGCTTGTTGCACTTCATAGAAAAGGCCCGACACATCACTAGGGCCAGCAACATCCTCGACACCAGTAAACAAATCACGGAAGGGGTCCTCCCCTTCGTGAGACCGGCCTACCCCGAGGGTCCCCAAAGGTTGGGCTTCCCGAATCGCCCCTTCAGAAAAAGCAGGGAGAGTAGGCGAGTCTCCGATTACTATTGCCCCAAATGAGTCGCTTGGGGCGTTCTCTTCGGTTCGGAGATGTTCAGAACCGGCCCCTTCAGATATATCCACCATTTGTTGACTTCGGTGGGAGGCATCCTCGATCTCCAGCAACTCAGGGACTTTGCCCGAACCCTTCTCCGATATCCCCTCGGTTCGAGGCAAAGGCTCATAAACCACCATCGATCCAGCTGCCTTTGGGGCATCGATGGTTTTCGTCACTCGGGCCACCAGTACAGACCCGTCTTCTTCTTCTTCTTCCTCGTCTTCATTCCTTAGATGCCGAACTGATTCTTCGGTCAAAGGGATGGTATTCTTCCTCGGCTTACGAGCCGCCCTTGTCTTAAGTTGTGGATCCTCGGAAGTAGAGGCCCTTTTTCTCTCGAACTTGCTAAGGCCAAAGGTAAAGCAAAAAAAGCAAAGGCCGATGCGGATGCATTCGTGGCCGCCTATCGGGCCGATGCTGAAGCCGCTCAGATTCAAGCGAGAGAGGCAGCTGAGACCACTCAAACTCGAGCACATTGGATTGCTAAACTCGCCCGATGCCAATCTCGGAGGAAAACCCTCGAGGAGATTCATGCTCGAGGTTTTGATCTTACCTAAGAGATAAAAAGGGCTAAAGAGCTTGAAGCCGATACTGGAGCCTTGGCTTCCGATTATGATGATGATGATGATGATGGGAGCAAGAGTAGGTCCGAGAGCGGGGAGGAGCCCGATAGAGAAGAGATCACCCCCGGAGATAACCAAGAAACTTAGGGTTTTTTCCACTTTAGATTTTTGTGTATGGTCTTGTTCGGGCGTTGTAAACACTTTTGTATATATATATATATATATATATAGATCTTTTCTTTCCCCGACTTATCTCTATTTTATTTTATGCCTTGTGAAGATTTTGTTTCATTTATGCCTTATGAAAGTTTTCATAAGTTCGAGGCTTTGGGAAATTTGATCGAATTCGGACCTTGTGGTCTTTATAACCGAGTGAGTGCTTGCTCAGACTTGAAGTAAGAGTAGCCCTTAGGCTTTATGGTTAAGTGATTGCTCAGACTCGAAGTAAGGTAGCCCTTAAGCTTTATGGTCGAGTGATTGCTCAAACTCGAAGTAAGGTAGCTCTCAGGCGTAGTAGTCGAGTGAGTGATTGCTCGAACTCGAAGTAAGAGTAGCTCATAGGCTTAGTAATCGAGTGAGTGATTACTCGAACTCGAGGTAAGAGTAGCCCTTAGGCTTAGTGGTCTAGTGAGTGTTTGCTCAAACTCAAGGTAAGAGTAGCCCTTAGGCTTAGTGGTCTAGTGAGTGATTGCTTGAACTCGAAGTAATAGTAGCCCATAGTCTTAGTGGTCGAGTGAGTGTTTGCTCGAACTCGAAGTAATGTAGCTCGTTGGCTTAGTGGTCGAGTGAGTGTTTGCTCGAACTCGAAGTAATGTAGCTCGTAGGCTTAGTAGTCGAGTGAGTGTTTGCTTGAACTCGAGGTAAGAGTAGCCCTTAGGCTTAGTGGTCGAGTGAGTGTTTGTTCGAACTCGAAGTAATGTAGCCCGTAGGCTTAGTAATCGAGTGAGTGTTTGCTCGAACTCGAGGTAAGAATAGCCCGTAGGCTTAGTGATCGAGTGAGTGTTTGCTCGAACTCGAGGTAAGAATAGCCCGTAGGCTTAGTGATCGAGTGAGTGTTTGCTCGAACTCAAAGTAATAGTAGCCAGTGGGCTTAGTAGTCAAGTGAGTTTTTGCTCGAACTCGAAGTAATATAGGACATAGGCTTAGTAGGCGAGTGAGTGTTTTCTCGAACTCGAGGTAAGAGTATCCCGTAGTCTTAGTTATTGAGTGAGTGTTTGCTCGAACTCGAAGTAATAGTAGCTCGTAGGCTTAGTAGTCGAGTGAATGTTTGCTCGAACTCGAGGTAAGAGTAGCCCTTAGGCTTAGTGGTCGAGTGAGTGATTGCTCGAACTCGAAGTAATAGTAGCCCTTAGGCTTAGTAGTCGAGTGAGTGTTTGCTCGAACTCGAGGTAAGAGTAGCCCTTAGGCTTAGTGGTCGAGTGAGTGATTACTCGAACTCGAAGTAATAGGAGCCCGTAGGCTTAGCGGTCGAGTGAGTATTTGCTCGAACTCGAAGTATGATTAACCCGTAGGCTTTATGGATCTTGATTTCTTTGGTATTTTAATTGGCAGTCCCCGATTTATGGGGTAAGTTTTTCAAACCCCTTCGGCATGATCGGCCCTTAAACTTGTTTGAATCATGAAGTAGAACGAACTTTCCAAAATATGAGATATCGGTAAAGAGGTTTCTCTTCATAAGTCATTATACATGTGTTCATGTTTTGTGCCAAGGTTCGAGCAAAACTATGCGGGCATGGTTCGTTTTGACCATTTGGCCCTTACACTTTTCCCTATCGAGCCCCTGTTTGACATGAAGTAACTTTCTTGTATCGAACTTGATTTATTCGATGGTAACGCCCCCCAGTATTCTAGGTTGATTGTAAAGAGGCCTCAAATACTATTGAATTGTTCTAAGTTAGCACGGTCAATGGTTGTCTCATTAAAAACCTTGCCGAAAAAACCCATTTGGGATAAAAACGGTCTAAGGGAAAAAGAGTGCAACGCGTGCTCTCAGGCCTAAGGCTTTGTGTTGAATAATCCGTCCATGTTCCTGGTCGAACTCCTACAAGGGGTAGTTTCGAAAAATAAATGAACATGGGAGGGTCGTACCTTAGCAGTAGTATCGTTTTAGGTGCGACACGTTCCAATTGCTTGGTAGTTGTTTGCCGTTTATAACACCGAGCTTGTAGGATCCTTTACCGACGATTTCGAGTACCTGATACGGTCCTTCCCAGTATGGACCCAGTTTTCCTTCATTTGGATTTCGGATGCTAAGGGTGACTTTCCTTAGCACTAAGTCCCCGATTTTAAAATGGCGAAGATTGGTTCTTCGATTATAGTATCTTTTGATCCGCTACTTTTGGGCGGCCAATCGGATGAGAGCGGCTTCTCATTTTTCATCCAATAATTCAAGACTAGTATTCATAGCCTCGTGATTTAACTCTTCTGTTGTATGTCGAAACCTGGTGCTGGGTTCCCCGACTTCGACTAGAATCAAGGATTCGGAGCCATATACTAAGGAGAACGTGGTTTCCCCCGTACTGGACTTTGATGTTGTTCGATATGCCCAAAGGACTTCGGGTAGAATTTCTCTACATTTTCCCTTAGCGTCGTTCAACCTTTTATTTATGTTTTGAATGATAGTCTTGTTCGTCGATTCGGCCTGTCCGTTCCCACTAGGGTGGTACAGCGTTGTTAATATCCTTTTAATTTTATGGTTTTCTAGGAATTTCGTCATTTTGCTGCCGATAAATTATTTTCCATTGTCACATACTATTTCGGCAGGTATCCCAAATCGACATACGATGTGATCCCAGATGAAGTCTACAACCTCTTTCACTCTCACTTTCTCGAACGCCTGTGCTTCAATCCATTTAGAGAAATAGTCAGTCATAAATAAAATGAACTTAGCTTTACCTGGGGCCGATAGCAGAGGGCCAACAATATCCATCCCCCATTTCATGAATGGCCATGGGGATAGGACTGAATGAAGTTGTTCTCCGGGCCGATGGATCATCGGTGCAAACCTTTGACATTTATCACATTTTTGAACAAACTCCTTAGTGTCTTTTTCCATGCTATCCCAGTAGTATCCTGCTCTAATGATTTTGTGAATCAGTGATTCGGTGCCGGAGTGGTTTCCACAAGTGCCTTCATGGACCTCTCGTAAGACATAATCGGTGTCTCCTGGTCGTAAGCATACTACCAATGGTCCATCGAATGTCCTTCTGTATAATGTTCCATCTTCAGCCAATGTGAATCGAGCAGCTTTGGTTTGTAGGGCCCTCGACTCTCTAGGGTCCGATGGGAGCTTTCCGTTCTTCAAGTATTCAATATATTTATTCCTCTAATCCCAAGTTAAGCTTGTAGAGTTTATCTCGGCATGACCTTCCTCGATCACGAATCTCGAGAGTTGAACGACAGTCCCCGAGCTAATCTCATCTTCCTCGATCGATGACCCTAGATTTGCAAGTGCATCGGCCTCACTGTTATTCTCGAGGTACATGCTGTAAAGTCCATTCCTTGAAATGGTGCAAGGTTACCTGCAACTTGTCCAAATACCTTTGCATTCTATCATCTCGAACTTCGAAGGTTTTGTTTACTTGGTTCACTACCAGTAAAGAGTCGCACTTGGCTTCAATGACTTCTGCTCCCAATCTTTTAGCTAGCTCGAGACCTACAATCATGGCCTCGTACCCGGCCTAATTGTTAGTCAACTTAGATGTTTTGATAGATTACCTAATAATGCTACCCGTGGGCGGCTTCAAAACGATGCCTAGCCCGGACCCCTTCACATTCGAAGCACCGTCTGTGAAAAGGGTTCATACCCCCGATGATGTACCCAATTTTAACAAGAGTTCCTTTTCAACTTCGGGTACGAGGGTTGGCGTGAAGTCAGCCACAAAGTTCGCTAAAATTTGAGACTTGATGGCCATCCGGGGTTGATATTCGATATTGTACCCACTGAGTTCGACGGCCCATTTGGCCAATCGGCCCGATAGTTCAGGCTTGTGCAAAATATTACGAAGTGGGTAAGTGGTTCATACGTATATGGGGTGACATTGATAGATGGTCTTAACTTTCTAGAGGCACTTATCAGTTCAAGTGCCAATTTCTCCAAATGTGGATATCTAGTTTCTGCTTCTCCTAAGGTTCAACTTACATAATAAACGGGAAATTGCGTACCTTGCTCTTCTCGAACTAGGACACCACTTACAGCGATTTCCGATACTGCCAAGTACAAGTAAAGTTTCTCATCTTGTTTTGGAGTGTGAAGTAATGGTGGGCTCGATAGGTATCGCTTCAATTCCTCTAATGCCTGTTGGCATCCCGGGGTCCGGGCGAAATTGTTCTTCTTTTTGAGAAGAGAGAAAAACCTGTGGCTTCGATCCGATGACCTCGAAATAAATCGGCCTAAGGCGTCTATCCGTCCAGTTAGCCTCTGCACGGCTTTTACGCTGTCCACGATGGTGATGTCTTCGATGGCCTTGATTTTATCGGGGTTGATCTTGATTCCCCGATTCAATATCATGAAGCCAAGGAACTTGCCTGAACCGACCCCGAAAGCACATTTCTCGGGGTTGAGCTTCATGTTGTATTTCCTTAAAATCTCGAACATTTCCTGCGAATGAGCCAAATGGTCCTCTGCGTGCAGGGACTTAACTAGCATGTCATCAATATAAACTTCCATTGATTTACCTATTTGTTGTTTGAACATTTTGTTTACTAGACGTTGGTAAGTAGCTCCTGCATTATTTAGCCCGAAGGGCATTACATTATAACAATATATTCCATACTTGGTGATAAATAAAGTCTTTTATAGGTCCTCCGGGTTCATTTGGATTTGATTGTACCGGGAATAGGCATCGAGAAAAGTAAGAATCACGTGGCCGGCCGTGGCATCGATCATGCGATCGATCTTAGGCAGTGGAAAAGAATCTTTAGGGTACGCCTTGTTTAAATCCTTATAATCTACACACATTCTAAGTTTGTTCCCATTTTTAGAGACTACAACTACATTGGCTAACCATTCGGGAGATTTCACCTCCCGAATGGACCCTATTTTGAGAAGTTTAGTTAACTCGTCTTTTATGAATACGTGTTTTACCTCGGACTGGGGTCTTCTCTTTTGCTTCATCGGTTTGAACCTAGGGTCCAGGCTTAGCCGATGCTTCGTTATCTCCGGTGGGATCCCTGTCATGTCTAAATGGGACCAAGCGAAACAATCTATGTTATCAATAAGAAATTGAATAAGCTTTTTCTTGAGTTCGAGGGTTAATCCCATTCCCAGGTATACCTTTCATTCGGGCAGATATTCGATTAGTATGACTTGCTCCAGCTCTTCAACCGTTGATTGGGTAGCGTCGGAATCATCGGGGACCACGAAGGATCGAGGGATCCCTCGCTCATCATCTTCGACAATCTTCTGATTTTCTAGTTGGGTCGAAGCTGACGTCTGTGATTGCTATTTGGCATCACGTTCCCCCTTCGATTCTGACCCCTTTGTTGATGAAGGCGAGGATATTGGAATTGCTTCATTTATCTTGCGGCCGGTTATTCCCCGTACACTATTTTAACTCCCTCTGATGTTGGAGGGTCGAAGGCACAGCTCTCATATTGTGGATCCATGGCCTTCCAAAAAGGGCGTTGTACCTCATATCGCCTTCGATTATGTGGAACTTCGTTTCTTGGATTGTCCCGGCCATTTTTATCTGCAAAATTATCTCGCCTTTGGTAGTTTCACATACCATATTGAATTCGTTTAGAACCAGGGTTGCGGGTACGACCTGGTCCTATAGACCGAGCTGTTCTACGACCTTCTATCTTATAATGTTGATCAAGCTACATGGATCAATTAATACATGCTTAACTTTAGTTTTATTCATAAGTACGGATATTACTAGTGCATCGTTGTGAGGTTGCATGACTCCTTCTGCATCTTCATCACTAAAGGATAGGGTTCCTATGGGTGCGTAATCCTGAGTTCGAGGTCGCTTCTCTCTCATAACCGATGTCCTAGTGCTTTTAAGCACCGGCCCTTGAGGGGTATCGACGCTGCCGATGATCATATGGATGATGTGTTGTGGTTCTTCCTGATCGTTTTGCCTACCGAAATCCCTGCTTTTGAAATGGTTTCTGGCCTTGTCGCTTAAAAATTCTCAAAGGTGCCCTTTATTGAATAACCAGGCTACCTCCTCTCTTAGTTGCCTGCAATCTTCCGTTCTGTGGCCATGGGTGCCATGATATTCGCACATTTGATTAGGGTTCCTATGGGCAGGATCGGTCTGCATTGGTCGAGGCCATTTAGTGTCTTTGATGCGTCCGTTAGCCGATACGATGGCGCATGCATCGATGCTGAAGTTATACTCCGATAACCATAGTGCTTCCTTAAGTCCGGTATGCCTATCGAACCCATTTCTATTCATCAGCCCCCGAGACCCTTGACCTCGATCATTTCTTTTATTGCCTTATCCGGGGTTATGTCTCGATTCATTCCCCCTATGGTCTCTACTATATGCTTGGTATCGGTCCCTGATCAACCCTTGTTCTTGATTGATATCCCTTCTAACATCGGGTCTAGAACCCAACTGATCGCCTTACTCTAATTTTCGATTGATACCGATTATGCACGTCGGCCCAAGTATTAGCTGGGTACTCGATCACGTTATGCTATAACCACCGTGAAGCCATCGAACTTCATTCGTTCAAACCTTGAGTGAAAGCCTGAACAGCCCAATCGTATATGACTGGTGGTAGATCCATTCGTTCCATTTGGAAACGAGATACGAACTCCCTTAGCATCTCGTTATCCTTTTGTCTTACCTTGAACAGGTCCGACTTCCTGGTCTCGACCTTTATGGCCCCAGCATGTGCTTTTACGAAAGAATCAGCAAGCATAGCAAAAGAATTGATAGAATTAGATGGTAAATTATGATACGATATCATTGCTCCCTTTGACAGGGTTTCACCGAATTTCTTCAATAATATAGATTTGATTTCATCGTCCTCTAGATCGTTCCCTTTAATGGTACATGTGTAAGAGGTGACATGTTCGTTAGGGTCGGTAGTTTCGTTATATTTAGGAATCTCGGGCATGCGGAACTTCTTTGAGATCGGTTTAGGAG
The DNA here is from genome assembly GCF_000715075.1 of Nicotiana tabacum. Classification (NCBI taxonomy): domain Eukaryota; kingdom Viridiplantae; phylum Streptophyta; class Magnoliopsida; order Solanales; family Solanaceae; genus Nicotiana; species Nicotiana tabacum. The sequence continues at coordinate 50,498,979 of NC_134101.1, read as the reverse complement.
CCGTTCTTGGGGGAAAGGCTTTTGTACGAATTTTTTGGATTCTAAGCCCTTCAATACCGGTGGTTCCCCCGGGATCTTATCAACCCTGGATTTATATGTTTTCACCTTTTTTGTTGTTTGCCCCTATCCTCCATTCTCCTGATTCTATTCGTTTGGTCAGTTCTTCGAACATCTTAGCAATTTCGGGATTAGTCCCCGACTCTTGCTCATTTGACCTTATTATAACTGGTTCTGTTTTGTGGGTGACTTCTCGGGGTGGACTGGGCTTCGGCCTGCTTGGTATCTGGGTTTGACTCTGCAACTGAGCTATCGCTGCCTGTTGAGCTTGCAATATTTCGAAAATCATACGCAAGCTGATTCTTTTTTCCTCAACGTTATGGGTATCTCGAGCTGCAGATCGAGTACCACCATGAATACCATTTTCAGGTTCAGAATGTAGGTTTGCCTCAATGGCCACATGTGAATTAACGTCTAATGGCACTTCGAGTTGAACTCCAAGGGCGTCGACAAGCGGCATTTCGGCCCTGGGCGTCAAGTTGTTGTTCTCACCTTGAAGGCCAGCTTTGTTGTCGATATGTAAGGCCATTTAATTGAGAGCTCGTCGTTGCTAATCCGAAATCAAAGACACTTCCGAAAACAAGCGTAAAATGGTGTGTTTTTCAGATTCGTATCAAATAACCACGGTTATCCTTAGCCCCACGGTGGGCGCCAAACTGTTTACCCGAAAAACGGATAGAGTTGAATTTATATGTAGTTCTAAGGGTACGTGGTATAACTTGACACAAATCGTAAGAGTAAGTAGAAATATCGAATATTGACTATAAAGAAAAGATACAAACCGAGTTGAAAGGAAGATGATTTATGAACAAGCAAAATGAAATTATGTGTGAAGCTCAAAAGGATAATCTCTTAATATGGGAATGTATCAACAGTATTTGAGTTACAGTGTATTAATGACTTGATGCCCTCTTGCAGGAATAATAACCATCCCTCTTATAGCAGAGGGATCCTACTTTGGAAATAAAAAATACATAGTGGGGAACCCATGATAAATCAGCATTTCCCTAATTCTCGTCGAGATTTTCTTTCTTAGTGCAGCTGTAACGACTCTTGTCTCTTGGCTCGATCTTGATCGGACTTGGTATCGGTCGGTTTCCAGGCTTAGAGTTCGATGTGGGCTCGAGCTCGATATTAACTCGAGGTCCGGTATTGACTCGGGCTCGGTATTGGTTGGCCTCTGGCTCTTAAGCTCGATTCCATCGCTTCTCATCATAATTCGATTTAGATTCGAGCTTGATAATGACTTCGAGCTCGGTATTTGATCTATCCCTGAAACTCGAAACTCGTTTGTACCTTCTTCGGATCTCATCTCGATATTATGAAGACTTTCTTCGGTCCATTATGTTCTCATATCGACCAGTCGTACGAAGGCTGAAATCGATTTCGATCGTATACCGTTCTCAAGGCATTCAACGACCCTCTGGCAAAACAAGTTAAGATTTCTCATTGATGTTAAGACATTATGCAATGAGATCAACTCAATAAATTAGAAAACGTCCAATAGGAAGAAGGAAATATAATACCTTTCTATTTCAGTAAAGCACTAGCATAGTACATTACTTTTCCAGAACAACAACAAAAACAGATACATAAACCAAGCAAGAACCAAAGTTCAAGCTAGTTATTTCTTGCCCTCCACTATATCTTATCTGCTATTTCACAAAAACCTCTTTATAAAAATATGTTACTGCTGTGCACATTGTACTCTCTGTCCTCCTCCACCATGCATCTCATCGTCCTCATCATACGCGTCTTGTTGAGCAGCTTGTTTCCTTTTATCAAAGCAAAATCAGCAACTCTTCTAATGTCTCAGTTTTCTGATCATTGTACATAGACATAGAAAATTTAATGTGTCGTTTTTCTGCTACGATACTGTCCAATGTTGTGTCATCAATCTTTGTATTATTTAAATTTCTTATTTATGGCCATCAATGTAGCCTTTAATGGAATTAGTAAACAAATAGCCTTCTGTTGGAGGTTTGCGAATGCTAAGAATAGTTGGGGAAATTGATAAGAATTGAGGATGAAGATGAGCTGTTGGAGGTTGCCAATGCTAAGGCCGACGCATGAGCTAGCATGGTTATATCATGTCTCTCTGCCCAGCTCTGACTACCTCAAACAGCTTAATTCTTTCTTTTTTATATATAAATTGTTCATTAATTCAAGAACCAATGAGCTAAGGTATGAACAATACTTAACGGGAAATAGAAAACCTTCATGTGTTGTTACTTTTGCTATATTGCTTTCTTCTTCTAAGATATGAATTTTATGTGGCCATTTGTATGTTCAAAAGGTTGAATGTCGAGACACAGACATTTAGTCTTTCCTGAAATTGGAAATAAAAATAGTGAAACCATGCTACATATTAGTTTTTACATTATTTTTTTCCAAAACTTGTGGATATGAGGTGATTCTGCAGGGTGTTAGGTGGATAAATTTGTTGCTGTTTGTCAACTGTTTGGCATTTACTCAATGAGTTGGTTTCTCCTACGCACCATTTTTGTGCCATTCTGATCTGGGTTTCAATTGGAAGTTGCCGCTATTTAAGTATGCACTTATTATGAAAAATAATTTAATTTGTTATGTTAACAGTTAGATATGATCTTTCTTTATTAAATTGGCATACATCTGATCTTTTTTCTTTAGTTGTGTATTCTTTGTTACTAAACTGGCATACATTTGTTATGTTAACATATTAAACATTTGAAGTTCAAAGAGCTATCCTTGAAGAAAGTGTAAAGCAAGTTGAAGTACAATAGGTTTATGTTTTGTTAGGAATGGTTTAAAGACATTGTACATATGTTGCAATTTTATGTTTCTCTTTTAGGAATTATTAAAAATGATGTCATACTATTCAGATTGATTTCTGGTAAATATGATACTTTAGTTCTTTATATTAACAAAGATATCAAGTTTTGGTTTATTTTCAAGTGTTGTTTGGTGTGTATGAAATCATATAAATAATTATTTCTATTTATCTAATTTAAATTTTCATAATTTAAATTTGGTTCTTAAAAGTAGTTGTACAACTGATGATGGGAATAACGGTCGTTAAAAGCACTTGTAATGACTAAATTAGTTGTTGTCATTAAAAACTTTTAACGATCGGATAACAAATTACCGAAGGAAAAATCTTGTCGTTAAAAGGGATGGATAACGACCGAAAATTGTGTCGTCGCAAAAGGATCTTTAATGACTAGATTGTAATCAGGTCGTTAACTTTTAACGTCGAGTCTTTTAACGACCGGTGACGACCGAATTTTTTTGGCCGTTAACAACTTATAACGACCGTATTGGGACTTTTAACGACCAGATTTACCCTCGTTAAAGGACTATTTTCTTGTAGTGGCTGTAGTATGAGACATTTGTCAAATCAATATGAGCCGATTGAATATAATTATAACTGAAGGCACGTTAGCACATTGAGCCTTCTGTGTAAATTAAAAATGCCAGGAAGACACGTCTGTTAATAAAAACTTCAGTTGATTTTAAAATTTATACTATAGGTGCGATTAGTCAGCGCTCCTTTTTCTCAAATTATACTTAACAGACCGTCAGATTTGGGGCGTTAATATTACAAGAAGGCTTGCTAGTGTAGCGCGCCTTCACCATTAATATAAAAAATTATAACAAACCCATATATTATAGTGGTGATTCATTACTCACCATTTAAGTCTTGCTAGTGTAGCGCGCCTTCACCATTAATATAAAAAAATTCCAGCAAACCCATATATTATATTTTAGAGGGGTGATTCATTACTCACCATTTAAGTCAAGCCTTTTACACGGGGACTAAAATTTCCTACTTATTTACGACTGATAGGCGTAAAGAAATTATTGGTTGAGAAACAGTTTTGGTCAGAAAATGTTGGGCATTCGATCCACCAAATATCTTCAGGCAGGCGACAGAGTATCTTTTTCAGTAACCCTCCAAAATCCTATCCAAAATGTAACTACGCACTAGTAAAAATTAACACTTTTATGATGAAACCATGTCGAATCACGCGCCTTTTACGTGTGTGTAAAAAACATTCCGTTGGCTGCTTTTATTCCTAACTCAGATTACGGCCACGTCGGCAACTGCACATCTATTCAATTGTCTCATATATATAATAGTCATATCAGAAAAATTAAACTCTATTTTGATATGTATTTGTAACGACTCGACTTGTTGTTTTGAAAATTTACGTTTCATTCAGTGATTTAAGGTTTCGAACAGTTTTGTAATGTACATTATGACTTGCGTGTGTGGTCGAGTTTGAGTTTCGGAAGATCCAAAATTTAATTGAAAAAACAATTCTTATTATTAAAGTTTAAATGAAAAGAGTTGACCGGAGTTTGACTTTTGAGCAAAACAACTCCGGAATAAAAATTTGATGATGTCAATAGTTTCGTATGGTGATTTAGGACTTAGGCGTATGTCCGGATTTGGAGTCCAGCCCATTTGTGGTTGTTTTTGCCAAGTAGGACGGAAATGCGTGTAAAAAAAAGAGCTACCTAACTATATATAACGCTCTTTTAAAGAGTGTTATACCTTAACGGACGTTTTGGAAGTTAAGGTATAGCGCTCTTTAAAAGAGCGTTATACATATAACGCCTTTAGAAAGAGCGTTATATATGTATAGCGCAGTTATAAAGAGCGTTATACATATTTTGTGGGGCCACCAATAAGTCTCCTACGTTTAACTGACATAACAATAATTCAAATGTGTATAGCGTCTTTTAAAAGAGCGTTATACCTAAAACAATCCAGCCCCCCGAGCTACGCATTGCCTTATTTAAAGGCGTTAGGATTTTACAAAAATCCATTCAAAAATATTCCTAACTCCCGTTCAAATTTTTCTTCTTGTTAAATTCTCAAGCATTTTTTCATAATGTGTGAAGAGCGAAAAGTAAGGGTTTCATTATATTGGGGGGGAGGGGGTGAGGTTGTGGTGACGAATAACTCTATGAGCTATAGTTTATCTCCACAGTGTCATGTTAAGTTGCCACTTACAATGGAGTACGATAGATTGGTATCGTTGTTATGTAACAAAATGAGTGTGAGGAAAAGTTTGGTGAACCTTAAAGTAACCGAAAGATATCTGTATTCCATCACTCCGCAAGGGATTACTTGTTACGCTGAGTTTAACATCGACGATGATGAAACTTTGAGGGATTTTTTTAGGACTCCAGATGAATACCGAAAATTTCTTGTGATAAAAATGTTGGAAATGTACGTCAAGGTCGAAGACGTTCGCAATAATGAGGTTGCGCATA